>NC_133933.1:98274531-98874710 GCF_031877795.1 Strix aluco | reverse complement strand
CAGGATCTCACTTGAAATTACAGTGTCCCAGCATTAGCTTTTGGTATGGGTAGTGCTGCTGAAGATGAAGTATTTTAAAGAAAATGGTTTTTTGGTGGCGTGAATTTTTCTTTCCCTTTATTTTGAAGGCATACATGTTGTGGATATAAAAACAATGGCAATTTATTAAGAGTTTCACTCCCTGTCTTGAAATTTGATTGAAGACTGCAAAAGACTTATCACAGAAAAAAACTCAACACATTTGTGTCTTGTAGAGTTGTGATTATATCCAGCTGTGTCCAAAAGTAATCAAGCAGCAGCATGGTAATAGGAAAAACATTTCATTGCTGGAATGATACAACTTTTGATTTATTCCCTCAGGAAAAAAGGTTTTATAAATATATACTTGTTTCACTCTATTGGTCTTAAGCAAATCATGGATTTTAACTGCAAATGCATTTTTAATAATATGTTTTAAGTTGAAATATATTTTTGTATGTTTTAGAAACATCAGTAATGTACAAAAATAATGGTACAGTATATGTATATTTTCATAGAGGCTTATTATTTTTAAGTTTTTCATGTTTTTAAATTTAAAGCATTGTTTTTAAAGTGTTTAAAAGCAGTTTAAGCCTGTAAATCATTTGCTCTTTAGAAAAGTTGTTTTTTCCTCTCCATAATGTCTTAAATTTGTCTTATTTTACTAGTTAATTTTAGTGACTTTTACCAGTGAAAACTATACATGCTGTGTATAGTTTTTTTTTGTTTAGAGTTTGGTGAGGTTTTTTTGAGAAAATCTGAAATTCTGAAACTATGCTCTTAGACTGTAAGTTTTTGCATGTTATTTACCTATTCCTGGATGTCTCTAATACTAGTTCAGTGAAAATATTTTGTGTAACTAAAAAAATAGTTGGTTCTGGGGTATGGCAGTGCAAGAATAGCAATAAACAGGTATTAAGTAAAGAAGCAGTAATGACATAAGGTGATCAAGGAGAAATTATTTTTAAAAGTATAGCTGTAACAGCTATATCTGCTTAACTGCAGATATCAAGACCCTAGTGTCAGTGTTGCTGGCATAAAATATTTTTAAGCTCATTTGGGGATATTGTTCCTTTATGTTTTAATTTGTATGTTCTGTTCTATGAGTGTTTATCAATATAGTTTAACTGATATTTTCCATTGTAAAACCCTTCTTACAGTTGTAGCTTCAACCAAAATTTTGCATGCCAGTGGTCTATTTTGTACTGAATTTTAATGGGAATTTAAAAATTAAGTAATTTTTCAAGAATGTGGACTTTTTTTCTCCCCAATTCATGCATTTTTTCAGCTTTTAAAATATTCACCAAATCGTAGACCTATCACTTTCAGTCAAGATTTTTTATCCGATAGCTTCCTTTATGCCTTCCCAGCATATCATCCATCCTCCAGCTCAGCAGAGCCATTTACAGTGCAGTTCCTTCCTGCTCTCAGCTCCTGAGAGCAGAGGGTGAAAGGACCGTGGCTGTGGCAGGCTGTGGTGGATGTAGCTGATGGCTTGTAACTTACCAAAGTGCAGAACAGACAGGAGGGGTGGAAGGGACAGAAAGCCAAAGGTTTAGGTGTGGGGAGGAGGGGGTGGCAGGGATGTAGCTTAGTATCAGGGGGAAGGAGGGATTAAAATACACAACCTAAAGAAAGGACACCAAAGCCAGAAGCAGAAGGAGACAGAAGATGGACAATGTCAACAAAATGGACGGGGAAGAAAGGCAGAAGAGGGTAGGTAGTTGGTGAGGATAGGACAATTAGCATATTAGCTAAGACAAAAGGCATATGAGAGGAACTTGCTACAGCAGGAACTTGGTGGGGAAGAATTCTGGATGCATAAATCAAGGGGTCATGGATATGCAATAACGAGGAGGAAGAGCAGCAAGGAATCGGGGATCCAGAAGTTGAAGCTGGGAAAGGAAGAAAGAGAGCAGGGAGTGATGGGGACAAGAGCAGAAATGTTTTTGGGCACTTGGACACACACATCTGCATGCCGGAGCTGATATTTATTCCTGCCTGAATATTTCTCTATTGCTGAGCAAATAGCTGTGAAACATGGAGGCTGTGTGTTGTTGTGGCAGGCCAGCTCACACAGGGGAGAATTGCTTTTTGGTGTTACTGTGGACTCCATTACTGAAAATTGGAGAGCTCTGTGCCACAGATCCCAGCTTACTGCCAGCACTTGGGGTGGCAGTCTGGTTCATGGAATTGTTGTTGTTCTTGTTGCAATTTTGAAGTCTATAAAAGTGCAGGGAATGATACTAAAAATAAAACTAAAAGATCTTTAATGTGAAGTTAAGCTCTCCAAAATTGCAGAATTACAGTAGCTAATGCAACCGCAAACTGCCTCATGTGGTTATGCTTATGATAATAATAAGCTATTTAAAAATAAACTTGTGAATATGATCATGTAGATGGTAAGCTATTAAAGATTGTACAGATTATCAAGAGTGGTACAACTTGTATTTCATAATCAGCATCTAAATATTTGTAGAAAAAATTCAAAAATAATAAACTCTTCATGCAAATGTATTTTTTTTTCTTGATAGAAGCATGTTTTATTTGGGCTTCTATTGAATGCCTGTGTGCTACTAAGAGTAGTGATCTAACAGTAATATTATAGAGATGTGTTTTATAAAATATGATAGTGAAGATGTATTGTCTGAAGTGTATATAATAAGTAAAATATGTTTTCTGAGGACATAGAGCATATCAAAAGTGCAGAGGGTATTAACAGTAACTATCTGACTTTAATGATAAAGTAGGATTTTTACCCAGTGGCTTTTAAATGAACAGTAAAGAGTTTGTAGGAATATTATTAGGAAAATGTGTGAATAGTTGTTCTATAACAAAAAACTAACTCTGCAACATAATAAAGACTTGAAAAAAAAATCACGAATTAAAAAATCAGTATTATCAAACTAACATAATTCCAATGACCAAGGTTCTCTCCCAAAGTAAGCATGAAAAATGCCTGAAGTACAGGTATGGATATAAACCTCAGTGAGAGGTGACTTTATTTCCTTCAGGGTCTAAAACTAATCTCTGAAGTGATAGTTTATATTTTGGTTTATGTGGGTTTTCTTTGTTCATGTGTTTAAAGGCATTGTAAGCTAAATGGCAGAATCATCTACTTTTTCTCAGATAAAATTGAAAAATATCTCTTGGTTAGTTCAGATCAAGTACTTTTGTATACTTTTATATACTACTGCTATTGAAAGAAAGCATTAGAAAGAGTTGTTCTCATTTCTAATGACACCATTGCGTTTTTGTTAATACACTGTGGCAATGCCCAAAGGGATGAAATAACACCAAGGTTCAGAGCTCACGGGTATATTCTGTTTAAAACTAGTGCTGTCACAGAAATCCTTCAGACTTGTTCCTACTATCAGTCTCACATTTACCCTTATTTTGGATCTATTCTAGCCTGCATCATTCTCCTATGTCCTTCCCAATATAACCTGCACCCTTCCTCTTTTTAAAGAAAATTGCACTCTGAATTACGTTTCTTCCTCTTGCAATTCCTGCCTTGTCCTTTTCCTTCTTGGAGTGCAGTTACATCAGTCCTTTATCACAGACAACTGCCAGTGAACTACCAACTCAGCCTTCTACAGCTGTAATATATTATGTCAACCTGTGATTTCCTCAGCTTTTCATAAATTTGTATATACTCTCTGCTGCCTTTTCTCCAAACCCTACCTGTAGTTCCCTTCCTTGGCCTGATAGGCTCATGGCTTCCAGAACGCTGTAATTAATGGATTTATTCTTGGGGTACATAGTATATAACTTTGTCCCAAGTGAAATGAAAGATTGCAACCTCATATCTGCTGTCGGTACTACTTGCTCTATTTGTGTGGCTGTTCTCCCTGATGCTCTATTACACTTTTACCAATTCCTGTGGCCTCTCTGTCTATACGGTACTCCTTGTCACAGTATTGATCAACTACTTCATAGATTCTTGAGTGTGGTTGACTGTTCTGTCCTTAACTATAACTAAGTGCCTATTTTGTGGAGTATTCTCTCTCATGTCATCATTAGCTGTAGTCCTGTGTGTTTGTTATGGAGACGGGGAGGAGGGATGAATGGCATGCATTGGGGTCCATTCTTGGAAGATGACTGGGGAAAGTAAAAAACATCTGGAGTGCACAACCGATTCTGAGGTGCAATTTGTGAAAAAGCAGAGGTCCAAATAAATGCATTATTACGTGGTTTTGTTGTTATATTATTAGGCTATATTGTTTTCAGATTAATATAAGTTAATTTGAATCGTAATACTGGTTTTGTATTTGCTTCATCAAACTATTGCACATTAAAATTAATGCATGCAGAAATAAGCATTCATACATCTTTCTCTGTTTGAGAGATTACACATTTCTTTCTATTCATATTCTTCCAGGTGACTTGGATTATTACTGGCTGGATCCTGCCACGTGGCACAGCAGGGAGACATCCCCTATTAGTTCGGTAAGGAACAGGAAAAAAGAGGTTCATGAGTATGAATTAAAATGTTTTCTGATTATTTCAGTTCAGCATAGATATTTTGTTGTAAAAAATTATTCTATAAAAATTATATGAAAATTTGGTTTAGTGGATCATGGAAATGGAAATCAGAAAGAAATTTTCATCAAAATGTATACTAGTAAAATTGCCTGAATTTTAACTTGAATTTAATTCTTTTATAGACATGATACTAGATTGCACTACACACCACAAAAGCAGCTGTGAGCGTGATGCTGCTCTGAGAGAGATTAGTGACTTCTTCTATTGACTTGGAGTGGGAAAGGATCATATGGATTTTTAGTATATAGTGAACCCATATGGTAGAGCTGTATAATATTTATATTATTCTAAAGAACAGAATTTATGAATGCACTTTTCAGGGTCATGGAATTTAAAAGTAAATGTCTTATTTTATTACCTAAGGTATGTTTTAAATGTTTAATTGTATTGAACTTTGAATTGTGTTATAATTCTACCTGCAGACATAGTGGGCACAAAATATTTATAAATATTTAAAATAAATATTTAATGAAGCCAGAATCCAAAAGATACAGTAATAGAAAGCTTGGGTGCAGTATGTAACACATCTGAAGGATGTTTGTGTCTACCATGACATAATGATCCAGAAATACAAGAAGATTATTACGCTTCTTTAATTCCATTGCATGTTTTTTTAACAGCATCCCGTAACGTGGCAGCCTTCTAAGGAGGGAGATCGATTAATTGGGCGTGTTATTCTTAACAAGAGAACAACCATGCCCAAAGAATCAGGTGCATTACTGGGGCTAAAAGTAAGTATTACATGGTTTATGTGCTAAATGAAAGAAACTTCAGTGACCTTAGACCTAGAGGTCTAGCACATTAATCAGAGGACTCTCCAATTATATGGTCATTTGACAAAAATATATTCCTCATTTTTGGTAAGTTTTGGAAGTTATGAAAGTTGTACAGATAAATTATGAATATAAATGTATTTAATCCTTCTGTGCAGTCTTCCACTCATCCGTAGCAAAGGGGCTGAACTGTTTTGAGTAAAAAGTGTATGTTCATCCAGCTTCCTGTCTGCAAGACATATACTGCACGTTGCAATGCGCTAGTGGAATCCTGCCTTTTCTAGCTCTACTGTTTGCATTTCAGTCAAGTAATTAATCTCATAATCCACATACATAAATGTCATCTGGATGCAAATGTTTGCAAGGTCAGTGTTTAAAATCCACACAGCCGTTTGGAAACAGAAATTTTGTAGAATGAAACTATACTTTTACACAAAAAAATTTGAAAAAAACCCTCTTAAAGCATAGTAGAGATTATATTAAATGTGATTCTAGTCAATCTGCTGCCCCAAAATTAAGACGTTGGCAACATTGTCCAGTTGATTTAAATCCCTAAATTAGTAATTTGTAGCAGATTTTTAGGTTCGTGTCCCTAAATTGCCAGAACAGTAAAAAGAGAGAGAGTGCTACTTCTGAAGCTGGTGAGGAGTACAGTGTGCCAGTTGAAGAATTTCTCTCTCCATGTATATTTTTAAATATACTGAACTCCAAAGATGACTGAGATTTTAATTTGGGTGTCTTCCTCTCCCTACTGAGAACAACAGAAACAATGCAAAATATGAAACATTCCCATCCGCTTAGGACTGAGTCTACTTCAAAGGGCTCTGACACTAAACCACTCCTTGCATGTTGTTGTCTGATAGTTCAGTCCCTCACATGTGACAGAGATGTGGGTTGTTGGTTCTGCTTGTCATGGTGGGAATTAAATCAGGAAAGAACTTTGTGAACTTGGTAATGGCATGTCCTGGATAAGAGCCATTTATCCACCTTAAAGATAGTGGGGCAGGGAAATGCAGTAGATGAGAACAGCTTCTAAGAAATGTCTAGTAGTCTGTAGCACAAGACTGATTTTTGCTGGCAGCAAGCAATTTTTTTAATATGTGAGAAAAAAGGTTAGTCCTAGTGAGAAAGGTAGATTGGAGAGTTTCTCTTCAATTTTTCAACTTTCAGTTTTGTGTAATATGAGCTAAGGCCCCCACTGATAAATTGTCTTGTGGCATTGCCTTGTGACACCCTTGTTGGCAGGTAGGCTTTGGGATCTTCTTGGGTATATCTGTATCAAAGGTCCTACTAGTTAATGTGATTGCAACATGGGGAAACAATACCTAATGAACCAGCGTTCCACTGTTTTGTTTTATTATAAACCTCCTCCCAGGATATTCCTGACAAAAAAAACCTGCTGGAGAGAATAAGTTGGCTAAAGAGAATAGCAAGTCAGCAAGACTACATTTTGTTGGTTTATATTTTATTAAAAATATAATCTCTTGAGGACACCTTTTTTTTCTGTTTTTCCTTGTCTCCATATCATGCAGTCATCTTCAAAAATACCTCTCTTCAGTTTTGTTTAACAAAAGCCAGAAGTTGCTGTTTTGTCCTGTCATGTCCTTGGATGAGAGGGCCTGGATTTTAGCAGTAGCAACATTCTTATGAATTGTTTACACATGTTTCATAGTAGTGTATTTGCTAGGTTTTTAGTTGTACCAACTGCATTTTGGGATTTTCATGTTTGATTTTATGTGCACTTGCAATTTAAACTTAAGCACATAACAGATAACTTTGCAAAAAGTCTATTTTCTTTCTGCAACAAATGTAGATACTTAGCAAACAGCATAAGATTGACTAGTCGAACACATTAAAAAGAATATCAATTTTATTCATTCTGTGTCAGCTTCTTTTCAAGTAGATCTAGCCTTTTTATATCTTCAGCTTTGTCTTTAAGCCTCTGTAAAGCCCAAATTGACAGTAGATTTGCTTATGCAGATTTTAAATTTAATTTTTAAAATAATGTGAAAACCGATCTGTGTGTATATTTATGCTTGATCTGATGTTTTTGGCTTGGAATCTCACAAATTTATGATTAACCAGGTTGTTGGAGGAAAAATGACGGAATTAGGACGACTCGGTGCCTTCATTACCAAAGTGAAGAAAGGTAGCTTGGCTGATGTGGTGGGGCATCTCAGAGCAGGTAAATCAATCAATTGCATATAAAATAAATTGTCTTTTAATTATGCGTTTTTTTAGTGCAGCTGTTAATTTATATTAACATTGGTCATGTGATATGCTAATATTTTTTAAATACAAACTGTAATGTATGGCATGCCCCAGTTACCTATATTTCTAATTTATTATTAACTCTAATTGCTTGGATGCATGAGCAAAATACAAAACACTCCTTGATCAATGCTGTTGTCAGGACTGAGTGTCACTGGTAACATTTTTGCTTGCTAGCTCATTAGCTGCTTGTTACACTCAATGGAAGCAATGCAAACGTCTAACTGTTTCATTGTGGCAAACAAAATTCACTACAGGTACTTTACGTGCACTATAGTGTCACCTAGAGGATGATGCGCTGTGTACACAATGGACTTTATTAGTGCTTCCTTCAATTGAATGGTTACAAATAAAAATGGAAAACAACCCAAGAAAATCATCTTAAAATATTTCATTTATATAAGATGTATATATTGCACTTACAAATAAGTGGCTGTGCTGTTGGCACCTTTCAAGCTTCTAAATGAAGCGAGAACTGTGCACAACAGTTGGTTTTCAAAGTTATTTCTTAGCGGTTTATATTTTTACCATGGCTCTAAGCAACTAGTTTCCATGTGTTGTCTTAGCAAACCAAAGTCTATGCAATGCCTTCTTAGGAATCTAGAAGCTCCAATAACAACTTGTATGAATTTAGGATATTTGCATGAAGCAAATAATAATAAAGAAGTAGAAAGGTGATGAGTCTCTAAAAATATCCTGCTTTGTTTTGGAATTTGTTTTTTACCAAGTCAATATATATGGTGTTGATAGCACCAATTATTATAGTTTTTTATAGATTTTAACTGCAGATTATAATTACAGAAAATTTGTCTCCACTAATCTTGAACTATTTGGGTTGAAATATTACATTTCCAATGTCTCATCTAGGTTGTTTATATGTCAAGGCTATTTTTAATTTCTAAAAATACTTTTCGAGCCAAAATGATTTCGCAGGAAAAAACCCATTGTTTTGCACGTGTTTTAAATTAATGAAAGTCTATTCATCCTATTGTGTGGGACTAAAACACAAAAAAAAAGGCATGCATGAGTCCTTGCTGCTAGGGAAACATGCTTTTTCATCTTTATGAAAAACCTCCAAAATTTGACTAATTGATAAATCTTTGAGTAATTGTACAAACCTTATAAATTTTAACAAAGACAAATATGAAGTCTTGCATCAGGAACAGAATAACCCAGTGCAACAGTAAGTGCTGGGAGCCGATCAGCTAGAAAGCAGCTTGGCAGAAAAGAGTCTGGAGGTGCCACAGGACAGTAAGTTGAACATGAGTCAGCAAAGTGCCCCTGCAGCAAACACCGATCATGTACAGGGCTGTATTAGCAGGATTGTCGCCATCAGGTCGGGAGAGGTGGTTGTTGCTCTCTATTCCGTGCTTATGAGGCTGTATCTGGAGTACTGTGTTCACTTTGGGTTCCTGTAGTACAAGCAAGATACTGACAAACTGGACCAGGTTGGGCAGAGGGACAGAAAGTTGATTAAGGGTCTGGAGGATATGGCCTACAAGAAGCTGAGAGAACGGGATTTGTTCAGACTGGCAAAGAAAAGACTATGGTATGGTCTAATTCTTGTTTTTACCTGGCTAATGGGAGTCTGTAGAGAACCCAGAGCTGGACTGTTCTCAGAGCTGCACACTGATCACACAAGAAGCAATGTGCACAAGCTGGAATGAGGGAGATCCTGTTTGTGAAATATTTTTTTTCTTGTATCTAGAGAACATAAAGGCTTGGAAGAGGTTGCCCAGAGGAGATGTTGCATATCCTTTCTTTGAGATACCCAGATCTCATCTGCTAAAATCCCTGAGCAACCTGGTCTACCCTTTGATGTTGGCCCTATTTTGAGAAGGGGTTGGAACTAGCTGACCCCCAGTGGTATCTCCCAATCCGAATTACTATTTTAGAAATCAGAGAAATTGTAGAAATTCAGACTATTTAGAAATTCAGAGATTTGCAGCATAACTCTGAAAACTTTCTGTCTCTGCAGAGCATGCATCAGTAAGTGGGGGGTAGAATGCAAGATGCATTAATATTCCTTTCTAGAGGCATCTAAGATATCCTGAGATATATGCCTTACCAGCAGAAGTGGCTCCATAAGGGTGCAGGGTCCTGTAGGTTCTGCCAGCCAGTTTTGTGCAGATATCTTGGTTATCCTAAACATCTATATTGTAAGGTCTCTGACAGCTCTTTGACTGACTGACTTGCAACTCTGGACTGCTACACTGGGTCTTAAGACCAGGGAATTCATCTTACCTGAATTTGTAGCAGTGTATCACAGGATCATAGAATGGTTGAGGTGGGTAGGGACCTCTTGAGATCTCTAGTCCAACCCCACTGCTTAACCAGGGTCAGCTAGAACAGGTTGCACAGAACTGTGTCCAGTTGGGTTTTGCATATGTCCAAGTTCTGAATGTCTGGTTGGTGTTTTTCTGTTTCCATGCCTGTTGCTGAGAGCAGAAGGCAGAATGTGAGCCTTATAGACAGCACCTAAAGAGACAGTGTAAAAGGACTTGACTGGTCAGAAAGGTCAAGAACTGGACAAGCTGAGCAAAAGGTGTTGATCTGGTTAGAACTATCAGTAGTGTCATTTCACCCAAATCTCCATTTGAATCTAGTTTTCATTAAAAGTAATTGAAGCCACTTCTGTGAAGTTAGCATTCTAACTATGATGATCTTATGTTTAATCATCTTGGCGATTCTTTTTTTACTTGTTTGATGTCCTAATGACTCTGAAAAGTAAAAAAGCTAGTTAAGTCCTCTAAAATAGTGATACAGGCACTTTACATGTTCCTATTCAGGATTCTCAACCATGTTGCACCTATTTTGTCTTCTTCAAAATGTGATAGATTCATTACCGTGTAAATTAGGTTTAAATCATGTTACAAATTTAGCATATAACCCTGTCTGGTTTTGCCATTAAGTTATAACTATTGCGAAGCTGGCCGCATCTTGTTCCTTTTAATGCTTGGGATGCTTTTGTAAATTAAGCCAATTCTCTTTAAAGAAATCAGTTTTTCTTTTAGGGAAAAACAACATGTTAGATTATAACAGTTGTTAACTTCAAAATACAGTCAGAATTACAGAAGAAACTGAGTTGTATAAATTTTAAATGTTCCTAGGCAATATCTAATTCCTGTTCCCCCCGACATAAGATTATGTAATAAATATACAGAATATTTAAAACCGTTTCAGCTAAACAACAAGGTATAAACTTAAACTTAGGTCAGCAAGCATTCATTGTCTGTCATTAGCAAATCCTCATGTTTTAAAGAGTGCCAAAATGCTTTGAAAGCCAGTGGAATACTCTGTGGAGTCCTTTCTTAAAATATCAAAGTATAGGCTGTTTGGAAAAAAGGGCTGATAATCTCTGAACATAAAGAGAAATTGAAACCATGTGTTTTGGTAGATAGGACTTCTGTTAGGATAGTTTTCCTTGGCTTATTAACAAACTCAAATCTGATCATTTGGCTTAGATCTCCTCAGAAAGGAGCAAAGCCAGCAGCTGGTTGTTCCTGACTGAATTTGATAAATATAAAGTCATGGTCAATGAAAGAAGTTATTTGTGGCATCAGATAGTGATTGTGAAGTTTTGACTGCTGCATATGATGGGGTATGAGTGTAAACTTACCCTATGGTTCTTTTTTTAGAAACTATACTTCAAGATTATCACCTTTTTGTAAGGCCTAAATACAATATAATGTACATGCTATTTAAATTCCAGAAATGGCAAGCTGAAAAAAGAAAGTTATCTAAATAACTTCCACATCATGTTTTCCTTTCTGTCCCCCTTAACATCCTCAGGAGACAGTGACTCACTCTTTGCTTTTATTTTTACTTCATTTGACACAGACAGTGAAGACTGTCCTTATAGAGAAATTGAAATGCACAGTATATAAATTGTAATATGTCATGATTTTTAAAGGCTTAAGGGTAGGTATTTATATTTTTCATTTTTGAAGATTAACCTGTTTCCAAAGTTTGTTACTGGTAGTTAATAAAAGATCTTTTTAAAAGACTCTCTCATTTCTTAGCACAATAACAGGTCCTGTATTACTTTGGAAATACTTAATATGTTTGTGCAAGTGATTTCTCTAATATGTTTTGTCTGTACAAATTGTAGCTGTTCTGAGAAAGGAGCCTTGATAGTGTCTCAAAAACCTTTTCTGGGTTTCAGCACAGCTTTTTAATTTATTTCAGGCAACGTTACTTGGTTATATAGATTTCATAAATGTTTTGCATGTTTTTGTGAAAGAGTATGAATATGAGATAAACTTCTCTTTAAATTCAAGGGGATGAAGTCCTAGAATGGAATGGTAAACCCTTGCCTGGAGCTACAAATGAAGAAGTTTACAACATTATTTTAGAATCAAAATCAGAACCTCAAGTTGAAATTATTGTTTCAAGGCCTATTGGGTAAGGCTAAAGACTTGTTTCTTAAGCACAGTTATTACTTCTACTAATGGGACTTTTTAAGGGACTATTTGTGAGTTCATTATTTTTTATCTCTTATTGATGGAACATGGTTCACTTTCTACTGACATTCTCTTTATGCCATTTTCTTCACTGACATTTACAATCTTGGATCTTTGCAGTGATATATATATATAAAAGTATAAATGGTGGTCAATGTACTAACACTTTTGCAAGTGTCAAAGGAAAATGGTTGGATCAAGTGGACCTGTACATGAGAAAAATCTGTTTTTCATGCTTTTAGATTCACTAAATCAGAATAACTTATGAGTACTCATAAGTAGAAGAAAGCATCAACAAACATTGAGCATTGCAGGGTTTTAGTAAGTCAATGCTAGTAGGACTTTAAAAAGGCCTCCTTTAAAGAGCTAAAAATTGGAAAAGGCTGTATTTGGCCTTAAACGGCACTGTCATCAAGATCAAAAGTGGAAACAAAAAGTTTAATCAAAAATTAGCATTAATGTGTTATGTTTGCAATCTTAATATTTATTTATTTCAAATCCAGGTTTGGGGTTTTATGATAACAATTCTTATATTCTGGATTTCCCAAATAACCCTTAGAAAGATCATAAAATCTGTTTGAATTGATAAGATTAGTGGGGTTGGCCCTGAATTTGTCACAGTTGTTTTAGTGATATTCTACACTCCTTCCCCAAACACAATTCTATTGGGACTGTTTTGAGCCAAGTCTTACAGGATTGAATATGAATCATATATTGTAAATTCACATTTATATTGTGGAACAGAGTCACATGATTAACAATAAAAAGTGACTTTTGGTTAGTTTAAAAAAAAAAATAAAAGGATTTAAATCTCTCTGTAGCTTGTCACCTTCCCAGATTTCATGTGCACTCACTCTAAGTCTCTAAATAGCACTATCCTGTAGGTAGACGGTAAACTGTTTCCTCCTTATGAATGCATGATTATTTAATTTTGAATTTGCCCGTTTTCGTGCTAATTATAATTTTTATCTGTCTCAAATATAATGTTTTCCATTTTAGAAACAGAAAAC
Organism: Strix aluco; assembly: GCF_031877795.1. NCBI lineage: Eukaryota > Metazoa > Chordata > Aves > Strigiformes > Strigidae > Strix > Strix aluco. The sequence continues at coordinate 98,861,630 of NC_133933.1, read as the reverse complement.
ACTATTAGTTTTCTTTCTGACTAAACCATTCTTCTTTTACATTTATGTCAACGTTAGCTTTTGATATTTGGTTTTGTCTATACTGTGCAAGTGTAGCTATATTTTACAAATGAGTTCTGCCTTTTTAATGGCAATCGCTATTAAAAGTACTTAAATAAAATTAACATTTGTTGCTAATTCCAGCTATGAGTTTGACCTTCTAATTGAAAACGAAAGCTTGATACAATAATAGTGGTTGTTAAAGGCTAAAATTACCATCCAGATGGAGACTGTGGGGGAGTAGAAACCTTATTTTATATTCTTTAGTTGGATAAATTAGGAGGTATTCCTGACTGAAAATTGCAAATTCAGTCCTCCATCTTTGTAATTAAAAATAAAATGCCATAAGGAGATTTTTTGAAGTCTAGTTTTTATGTTTAAATCAGCAGAAATTAAATATGTTGATACTGGACCTGACTTGAACTCCATGTCTCAGATAAAGAAAACCTGAAAATAGATTTGTACAACTGATGTAAAAAGAAAACGCTAGATTAGTATTTTAAATAATGAGCTTTAGATATATTTGTTGCTATCAGTATGTTTGCAAATGTTGTGTATCCTTAAACTTTTAAGATAACTTCAATATTAAACCAATTGACTTATTTTAGTTTATGAATTTGATAAATCTGATAGCTTCAAAAAGTGACATACAAGGTGAGCACATTCCAGTGACATATTCTTGAAGAAAGATTAAGATAAAAAACCACAACTGTTGAACTGAGGCATAGAACATGAAGTGCATTTAAAATCAAAGAATGTTTCTGAATCTGAGCAGTGAATTTTACGCTAAAAAAGTGCACGCAGAAATAGTACCAATGAAATGGAAAGTTTTGCTTTGGATAACACATGCTTATTTTTTCCAGACATAGGCAGAAATGGAGCACATCAGATTGTGCTTTTATTTTGAGATAAATGGAGTCTTGGCATGGAGGTTTTTACATGCTATAATAACACTATTGCAGAGTTGTGTCTTGATTTTTTTGTTTGTTTGAGGGTGGGTTTTTTTGGAAAAGAGCAAATAAATATATCAAAGTGACTAGAACATATAACTTTGAAATTTAAAGATATTTCCTTTTTCCAGTAGTAATGAGTCATGGTCCTGTTGTTTTATGTCAGATTGAGATTTACCTGTCTGTCATTTTAAAAGAACAAAAAATATCAGATATTGTACAATGAAGGAAATCCTGATATTAGTTAACAAAAAAGAACATGCTACACAGGATTTTCTTTTTCTTTTAATAATTATAATCTATGTAAATTGTTTTACATAATGGAAAATGGTTTGCTTGCATTAATAGATTACTTTTTTCCCCCAGCTTCTCCTTGTCTTGTTATCCAAACAATGTGATTGTTTCAAATTCATTTTATTTAATCCGACAAATCTAGTATATCAGTTTTGTTGATATCTATCTACTTTAGTTGCTGACTCAGCAAAATTCAAGCTGCTTGATACAACATTAAGTGGTAATCCATTACACCTAAAATTCCTGTGAGGAAATAGGTTCCCGAAAGACCTGAAAAATGATACTTCGTCTGCATAATTTAAGTGTTTTCATCTCTCAGTATTAATAATGCAGATAGTGTACGAGCACTTTTAATGGTCTTGATTTAAAAAGTCCTAGCGTATTAGGTCTAAAAAGCCCAAATATGACACAGTTTGGCTTAAGTGAATAATGGGAGGACTGTAAGCCCACAAATTAGACCGCCCATAAATTAGACTGCCAGTTACAAAATTTATGTCTAAACAATTTTCTCAGTCTTGTAAGTTTGGATTTCTGTGTCTACCAGCAAATGTAATTTGGCATAATGGATATTTGTAGGATGTTTATTAGAGAAAAATGTGAAACATGTAACGCTATTAGCAGATGAAGGCATAACAACAATAAACAGTATAACCACAATACTACCGTGAAAACTCCATAGAAACTAATTGACGCTAATGCTAATGATTGCAACACAAGGTAGATAATAAACCTATAAAAAGTAGAATTAATGGGTTAGCTATCTAAATATGAGGGGAAGAAGTACCTATGAATATGCATACAACGTGAGAGGTGGTTAATATAGGACAGCGTAGAAAATTCTCTGGCAGTATGCTTTTTTGAGAAGAAACCTGACATCATAACTAACTCACCGTCTCTTGTGTGCTCTTGTGAGCTCTATGGGATAGCTCAGGTAAAACAAATGTTTTTTCATTTGTCTCTTGTTTTCTTTGTCAGATGCTAGCTATGTTTGCTTGGATTTCCACAGATAGTATTGCCAAAATTGTTGTTTCTCTGGTATGATTCAGTGACTGCTACTGTGCTCTAGATCCTCACAAGGAGGTTGAACCTCCATCATAAACCAGGCAGTAGGGAATTACAGTGAGTCGCTCAAGTAATGTAATTAGTGCAAACTGCAGATTGGTCTACAGGTTCTGATGGGAAGGAATGGTTTGGGGAATAGGAGGTTGAGCATCGGGAACAGGTACTCAGAAACTCCGAAGACTCTGTGGGGTGTAGAGGATGATGCTTCTGTCTCTAGAACAACCAGATTTGGTACAACCAGATTTGAATTTGGTTTGTCTTCAGTGATCAAGCTCTTGACTATAGCCTTCAGAGAAGTTATAGCTGTTCCTGTGTTTTACAAAATAGTGATCCTCACAAACCATGTATCTGCACAGAGTAATCTCAACCTAAGGTATAGTTTGGTTTAATTTATTAATTCATTGAGGTGTGGAAGAATCAGACATAAGATAATCATATGTAACATCACATAAGACTGCAAAAAACCTTTGCCTTCCAAGGTAGAGATAGAAGGACAGAGTTCGATGTTGGCAGGTCTTTTCTGGGTGTGTGTCTGACATTATTTTTCTGACGTTCACATTGCTCTGAAAGGGGAGTAAAATTTTTTTACTAGTTTACATAAGTGGTGGTGCAAATTCTTACTTTGTTTTTGCCATTTGCTTTTAATAGTCTCGTTTTCAATATTTGAATTCAATATCATGAATTACTATTTCTTCTGAAGAGGTTTTTTGTAAATCATAGTGCCAGGATATTTTCTGCAATCCAAAAATAGAAGCAGGCTAGATAAGACTAATTTTCTTACCTAACAAATTTTAGATTATAGTTTCTCTATAGAATTTTCATTCTTTAATTAAAATGCCAACATTAAAAAAAATACCCCTCATACATTTGAGAAAGTCTTGTGCACCAGTTATTTTAGTTTTGTGCATGTAATATTTAAGAAATTATTATGTAAACTGGATTACTGAATTTATAAGAGATTCACATATAGACAGAAACATAGCTTTAAATTAATTCATGTACATTTTGAAATCAGTAACAGAATGCAGAACTGTTACAGAGATTGTTAGAATACTCTACCATGAGTTTGGTGGTCAGTACTATATTGCATACTTTATTTATTTATTTCTTTTAGTTTTGCAGTTCAGTGCGGAGCTGTACTTAAACAAGATAAATATATTGGGGAAGAGATTTCCTATCTAGTTTTTCTCTATATATGCACATATGATTACACATAAACACACATGCATTTTATATATATATAAAAAAATAGATCTAAATAATACATTTTTTCATACATAAATTTTATATATTTTTTTAAAAAAATCTGTCCACTGTACTATAAAGTTTTAGAGATTTCAAATAACATTTCTATTGCAAACCATCCATTTTGTCTAAAATTGAAATTTATGTTCTAGCTTCCACTGTTCCTGTTAGTTTTTCATAAGAATTACAAGGAGTTTAGAAAAACAAATTAAAAAAATTGTACTTTTAGTTCTTTCCTATCTGATGAGTAAAGTCTTAAGAATGATCTGATTATTTTTTTTATTTACCTTTAACTAGTGAGGACTTTTATCACCAGCTCAAAGTGAGGAAAATACTCTCCACTTGATCATTTTTTTTCATGATGTGACATCTTCATTCCAGTATCTTTTTTCCTCTTGTAAACTGTGTGGATCTGATTGTCATGTTGATTTATTATTAGACTTTTCTATGTCAGTCTAATAATGTGAAGGTGCCTTAGTGTACGTATAAATCAATTCTTAAGTGCTTATATATGTAACTAATATTTGAGGCTTATTTTTCTACTATATTGTCAAACAATACTGAAAAAAATCCGAACAAAATTAATTTTAGTGTCTTTCTTCACCCACCCAGGGATTATGAACCTTGACACTGTATGTTGCACTTTCCATGTTGAAACACTCCTTTCACACATGAGCCTTCATTTAGATATCCTAAACATGATGTTATTATGAGCAATGCTATACTGCAGATGAGTGTGTTCATATTCTAGCACAAGAAAACAGTACAAACTTAATGTTGCATTGAACAGAAAAATCAGTTTGAATATGGTAAGTAAATATTTCAGGCTGCTGAGAATTGCCCTGGAAAGAGAGAAAATGTTAAGAGGAAGAAGTCTGCACAGCAGCCCTGCGGTGCAACAGGTTGTGAATCTGTTTATATGTTTTTAAAATTGTACTATGCCATGTCAAGAATGGTAGTTATATTTCCATGAGTCTTGAGGGAACTACATCACTCTTGAATTACAAAGTCAAGGCAAAGAAGCACATTTTTGTTTAGTGATGTGAGATGTAAGCTGATATGAGACATTAACTTGGAGCTGAAATATGCTTTTTTGAAACACAGGCACCACAAGTTTAAATTGCAGGACATCAAAAGCAAATTTAAGACTAATTGATTTGGTACTGTTACATTCTTTTTCTGACTTAAGTGTCTGTTTCTTTTTCATAAGTGACTTATATACCTAGGAGTCTTAGTTTTATTAACTTCCAAGACAGTAAGATGGTGTTTCACTGAACACAGAAATGCCTGAATACCTTTAAAATGCTCAGCTTTAGACTTAAAATCTTGTAAATGTTCTTCAGAAATGTTATTTCAGTTCCAATTTTGGATTATTATGTGTAGATGACAATATTTTCAAGTAATTCACTGAAAAGCTTTGTTTCCATTTTCCTGTTCTGCCGCTTTGCTAACATTTGTACAATAACGGTCATTTCTTGCTCTTGCAATGTATTTTCAATGATTACTGAGAACAGAAGAGAACCAGGAGCTAGCATCATCCAGATTTTGATGGAAGAGTAAATTTGTTGATGGCAAAATTTTTATAGATGTGTGTGGACTTAACCAGTTTGATTTTGCTTATGCTTGTATATGTGCTGGGTATGTGTATGTCCAAAAATGTCCATACCCAATCGTAATATGGTTTTGGTTTTTTTAGCCTTTGAAGAAATGCCTTATTCTTCTGTTTGTTTAAATTTGGTAATGTTATTTGCTTTTTCTTTTTGTTTGTTTAACATTGCTAATGTTATTTGCTTTTTCTTTTTATTATTATAAGACATTTTCATCAGTTTCATTCCGTGAACTCCTTGAGACGTTTATATAAAAATTACTAGTGAGTTAATCTATGTCTTATTTTTTGGATTTTTTTTCCTCCAAAAAATAGTTGAACATGTGTAGCTGTACTACCTTTTGCCACCTTTCTCTTCCTAAAAGCTCTCTAACCTTATTGTTCTGGTTGTAAAAAAATTGTGGAATCCATCCACAATATTAATATTGTAGTGCTCATATTGTTATGTCTGCTAGTTCCTTAACTTGAAAGAAATAGTTTGCATTACTAAGATTTTCATGAATGTTAGTGGAAAATATGTCTTTAAATATTTCCCCATTCTTTCCTTGTAGCCCATTAGAACAGAAACAGATCCATATTTCTAAAAAGTGTCCCAGAAATGTATTTGTCACAGCAGAAGGTCATCTCTATTTTTTCTAATTACTATGTGTATATTCACGTTTTAGTGATATTCCACGGATTCCTGAGACTTCTCACCCTCCGTTAGAGTCTAGTGAGTACACACCTCATTCCTTTCACTAAGCATGGTCTTGTACCCAGCACAATCATTTTGGCTATGAATTTTCTGAAAGGCGATCACTGGGAGACTGCATTAGCTCCTAGGTTGTTGTATGACAAAATTCAGTGGGTTTTGGTCTTGTGTGTTAAATTCCAAACAATACAGATTTGATTAAATCTATACAGATTTCAAATGTAGCAGAATTTTATTGTTTTCTGCTATATCTTGTGTTGTTATTACCATACTGGTATACACACTGTGGCCCGAAACAGTCATCTACTTGCCCTAACATAAGAGAGAAGACAGGTATAAGGGATTGCCAAAGGTACAAATGGTGTCAGGATTTCACCCCCTGCACCATCCAGCATAAGTCCACAGTACTTGTTTCTCTTTTTCTTAACAAGAAAATGTTGGTTAGGTGAACTTTTTCTCTATCATGTTTTAAAAGAATGGTTTTCTTTTTAACTATCCCATTTGAATGGTGTCAGCTAGAGTGTGTGAGGGCCATGACTCCCAATGCTTTCTCATCTGAGCCTTGTGTGAGATGCAGCCAGAAGCCTTCCCTGGGACAAAGTCCTGTGGGGGCACTGAGTGCTGTTATACTTGTGACAACCTCATTGCATTAGTGAGGGCTCTGCAGCACTGGTGGAAAACTGCTGATGTCCAGCAGGCACCAGAGCATCCTCCATGCCAGATGCATGTCCTGCATATCTTCCTGTGTGTTAGTTCCTTGGGAGTTAATTTCAGAGGCTACTGGGAGTATAACTCATACAACAGATGCAGGTTTATTCATCAAAGATTTAAGATCATAGAATCATAGAATAGTTTGGGTTGGAAGGGAGATGTGTAATTCTGTCAGAAGACAGTATTTTATTTAAAACATTTAGTATGGTTTGTCACTGCTTTATGAGGAGCACTTTTTTATATGTTATTTCAAATAAAACAAAAGATAGAAGGTTTAATCTGGGCTAAGGGTATCCAGGCAGTCTTTCTCACTATGCTATCTACATCAGTTTAAAATCTTTCTGTATATTTATCCAGTTATACTGTATATAAATACAAACTTTATACAGTTCAAAGAAAAAGCAATTTATAAGTTATCCAAATTCACTTCAAAATTTTGGATGGAAAGTTCATGTGTTTCTTGTGTATTTTTAGGTTCGAGTTCTTTTGAATCTCAGAAGATGGAAAGGCCTTCTATTTCTGTTATATCTCCGACCAGCCCTGGAGCCCTACGAGATGCACCACAAGTCCTACCAGGGCAGCTTTCTGTGAGCATATTTTGTTTTTCCTGAGTTGTTAATGAAAATCTATGAAGTGCTGGTCCCTCAGCCCTCCACATTCCCAAGGTCTATTGGGAGGTCAAGAAAAATATCTGTTGTTGGTGAAGATTCACGTCTTTCAAATGTTTTTTAAGACCCTCTGTACAGACTCACAAGCCATCACTGTAATCACAGCAGAGATAAAGAATTGTTGTCTTAATACACCAAAGAACACAGGAATTTACATTGAGAGGAGCCCATAAAAGTACCTTGTAACTTGTAATCCTGTACCCTCTGCATAGAAAATATTGACTCTTCTGTGCATGCCCAGTAATCCACAGATAACAAGCATAGTATCACTTTATCTTCTTTATGGAAGCCTTCAAAGAACTGTGTATTTTTTAAGAGTTAGACTCTTCAATAATACATTTTGATTTGGATACACACTACATCCTGGAACTGTCTGTAATACTAATTGAAGCTGTGCTTATTAAATATACTGTGAGTACTTAGACTTTGTTCTGTACATTCTTGTATTTTTTATATTGATCATTTTAATTTTTAAGTATACATCAGACTCAAAAATTTCATAATGTTACGATTCTCTTAAGAAATGATTTAGCTATATATTATACTTTTCGTAAGAACATTTGCAAGGTGACAAATCAGAGTAGATAAATTTCAGCTATGCTTCGGGTTTAGCTGCAGTCAGGACTTCCTATTTGAATGTAGCTTTTAACATGCAGAGCTAAGATGCTGATGTAAATGCATTCATAGATACAAGATTATGCAGTGAGTACAATAAACAATGTAAGTATACTCAGGCACCACCATTTTATTCAGCAGTGGTAAATACAAAAGTCTTTGGTATATACCATCATCTTTTCCATCTAACTTAAATGTTAAGGGATTTGAAATAAAATATATCTGATTCTCTCTTGGAAAAAACAATGGTTACTTTTACATTGTGGTTAATGTGATGCAGTGTGAAAATTCTGGGTTTTTTCCATTTTCATCAATGTTTTCTGATAACTTGATTCTTGTAGGTTAAACTGTGGTATGACAAAGTGGGACATCAGTTAATAGTAAATGTTCTGCAAGCAACAGATTTGCCACCAAGAGTAGATGGACGCCCCAGGAATCCCTATGTAAAAATGTATTTTCTTCCAGACAGAAGGTAGTAGTATTTTGGTTTAGAAAACTATCTTGTTATTTACCATGTATTGAATCAACTTTTAAGTGAATGCTTATGAAGTAAAAAAATCCTTTTTATAATTCGTTATAGTTTAATTATAACAGAAAATTGCGCTTGAATCGTGCAAGTCAGTATCAAATTAACTTTGAGGACTGTATGAATGTGATCCACTGTACAGCAAATACTCTTCTCTTTTACGCATTGTCAGATCAGAAAGAATGAGAACAATAAGTGCTGATGAATAGATGGCATTTTGTGATTTACCTCAACAAACAATTTACAACAAATATTTATGTTTCAGTGATAAGAGTAAAAGGAGGACCAAAACAGTAAAGAAAAGTCTAGAGCCAAAATGGAACCAAACTTTTCTCTACTCACACGTACATCGTAGAGATTTTAGAGAACGAATGCTTGAAATAACCGTATGGGATCAGCCACGAGTTCAAGAAGAAGAGAGTGAATTTCTTGGAGAGGTGATACATGCAATCACATTTCCCCTGAGTTCGTTGTTTGGTTTGAATACATATGCATATATATCTGTTTGTGTGTGGTTCCTTGAAAATAAAATTAAAACCTGATAATTTTTCTACTAGATTCTTATAGAGCTGGAGACAGCACTTTTAGATGATGAACCACATTGGTATAAGCTACAGACACATGATGAATCTTCACTACCTCTGCCTCAGCCATCACCTTTCATGCCAAGAAGACATGTTCATGGTGGAGAAAGCACTAGCAAAAAATTACAGAGTAGGTCCAAGTTCCATTCATCTCTTTTAAAATTTAAATTAGAAATGCTGAATATGGTATAATGGTATTTAACTTTCATATACAAGATAAAAATGCTCTTTCATACTCTTTAAACATAATGAAAATGAGTGGCAGAGAAGAGATGCAAATTATGACATTATGACATGGCAGCCTTTCACCTGTGACGCATAACTTTCAAGTATGTGAAACTTGTTGGAATTGGTTTGGCTTTCACTAGCAAAAGAAAATTGTTCAAATATTTGTTTGCATAAATTTTCTTTTAAATAGAAAGATGAAGTTCATCATTATTTGATACTTTTTTTAATAATTAAAAACTTTTTATTTAAAAAAAGAAAGTCCTTAAAGACTTATGAAGCTTAAAAACACCTTTCGTCATAAAGTTAGTCTCAACCTCCAATGTGCTCATTATACAATCGGGTGAGAAGTGTACTTGTGCAGCAAAGAGAAATTGCATGCATGCATTTGGGAGTTACAGTTGTTCTGATGAGTCTGATTACAGGTTCGTATAAGGTACATTAAAATAATTGAAATATTTGAATATTGTATCATCTGTGTTCATTTAAATTAATCTGAGATTTATTTAGAAATATGAAGAACATAGGGGATTATTTTAAAACATGTTTCCAAGCTATTTTTCTGTTTTTTCTTAAACATGGAAATCATTCATTCCAGCCAATGCGTAGGAAATTGGTGCACATTCAGGAATGAATTATAAAAATGTGATACTGCTGTAATTGCTACATGAGGATATGTATAGAGAGAGCAAATTAAAGGTTAGTTTTCATGAGATATTTGAACTTTTCTAAAGCTGGCAGTACTGTTTCCTCTTCCCCTCTCTCACCATATGCTGCCACCTCTCCTTTCCTGTTCAGCAAGCTAAAATTCAGCTTACTCACTGAAATAGCACGAAAGTTTTTTTTTCTTCTTCAAGTTAACTTTTTGCTGGTTTAGTGAGATAAACCATCCTAGTAGAGGATTACTGAAGACTTGAGAGAAGGAGAAGGGGAAAGGAGGCTGCAGCAGCTGTAAGATGTTAAATTGGCTCAACTGTCATGTGAAACATCACTGTCATTCACTGCAGTTTAGATCTCCTCTATTGTTTAGACTTAAAATCATCTTTTTAAGTTCAGTAGTATGTTAAATGAACATATTCTTACATTTTATTACACGACCAGATGTTCAGGTATTTGTTTACCTTACTGTTGTGCAGGATCTCGGCCAATCAGTGATAGTGACATCTCAGATTATGATGTTGATGATGGTATTGGAGTTGTTCCTCCAGGTGCGTGGGTGAACAGCATGGTCCTGCTTTCTTCTTCTTCTTCTTCTTCTTCCTTTTTGCTTGTTTGTTTGTTTTTTGTTTTTTGTTTCTTTATAACGTTTCAGAATATTGAGGATACGGGTTATGGAGAGTGCATTGTGAAAAAAAAGTTTTGCTGATTATTCCATGGTATCTGTCCTAAATTGTGATGAATTAAAAGATTCTACTATTCATTCATTAATATTGCTTTTACATATCATTCTTCATATGTGAACCACTGGGTGGTTCAAATTGTGGAATTTTTTACTGCATAATGTTCCAAGCATTATTTAAAATATAAATTGAATTCAAAAAATCATATTAAAATAATAATTAAAATTTCAGTGTTTATTGCAAACATTTTTTTTTTATTTTGCTTTTTGCTTGAAACTTAGATATAATGCAGTCTCCCATGGACTTTATTGAGAATGCATGGCTGTAGATTAAGATGCATGTAGCATGGCTATATCTTTTAGAGTTTTCGTAAGCCTTCATGAACTATCATTACCTAAATGTTCATAAATATATACTTGTAGAGACTATCATGGTTTGACTTCTAGTTCAGCACTCCTTACATACTGAAAATCTTGAGGATCATTTTGGATACCACATTTTTCTACTTCTATTTGACCGTTGCCACAAGTCAGATGCGTATGTGTTCCAATTGTCCCAAACTAACTGGAGTCACTATGTCATTGCCAGCACTGAATCAGTGTTTCTGTGGATCTTCCTGATGAAAATTGCTGAATTAAATCATGATGGGATTTGGAAAGCTCTTTATCTTCCTGATCTGTGTCTAAAATAATCTGAAAAGTTATTTATTCATTATATAACCATACAAATTGTTTTGCTGATTAAGGATACCAATTAAACTCGGACACCAGAGTGAAAAGACTAGGTGTATTTTACTAGTGATAACTAAAGAATGTAACAGAGTAATACAGAAAGCATGCAGTAAGAAAAGGCAGAATAATGCACTTAAAGCAACAAATAGGAAAATACAGGGTAATGCATCAAATCATCACTACACTGAGAGGGAGAATAGTGATTAAGAGAGATACCTCACCACTTGCATACGTTACCATCATCCAGATCTACAAACGCTGGGGAGCCCCGGTTACAGCGAGGATTTGGAGAGCCTTTCCCAGCAAATGGGAAGTCCTACGCGGTGCATCCATCTGTAGGTGAGGCATCCAAAGTTGCTGCAAGTCGGCAAGCCAGAATAACTGGCACCTTTGTTTTGAGTAGAAACATCTGGTTTCATCCTCTTCTTAGATTCCACCCAAAGCCTGACCAGGGCTCGGGGGGAAGAACCAAGGGAGTTTCTAACAAGGCTGAACACTTGGGTTCTCAGCCTTGAGCAAGGCTAAACAAGGAAAGTTGGATACATTCTCTCAGCATTTCATCCTCACTACTGATTATATTCTAAGCTACATCTTTCACTAGTGAGCATACGTACTTTGTTAATGATTACATACTAACCAGCTTCGGCTCGGGCCTGTTGTTCAGGCTTCAGTACTTCAACACTTTAGCACTTTTTACATCAGCATAAGTGGTTTGTTATAACCTAGCACAGTACCTACTAGCACAATGGTTATCAGTTATAAAATATACAGAATTTATCTATAGGTCAACTCTGGCTTGGGCCTGTTGTCCAAGCCTTAGCACTTCACAAATAAATCACGTATCTTATTAATGCAATATCATTTCGATGTTTACTGAGCCAAATTCTCGTTCTTTTGATGTTTATTGGGTTCTTTCCTTACTTTAATACACTTAACACCTGAGTTACAAAGAGGGAAATTTGTTCAGGTATGTCTAGTAATGATATTTGCTTTAATGAAGTGATTAATCTTGATATTTTTACATTGGCTGAGAGAATGAACATTTAAAATTAAAATAAATCATAGGTTCTAAATGTTTTTTCTTGTTTATTATTTAATTTTTTTATTTGACAATGTAGATACTGGGATATCTGTTTAGACTTACTTACATTTAAGATTTCGTTATACTGTATTAAGAATTGGGGCTTTTTTTCAGCTGCCAGTTCTTCAAGGCATCCATTTGCCATTTGAAATAAGCCATTTTTCATCTGACAGGAAACGTTCAAAAATGTTCAGCTGAATGCGTTGGACTCTATTCACTGGGTCAGCACTTGAGAAACTGATTCTTACGGAAATTTCTTGGGACTGTGCATGCTCAGGTGTGCCTTTGAAGAATGCATGGGTCCAAACGTTCTCAGTGATCACTGTAGGAAATTGCAATATTTAATCTGTAACAATAGGATTTACAATGAGCTGAGAGTCTCAAAACTATAACGTGCTTGCACGTGCAACCTAAATCCTTAAATGGGGGTCAGACTTTAGGCTCACAGGGGCGAAGAAGATTTCAGTCATCAGCCATGAATGTGTGACAGTCTAGAAGTATATGAAAATGCATTTTGCAGTGAGAATTGGAAAAGGTTGCCAGTCCCACGATCTATTGAATTGCTTGAGAATCTTAGGCACAGATTCACAAATGTGCCTAGACACCAAGTTCAGGTATGCATTTCTACCCTCCTATCAAACCTTCCTTACTTATCACATTGCTAAATCTTCTAAGACTTCGGAGTGCTACCTTCAACTACACAGAGTGAAAAGTACAGTATCTTCTCCAGCTAACAGTCTCCTCTGTTAAAATTGAATTGCATGCAAGTACCTTGTTGTGCTGCAGGGTTTTTACCCCTTCCTTCCTTGTGCCCCCCAATACCATGTACCTCACCAGAGTGCACTGCAGCTCTTGTTTGGCCCAGACTTCCCACACATTATCCTGCAAGGAATGCGTGTGGGAGGGAATGACGAATATCCATATTGCCCCATAATGTAGGATGATGATGCAGCTCAGGTGCACTCAGACCATCTTGGCATAGTCTCTGTTGGCTTCAACTAGATTAGTCTAGGATTAAGATACTGCTGCTCAACAGAAGTAAGAATGTCAAAATTGAGTTTTACATGTGATGCAAAAGAAAATGTTTCCCTTTACAGCCCCTTTGCCTTCCTTTACCACTTGCTGATGTTACCCACCATATGATAAATAAGCTCTATATTTATTAAAGGTATATTCTTACAGTTGTTAATTTATTCTTTTTCTTGAAATATTCAGAAGAGAAGGAAGTTATTTTGCCTTCTTAATATCTCAAGATTTTCACAGAGATTATTGCTCATTTTCTAAAAAACGGACCCATAACTGCAAAATGTAGAAGCACAAAAGTTCACTTCATCGCCGCCATAAGCTGAAAAGGAATAATGAAAATATTTTGGCTAATTTAAATAATATTGGAAATCCTTAAAACTATAATTTCAAATATTTAACCAGTTGCTAAGACAAAATCTGTATTAGCATTTAGTAATAACAGAGAAAACTATTTTCCTAGAGGTTTCAACAGCTGCAAAGAATCATTGCTTGTCAATGGAAGTAAAGACTGCTGCATTAAAAATAATGGCACTTTGATAACTTTAAGAATATTTTTCCCTTCTCATATCACAGATCTGTCTTATCTTTCATATAATTGTACTGTCCTCATTTATTATTAGTATCTTGCAGTGATATATATAATTTTTTTTTAAATCAGCTCATAGAACTGTTCATAAAAGGAGTTCTGTCAACAGCTGAAAGTAACTTTGAGACTCAGCTTTAACAGAAATTATTTTTGACAGGTTTTTGTGGTATGCCCACACCTGTTTACATGAATAAAATATTATTTTAAATCTCTTAGCCTTTCATATGAGAGATGCTCCACTCTTTTAATTATCTTTGTGATCCTGAGCTGGACTCACACCAGTAATTCCATGTCTGTCTTGTACTGGGGAGCCCAGTACTCCAGATGTGGCCTCACCAATGCTAAGTATATCAGAAGGGTCAGTAAAGGATCAGTGAAGGATTTAATAAAAACTGAACATGTTTTGAGGCCTATCAAAACTCCAGCAACTTTCTTAATTAAAAAGAAAAAAGATGATATACAGTTGGTAATATTCCAAAGAGTATATTTAATGAGCTGTATTGCTTATTCTGTGGGTAACTCTTCACAACAATTTATTTTTCTGTCATATGTAATCTGTATAAATGGTTGCACTGTACTTACCTTCCTCCTGTAGCAGCAGGGTTGCACCCTGTCACTGTCTGTATTGTCTTTAAAAAGAAAAATGTCCCTCATATCAAACATTTGCTAGAACCATTTTCATCATTCATCCAGCTTCCATTTCATGTCACACCTGACAGTTTCCCATGAGCAACTGAGAAACTTCTGCATAAACTACCATAAGCTTGATTGCTGCTATCATGCTGGTCCATGCAAAAAATTTCTCTGCTCACTCTGGAGAGCACAGAGCCTTTGTATTTGAGGATATGAGGAAATGTTACTGTTGCTGTCACTGTCGTGGTCACTATGGAAGTATGGATGTGATTTGACCAACTTGATTATACTTGAGCCAATACTTAGGAGAAATGTGAACTGCTCTTGCTCTGTCTGTTCTGTAAGCTTTGTGTACACACAATGCACAAGTTTCAGATGTTGTTCCCTGGATAGCTTGACTATGAATATTGCATAGGATAAAATCATCTTTCTATACCAGATTTTTAAGTGTACAGGATAATCCTAGGTGTATGTTTTTAGGCAGTCTAGAGATACACTACAAATATATTTTAAACTGAAATTGATATTTATTTTTTTTTATTTTTAAATGCTATGTATTTCAGTGCAGTTGCCTAAAGCTTGGAAAGAAGTTTTTGGTTTCTTTGATGTTAGTGTTGAGTAAATGTAAACTAGTCTTCCTTCTGATGGAGATGACAAGATTTCATCTAAAACAAGCTTGTTTGGAAAAGGAAATATCTTTTTGCACATACAGCTTAGACTTAGTTATCCTGGGAAGGGGAACACATCCAGCTTTTGTCACGTGTAGTCTTTTTTCTTCCTCCGACAAAAAAACAGTATTTTTTTTTGTAGCAACCTTGGTACAGGAAATGAGGGAATCTCCATTGAAGTGCTGAAGGAGCCCCTTTTTTGCTTCAAAATTTGCACCCAGTCCTTGTCCTGAGATCAGGGAGATCCTCATGTTTCTTTCTAATTCTATTACACAACTCTGAAACACTTTTTCATCAGATAGGGTACTTCAGCATCACAGTACATCAAATCCTCTGAAACATTGGAGTCCTTCTTTGTTAAAAGGTTGATAAACCTTGGTAGATACTTTCATGCATGCTATAAACTTTACAGACCTATTTTGCAGTCGGTACTCAGTACAGATTTGCTATTAAAAATGCTCTTTTAAGTGGCAAGAATTTGCTGGTTATGTAGCTACTAGTGACCTCTCTTGTAGTTACAAGTGAGGTCTCCCAAAAGTTTTTCTCCATGTTTTCTCTGGTTTTGAAACAATAGCCCCCACCTTCTCCAAACTTAACTAATGTTACATTTTAAATATGAAATTGCATTATTTTTATTTGACATGTCTAACTCAGTGTTGTTTGAGAACAGCGTACACATGTGCTCAACATTATGACCCCTGATGTTTGTTGAGCTACATGATATGTTCTTATTATGAGTGCTTTTCTTTGGGCCCAATCCTACCCTCTAAGATCTATCAATACTCATAGTGCTTGCTGTTTCCCTGATTTATTAACATATCCCACCCCTCTGCTTCAACAAATGGAAGAAAAGAATTATTTCCCATGTTCTCACACCAGCCATTATACAGTGAAGTAGAAGACACAAAAGTTGGACAAAGTGATAGCAGAACTTGCAAAGGTCTTTCTGCATATGTTTCCTAGCTGACAGTAACCATAAAGTCTGTAGTAAAACTATCTAATCATCTTCTTGTCAACATTCCTATCTGCCTTCCCTATCATATTTGGAGTAGTAAATATGTTAAAGGCAAGAACTTATTGAAGCCAATCTTTTTTTATTTACTGAAATTGCTAGAAATCTGGTGTTGGGCTGAAAGCTACTGTAAGATACTACAGCACCTAGGTGCTCTTCTGTTATCTTTGGATAACATTTGCTGGTTTGTTCAGTACTGTATAAAAGGTGGACACAGTTATGGAGACTGTGATATTATAAGCTGTATAATCAGGGAAACTAGCCTGAGAATTCCTTGGATGATAAAATGCATCATCTAGCAGGTCCTTGTTCTGAGTTTTGTGTTACTAAAATGAATCTGTTCTATGGTGGAAGATATTCTTATTTTAGGATTACTTACCACTGTTTTAACAAAGCATTTTCCTCCAGGTCTAACAATGAGGTAATGCATTCAGATAAGTTACATTAGAATACGTGGTAAAGTGGTACACAATTTGGGAAAAAGCATGAATGATTCCTTCATGTTTGTGGTCAGGGTACAGACTTGCAGCTAAACAGGTTATTAAGTGTCACTGAACACATGACCAAGCGTAATCCAGGCTCTGTATACACCCACACTTTTAAGAGGACTGTAAGAATTTGGTAGAAGATAGAGAAGAACTGCAAGAATTATAGAAATTATACAAAATATGAAAAAAAAATTGAAACTGTTTAACAAGATCCTTAAAAAGTGCAACTTACTTAATTTATCCAATTGACATAGTCTTTTCCTGCATGGAAAGATTTCTGATAGAGGCTGGTTTTTTAGCTGAACAAAATAACACGTTACAGGAACTTAATGCTAGACAAATTCAGAGAAGCAGCAGAATTATTATTTTGGAATCAAAATGGTAATTTGTGAAGTTATTAAGGGATGACTTAATGTCATTAAGGGATTTTCTGTCAAGGGATTCTGAATGTCTAGAAGTGAGCAACTGAAGTCCAAGCAAATCTGCTTAGGCTCTTTTGGAAAGACAACAGGCACCTTTTGAAAGCCATTCATCTTATTGATCTTCATTGTCTCTCTTGGGATGGGATTCAAAGGCAAACAGTGTGCTACATGGAATAAGACACAGGAGTATCAATGCTTTAAAATGTACTAACATTCTTCTATTTTGGTTTTTTCTTTTTTTTTTTTTAATCCTGTGTAAAAATGAACTATGAAAAACTGCAGCTCATTCATAGTATTCAGAAAAAATGTTCTGCAGAGTATGCAACACCCAATATTGTAAACAATATACTCTAACTGCTCATAATTTTTGAAAAGTAGGCGTCTTTGGCCAAGTTCAGTAGGAGAACATCTTTGTATTTAACTGAAACAAGAGTCAGAAGGATGTTTATGTATGAGCAGTCCTGGATGTGTCTGTGCTGTCATACACAAGCATGCCTTCTCCATTTGTTAGATGAGGTAAACCTACATTGCTTGGATTCCTTTCAAATATTTGCTACTGTATGACAGTTTTGAAATACAAGTTACTCTGGGTACTCTTCCCCAAGTCAGAAAACTGTTTCAGTTCTCTCTTCTACAGCTTTCTGTACATAATGACAGTAATCTCAGTTTGTCACTGTACATGTAGACATTTGAAGGTAATGCTAGTAATTTATCCTGGCTGCATGATACATCGAGGTGTACAACAGCTGAATGATGACTTGAAACTTGTGTAAGTGTTTAGATGCGTGTTCCTGGAAGAACTAACCATCTGAATTCTTTCCAAACCCGGACTTTTATTCTCTAATTTCCTTTTGTTGCCCTCTTGCCAGTAGGTTATAGATCTAGTACTAGAGAAGGTAAATCTACAACGCTAACTGTGCCAGAACAGCAAAGAACAACACATCATCGTTCACGATCTGTATCTCCTCACCGTGGCGACGATCAGGGCAGGACCCGTTCACGTTTACCAAATGTGCCATTACAGAGGTAGGCATGACAAGTTAGTGAACACTGAGTGGTTTCAAGTTTGTGTAATCTGTCATCAAGTTTTCTCTTGTTCAGCAATTTTTCACAATTTTAAAACTTTCTTTGTATCTGAATTTAATAGTGTAGTATTTGAACTTGATGTATGCTTTTATTAATCATTTAAAAGCATTCATGGAATGAATTGTAACTTTGTAAGACTTACCTCTTCTTACTGATATTTTCTCTGTGATTCATCATCTGTGTACCATAACTAATATGTAGGTTTGGAAGTGTTTTTTTCAGTCAGTGGCTGCATCTTCTATGAAGTCACTTAAGTACATTTGTGGGATAATAAATAGTGGCATGTGCAAGTTATATAGTAAGTATGAATTGAGCTAATTTTGAAGTTAGAGCAAGCTGAAAATACCAATTGTATTTATAATGTGACATTTTTAACGGACGAGGTAAGAAATACTTTACAGAATCAGATAGTGATTTATAAATGTCCATTTTCTGCATTTACTGCTTTTAATAGATAATCTATTAATAGGAGAATCCTTTCAGAGCTTTTAATTTGCATGCTTTATGCTTTTTGTGAATAGTGCCACGCAGACTGTTTAAGCACAAAACTTGACCAACTTTATTTTGCTTGTTTTATTGTGCAAGGCAATAAGCTTCTCTTGAAACCTGTCACAGAACCCTAAAAATCAGCCAGGTTTTTTTTCCGCCAATTTCTAGGAATCTTTGTTCTTGAATTACTGCAAGAGCTTGAAGTGTTGCACTAGCAACATTATTGCCCACTAGTAGTTTTAACTAGTGGTAGTTTACTGAAAATCTACCCTTCTTAGATGAATTTTGTGTTCAAAATTCTGTGCTACAGTTCTGTCCTTATCCATCATTTCCATGTTTTGTTTTTTTGGAGTTCCGTCACTGGTCATTTAATACCAGACATCTGTGATGTTTCAGAATGGTGGTATATTCTGGAAAACCAGCTTCCATCAGTGTACACAGAAAGAGGCATGTACTTCTAAATACGATAGAAATGGCTGCTTTCTATACTTAGACTTATACTTAGTTTTTTTTAATCTTAGGATCCAATATTTTTTTAGAAGTCATATATTAACATTTTAATGATTAAAAACTTCCCTCAACAAACTTGTAGTGTAATCCATTAAATTGTGTTATTTATGATGAAACAAGGTTATCATAGATATTTCTGCCTTTCAGGAGTTTAGATGAAATTCATCAAATGAGAAGATCACGTTCTCCAACTAGACACCATGATGCCTCCAGAACTCCAGTTGATTACAGATCCAGAGACATGGATAGTCAGTATTTGTCTGATCAAGAAAGGTACATCGTCAGCCTGAACTTGGAAAAAAGTTTAGAAATGTTTTTGTTGGTTTGCCTAATTTTCAAGTGTTCAGTAGAAACACGACTGTTAGTAATGGGGAAGGGAGAGAAATCATCCTAACTGACAAATCTAGTGTCATGGTTAAATTATCCGTACCTCTTTTTTAGTAAAACTGTTCACTGGGTTGACAGTAATAGCAGGTGTCTAGAATAATGGTTCTTGGGTGTTTGTCCTAGAGTATTCTGCTGTTTGTTTCATGAATTAAGCCCAGAGTTTTTTCCTAGAAAACCATAAATCTACATGTATGCCCTAGCTATTCTTTTAACTCAGAGTTTGCCTGTTTCATCAGCTAGCAAAATACCAGACATTCATTCCTACTAGTTGGGAGTTGCATATGCTGTGATTTGCATTCCTGTGCTTACAGATTTTGGACATCTATATATACAGTCTCGCAGCAGCTTACGTAACATTCTGGTGAACTTGGTACAGTACCCAAGCATAGCAAGGATAGTTGCAGTGCTTGTAATTAGCAAAAATCTCCAATCTTAGATGCGTGACATGTACACATCTCTCACTGAAATACATGCAGTGGCTACACTCCTCAGAGAATGGTTGGTCTCTCCTAATAGGCATTGTCTTCAGGCATCTAGGAATAGATTCTAATAAAATGGAAGAAAACGAGAATTTCTGTTTTATAGCTGAAAGAAAGTTTAAAAGGTTTTTCAGTTCAGTATTTGGGAAACAACGATGACAGTCACACAGACTATCAATGTTTGTGAGTTTGTTTACTTTGAAAAAAATCATATAGCTAAACTATAATGGCAAACTTTACCATTCGTATAAGATCAATTGTCCTAGTAATGTCTTTGGATTTTTACTTTTTTTTTTTTTTTTAGTAAGTTACTCTTTTTTATGAGTAAGCATGATAAAACCTTTCCAAGTGATCCAGTAAATTCAATTCAGAACATACCTTTCATAGTAATGTGAAAATGTGTAAAGAATAAACCATAAAAATCTCTGGAACTCTTTGTCCAGTTTTGAAGCAACATAGAAATTGAATAACATGTTTTTTGCAGTTAAACTAGTTCAGTTTTGTATACAATCTTGCCTGTTTTGCCTTTTTAATGTGATAACATACATATGGAAATTAATGAGCTATTTGGAACATTTTAAAATTCAACTTTATAGACAAGAAGTATGTACAGAATTGTATATGTTGGATTGTTTTACTGAATTTCCATTCAGAGGTGATTTGAAATGCTTTTTAAATCTAGTAGTCAGATTCATTGTTAAGCTAATTCAAGCAATTTCCACTTGTTGCAAATGTTTCTTGATATTATTTATTATAAGTAGTGATATATTCAAAAGATTCCTGAAAGTATTTATTGAATAGATGACTTATTCAGCAGATCTGAAGAGGAATAGATATTAAAAAGCAGCTTTTGTCAGTAGAAAAAAATATAGACAGTTCACTGTCTAGAAAATTTTCTTCCAGTAAAGCCTCAAACCATGATATAAATGATGATACAGGCATGGGGTATGCTTGGAGAGCAGGGCTTGCTTTGAGGCTTTCTTGGAGGCCATCAGAATAGAGCCACAGCAGTAATGGGCTACTGGAGTTGTTCAGAGGACTAAGACACAGTTTCAGTTCTTTTCAATGTTCAGAAAACACTCTTCAGAAGTTTAAAGGTCAGATGTAAAGTGTGTGACTTCTTTGCAGGATTTAAAGATGGGTCCATGTACTTATTTTCCTTGAGTAATAATCTTGTCTGCAGTGGTCTCCTTTTTCGTGTTTTCCTTTTCATCTTTCACCCAGATTTCTTCAGTTGTGGAGACTGTTTAACTCTTGCAGGTTTCACTGTCTTTCGGTACATAAGAGCAGCATCATAGGGAAGATCAAAACCAACTTTTGTTGAGGAAGATTCTCTATCACATCCAAGGATTTAAAAAAAATATATTTATTCAGTATTATGTATTAGTATCAATAGTAGTATAAGTATTATGTGTTGTTCATTTATTGAACCCTTCATCTAAACAAGTACAGTCATGTAGATACCTAACATAAACTTGGTTTGAAAGGTGAGTAATTACCCGATAGTTACATGGCAGAAATTACAGTTGCTGATTACTTCTGGTCATTTTCTCAATGATCTGTTGTCGGTCCCAAATTAATATTGAATATTCTGAATAGATTTTTGTAAAAATAGTTATTATAGTCTCTTACTAAAGCAACTGGTGTGGTAAATTTCCAGTGGAACTGATTTGTCCACTTTACCTTTTTTATATATATTTAAATACATACATGCACATGTGTGTGTGTGTGTGCATATGTGAATATATTAGGAAAAGCTTTTTATTAGAAAATATAGCTAAGCAGTATACTTTGGTCTGAATTTAGGATCATCATCCAATTTTCAAGGGCACGGCCCTTTTCATGTTTTTTAGTGTTTCTTTTATTCCTAAATAAAATCTGTTAGTGTGAATACTAAAATACTCACATTAGAAAACACTTGTTTTAGCATAATAATCTTTATTTCAAATGTCTCCAAACCAGACTTAATTTATTATATAACTGTGAGTATCTTCTTATATTATTGGTAATCTGCTGTGATGGATTCTTTTGCTTTGCTTTTTTAACTTGAATTTCATGGTGGATTTGCTATTTTGTATCCCTTTTCTGGATAAATTTTATATTAGTTTGCCATGGGACAATTACAATAGATACTCTTTGGCTTAGCAAAGGTAAATATTAATGAAGTACCCTATGATTTAATGTGGGCTTCACATCTACTTTGCAACTCTTAAGAAAATGGTAACTTTTTCCCTAAAATGCGCATTTATTTGTAATTCTGTCAGTCTTCTGAGCTTATGAATGGAAATTTTGATTAAAAAACCCCAAACAATTCAGTTCAACTTTAATACATTTTGTTGCATCAAAATCAGGCTAGTGGTTCCAGATGCAAAGTTAATGACTCACAAGCCATTATTTCTAGCTGTCCAGTTTAGAATTTTAGATAAATATTACCTATACTACATCAATTAAATGGGTCATTTTATAATGGCATGAAGCACAAAACACATTGAACAACTACTGCACTTTATCTGTTTTGTAATCTTTTCTCTCTTTGTCGCCATAGAACTTCATATGATTCTCTGCTGCTTTTAAAATTACATGTTTCCATGAAGTTTAGCTTTAATTTCATATTTATGATAATTAGGAGGTTTGGAGCTTGGTCTTTCTGATTGTGTTGAAGTGCATAAAACTACAAGATTAATTCAAGGGATGTTTCATATCACAGTCATATTTACCATAGGCATAAATATGTATTAATTTTACCATCTTGCTGGCTGTAGCATGTATTTGGTTACAGTAAATGAAAAAATGAATAATTTTCTCAATTGGAAACAATAAGAAACAAAAAGTCTGATGGCTGATGAGCAATTTTTTTGTTTCTTTTAGGATTGCATTACAAAATATTGTTGAGAGCTATGAGTCAGAATTTGTATTGGTTGAAACATAGTATTTCCTGTGAACATACATTTTTGTTTTTCCCAAAAGGGTGGCTGATTACTCTTCCAATAAACCAATCTGCAGTAAATTAGTAGCAAACCCTCCCAGCTTTTTCATGTATGTTTTTGTGGCTTAGGAAGAAAAAAAGAATCAAACAATAGGCATAATTCTTTTTTTTTTAAAGTATTGCTTGATTAATTAGATGATGAGAAAGGAAGTTATTAGAGAAATGTAGGTGGTTTATGGATTCCTTTTGTGATGAAGAGCTCTGAAACAGTACTTCTGAATTTTGAAATGAGAAATTCCACAAAATTAGGTGCCACGCTAATAGGAATTGGTTGAAAATATAGTTATCACAGGCATTTTTTGGCTCATATCCTTTGAGAAGTGCAGTCTGGGTTTGAACATTATCAGACTATCTGAGTGGAAGCTGCTTGTTTCTTTTTATGTTTTCATTTGCGTATCATTGGCATAACTCATGTCATCTAATGCTTCATAATTATATCTGTTTCACTCACCACCCATCCTGTCTGTGCAGTGAGCTTCTTATGCTGCCCAGAGCAAAACGAGGAAGAAGTGCAGAGTGCCTACATACCATCAGGTAAATACAGGAATCCGGTAATGATGAACACATCTGGTTAGTTGTCTATACTTTGTGTGCCCGACTTTTTTCCATAGTGGTATTTAGTTCCAGTAAGTAAAGAACTTCCTAGTACATTGTGATCCAGGTGTCAGCTGTTCTTTTTTGTTCTTTTTAATTCAGATTGAGATGTGTATATGTTTGTGAACTTCAGTAGTAAGGATTGAAGCAGTTGAAGACATTCTGATTTTGCAATTGTATTTTGTGGTAGATTTTCTGTCTAGTCACAGAAGTCCTGACCTCCCAGTGCATGACAGTGTTGTTACAATTTCAAACATTCCTTTTTAGTTGTTTTTATGTTTTCTTTTATTTGCATTTTTATGTTTATATGACAGCCATTCACAAGCCAACAGTCTTTACTTGTGACACCTAATCTCATGCTGATTTTCGTCACTTGTAGAGGATAAAACAGTGATTAATGAGGGCTTACTGGGAACCCCAGATTTGAGGGGTCTTCTATTACTTGTTTTTTCATCTATAAATTGTGCTATAAATTAGATCCAGACATAAGCTTTGTAGTTTGGGCTCATCTTCAATCTTCATTAATCTCTCGTTCCAAAGCTTGGAGCTCCCTATCTCAACTCTTCGCAATGTGAAACTAAACGGGACTGAAATATCTTTATCTAATAAATCTAATTCTCCCCCCCCCCCCTTTTTTTTTCCACCACATCTGTTAACCTTGTTAAAAATACGTGTCAGATTGTGTAGAAAATCTTCCACTTAGGATCAGTAAACATGTGGGTTGAAGTAGTTAACTATTCAACTACTTCAACCAAGTCGGTAAACATTTTTCTGTTTGGGATCTGGGTGTTGCTAAATTTTACATCAGTGCTACGTGTTTTAAACCGTCAAACTTTTAAAACCATATCGTCTAATGTACTTATTCATTTACTTGGTGTAGGATTTTCCCCTAGAGAGTAGGGTTTTTTTAATATGCCTTGGGTTGCTCTAATTCTCTTCATCAAATTTAAAACAGCATCAAGTTGCTGTGATAGGGTTCTGTTATAAGACACAGTAGTATAAAGGTAAAATAATAAGAAACTTTCCTGCATCAGTGAAGCTGTTAAATTAAAATTTAAGTGTTTATAATCAGAGTTTCATTCTCATCATTCAGCTAAAAAAGCTTTTTCCTCAACATTTTAAGTTTTAAAGGTTAAAAATTTATTTCACTCCCTTTTATGTCCATTTATTGTCATATAATAGCAATTTTTCCTGCCTCCTTCCCATGGCCTTTCTCTTTCTACTGCATTTTCTATTGCTTCACCCCCCTCCTTGCCCACAGCTCTGTGGTTTTTCCTTTTCTTCTTAAAGATTATAGTTTTCATTAAATGGCCATGATTCCCATTCAGCAGCCTCTGTCTGCCATGGAATATCTCCCTTGTAATTTGGGCAGAGCTGGATAATAAAGCAAACATTTTCTGTTCTAAAATCTCATGTACTTTAAGTGATGATATTAGACAGTTGTAACATCTCAGAGTGTTGCTGTGCTGGCTGATGAAGTAGATCTCCTAGGGTTTTTAATTATCTTATTACTAATAATTTTTAATTACTGCTAGATTTTAAAGCTGATACACCACATCCAAAAGACTTCCACATTCAAAAATACCAGATGCTAATACATCTATAGTTAAGTTTGTGATACAATATATCACTGTTTTAGCAAGCTTTTTGTGCTTAGATACTGAGGAGGTTAAAGTCTCTGTAGGTCTAAGTAAGGCATCGCTAGGAGAAATAAAGAGCAAGTTTAATATCAACCTAATCCTTTACAACAGCTTGTATATTTTAATTAAAAATCTCTGTAAATGAAAATGAGTTTACTTTCATTATAAGGAAGAAAATCTGAGCTGTACTAGTATTGGCATGAGTTTATGGACTGTATTAACAAAAGTGTAAATACAAAAATTTGTCCCCCAGATAGCTGTCACAGTAGCTGAAAAAAACGTGTATTGGAAAATCCACTCATACAGCTGTTAAATGTAGTAAAATATTATGCATTTATTTTACATTCTGGTCAGTCTTGGCTTACTTTTACCTGTCTTTTTATTTCTGGCATGTTTTTGTGTTCTGTTTTCTTTTCTGTTTCACCACATTCAAGAAGTTCTGTTAGGCACTATAAAACATTACCACCCAAGATGCCTTTACTAGAAAATGGTACTCATTGGAACCTATACAGGTAAGAGGTGTTTCGAGTCCCCTTTAAGTAGTTAGCTCCTTCTTAAAAAAATAAATAGTCTTGCCTTATTAAATAAAAAAAAAAAAGTTTCACACAGTTTTAATAATTGAGAGATAAGGGATATAATCCTAAAATAACTTATAATATAACTGTTTAAATTAACCCCTACATTACAAAAAAACCCCAAACCAAACTACTTTGTATTAGGTAGTGTTGTCTCCACTGTTAAAATTATACGTTGCATGTTTTTCTTTTGTTACATTCTTTTGTTTATGTATAAGATTTTTGTTACATGTCAAATTTATTTTCATTTTGTTTAAATAATTTTAATTTACAAAGCTCAACTCTTCCTGCATGTGCTAAGACCAAATCCGTGATTAGACAGGATATTTCACTCCTTCGTGATTGCCTTAATTCACGAATACCGAAATTTGGAGATGATCTACTGGTTAGGTAAGAAACTGAGGATTAATGCCCCCTCCTGTTTGGTATCTAATATGGATTTTCGGCATAAATGAGCTTCACTGTAAAGTGATTTCACATAATATATAGTGTATCACATCCTTTTATGTTGGCTTAAGATTTACTGGTGTTTAATAAGGGTTTACATTTATTATTTGATATTTCTCATTCCACTTTCCTACAAGTGGATGTTGTTCTGTCATTCAGTTTTAAACATTTCAACAATCTTAGCAAAATTTTCTAGCAGTCTTGTGTTTGCTTTTATTTTCTAAACAAATCTTGGCACTGTCATCCAGTCAGCTCTTTTGCGTTTTCCTTAATTAAATCATTGTGATTCTACATTTTCTGTAAAGAGAACATTATTTTATGAGTTAATATCTAACATTGTATTCCTTTCTTTGTTTTCTTTTTCTTTCTCTTCTACCATTGGATGCAATGCACTGGCACTAGTGAACTACAGCCCTCCCTTGACAGGGCTAGGAGTGCTAGTACCAACTGCTTGAGACCAGATACTAGTTTGCATTCACCAGAACGAGAAAGGTATAAAATAAAAACTTACGAATTTCTTGTCATCTGTGCTGGTGATCTTTATCAGTTTTGTTTTTCTTCATATGAGTACTCTACATTCTTCTACATTCATGTCTGCTTTGGTGTTTGTAGACATTTTTGCTCCTATAATCATGTATGTCATGTAAATTGTGTGTTGGAGTTTATAACCGCTTCTGGCTTCTTTCCTTGTTTTAGTTCAAGCTGATGTCATTGTTTACAAAAGTCCTCAGTATGCTGATAATAGCATTGCAGTGTTAAGTATTTTGACAAAGTTAATCTTCATCATCATTTGCTAAATAGTATTACATTTGTTTCTTGCCTGTTCTATGGACTGCTAATAAGGCAGTGACATAATTTGTAAATTATGACAAAACTCTCATATTTCAAACCAGAACTGTAGTTTGTATAGTGGTGTATTTTCTACAAAACAACGAATCTTCATTGCTTTCTTGATCTAATCTGCTGCATCTGCTTTTGCAATTACAAGGCAAATCACTGCATTGAGTTTTTTTCACTCTGTTGCATTATACTAAGGCTCACATAAGTTGCGAAATATTGTTGTGTCACATACATTGTGCAGGCATTTTATGGATGCTTTCTGAATTTTTAATACTACAAGAGCTTGGTTGAAAATCTTAGGTGAACAAAATACTACTGGTGTGTTTGACAGATGGGATTGTTCCACAAGGGAATTTTTCATCACCACCTGTGTTTCTGGCTAAGAAATATGCCATTTTAGAGTGAGATTTTAGCTTCACTAAAGGCAATAATACGCTCTTATTGAGTGGGAATATGATGGAATTACAATTTCATCTGTGCAATACATATTCAACTAGTGTTGCAGTTAATAATGCCAGGTTGCTTTGTCAGTCAACCCACAGTGTGGTGGTTATAACACTTGCATCATTTTCATTATTGTGGGAGAGGACCTGTGAAGAAGGGCAATAACAACCTACTTTTCTCCTTGAGATAAGGTTTCTCCTAAGTTTTTTGTGTAATTTCCCTTTCCCTCCTCCCCACTTTCCGCTGCTTCTTGATTGGAACTTTGCTCTTGTCAAGTTTTGCCTTTGTTGCAGAGGAGTGACTAATGTTCTGCTCGGATTAGTTCATTCCTTTTTAAGATTGAGCTCAAGATATCATAGATAATATATGCATGGATATTAAAAAACAAAAAATAAGGCCAGTCAGAATGAAATACAGGATATCATTTTAGATTTTTTAAAAAAATATGGTAGCATCGTGTTAATAACTAAGTGTGTAGATATCTACAGATATATTCATCTACAAGCAGCTATTTAGTATAATAACATATGGATGTGAGCAATGTTTTGTACTTTGATTTCAAGATGCCACCCATCAAGTTGAACATTCAATGGAACTAACACAATTGTAAACTATCTAGCTAAAATATTATGCTCAAAACTACACCTGTCACTGATGTTAACTAGTTGTATTATGTCTTTATAATTCATGTCCAGCAACCTCTGTCCAATAGGCACTGCACAGAATCTGCAGCATTTTTCATGAGCTCCTTGTAAAGAAAGCATTTAGTCTGTGTTAATGGCCTCTACTGCTAGTAAACACATGGTTTTGCCAAATCATCTGTGGGCCCGATACAGAAAAATTTTCCATCACCATGAAACTTTTACTTCTTTGCTTTTAGAAGTCCTAAATAGGCGCTTTTGACTTGGGATCCTTAGTGGTGGTGCAGAAAGCTCTTTTTTAGGAAATTCATATTCCAATTTTCCATGATGGTTTTGTTGAAAATAATGAGATCTCTGTGGCTCTGACAGAGGATTTAGGACATACTTTTTTTTTTCTTCCAATATAGATAATATTTTTCTAATACAGCCCAATTTTTGGAGGAAAATGTTATATTAAATGTGTAAAAACCACTAAACTAATCTTTTTGTTTTGGGGGGGAGCTAATTTTAGAAAATTTAATTCTCCACTGCTGAATGTATCTGCTTATACTTTAATGTGAGGTTAGTGATCAGTTTCATGTAATGATAGAGGAGTCTTTAGTTTGAAAAACACAGAATTAAAGCCAAGGTATGTAGAAAGCATTTTGTTTCTGTGCTGGACAAGATGAGAATAAGGGACTTAAAATACAATAAGATAGGTTCATCTTAAACAGAAGGAAAGCTTTTTTGAAAGCAAGTATAATGAAACACTGTAGTAGACAATATAGAAAAGGTTGTCTTGACTTCATTATTGGCGATTGTCTAAGAAGAGATTAGACAAACATGTCAGATGTAGAGTTGGTCCTGCTTGTAGCAAAGGGAAACACTATACGGTTTTGTGGAGTCCAATCTATACAGCACCACTTTATTACCATTATATTTGAGGGACCTGTGTTGAAGGTATTGTTAGCTGGTTTTGTGGTGTTTCCTCTCCCCCCCAAATGGAATTGTAGATTTTATTTAAAAGTTTAGATTTTTGGTCCTCAAAATATAGACTTCTACATGTGGTGTTGTACATTTTCTTCAAGAAAATTATGAGTATACCCACCTATGGAAAATGATTTCTGCTTATTCCTCCCAAACTTTTGTCTCAGAGGGTATAAATTAGATTGTATTTGAGATCAAGAGTTAAAATGTCCACTCAAGCTTTTTTTAACAAAATGATATTGGCTGTGTGTAACTGATGGACAGTAGAGCCCTATTTTTCTGTGTCAATGATTTGTTGGAATTGGTTTTGATCCTTAAACTCTATACGATGTCATTCATGTCATTTGGAATTGTCAAGAGTACTGGGTTTTAAGATGCTGCTTTACCAGTAAAAGTCATTTTGTTGACCCACACAAACCAGCAGAAAAATACTTTCAGCAGTATGTATGAATTAGGGATATATAAGTGTTGTTGGTTGCACTAATACTAAAACAAAATAATAGAAAAGACATTCCTTTTCTCATGCTATAAACTTCGTAATTTGAGCAAGGAAAATCCTTATAACTTAACTGGCAAGCTGAATTGCCCTGACACAGGCCTGCCAAAGTTTTTTGGTAAATTGAATGGTTTGGTGCAGAACTTAATCCTTCATATATTTCTCTTTGGCACAGTATATACTAGGATACTTAAAAATATCCAGCCCCTACTAATACATTTATATAGTTGCCCCATGCCTGCCTTTATTTTTTCTCTCTTTTTTTGCCTCTCCTATTTATTCCAAGCTGGATTTTTTTTCAAAATTATTGTGTTGTTCAAGTTCTTGTGATGATCTGCAAGGCATATGTTAGTTTATAATGTAATCATAAATATTGTCTAATGCCATTGAAAATGTTTTTGCTGCTACTACTTCCTTTAGTATGATTTTTTATTGTCCTTTTCACCATCACTCAAAACTTCTGCTTTTTTTCCTTGTAAATTGGGTACCATTTCTTTAGAACAGAGAAATTTGTTTGCAACCCCCAGCCTCCAGTCAGGAAAGCATATAGCCATGAGATTTAAGTGCAGTATCTGTACTGGTTCAACAATGGTGTCTCATCATAATAACATCTTCCCCAGATTGATTTAAGATTGTAGCCAGTGATAGTTACTTTATAATACCTAGTGTGGCTTTTATTTACCTTCAAAGTTTCTTTGTTGCAAGCAATTGTATATATTGGCAGATAGCACAAGAGCAGTTGTACGAATTAGTACTGCCTGTCTGCTTTGGCCCTGAGAGGTTGGTTAGTGGGAATCAGAGCAAATGAAACCGAGGGGTACAGCCTGGGGATTAGTTCATGTACAACAGGGTCAGCATAGCTGCAAAATGCAGCCCAGAAGATGTGTTCTGACATACTTTGCTGCAGTAGGAATCAGAACATTTCAAAGATCTTCAGGGTGTTTGCGCTCAGCTGGTCAGTACCACCTAAACCAGACACAAAGCTGAACAGCTACCTGTTGCCTACTCATAAATAGATAACAGGAAAGTTGGAGCTGTCACTTGATCCATTTAAGACCTGTCCTGATTTCATGTTGATTTTTCTAATGTTTTTTAGTAAGTCTAAAATATTAGGCGTTTATATTGCATGCCTTTAACAGTTATGTTGAATATCACCGTTTACTTTTAAAATAATGTACAGAAAAAAGCTGTTTGCATTAGGTATGCAAGGTACTGTGTTTCCAGTTCTTTTCATCCATGTGAAGGAATAGGTTATTGCATGTTTGTCTGCATTGTACTGTGGCTCATGGTCATTCAATATTCCGTGAAAGAGAGCATGTTCTCATACTGCATGACCTAGTTAATTCTATCAAATGCTGTTTAATATTTGTAGTGGATATCAGCATATTAAGGGCTTTGACTGAGTGCATTGATGCATTAACATTTTCTTTAACTCTTGCTTTGGAGACAAAAAGAAACTACTTACTAACAACCTATTTGCTCTTGAAACTTCTGAAAAATCTACCTAACTGTTCAAGTGATGCTAATCTCCTTGAAACCTTTGTTATTTGCATGTTCCATAAATCAAACCCTTTCCTTCTTACATGGACTGGAAGGATGCCTCAGAAAGTGGAATGTTAGATAGTTGTGCGGAGTTTGTATAAACATTTTGCTTTTTGTAAATTAATCAGTTTATTTTGATTTTGTAAATTGTTATACATACCCTTGTAGTATTAGAATTACATAACATCCCAACAAAATAAGCAACACCAGTCTGTGGTATAGTATATATCATTCTATATTAAATGAGCTTTTTCAAGAAAAAAGTCATGTAAGATACCAGTTTTTATTCGCAATTGAGGTCCTTTTTATTAAATTTAATTATACAATATAATCTGTTGGCATGTACTGCAGGGATACAGAGAAATGAACAGAAGAGGAAGCTGGCTGCACACACTTTCAGTACTTTTAAATGAAAAAAAAATACCCCAGTACTCATACACTAATATGTGTATCTGAGTTGTAGCTAGTTAATTTACCCTTAAATCTCTCACTGTGTTCCAGAAAAGGGTCACTTTATGCCTTAGACTTTTTCTTGTAATTCATAGTCCTACATTTTTAATGAGAATGCATTTTTCAGTGCAAAGAGCTATGATAGATGGGCTTAGCAAAACACCAGCCAGCAGGCAACAGAAAATGACCATCATATGGTCTGTGAAAAGGTATTCAAGTTTTGAATTACAACTTTCTATGAGAATGATGGGCTTTTAGATAGTCTAGCATTGGCGAATATTTGAAAATTTAATGGTACACTGTGTAAAAGTTCTATGTCAGTCTAAATTCTGCATCTTTGTTTCTGCAGTAAGCAGCCATAAGAATAGTATACTTGGGGATTAGAAAACTGCTAGAAAATATAATGAAATGACACACTTTCATTACTTTTTGGGGTATTTTTCCAGTCCCAAATCCCATATATTTAATTTTATCACAAACTAAATATCCTATTTTTTTCCTGTTTTATTGAACGGGCAAACAGGGGTAGATGGTCCCCCTCCCTAGAGAGGAGACGACCTACTAGTCCCAGGATTCATATCCAGCATGCATCTCCGGAGGATGACAGGTACTAGTCAACTCCTCCCAGTTGAAAAGTGGCTTACTGCATCTTGCACTCTCAGAGGATTATAATGAAATTTAAAAGTATGCGTATGCTTAGAGAGAGACTTAAAACCTCCAGAAGCCCAAAATAAAACAGCAGCTCAGATATCATCTCTGCATTTTGTTGAACTGTTATAAAGCACCTACTAATTAATGTCTTTTCAAGTTTTCTGTTTGCCTGAATGGTCACAAGCCATGAAATAAGATGTCTAATACAGTAGAACATCATCTGTGTTAATCTTCTTCAGTCTGTTTTTACCTGCTTATGTAAATGTTGGTGGTGTTTTCACTGTGGTGCTTTATAATAAGATAAATATTTGTTGTAGAGCCTATTCTTGTCTAGGTGTTTATTTTTATTTTTATTGTTTTTTTTTTTTTTCTTTTTTAAACAAACTGTTCCTAAGGGGGAAAAAAACCCCACAAACTGATATGTTGGAAGTCTTGGCAACACTTGCTAGTTTATGTATGTAAAAATTGGCACTGTTCGTAAATTCTGTCCAAGTCAGAATGGTCTCCATGGAGCAGGTTTTCGTAGCAAGGTAGGTTTTGGTTAAAAACACAGTGCTTTAAATAAATTTTTATTCTGAATACCACCTATGATTAATAGAAGCACGTTTGTTTTTTTCTTGTCATGAACTTTCTACTCAAATTAGTTTTGGTATTTCATTGCTTTGGCAGTAGTAATTTCTGGGGGATTTTTTTTCTGGATAGATCTGGGGCTTTTTTAAGCAGACATTATAATTTCTATTGAGATGCAAATTCAAAATTTTCGCTTCAAGTTTTTGTGTTACAGTAAATGACAGGATACAGGTGGTTCATGTAAACAATCCATACATGTGTAAACTCTTACGAAGTTGCACTTAAAACTGTAAGACTGGTATATGGGTAAAACTCAATTACTGTAGTGCTAGTGCTTACCTTCTGCTAGAGTCTGTGCACAGGACTTATATTTGTACTGTAATTTGTCTTGTTTGCTTGATACTGGATGTATTCCACTAGTACATGTGGGAAGACTGTAAGTGTGTTTGGATAGCAATTCTTTTTCTATTTGAGTAAGACAGCATTATGAATTATAAAATTAAATTTATGAAACATTATTTCAGAATTGTGCCCCCTTACAGATACTGCATTTCTAGAAATTTTGCCAGCACATCCCTTTGATGGAACACCTATTAATAGTTTACAAATGTACTTTGTATCTTTTAGGCATTTTTAAGTAATTCTGCTTCCCATTTTTCAAGTCCATGGAAAGCCTGTCTTTGACTTCAGTAAATCACACTTGATAAAATCATCTGAAGTGATTAGAATTAAATCATAATCACATCACATATCAGTGAAATGAGGTTTTCGTCTAAATACTGCCATTCTTAATGAAGAATTGTAAGCCTTTTGATGTCAGCTGAAGTTTTCTGGAGAAAGACTGAAATGGTCTAATACCTGTTAGCAAACATATTACAGTGAAACATCTGTAGGATATAGAATCTGTTACAGGAAAGATTTTGAGTCAGAGAAACAGCAATCTAATTTTCTTAGTGAAATCAGTGCCTTGTTGTGCTTGGAAGTCTTGCAGGTAATCTGATCACCAAGTCCCAGTGATGCAGTCAGTGATGAACCTAGGAGTTTAGGCTAACCTCAGTCCTGATGGCTGGTTGCAGCCTCCCAGTTCCAGGATCTTTCTCCCAGATTAAGAAAAGTTCTGAGATCATTGGGGTCTTTGCATTGCATGCCCAATACAAATTAATAGCCCACCTTGTCTGTAGAGAGTATCGGTGAGGGAATCAAAGGTGCTTTACCTTTGTTCTGTACTCTTTGAGTTTACATTCATTCTGATGAGTTTTTTTAAATGTGCTTGTATCAATTTGATAACTGATGCAGTGGGTGTCAGGGAATGAGTGTCTGATGGATCAGCAGGAGTAACTAACTAACTGCTTATCACCACTTTCAAATCTTATTTTCACAGATTAATTGACTTTGACAGATGTCATCTTACTCTTCATTTGAGCACATTCCAGATTTATCTTACAAATTGACCCAGTCTGCATATAGGGTGCAATCAAGAAGATCTATTTCTGAATACATTTCTTAAACATGACATGCATTATTTCTAATTTTGATAATGTAAATTCAGTTTTTACAACATTGTATTTATTGATAATGATTCATAACATAAATTTTAGTAAAGGTCTTGGCAAGATTGTAGTTATGCTGGAGTTCGTTCACTTGCCATATCAGAAAAAGTGACTCCTTGATGTACATTGACAAGATGAAGACATAAGTTATATGTTATTTCAGTGTTAAGAATTAACAAGTGCTTGGTTAGTATCATGCATTTCTTTAAGACATTTTAAAGAATAGGTTTTCATTTGAATTTGAGAGCTTCATTGCTGGGAGGTTTTTCATTTTTTAGATTAGAAATTAGAACTAAAAAGTCTGTCTAAAGTGAAAGACTTTCTGGAAACTGGAGAACTGCAAAATTGTGAAATTACAAGTGATAAAAACAAGGAGAATGAAAGTTGAGCATTTAATGGTAGGTGGGAATTTTGTTCAGACTGTTCTTTTTGAGATGTCTGCATAAAATTTCAGCATATAACCAAGACTGGATAAAATAAGCCTTTAAAAAAATTAATCCTCATATACTTTCAGTCAAGAGAAGTAGCTTTTGCCGGTAATCACAGAATCACAGAATCATTCAGGTTGGAAAAGACCCTTGGGATCATCAAGTCCAACCATCAGCCCTACTCCTCAAAGTTCTCCCCTACACCATATCCCCCAACATCTCATCTAAACGACCCTTAAACACATCCAGGGATGGTGACTCCACCACCTCCCTGGGCAGCCTGTTCCACTGTCTGACCACTCTTTCTGTGAAAATTTTTTTCCCAATGTCCAGTCTGAACCTCCCCTGTTGCAGTTTAAAGCCATTCCCTCTTGTTCTATCACTAATGACCTGTGAGAAGAGACCAGCACCAACCTCTCTACAATGTCCTTTCAGGTAGTTGTAGAGAGTGATGAGGTCTCCCCTCAGCCTTCTCCTCCTCAAACTGAACAGTCCCAGCTCCTTCAATCGCTCCTCATAGGATTTATTCTCCAGGCACTTCACCAGTTTCGTTGCCCTCCTCTGCACTCGCTCCAGCACCTCGATATCTCTCCCGTATTGAGGTGCCCAAAACTGGACACAATACTCCAGGTGTGGCCTCACCAGTGCAGAGTACAGGGGGACTGTCACCTCCCTACTTCTGGTGGTCCCACTATTTCTAGCACAAGCCAGGATGCCGTTGGCTTTCTTGGCCACCTGGGCACACTGCTGGCTCATGTTCAGCTGCTTGTCAGTTAGAACCCCCAGATCCTTCTCTTCCAGACAGCTCTCCAGCCACACCTCCCCAAGCCTGTAGCGATGCATGGGGTTGTTGTGGCCCAAGTGCAGGACCTGGCACTTGGCCTTCTTGAACCTCATCCCGTTAACATTGGCCCACCGATCCAATCTATCCAAGTCTCTCTGTAGTGCCTCCCTATCTTCATGCAGATCGACACTCCCGCTTAACTTGGTGTCATCTGTGAACTTACTGATAATACACTCTATGTCCTTATGAAGATCATCAATAAAGATGTTGAACAGAAATGGTCCCAACGCCGAGCCCCGAGGAACACCACTTGTGACCGGCTGCCAGCTGGATTTAGCTCCATTGACCACCACTCTCTGGGACCGTCCATCCAGCCAGTGCTTGATCCATCAGACCGTTCGCTCATCCAGGCCATGGGCAGCCAGTTTTTCTATGAGAATTCTATGGGGAACTGTGTCAAATGCTTTTCGAAAATCCAGGTAGACAATATCCACAGCTTTTCCCTCATCCAGTATGTGCGTCTGTAAGAATGCTTGTCCAGGAGTCATCCTGAAGCCAGCTGTAGAGCAAGTACCCTTCTGGTACTTTCTCAGAGAACTTGAGGTGTGCTGTGCACTGCCAGTGCCAGACTGATTTGGCCTGGATGATTCTTTGTCATCTTTCCAGAAACACTGTGTGACTTGATCAGGGAGGCAGTTTTGCAAGACATGAATTGAAGTGCTAGGAATGAGTGTGAGAAGCTAACAAGCCTTCAGAGTTGTGACCTCCCAGCTCACATACTATGTAGATCCAGGCTTTCAGACATCTTCAGGAGAAATCAGGAAGTATTGAACATGACATTCTTGATGGCTTTGAGGCTACATAAATGAACAAACTCACTGCAAACCACTGAGGTCTCTTGTACAAGCCAGTAATAAATAATTTAAAATGTTATACACTGAATTTTATAAAAATGTTATTTTATCACTTTAGAAATAGTAATTTTTAATTTTGATAGGAATATTATAATTTTGTTTACACTCAACAGTGATAAGTATTTTGAGACACATGGGTCTTTGGAATGTGACCTGTGAATAGCTTCTCTGTATATAAAGTAATATATAGTGCTTGTTTATATACATAACAAGGCCTTACTGTCACTGATTTCGTGTGACAGTTGGTAGATCTATGACCTTAAAGAGAAATTTTAGCATTTCCTCACCCTAATGGAGGTATAGATGCAAATTTATTACATACCCTAGGTTATTAGTGGACAGCAAATTTTGCTGAGTTTTCTCATTAGAAGTAAAATTTGATATTTGAAGAAAATCTTACATTGATACACCTTATCAAGAAATTTTTTTTTTACCATATATTCCATAAAAAACTAATAATAAACCAACAAGCCAATAATATTTATGCCAAATTGAAAGCTGTGAACAAATTCTGAGGTTCTTACACAGCTTCAGCAGAAATGAAAGTAATATAGATATTAAGAAATATTGTGAACTTTATTGAATTTTTTTAAAAAGCTGAGTCAGTTATTCTGCTTTGGTATTGATCTGTTAATTATTTCTGTAGCAGACTGTTGGCAACAGAATATAAAGTTTTAATCAAAATATATGAAATTATGAAATCTACTTGCATTTCAGGAGAATTTCACAGTACAATGACAAAATACACATTTTTCAAATTCCCAAGGGAAGATGTTCTGTATAGGTTTATATATTGTTCTGATGAACAATACTGTAGATTAATTCTCAAGAAGGATAATGGCAGCTGTTAAGCCACAGTGTTGCCATTCAACTTGTAGAGTATAAATGTTTTTAAAAATATTGTTGTGGCTTTCATTCTTTACTTTATTGCATTTTAGATTGTTAATATTATGTCTAAAAATTTTAACATTTC
Source organism: Strix aluco (assembly GCF_031877795.1). Classification (NCBI taxonomy): domain Eukaryota; kingdom Metazoa; phylum Chordata; class Aves; order Strigiformes; family Strigidae; genus Strix; species Strix aluco. Next base: position 98,823,985 of record NC_133933.1, on the reverse strand, counting down.
CTTAAAGTGTATGGATTAAATCAGAATAGAAAATGAGAAATACAGCCTTTCTCAGCAGACAGTGCCTTAATGCTTTTGGTTTATATATTTGACTGCATGTCTCCACCTTCACTGCATGTGACCATCTCTCTGTTTCTGCTCATTCTGTCCAAATTCACATCCATGTTTCCAAATTTTGTGAAGAACAAGGACGCTGGAGTCTTGCATTCCAAAACAGGACAGTGTAGACCACCTAAGTGCTAAACCTGGAGCAGCACAGAGGTATCCTTATTTACCTAAATCATAGTTCCAAGTAAATGAGGTACTGGTTATTCTTCATATGCTCTCCATAATACTTTCAAATATGTTTTTTTCTTTTTTTATGTATAAGTACATATATGCATGTTGTTCATAGATAATATTTAGTCCCCTATAAAGTACATTTAAGAGGTAAATTTGAGTATGACATGAGTGTTCTTATCCCCAGCACACTCTTCATACATTATATATGGGCATGAAAGGATGCCTACCTGTAAATATGTACCTGCCAGTGCCCACAGTGTGCTCAAGCTGAGCCAGAACTGCAAGTGCCGTAGTAGGCTGTTGAGCTATATGGAATTGTATACAGCATTATCTTAGCTAGAGGAAGAAAATAGAAAGGAAATTGTGAGTTTAAATGTATTTCTAATGTGTGCTGTTTGTAAGGACAGCATAGAGAGCAGAGAAATAAGTATATTCAGCTGTATATTACTTTGTTGCTTTTCACAGGAAAGCCTGTCCTACTCTTAGCTTTTCCATCCTGCAAAGAGTAGTCACTATGTGCTCTTTTTCTCCACTGTACATAATGTCACAGCCTAAGCAAGTGACATATACGGTAAGAGAAAAATAAGCCCCATAACCAACCAAACAGAAAATGAAGATAATGACATCATTCGAGTGATAATGCTGCTGCATTCGGTGGATCTAACCACAGCTTTAAATGCTTTGCTAACCTTAGGTTTTAAGTAAAGCTGCAGCATTTAATATGTGTTTCCCTGTGTATCCACCTTGTATTTGTCCTGGTAGAGAAAAAATTAAAAAGTAATGAGAATATGCAAAAAATAAATGTGGAGAAACAGTTTGAGGACAAAGGGGATTTTAATTTTTAATCCGAGATATTTTTTGGTAAGAGAATACATTCTTTTCAAACCCAGAAAGCATCAGGTAATGACCTCTGCTCATGCAAAAAGCAGTTTGTATTTTGCTGCAGTATTTTCTTTGTTGTGGAGCATACTGCGTCGCAATATAATGCTCATCAAATATTGCAGTGGGTACAAATCATGAAAATTCACGGTGATTATATTCGTTGTGTATAATTTGGTGTTCCAGATGTTTAGGTATCTTCCAGTTCAGACACTGGGTTGCTCTTTATAACCACAAAGGTTTAAAGGGGAAATAAATTTTTTTGAGTATTATTTTATCTATTTGTTTTGCCTACAGTAATTCTTTTATAGCTTAATATATGACATTGATTATATTGTTGCAAGCTCCTGTACATGTTTCTTGCACCAGTGTAAGGTGGAAGTTAGGATTTGTCAACATTTCTGGTCTATCAATGAATAATGATCACTACCAGTTTTTGACCACTCCTGAAATACTGTATGTACTTTTTATTCTAAAAATATATATATTAATTATTATCAGAGGTTTAAAATTGTAAATCCTAATTTGTAAATGATCACATTACTATGGATAGAAAAGAGAATTTTGGAACACACAAGACTTGCAGAGATTTTCATAGTACATTTATAGTCCTGGGTCATAATGGTGAAACATGCTTTACTTTCATTCTTACGTTTATTGACTCATATTACTGTTCATTGTTCTTATTTACTATCAAGGTAAATGCTTAGATTGTCAGAGGTAGCTAGTGGCTCACTGTCCAAATGTCAGATGAATTCTGTAAAAGATTTATGTAGGAAAGGAGTGAAGGAATGAAATAAACTTCTAACTTACTTCTGTTGACTAGAAAAAAATAGAATTGTTTTAAACTGTTTCTAAAAAACTTCAACAAGTTTTAAAACAATGAGATTTTTGAAAAGACAAGTTTTTATTAATATAGTGACAGCATTATTTAAATTTGATACGATACAGTATTTGTTTTGCTTTTGAAACTTAGATTTAAAAGCCATTTTTAAAGTTTACATTTGAATAGTATTTTCTGGTCCTTTCTGCAACATTTTTTCCTGCTGTCTACTCTGCATTTGTTATTCATGTTGTTAAGAGATGACTAGAAGGCCTATGAGGAGGCATTGTTTCGAATCAAATACAGACTGTGAAATGCGATCTAGCTGCAGGTTCAGACAGGATCAATGTTATCTCTCCTGTTTTGGTACCTCATAACTTTCACACCATCAGCCTCAAACAAACCTAACCAGTGCAATGTGTCTTAAACCTTGAGTTCACCAGCCTGTACATGACGATAGTTGTCACTTTTTCATCTGTCAACCATTTCAGTTATTACCTTTATAATACATTAATAAATAATCTTCATATTTCTGTGTTCTTTTCTTTGTTTATTTATTTTCTGACATGTCATTTCACAGGCAGTCCAGAAAAGTGGAAAGATATAGCAGCCAAAAACAAACTAGGAAAGGCTCCGCAACTGAAACAGAAAGGTAGGATTGCTGATCGATGAGTAAACATCTCTTATTATCAATCTGATTCCAGGTTTTGGAATATACCTCTAATACAACTTTTAAAGTAGAACATCTGTGACCATACCAAAAGCTACGTTGTTGTAATTTACCATATTATTTACTTTTTATCTATATTATTAGCACTGCTTGTTGTGTTGCATACATATGGAATTTTTCTGGCATTTTCCATCATTGCAGATAAACTCAATGGTAAAGACTAGCAGTCCATCCGTTTTATGAGCCAAAATCTGAGACCCATTGCCACTATCTTGATCTCTATAAGATGAAATTTGGAAATGCGTAGCATATTTCATTAGTGTGGGACTAAACCTTTTCTGTGCCTTACCACTGTTCTTTTTCCAACAAAACTCATCTATTTTACAGTTACTTTGAGGATGAAAAAAATATATTAACAGATTAATAATTCAAGATGTCTCTGTTCAAACTAATTTCACTTTATAGAATTGTCTACACATATTTTTATATTATAATCTATCATCACATAAAGTTAATATAAACACTGAGATTTTAACCATTGTATTAATTGAATTTTCCTGTACTTGTATTATCATTGTAACTTTTAGCTTTGATGCTACAGTAGTATAGGATTATGTATTCAAATTCTTAAGAAAGAGTGAAAAAAATAAAGATATATACTAAATCATAAGTACATCTAGTTAAGTTTTAAACCCTGTGTATTGGTTGAAATAAAAGCAGCGAGGAGGGGTAAGAACCTGCCTTTGTCAGAAACAGATTTATGCTATTTTGATTAGCAGAGGAGAAATGTACATCTGTTTATATTGTGAGGGTTGAAAAACTTCCATGAACAACTCAGACACATTTTTATTTTTAATGAAAATGCACATTATGTAGCAAAACTTCAGAGCTTTTATTTTATTTTACTGGTTCAAGTCCCAGATTGTTGTTTCTGATCCAAAAGCAATGGTTACATTTTTCTTGGTTTTGATGGTTCTCTTGTCACAACAGTCCAGTTGCTTTTTCAATTTAGACCAGAGAAATTGCCTAGATGATGGCTGGAATCATTGCTGTGTTTAAACCAGGGACAGTTTTGCTATTGAGATCACTAAAGCCATTTTTGCCCCATTTTTTTCTAACTTCTGAAGAGTAAGGGGAGCCTCTGGGGCCGAGGTCCAAGAGGCTCAGAATTCTTGATAACCGTTCAGCGATGAACCCAGTGCAACAAGACCATAGGGAAACATGAATTATGTTTCTTCTTTTTGTATCTCCATGACACATGGTGTAGGTTTCTCTTTCCACAAAATGATTCACTGCTATTAGATGTGAGACAGAAATGTCTAAATAGGTCTGAGTGCTGTAGTTTAGTATTTCATCATAGGTATAATGTTGCACTAATACCAGAAAGTTTTGATAATAGGACATACAATTAATTTTTTTGTCAAATGGCAAATATAATTCAAGACTACTTCTTCCTCAGATATCCATTTCTGGTTTAGATCTGGTCTTTATTTTGCAATTTGCAGGTTTTGTCTACTACTAACTAAGCAGATTACTGGAATAAGATATCAGCATGCTGTCAGCTTCCCTATAAAGCCTTTCAACATGCTATGTAAGATTGAGTTCTGTATTACTGTGATAGCTTAGGAAATGTACATAAAAGGGAAAAAGCAAACCTTTTCAGGATAGTTTGCAGAGCCTAAGAGTTCTCTTAATTCAATGAGATAAGCCTCGAAGATGGGATTGAGTAAACTCTTCTGAAGGAGTAAAACTGATTACATGAAAATCAAACATTTTCTGTGCTTGTATGAATGAGCAAAACTGTGGTAAAAGTTGGTTCATCCCAGTCTTAAAATATTTTCTTGCAGCCCTAACTGATCACCCCAGAAATGCCAGAGTTGAGGTTACCTGTCATATATGTTATGATACATATGGTCTTTAACTGTACTTGCTATATTTTACATAGGACCCTGTGCCAGGGGTGCACTGGATTGGCAATGCTCTCTTATTTTTCATTTTTCTTTATAGTTCTGTAAGTGGCAGCATATTTTACTTAGCACGTGCCATTGAGGCATCAGTCTGGGGAGAAAGGAATTTGAGTTTTCTTGTGTGCAGGCAGAGTTGGAACCTGTAGGATTCCCTGTAGACCATTGCCAATTGAATTAATAGGTTTGCTGCTTGCAGCGTTAATTTCCTCTGTGAGGAACCAGTAGATGAGATACACACATATGTGCTCGTTGCAGTCTCATTGCTCACCAGGTATCATTTCTCTCCCAAATTCCTCTCCTCTCCATAGTTCTTATCTCACTTCTGTCTCGTTTCCTCAGTCATACACTAGCTTTTGTCTCCCATGCTTGTTCCTTTTTGTCTCATTCTCCTGATCAGCAATTTGCAGACTTCTTCCTTTCAGCAACTGATCTTTCTCCTAGGTCAACAGGTCTTTAACTACATTTTAGTTTTTCTCCAGTTCCCTTTTAGCTCTATTTTCATTTGCACCCCAAGTAGCATATTTGTCTCAATGTAATACCCCAGATAATGCAAGTCTTAAGTCTGATTTGTCTCATTTTAGTTAAGCAGATCCTCTATCTTTCTCTCATGGAAGGGAACAGTTCTGTAAAAAGGGTATTACTGAAAGAGCAGGAGGTAAGTTTCTGAATCTCAGGTAAAGTGTCTGTTCTGTAATGGCAGGACAGACTCTCCTAGTGCTTCACTGGGCTCTCAAGGTAAATTCCAGGATATTTAGCCTCTAAAATGAGGAAAATCAGAACTGCAAACATGAGGAGTTTATTTAATTGGAGCATTCATTCATAGTATAAGCAAGCAAGCACTTTCTGGCAGAGTGGGATCCATATTTACCTTATGGGTTATGATGTTTTAAACATCTGATAAAACAGATGCTTAAAAGCTGGTTACATGCAATAGTTGACATGAATTACTTTTATAGACAGCATGGAGAAGCAGGCATTTTCAGAACTCAGCTCATCTTCATTATTGTAAGCATCTTTTAGAATCAGGGGAATCAGTCTCTGCAAGAATGTTACGGTTATCACCAGGGCAAACCAGGAGTTAAGCTAAAGAAGAGTTAGGGTTTGAGAGAGAATATAGCAAGGGCAACAGAATCCTGGGTTTGTTGCATTGTGGCTGGACTTCCACTAAACTATTACTGATGAAATGGCTTTGAAACAAAACCTGTTTGTTATCCTGGGTAGGCATCTGCATGTTATCTCATACATACTTTTTTTAGGATGACTTTACAGTGTATGATAGTCATATAGACAGTCCCTTGGTTATTTTGACTGTATCTTGTGGGAAAGTTGTGCTGGGTGTGTGAAGGAAGACTTCATAAGTCTGAAGAAATAAAAAAAACCCAACAAACACAATGAAAGGATGTCACAGGAAATTGAAATCTCTGAGATAACAGCAGATACAGTAGTACCATTTACAAAACGCTGCACTGTTGGGAAACCAAGGAAGAGTAAAAAGGCACACTTAGAATACTTTGACACTCTCCAAACTTGAAATGTTTCAGGTTATCTTACACTTGCAGTGTATGCAATTATTAAACTACTAATAATTATGCTTTATTATACTAACATGTTTGATCATTTTACTGCATATTTTAATTGTATTTTCATTAGAGTTCCTTCAGAACTGTATTTCTGGTATTACAGCTGAAAGATACTTAAAGAGAGTCCTTATTTCAAACTCCCAAGGAAACTAAGAATTATGTATGTACTTACATGTTGTCCTTTTTTAGGACACTAATTGAAATCCAGTTAATATTTTTAATAAAGATAAAAGGTATGTTTTAGAAACAGAAATGCTTTGTGGTAAAATTAGGTATTCATAGCCTAGCCTGTGCTAGTACTTATGTCATATGTGTTGTTAGCTTGTGTTTGCTGTGTTTAAGCTGCAGCTAGCGTTTTTGGCCAACTGTCCTCTCTATGCAGTGCAGTTCAACAGTTCCACAATTAGGGTCATGTGTATCTGCAGTGGTGAGTGTTCTGCAGTTTGTCATTTTGAAAATGGATTTGCATTCAGAATTAATAACTCTGATCTGAAATGTCAGCCCTGGTCCTGCAGCCACGATTTGTAATGTTCTTTGATGGAGGGGGGCATGGGAAGGTGTGCCTGGAGCTAACAACTGAACAGTTTCTTTTTGGCCCTGATGTTTTAGGGGTCTGCTACCATGTCTTTCTAGAAGGGGACTTCCAACCCCACGAACAACTGAACAGCCAGTCATTAGGGGAAAACATCACGCTCGCTCAAGGTCGAGTGAGCACTCTAGTATCAGACCCTTATGCTCTGTACATCACCTAGCGCCCGGAGGGTCGGCGCCACCTTCTCCACTTCTGACAAGGTTGCTACTATGTGTACAGCACAGCTTTCATGTTCTGCCTCCCAGGTGTCAGTGTGGTGTTGTACTTTCCTGAGCATACATGGTGCGTTCACTCATTCTGGCACTGTAGATTATCCTCTCTTCATGGTATTTACACTTCTTCCATATCCTTTATGCCACCTATCTTCACCATCCAGATGGTACTTCTTGCTGTTGAACTTAAATAGTTATGCAATGTAAGAGTAAAAAATTAGCTGTGTTTTGTCCTTCCATTGTTGTGTTTTGTTCTGTATCCATATGAAAATTATTAAAGTATTTTTCTTAAACACTGCGCAGGAAATCATGTGCTGTTCACACAGCTAACTCTGATCTTACAGGCTAAGAGAAAGTCAGTTGATCTATGTAGTGTGAAAGCCAACAGTATTTTGAACTTGCACAAATGTGCTACTTAAAATTGCAAATTATCTACTTGCAACCTTAGTGTAGTAGATAAACAGTGCTTATCCACTCTAGTGAGTGTGGTATTACTGTAACTGGCAAAGGCATTTAGTAGTAAGCTCTCCCTCTCAGTGGTCTGCTTCTTCTCATCTTTGTTTTACTTTCTTGAACTTTTTCCCTAGTTATTAGAGGTGGCCCTACTTACTTTAAATGCCGATTTACCAGCGTTCCAAAGGTGTTTGATGTGTTACATTCAGATGCTGCTTTATATATGAGAGATCAAGTAGCTAAGGTGCTCTGAAATAGTGCTAGCTAGAATTCAGCCAAAGGGATTTAGGATATTTACGTAGGTGGAACTATTAAAAATCTTGTATGTTCTTAGCACACACTCACACACAGCACCCCTCCAATACCAAGTTAAAGGTCTTATTCCTTCTCTGAGTTCAGGGAAAAACAACACATTATCCCATGGGAATAGATACCTGCTGTCCATTTCTCTGTGGCCTTGTGCAATTATTGCATCAGCACAAAGTGAATACAAAAGTTAATAAAATATAGAGGTAGCATTTTGTATTGCCCTTGTACCAGTGCAGGAGAACATATATAAATTGTGAGTCATAATCATGAATGGTTCTTAGAAAACTGCTTTTCGTTCAGTGGTTTTTGACTAATACTTTACAAAAGAACCCTAAGAAAACAAAGGAAAACATTTGCCCTTAGTTGAAGGTAGTTAGAGAAATCAGTTGAGGCCTTGTAAGTTAACTAGGTATCTAGACCTGAGTATGCGCATATGGCACACACCAAATGCAAGCTTCTTCAAACCCATCTTCAATATATGCAACTTAATATTTGTTTAAAATTCAGAATATAAACGTTCTCTTCATTTGGGTTATTTTACTCTTATCTTAATTTCATTTGCAGAATACATCAACAAGGAAGTCCGACACAGTCTCCTCCTGCAGACACATCCTTCAGCAGTCGCAGGGGAAGACAGCTACCACAAGTTCCAGTAAGAAGTGGCAGTATAGAGCAAGGTATCAAATAATGAGCTTATGATAGCTCAAACTCTTTGATTTTTTACCTTTCTTTACTTAAAGTCTACTTTCATAATATGTGTTCAATGCTATAATTCTACCAATAAAGCAATAGAAGAGAATGAAGGCATATCTGTAGTCTGGGAAATCCTGTAGAGTATGACTGATGGACTATTACGCATGGTTTAATTGCCTTAATATTCTAGTACCCTTTTATGTTTGTCTACTTTAAAATTTCTATTAGAGTTGTGGTAGTTTCCTACACATATCTAGTTTGTATTCAGCTAAAGAATTCAGGGGCAAAGATTTTGACAATATTTTGACAGTCTTACTAATTTCTTATTTTGTGGTGTATATTAATTGTTGTTAACTATTAACATAGATTAATAATATCACAAATCTGGTTTTCTTCTGGAGTTCATAGTTCAGTGAGTAAAGAATAAAAATAATCGCCATGGGAAATGTGAAAGCATAGGTCATCAGCTCTTTCTTTCTTAAGAATAAACTGATCAGGCAAAGAGTGCTGCTCTTTTCTGAAAAAGACAATATAGACCTAATGGTTGTGGAAGATGTTTTTTACATACAAATATCAAATAAGTATGAATATTGCTGTTTCCTTTTCTAGCAATGTACTGCACACAGAGTGTACACTATTATGGTAAAATGAAATAGCATAATGGATAATATTTGCACATTCAGGTTTTCTTCCGTGTTTAAAAAGCCTATTTTCTCATTGACTACATGCAACAACTGAGATTCCTATGTACCGCAAAGTTTTCTTCTACATGGAAATTAAAGAAATGCTTCTAGGATGAAATGTTGTGGTGCTTTATAGAACAGTTGGCAAACCACTCTCTTGAACAGATAACGTTGCTGACCATAACCTTCTTATCATGGTAGATTACCCTAGGAGTTTTTTGTATGATGGTTTACATTAACATGCAATCAGCTTACTTTAATTTTATGGCTTTGAGCTGTGATGGCATACTACACTGTCAATTAACACATATAAAAATGTATTCTTGTTTTATACGTGTGTTTATTCTGAATGATTAATATACTAATTGAAGTGGGTTTTATTAATTTTAAACTTAAATTCGAGTCCTCGTTTTGTTTTGTAGTGAATCTAGGACTGTCTGGATTATAAACTAGTTACAAACTACATTTAGAGCTTCTATTTCTGCATATTAGTAAATTGAGAGCTTTTTAGGGAAATGTAATAAGTAATTAATGAATTTCAAATTTCTTTCATGTTTCTTCTGTAATTCAGAACTTGGTACAATATATAATGATGAATCAGCTTTTAATTTAAAGTTGTCTTTCCTTTGGATATTTATCTATCATCTTTCTGCTGTTCTTGATAACTGGTGTGTTGAGAATAAAATACTAGTTTATATTTTGTTAAAGACATTGGAAATGAATGTAGAACTTATCATGAAAATGATTAGCTGGGATGTATACAGAAGAGGAAAGAAAAAGTGAAAGTTGAGCAGAAAGCTAAAGCTACTCTAGGTTTAGGAAGTTAATATCATGAACACCTGTAAATTAATGCTGTTTCACTGAACTCTTAGTTACACTTGTGGTTGATATGCTTGCGTCTTATGTGTAAAATGTACAAGTAGGATGCGACATACTGTTTACTTTGTTGTTGATATATCATACTGCCTGTGTCAATATGGCTGTATTACGGCATATGGAGTTGAAGGCTAAAGATTTTCTTCTCTACATAGTACTTTTGTTTTGTTGAAGTGACTGGCTTTCCTTTTGAAGGGGAGGTTTTCTGATTTTACCCACGTTTAATACTTTGTTCAAGATATTTGCAGAGAAGTGCTAAATTGAGTAGATTTTATAAAAAATTTTTAAATGGTTTTGTCAGTATCTTCTGAAATAAATATGATAGAATATATAAACTTTATACTAATGTAAGAAATTAAATTCAGTGAGGCTATTTGCTCTGATTTGCAGTATCAAATTTTAATACCAGTTTCACCTCTTTAATTCCTGTCAAATGAGTATCAGGGTCAAATGGAGTGACCAGAAGTGATCTGACTCTAAGGTAGGATTGAATCCAAAGCATATTGAGGTGTGTGAAAGATTTCCATTAACTGTACTTGGAACTGAATTGTGTCCTTAGTGATTTAAATTCAGTCACCGTGGATGTAGATGATGTCAAAATCTAGTGCAACATACAAATGTTATAGGGAGCATTTCAAAATGCATTTTCTTCATTTATAAATAAAGCTACTTTTTGGTGGTCAGAATTGACATCCTGTGTTTCAAGCAAATCCTGTATGATACACCATAAGGTATCATTTTTATAGTAAAGTACTTCTTTACGCTCAATACAAATTCTGTTGTGTCAGGAGGGTTGAATACACAGCTAAATACGTACATCTATGAATCTGTGTATGTTTTACAAATCACAGTGATTGCTGTAAAACAACTGAATGTCTGTATATTTAGAGTGGGCATTTTGTTTGCTCTTTGCATATTCAGGAGACATAGAAGAATCCAGTAAAGTAATTTTATTACTCTTTAAAGCTCTCATTATGGAAAAAATGAGTGTTAATGAAGGAGCAAGAGACTGGTAGTGGTTTTCATCTTGAGAAACAGTGATGTTTTAACTCTTAATCTCTAATCTTTAGCTCTGAGTTGTAAATGATCATATCCGTGCTAATAAGACTTCTTCTAGGACTGATGTTGCATCTTGAACATTTTGTCATTGTCAAGTTTAGAACTAAAAATCCAGCTGTTTCCCTATCTCTGCCAGATGATGTTGTCTTGGTTACTGCTGTGGTGGGCAGTTTGAGAATCATAAAAAGTCAGCCTGTGAGAAAATAAGGTAGTTTTAAAAGGTCCTTATTAGTAGACACACTTTATTAAAAGAAAATCTCTTAGAAGTAGTTCTTACAAAGGCCAAAGTAGTGGTCCCTATTCCATTACAGAATTGGGGTTGGTACTACTGATCAGGAAGAGAGGAAAAAAATCTTAAAAGTAGAGGGAAAAGTCCCATTTAAGGACTAAAACCTCCAACCAGCATAATTATGCACACTAGTAAATTAAAAAAAAAGGCTTCTTGGTGATTATGTTCTAAAGGGGATAGCAGCTTTGCCTAGTTTTGGCGTCGGGGAAGGAGGTAGTTATTTTCACTTGGAACAGTTCTAACTAAACATTTTTAGCAACTCCAGTACACACTGACATTTTAAAGTGGTTACAGTTAAGATTGTAGGCTTCTGTAATTTTTAGACAATGTGATCTTTATTGTAATCCCAGTGATATTCAGGGAAGACATGGCTGTATTTCTTTCCTTTGCAACCCTGTCAGCAGTATTTCCTAGAGTGCAAGACACACTGGAATGTTATTGCACTTAAAGGTCTTGAGATGCTTCAATATTGAAAGTTAGCCTGGTATAAGTGTGTGTGTGTGTGTGTGTGTGTGTGTGTTTTCAAAAAGTCATGATTTGGTAGTCATTACCCTAACTTACACTACTTAAGTGATTTTTATTTCTTTGTTTTAACTGATAATTTTATAAAAGGAACTAATAATATGAAGATGTTTTGGCTCAGTGACTAAAGCAGTGAAATTCTAAGCCATGGTAAGGACAACAGTGTGCTCTCAGTATGTCATCCTGTGCCAAGCTGTAAGAGATTTACATTGGTGTTTTTTTTATTTGCATCATGTTTGAGTGGAACTGTGCAAATCATTAAGAGAGGTGGGGATTTTGCATTGACTTTGTTTTTCAGCTGTTTCTATAACAACTTTTTATGTAGTTGCATGGTTTTTAAATTATATCTTTGTATAAAGTATATTTCTGTGATCTTTACTGAGTCCGTCCTCTATCATTGCAGCTATCAAACATCACAGGAATTCTTGCTTCAGTAGTATTTGAGGGTGGATCTCTACACTCTTGTATAATGGTTAATCATTGTATTGATCAAGGAAATGAATACAGCCTGAAGATCTGTAGCATTTTTCTACACTCCTTTGTAGCTGCAGGAGATAATATTAGGGATAATACTATGAAATCTAGCAAGTAAATAAGAAAAAACATATTATGTAAAATTGAAATTTATGAACCAGCAAGATGAATGTGCAATGGTGGTTTGTAGTATAGAAATGATCTTTAAGAGCTAATTCATGCAAAACAGGTCTTTCTCCCTGTATCTGCTTCTATTTGGCTCTTCACAGCATGATTTCTTTCTCATAGCTTCAACAATGTGGTTTCATGTTTCAGACGTCCTATAATGAGAGTAAGGTTTGTGATAATCAGCAGTATATTTACATGTAAAGAACACCTGTAAATGTAACTGAACTAGTGTGGTTGTGTGAGTTTCCAGTGGCATCTGTTTACAGCAGGAGGCTTTGTGCAGTGACCTTTAGAAAAGCAAAAGTGTGACCAGCATTAAGTATTGCTGTACATTATCTCATGTTAGAAAAAGCTGCATAAGTTTCGTACATAGTCTGTGTGCAGGGTGAAGTGTATGCGTGCATGTGTGTGTGCTGGCTGTTTCATGAGGGAAAGTTACGTTGAAGACTCTACTGGTACTGAATGGGGATTATTTATATAAAGTTAATGTGTGTAATATGTACAAGTCTTTAATGGTAGTCACATCATAGAGGAATGAAGTGTTTTGATGTCCAGTGTTTCCTTTTAACAAATAAGAATCAGAATTTTGTGCATAAAATCAGTCTTTTGTCAAAGAACACACTTGAGTTGCAAATATCTTTTTATATTTAACCAACTTAAGATCCTAAAAGAAATTAATAGCTAGTGAAAACAGTTCTGTGTATATGTACCTGATCACTGAAATGTCATTGCAGTGAGAATATGGCTTGAGTAATTGTAAAAGATCAAACCCTTTCAGTTAAAACCTTTTTTCAGATCCATCAGTGTAAAACTTGAGTGGCAGAAGAAAAAGAATAAATAATTTCAATTTTAGATTTTAGTCTTTTAGAGTTGTTTGTTTTGTCTTCATATTTCTGGTTTTATTTTAAAATTATTAGGTGGCACTGCATATTTTGAGGCAGCTTGTGGAATCTTTACTCACGCTGGAGAGTATTTTTTCTCAGCATTGCTAACTCTTGCAAATGAGTTCAAGCCCCATGATCTTTTATGTTTTCCTTAAAGACCAATTTTCAATAGTCCAGTGGTTATTGAGTATTATAGATTTCAGTTAATAGAAAACATATTTGTAACACTAATTATTGTGGAAAAGGCTTCATAAACTAAAACAGGGCTACGTGGTTCAGGAGTGAGAGTGATACTTAAAGCAAATTTAAGATTTTGATGTCATTCATAAATTTGGTTATGACAATACTGCTCGAGCGGAATACTTAACGAGTCCACAATCTGGTTCTCAGTAACTTCATTGTTCCTGTTAATTTTAAAGAAAAAGTCATAGGCTTTATTATTTGTCATGGTTTATCATTTTAATTTTTGACATTACTTTTACATATGCTGGAGTACTGCCTACTGTACATGCCATTGTCACATGTAACACATTTCTTTATCTAACTTCAAATTTGCTGATTTCTTTTTCTGTTTCCATCATTCCGTGCATTTAATTCATTGAAGAGCAAGAGACTTTTAACTCTTCCACAAAAGGTAAATATTTACATAATTTTTTATAAATGTTTGGCAACTGTTTATACTGGCTTTTTCCTTCAGTATATTCCATGTCAGTATATAGTATTTAGTTAACAAGAAAGAAGGTTGTTTCTCAAATATATATATGCTGTCTATCTGATGCCCCTCTTCAGAATCTGAATATGGTTTCTCTTGTGATTTCTAATTTTCCTATTGAAATGCAATATACTGGATTTAACAGGAGTAGTCATGGTATTTCACATGGCTCAGAAGCTGCTCACTTGAGTTAAAGTTCACTGAAAGACTAAGATTTTACCTAAGCTCTTGAGCTCCGCACAGCACCTGTTTATAATGATGAAGTCATGGCTCTTGACATCTGTGAAGGATGTTCATAGGTCTGGGCTTAGGAATAGTTGCAGGTCATGATGGCCAGAAACTGTCCTTCGTATGCAGAGAGATTCTGAAGAATGAGCTGTGTTTTATTTGCATGACAAGCCCATGACACTCAGAAAGATAGTCATGTTATAGGGCAGATTTCTAGGGGCAAACATACCATGCTTACCTCCTATGAATTCTCCATGTCAGTGCTGATACCAGTGAGTCAGTGAGCTCAAACAAGAGGTATCTAAGGCTGTCCGACAAAGTGAAAAGTGTAATCTGTCATGTCCCTACTGAGGCAGCGTTGCAGAGAAGTCCTATTTTTTTTTCTTTTTGCTGAAAGTAGAAGTTATCTCAAAATCAGAATGAAGGTTGGAGAGAAAAAATTTTAAAAATTAATCCCTTTTAATGTTAACAGCAAAATACTATGCTGTGTAAGCACTAATAGCACAAATTAACCTTTTCTGACCTTTAGTCCTGAGTCCTGCAGATCTTGGGAAATTCTGGTCTGAGTACAGGCTTTGATGGGTCAAAGCCAAACTGCGAATTGAACTTGAATCGGAGTATCTCCTACAACTTTCTTACTTTCTGAAAGGATGAATCCCACTGACACATTCATACTTGCTTAAGTAAAAATACAGCAGCTGTTCCACTAGCTACAAATTCCAACACCCACTCCAGTACTTGGGAGTATGCTTTCATGATAATGTTAAAAAAAAATGAAAAAGAAATTATATTTAATTTAGGTATTAGCAATTACAGGTTATTTGGCAGTGTTAAGAATGTGCTATGAAATGTCTTAAGCAAGTGCTAAGAATCATTGATTTTACAAATTATTTCTGTCATTTTTGCTTTCTTCAGTATTGATATTTCTCTGAAAAAGAACAATACGACTCAATCATGCCAGTTTGTTGTTTATGCCTCTTTCAAGTTCACAAACCTACCCCTGTGATTTGGACTGCAGTGGATATTTCTTTGTTTAAAACAGTTGACTTTATGCAGACAAACTAGATCATGACTGTAACAGGTTTGTAGAAGAGCTTGTTTCCACAAGATTTGGATGGATCTGGCCCAAGATTTGGGAGTGTGTAGAAGGTGGTGGGGTCTTTACATGCACAGATTCCTCTGGCTCAAGGGAGCTGAATGCAGATGCAACCCAGAGGCAGAAAGAGCTGGGCAAAAGAAGAGGAGCAGGAAGAAGTGGAGTGCTGGCAGTTCTGAGGGTACCATGAATAACTTAATTAAGTTGAGCTGACTTACGCTAGTAGCCCACTGTCATTTCTGACTTTCCCCTGAGCAGAATAAGGTATAAAAAGAATAGACAGTAGGTGAATGAGAGATGGGGATGGGGGATGTTAAAGGATATTATGTGGCAAGAGACATAGGTATGAAGGAAAGCATGTACTACAGATGTGAACAACACTGGCCAGATAAATCTGCAACAAAAAACTCAAGCATCTGTTCCACTAAATCAGTGGTAAGAGTTGTGGTAAAGTCTTAAGCAGATTAGGAAAATGCTGACTTGGATTGCTGCCAAAACTAGTGGTTTACTTTTTTCAAATTTTAAGAATTATATGTTTGTTTTCTTTTAAATAGAAGCTTCTATTTGGATCGTTCTTGAAACTTTGAGGAAGAGCTGAGCATTTTATCAGCCAGTTCAGAGTTTTATATTGGCTTGTCTTCCTTCTGGAGTGAGTTGTTAAACTCAAGATGGCCACTGTGCCTCTGTGTGTACTGGGATATCCACGGTCATTTCCCAGATTGGCAGTGTGAGTATGTGCTTTAGTCACGCCTCCATTCTGATTTGGGAGGAGGTCCAGAGTGGTGTCAGCTCCCACAGAAAGGAAACCCATGCACACAAGCTTAAAGGAGCCACAGCACATTTTAGTCAGGTGCAGGGACCAGGGTTGCAGAGCAGGCTTCAGAGCCCATCTCCCTCACTATCTGTATGTTGCCGATAAGTACTTTTTGAACTCATATATGCAGAAAGTGGTAACAAGTTCTTTATCTTAGCAACAACTGGATTTTTCAGTGTTACTAACCTTATATTTCAAAACATTAATCTCCTCATGATTTCAAAATTTTGTGTGTTCTCTAAATTTCATGGTAGAGTTTGCTGTGGATTTTTAAAGTCATGAAACCTACCACAGGGATACTTTGTGTGTGCATATTGCAAAACTCATCCTGAAGGCTGAACAGAAATAACCCGGAGACTCTCTGTATTATTTCTGAAACACTTCATCCTGGTCCAACACCAGTGTGAGTTCTCCCTGCTGTGCCACACAGTCAGCTCTCCAGTGAATGCTCCCCTCCCTCTTTGCTTCCCTTTCCCACACTACTAGGTGATTATCTCATCCAGATCTCACTGCTAATTTATTTCCCTGCCTTTGTTCTGGACATTGGTTCTGCCTAATTTCTTCTTCATCTTCCACTTCTCACTTCTTCAAACCAGATACTGTTTTTTTCCCACCGATTCCCATCCACATTGCATCTAAGTAGCATGGACAGATGAAGCTCCTGGCTTTTGCTGTGTAGAAAGGCTAAGTGTACATGCCTCTAGACTGCATTATAGCTGTAGCTGTTTGTCATTGTTCAACCTTTCTTCTTAGTATGAAGAGTGAGAGTGAAGAATAGGTCAGATCTCTGTTGGCTTCTAGGATAAGTGCAGTTCCTTGTTGCCCTGCCAGAACCTGCTATTTGTGTCCCAGAAACACTGTTCCTATAAAATAGTTTTTATGAGAAAAAATTTTCACCTCAGCTTACTTTTCAGTATCTTCCTTGTGTAAGCAAATCTTTCTGTCATTTTTAGACTTCTAGACTTTTTCCCTTAAAGTTTGCATCATAAAGGATGTCTGATATCTGCTGGTAAGGGTTACTGGTATCTGAAATCTTGATGCCAATTTCTTCTTGTTACATAGCTTACTCCAACATTTCATAGTGCAGGTAAAACTTGGAGGATTTCCAAATTTTATTGTTTGCCTACACCTCCTTTCTGTCTTGAGCATCTTCAGCACAAACTAGAAGTGCCTCAAGAGCAAATTCTGTGTTTGTTCCAGATGTCACCATTAAAGAAAATGGTATAGCCAGTGCTAAGACATCCATAGGTTTTCTGTGGTCTAGGAAAAAACAATATGGTTCTCAGTTTTAATCACAGACCAGGTAATGTCACCAGTCATTCTGGCATTAAGCCCATACTTGGGTTTGAGCAAGTATGTCCTTTTAGAAAGGTACTTTCACTTAATGACTGAAAGTGATGGAAAATTGTTCCTGTGCCACCTGACTTTTTAAACATATGTCTTACTACTTATCTGACTTTATCTAGTTTCATAGCTACTGGTGTTACTCTGCCTGTATCTGCTAAATTGAAGAGCCTTCTGTTGTTAGAAGTCTTCCCACATGTAAATAATTATGGACCCCAATGAAGCCACATATCTCCTTTCTTTTTAATAATTTCCTGAATCTGTTATTGCAAGGTCATGTCCTGGACTTTGTATAATTCTCATTACCTCTCTCTCCATCTTTTTCACCAACAGTATGCTTGGAATGATAGTCTTCCTAAAATGTCAGAATCCATTGACTTTAGATAAATTGAGTATCTTCCAGTTTCCATGTTTATTTTGATGTCCTAAAACTCCGGATCTCTATATGGTATTTAAGAATTTGTTGTTCTTTTTGTAAGCATAAAGGCTTATTTTCATATGCCTTGCCAAAATTTACCTTCTCCTTTCTTGCTTTTCAAGATAGCAACAAGTCTCCAGAGATAGTGATATTTTGCTGGAGGCACATGTGTAGCATGTACAGCAGTTCAATTTTGGGTATGAGATGGTTTTCCTTGGAATTTGGTGATGGTCATACTGCTACACAGGAAGTAGTTTCAGTGCTTAAACAATTCTAATCCTTTTTCAAATGTTTGAGTGGGTTCTTTTTAGATGTTATTTATGGACAAGATTCACGGCTTTCCAAAGTCTACAGAATGTAGAGACTCTTTGATGATTGTTCTAATGTGAAAGAGGTGGATACCTAAACAGTTAAGATCCGGAATTAAAAACTAGAGCTAGAAAAGCAGCTATAGCAGTTTTGCTGTTCCTTGCTAGTTCAGTATTGCTGCCTGTGGTACAATCCTTATTTAACATAAACATATGAGCCCACATGTGTTTCATACATTATGCTATCAGATTAATAGACACGTGTTTATAGCATCATGCCATTTAAGAAATTTTGCAAATAATATAGAGTTTAGTTCCCCTTTCAAACCTTAAATAGGGGACTTTAAATCTTAAAATTACTTCAGTCTCTTTTGTACCAGTCACTGCTGTTAGTGAAGCTTTTGTAGCTCTTACTGATTTTCATAGGATTGGTCTGTTGATACCAGCACAGGTTGAATTTATTTTAATGTCACACTGGGGCATTGTAAGATTCACATTCTGTGGATAACAGAAATAAGCCATATCATATATATGTCTATCTACTAAAGTATTAAAAAAAAAGAAAAGAGAGACAACTTTATTTGCCCTACTATATGTGATATGTTAGTATAGTATATTACTTATGGTTCTGTTATTCTGTTCATAATTGTAAAGGTAATGTATATTCTGAACAGTTAGGATTAGAATTCTAGACAGGTTTAACTTCTCTGTCAAACAGCAGACAGAGGTTGAAATGTGCCCATACTAGTTTTCTGAGGAGAGAAATAAAGGTGAGGGCTATCAACTAGTTAATGCCATCAGCTGTAACTCTATAAACCTTACCATAGTGCTGACATATTAAAAGGAGTATAACTAGTACATAAATTCTTAGTACTAGTACTTAAATTCATAATGTCTTAGAAAAGTTAAGAAATGGCTGTCTCCTTTAAGAAAAAAACAGCCTGTCCTAATTTTCTTTCAGGGTAGGTTGCAGGCTGAAAATGAGATCTGTAGCTATTAATTTTAATCAAAACTTCTTTTATCACAAAAAATACAAGCAAGTTTTTGAATTACTTTAGGAGTAAAAAAACCAACTCTTCCATTATATGTATATGTTAAATTGTTCTTTTACTAATAGCATGATCACCTCTGCAGAGATTGGAAATCCGGATGTTTAGTTGTACTTCCAGCATGTAGCATATGTAGAATCCTGTAAGATGTTATGAATTACAGTACAGGGTCCACAGTCTTCACAAGGATGTTTCTTGAATTACACGTGAGGAAGAGGCCCAGGAGGAGCTGATGGACCTGCTAACGTATGGGATGGAAGATGGTCTTAATCTTTGCAGACCTTGTCTTCTTCCTTTGAATCCCATTCACAGTGGAAGCCAGATGGGATTTAGCAGTGAGTTGAATAATAAACTAAGTTTATAGCTAAGGGATCTTTTGTTTGTTTGATGGAAGACCATTCAGAACTACATTGGACAGTTAATTCTTGGTAGCTTGGTGTGGTGGGTAGGCCCAAGCCAGCGATTAAGCACCCAGCAGCTGCTCACTCACTCCACCCTCCATAATGGGATAGGAGAGAGAATTGGAAGAGCAATAGTGAGTGAAAATTCATGGACCAAGAAAAAGGCAGTTTAATAAATGAAGGGAAAAAAATGAAGAAAAAGAAAAAAAACCCACAAGCCCCACCACCAAGTGATGCAAAGGCAATCACGTACCACCTCCCACCAGCAGACCAATGCCCAGCCAGACTCTGAGCAAACAGCTACCTTGAAAAGACTACCCCCAGTTCTATTGCTGAGGATGATGCTATGTGGTGTGGAACATCCCTTTGGTCAGTTGGGGTCAGCTGTCCCAGCTGTTCCCCCTCCCAGTCTCTGGGGAGGTTGGGGAGCAGCATGAGAAACAGAGAAGGCCTTGGTGCTGTGCAAGCACCGCTGAGCAACTGCTAAAAGATCGGTGTGTTAGCAACACTGTTTTAGTCACGAATCTAAAACTCAGCACCCTACAGGCTACTGTGAAGAAAACTACCTCCATCACAGCCCGACCCAGTACACCTGGGATTACAGGAGTCAAACCTGTTTATAAATATATTAATGGAAATGAAGTATAACATTTTGATTCCATTCATATGTCTGTCTTTTCTCTCCTGCATGGCTTGATTGTTTATGTACGTTATTGTTGTACAGCCTTCACATGGTTTAGCAGTAGAAAAAGCTTTAGCTCTAAACTTGCACCCCTTATCTAAGTAGTCTGCTCAGTGAGTTCTCTTCTTTCAATTACTTCTTATACTGATTGACCTCACATCTGAATCAGCAGCTCTTGAAGAGATGAGAGTTACAGCTCTTTGAAGCATATCTTCTGACACCAAAGAGAGTAACATGTTGACACAACTGATATTGATGGTAGTTGTACCACTAATTTGAGACACTTATAGTAAATCTCCATATTTTGATTCTAGGGCCACTGTAAAATTTAAAGGTTTTGGGATTACAGTGCTTTGCTCTGTAAATTACTGTGTAGTCCTACCTGTCAAGAGCTCCAGGAAAGGCACTCTGTAGATACAGATGTCCAGAAAGAAAGTAGATCCATATTTTTCTAAGAGGCAGGTTAAGTTCTTGAAGTATTGTTTATGTCAAATTTTCATTACCTGTGGTAACCAGCTGTGTTCCAAAAAGTAATGTGATTGTATGGTGGTGTTACCTATGGTTGTTACAGCTTCTGCTAATGTGCTTTTGCTCCTGTGTTAGATTTTTGTTCTGCTTCTTGTGATTAATATGTAAAGGGTATACCAGGATACTTTTCAGGCAGATGAAATTTTCCATCACAGAACTGAGATAGATCCAACATACATTCAAATGTGCATGGTAAACAAAGATGGAAATTTTCTATAGCAGACTTACATTTCACACAGTTGCTTGCTTAGAAATACATTAAACAGCTAACTGGTACTAAATTAGATTTTACTCCATGCACAAAACCAGATTTCTCCCATTAGAGAATTTAGATTTACTTCACAGTCCTCATTAATTGTTCTCATGTTATTTTATATAGTGATATCTAATAATGAAAACCAGAACATAATCATGTTGTTAAGGATTTAAACATAACAAAAATCGAGAACTACAGAGTTAACGTTGAATATTTACCCAAACTTGACTGCAGCAATTTTCACATATAGTCACTGAAATAGCATCTCATTACATAATAGAATATTCTTTCCCAGGTACTGTAAGTAATACAGAGTAACATTATATCATATAAATTATTTAGTATAATGTACAGTTGACAGGGTGAAGCACCTAAAAGTCACACAACAAAAGGGTTATTTTTTAGAGTAACTGTAATCTGTGCACCATACACATATAGGGCTAAATTTTTAAAGGGGTCTCAATTTTCCCTCTGATTTTATATCCTCAGTCTATTTCATGCATGTATGATAGGATTAAGATATCTGAGTTTTTTTACTTCAGTGATTGATATATCTTAATCCTTTCATATCTGTCCTTGAAATAAGAGGCCATCTTTAAAAATTTCACCTAAAGTGCTCAATTTTGCCTTCAGATACCTCCATGCAACTTCCATTGAAGTAATTGGAGCTGTGCCTGCATATCTGATGGTGGAACTGGACTCATTGCAATTAAGGTACACATTTACCGACATAATTAGTCATCTGGAATAATCGCTGGGCCCAGTGTGACATTCTGCATGTGCAGAATTTCCTAGATCGGACCCTCTGCGTGTGGGAGATTGAAGATTACAATGATAACTTTATTTCTTGCCTTAAATTTGTAGCTGTAGCAGAATTTTGATGTAATTTGCTGTATTTAATTTTCCTGGTTTTAAATAAGAAATGTGGAAGGAGGACATAAAAACAACATGTTTTTCACAATGATGTCTTTGTATATTTTTTCATACCTAACCAGCGCACAGACATTCCATCATTTCCACAAGCACATTACGGATAGTACATGCATGCACAATCGTGATTTGTGAAGTAACACACAGTTTAAAATATCCAACCCTGAGTGTACTGCTTTTTTTTTTTTTTTTTGGTATCTTTGTGCTTGCAAAGCACAGACAAAAAATAGATGCGCAAAGAATCCCACAGTTAACTAACAGCGTAAAACCCACATATGAGAACTTTGGTACCTCTTAATTCACAATACAGATCTTTAAACAATATGATAAATTACTTATTTTCCACTAATATAAAATTCTCTGTGTTTTGTGATTGAAAATTGATTCCATGCAGCTTTTAAATTGGTGTCTCTCTCCTGTCACTGGTCTGGGGAGGGGCTGTTTACAAAAATCTTGATTTTTAAAACTGACCGTTTTGGAGAGAGTCATATAAATCCATGGTTGACCCAAAAGCAGAAGTTTTTGGGGAGGTTTTCCCAAATAAAATGCCAGTCCTTGAATTTGAGACCACACAAAAAATTCCAACTAAAATAAGTTGTTCTGGGATGTTCTAACCTGTTAAAACACAATGAACATAGTGAGTACTCCTTTGATTTAGAATAGTTACTGATGAATATTTGGGTCTGGTTTTAGAACTGTTAAAAAGTGCCAGTTGTCAAGGTATTGGTTTTATTGGTATTTCTTTGCATTTATAGTGCTACCAAGTTTAAGAACAGCAGAATATATAGTTCCCTCTGAAAATTATCCGCTACGACAAAGGTTAACTTATTTTAAGGAAGCCTTAGAGCATGGGCTTTCACACCACTCTTTCCATTAGTGCAAGGTCATCTTCCTGTGGCAAGCACAGCCAACATGAATTTCCATAACTTGTTCAAACTGAGGAAGATGCTCTTTATAGCACCACAACTTCTTGAAGGTTTAAGATTAGATTTCTTTTTTCAAACAAATGCTGTCATAAGGAAGTTAAAAACACAAGAACACATAATTTCTTTGAAATAGAAGTGAATATTAGAGAGCAAAGTAGCGCTTCTAAAGGACTTTTTGTAAAAAAACCCCCATCAAACTAGAAAATTACTGTATTTTTTAATGTGACTGGTTGAATGGAGAAATTATTCCTTTCAAATAATCTTCAACTATGGTAAGCAGTTATGTTTTAAAATAGCAGTAGGAGTTAATTACTTTAAAAATAAATTTTAATACCTGTTTAATGCATTAATTCTTAGAATGTTACTGTAATATTTTCTGCATTTAAGCAAATGCATGGTTAGATGATCATGGATTTGTGTCCCCTGCATCCAGAATACTTAACAGGTTTCTAATTCAGCCTATCACCTAAATTCTTTCACTCTTTTCATATCTGTTGCACCAGCTTGATTATGTATAGGAAATTGAGATGTCTGCCCATTTTCAGGTAAAGACTATTGCAATGGAAGTGGTTATTTCTTGACATTAGTGTTCCTTTGTTCTGTGTTTACACCCTGCTTGTTCTACATGTTTGTACATTTCTTTGTTTCATTGAGGTGAAAATAAGCTAAAATTGTTGTTAAACCATTTGTTTTTCAAAAAAGTTTTCTCTATTTTTAATTGATTTTCATTGTGTGTTTTTGCAGCAAGCTTAGTAGTGGAGGAGCGAACGAGACAGATGAAAATGAAAGTGCACCGTTATAATCAGACATCAGGGTCTGGTTCTAGCCAAGAACATGAGCGTGAGCAATATACCAAGGTAAAGTCAGTAGTATTGAAATGATACTTTGGCTTGAAAATTGAAGGCATAAACCTGTTTATTTAAAAATTATAAAACCCTCAAGAACACTGTGTTATAAAGCCTGACAGAAATGTCTTCAAATAATAGCTTTTTAACATCATTTTTACCTCCATCTGGTGTGTATTAGACTTAGTCTTTGATGTCACCTAAAATGAAAGTGGAAAAACCAGAACACTTCAAAACTGATTCAGGGAAGAAAAATCCTTCAACAGTTGTTAAGCAAAGCTGTGTCACCTCTAGCTTAGAAAGTCCTTGGCCTGCAAATCCCTGAAGGCTGGAAAAGTGGGCCATGGAAGTATCATGGTATGTTGGCCCTACTCTTTTGTTCTTCTCTAGGCCCTTGCTGTTGTCTGATGTGTAGAGAGCTAGACAGAATTAGATCCAATCCCATGCAGCTATTCTCATATTTTTATCATTTTTTTGCATCCTAATAACATCACAGGTAATGTATTTCCTTTCCTGGAATACATACTGGTTACTTTGATCTCCTTTTCTAATAAAAGCATAAAGATTTCCTCTGATAATTAAGTGTACCTGGAATTACATTAATGAAGTTATATAGAGGGACTTTCTTTTTTTTTTTGATAATTCTAAAATGCTGTCCCACAACCCTGTATGTTTAAAACTGTATAGACTTCTGAGCAAACTGCTGAAAACCTCTTGCACATCTGTGCTGCCACTTACAAATCAAGCTGTGAGGGGCTGGAGCTGAACTTGAATGCTAAAGATGTTTTGCTTTGTCATGCCTAACGCAGGGGGAACAGTTGCAGAAGTCAGAAGGGGAGAGGTTTAGTTAGATTCTGTGTTTCCTTTTAGAAGTACAGCACTGTGTTGGTGTAGGCAAAGGGCAGAGACAAAACCAGCGGTAACTCAGTTATAAGGGAAGCATTCCTGCAATTTTCTTCTTCAAGTGCCATTGAGAGTTATGTGCTTTCAATGAGTGACCACGGGACAGCAGTATGAATGTAAAAGTCCACTGTAAAAAATTCAAAGACACACAGCGACTGTGTGTGTTGAAAATAAGGTCTCAGAATAACAGTAGTTGGAAGAAAATCACAGCTTTTATTAATTCAGACTTTTGCACTTCACGAGCCACATTTCAAAGATTTTCTTCACATCAGTAATAACTAAACACTTGTAATTTTATTTCTTGATTTTAAAAGAGACAAACTTTCCCTTTATGAACCAGAGCCATACAGAAAACAACAAACATTGTCAAGCTCTCAACAGCTGCGGACATCAGAACACTCCTGGCATTTACTGCCATAGCACAGGCACCAGACTTACTGTCCCTGCCCCTCCAGGGTCACTTCCCTGTGTTTCGCAGAATTGATGCATGCTCCTGGAGGCACAGGTTAAAATAATGGATAAGTGAAGTACTCAGCAGAAACAAAATCAGAAATTTACTTAGGAATGGGTAAATAGGCAACTGGGCATCTAACCTGCAATATCTAACAGATTTGAAAGATTTATTCAAGATCTTGTTACAGTTAAATATGGAAACAGCTTTAATAAGGATGTTTCTTATTTGAGACCAACTCACTGTGAATACAGAACTTGAGTGTAACAGCTCTCAAAGGAAGAGAAATAAGAGAAACAAGGCTTTAGGTCCTCAGTTGCCAAATTGTGGAATATCAGTGCTATTAAAAAAACCCCCAACAACTGGGATGGAAATTTCCAATGAGATCATCTGTCAGAAGCCAGAATTTGTATAATAATTAGAACAGCTCATTTGATATTGGGTTTGCCATTACCTTCACAAGAGGTCAACTCAGGACAAGAGGGTGAGATGCAGTGTGTCTCTGCAGTACTTCTCAGCCAGTTAACATGTTGAAAAATTAGTAAAAATGGGTTTGATAAAGTTTGCATGAGAGAAATGTAATGTGCAGTCTGACGATTTTGGTCAGGATGACCGAACATATACCTTTGTTCATAGTCAAAGGCCAGTTTTCTGATTTGGATTAACTGTGTTTACGAATTGATTCAAATGTTCGTATTTTTTCATTATGAAACACATTTTTTAATCCTCTCTTTAATATTTATCATAACCATTATTTTTTCTTCTCAATATATTTTTCTTACTGGGTTAATGTAAATCCAATGTATGGTTAAATAGTTGTTGGAAAACATCAACCTGAAATGTTACAAATTTCTCTTACCATCTAGTACCTAGAGTTTTCTAGTAGCGTCTTTAGTTCTTAAATATATGTGGTAATGAAATCAAAATTTAAATCACAGCATGATGGATAGAAAGAACTAAATGGAAAGAACTCTGTTGAAAATTGTTTTATTCAGATTTTTTTTTTAGGAAGTATGACCACAACTTCGAGGAGGCAAATTTTCTCTCCACTGTTACAAGAAAAATATTTTTGAAGTACTCGGTGTTCTGACAGACATGTATTCCTTTGCATGCTAAAACAGTAGTAAGGAGAATGAATTAGTTGTCCTGGACTTTAAATCCAAAAATCTTTAACATTTCATGTATTTTCTACATGATAATGGTGTAGTCCTAGATAAGATGGTCCAATATATTTTTAAGTGTTGAGAACAAATTATATTAGCACATTCTAACACTCTACAATATTCAGTGATGTAGCTGTTTGCTTCATATCACTATTGTGATAGTCATCACTTTTAAAATGTTACTAAAGCAAACCTGCTACTGTCTTTCTTTACCCTCAGAAGATGCTGAAAGGGTCAAGAAAATAAACCAGACAGATGAAGATTTAGACAGTTGTAATGAAAATGTAGTAAGTCATATCAGGTGGTGCAGTAAAGCTGATGACTGAGACTTCTAAGGACTTAAAGAGTATACCTAATTTCTGCTGCCAGAATCTGTGAAAAGTCTTTGAAATCTGCAGGAGCAAAATGTACTTTAAATAAAAAAGAAAAAAATAGTCAGTGGTCTAATGGACATTTTGTAATAGTGAGAAAGAAACATTAAATGGCTATTAAAGAAGTGGTAGTTGCAAGCAGATTTTGTCCCTCTTTAACAGAAATTCTTCTTTCTTTCCCAAGTAGCAGTGTTTGCCCACTGCTTCAGAAAATAAGTATTTATAATTACTAGAGAAATTATGCTGTGCTGCACATTGAGAAAATATTCCCTTCTGCTTTTCAGAGCAATCAGCTCACATGGATTTGATTCTTCCACTATTTAAGCATTTCCAAAGATGCTTGGTTTATTACATATAAAATTCTCTAAACCTTCCAAAATTTTCCTTCAGTATGGACTCCTTTGCAATAGTTGATTATGTGTATGCAAAATTAATTTCTTAAATTTAAATATGTTTTATATTGAAACAAGCCTTCTTTTTCAGAGGTATTGTAACATGCCTTTGCAATTTCCAGTCCATTTCTGGTGCATTTCTTCGATTTTTGTAATTTCTCAGTTTCTGAATCTTCTAGTCTCAGTAAGCAACCTAGTTTTTCAAGCATTCAAGTTGGTGTGTAAACATTTTTAAACATCCATTAATGGATTTTGAATAGGTAACTGTCTGTTCTACAACATTTGTATAGGTCTTAGAGTTCCACTTTAATTGTTTTGAGACCTTCACAGAACTGACATCCTTATTTCATTCAGTTCCAGTGGAAAGACTCCGTAATTTATGTGAAACAGTTAAATTCTAAAAAGCTAAATGAAAAAAACAAAACCAAAACAAAACAAAAAACGTCTGTGGATTTGGCAAAAGGGTTTAAAGAAGAGCTTTAAACATCTGTCTGCCTTCTTTCTTGTATATTGGTAACGCTGTAGTGGCCAGTGTGCACATATTTGTGCTGTTTCAGTGTTTGAGAGAATCAAACACTTTGGTAGCACAATTCTGGATTTGAACAGATATAAATGACAGTATATCTTAGTTAGGCTTTTAATTCAAAAACCAGTAATGCATTATTCCAGATGCTACAGACAGAACACAAAACACCATGCTGCAGCTGCTTCAGCTTTCCAGAGAATGTGCAGCACATTTTTTGGAAGGTGTGTTTATTCAAGAGAGTTACTGATCAGAACACTGTAGTAGATACTTAAAAGGACATCAGTCTATATTTAGATGCACTACCATCTCAGTTAAGACTGTATGTGATTGGAAAGCATTTAGCATAGAAGTGTAATATTGGCATTAGTTCAGTGGCACTCTGCATGTCTTAACTTGATAGTTCATGTCTACAAGGAAGGTTTGGATAAGAGACTCAGGATTATAAGAAGCTGATTATGATAAGTTTTATGAGATGTTGGGGAAGGCACTTTGGGCTATGTATGGAAAATGTTCCTGAACATTAATGTGACGAGTAGCTTCTTTTAAGCCCCCTTCGTCCACCTTCAAGAAAAGAAATCTACTATATGTCATACTGATATGACAGTCACTCCAGTACCGGTAGGGTTTTGCAAAATTCAGTGAGGTCCATTCATTCGACTCGTGGGCTTCACTGCAGTTTTCCCATGGTTTGACCTTTTTACTGTTCCCTGTTTGGAAGTTGAGTAGTGTTCACAGTAGTTGAGTTGGGAAGAGTTACATAGAATCACTGGTGCTTACTGGGCTCTGGACTGTCATGTGAGCTGCTCCTAAGACACAGATTCAGATGCTGGTAGGAGTTAGAGATGATGCCTGGACACAACAAGGTGCCAACTGTTGGACTGTGAACGCAGGCAGCATTCAGAGGAACTTGTGTGAGCAGTCTTGAAACTCAAGGTGCTTTGTGCATGATTCACCATTTTTTGACAAAATTCCTTGTTAGAGTAAGGTGCCTCAAAAGATAGCTGTGCTCTCAAGACTTGCATAGGCCCCTGGGTGAATCTAACCCTTAATGTTTCTGGTCTGGATTTCTCCTTCCTCATTTTAATTTCCTTATTTTAATCCCTATTTAATTTTCTCATTTAATTTCCTCATTTTAAGCACTTAATGAGGCACATATTTTCAGAGGTTAGTCACCTGAAGGCTTTTTTGTAGTCAAAGGAGGGGACACTCCTTCAGTTTTCAAAGTCTGAATTATTATGTTCTTCATGATTTGGGGAGATAAATCTAGAAATATAGAAACTTATTAATATGGAAGATAATATAATTATAATGGATTGTTAAATGACTTCTGAAATGTGCCTTATAATCAGTAAAATTCCTAACATTGTTAGTCATTGAGGAACTGTAAAAGTATTCATGAAGTACACTTGGTTTACGTCTGTGCTCTTTCCATTGATGTTAACACGTCTGCAGTTTATCATACCCCTTTCTTCTCCTTTTGCTGGCATAGAAGAAGCAGCAACTCCACAGGTGGTGAAGTGAATGGAAAAACTGCATTTCAGCTCTTTGTATTTCAGACTGAAAAAACTTCTGTCTTTGTAATGCAGAAGCAGACAGTGCAGATAGTGTGGGCATTTGAAACTAGCTGCTATTAGTGTTTAAAAAAATGGACCTACTCTTTAGTAATTGCTATCAAAGGTGCTGCAAACTTCAGCAGCTCTCCTGATGTGATAAATATTGCACCTCAGAACAGAAATGTTACATAAGCTTTAACTCTGTAAGATACAGAGTTGAAAGAGAAGTGATTGCACTGAAAATTCACTTTATTTTGAAGCTTCAAAATTATATAATATTTAAATATAACATGACAAGGAAATTTATTACAATTACATGCAGAGTTATGAAGAGCAGTAGTCTTCTAGATGAGCAGAACTGTATCTTAACTTTTGAGCCCAGTTGGAAACCTGCAGGTGTTACTTTAATGCACATACCAAATAAGTAGATCTTAGCCCATGACGTTTTTCTTCTGAACGATAAGTTCAGGTATATTGCAATAGTAAAACATTCTTCTTTTAATGATCATTGCTTTGTGGAAGAGTACTATTTTTTACTTCCATCTGTATTTGAGGGAAAAAAAGGTTAAATTCAAAATTGTCTTAATTTTGGTAATCTGTTAGCTGAGATGAATGATTATCAGATTGTACTGAAAAGGGATAGGTAGGGAATAAGGAGGAAAAGTTGTATGCCTCCTGTAAAGGACAGTGAATTCAGTAGAAGCAGCAGCTATAGGAAAGAAGAACTAAATCCAGAAGAAGTAGTAGTAAAACGTAAACGTTGTATCACTCAGCATTAACTTTCAGCATCACCACTTTTGTACTAATCTATATTTCTATGAAGGGAAGGGTTTTAAGTTTTTTGGGAATCACAGACCTGGCGTACAGTATAAAGGGGTAGTAAAAACTCAACCATGCTATGAAAATCTCTTTTAGGAAGGGATGCTCCATGTTTTATGCAGTAGCTCTATGATTGGAATACCAAGGCAAGTAGAAGACATGGATTCAGTTTTTTCTTTATCTCCCATCTCACTGTAAAATTATCCTTTTACCAACACATGAAAGACTGACTGTTAAGCCAGTCTGATATTTACAAAGCAATTCCATTTTGTACAGACTGCTGGACTGCAGGCAGCAGGACAGAGGGAGGATATCTACACAGCCCCCACTTATGGGGAATGATACCTGGGCTGAAGACCCTGCGGCAATAAATGGTTTCGTATTGATACTGAACAGTCATTCAGTGAGGCTGAGTCCTTAAACAGTCACTCATACACAAGCTGGAACTTCTGACTTCTCTCCCAGTATCCTAACCAATAATCTGGACAGCCATGCTTGATGCTTTCCCTCTCCTCCCCATCCTCCCCAGACCATGTAGGTAACCCATGAAAGATGGATCAAATTCAGTATGAGTGAAACTGAGGGTCTTCTTCTGCCTCACATGGCATATATAGTCCACTGTGTTCAACTTTGTTATTTTGCTGTTAAATAATAAATTGAGTGCTAAACAAAGAGCCAGATTCAGGTGTGAACCTGAGACAAAGGCCAGCAGCCTATACCTCCCTTAACACTTAAGAAGAATAAAGGCTTCCAGCAGGACAAAGGAAGTCCTGCATCTGTCCTTGATGGGAGAGCTCAGATTGTGTCATCTGTCTCCAGCAGCATGTCATGCTTGCTCAGGGGCCACATGAATCTTCTTCTACCATTCCAGATTCACTGTATGCACTCTCAAACCAAGGGCCACAAAGAGAATGTGGACTTTTTGGTGAGGAAGAGAAGTTGCTAGACATCATAATGACGGAGGGGTTGGTCAGATTGTCTTCAGCAAATACAAATAAAACATTGAGATATTTCTGAGACACTCTGTTACCATGCATAAAAAACCATGTATTTGAGAGAGATTGCATGATTATATTTTTAAGTATTTTTAAAACCTCACTTGCAGAGGAATCATTTCTAGATATAGTTTAAATATATAGGAAGGGTGAAATTCCTGTTTCACTGAATCAACAGTAATTTTATTATTTAATGGGAACATGATTTCTTTTGCAGATTGCAATTCTATTTAGCTCATTGAAAAGCCAGAACATTCCATGTGTTCAGATGCTTTTCATATTTTCAGATGCCTCGTTTTAGGAAAGCTTAAAGGTTTCATTAGGAATTCTGTGGGAATTTTACATAAAATATCAAGGCTGGCTCAGGAGTGGGGCAGTTTAACTTAAACTGGAGAAAATTAACCATTCAGTTTTCCAGCCTCTGAACATTTATGTTTAGCCTAAGTAAAAAGTTTTCATAGCTTTTATTCTTGCTTTGAATTTTTTTTAGACTTTAGAAGAAAAATACATCATCTAAAGAAATTTAAATGTTCCATTATGAAATAGACCTGATAAAAATTAGTGTGTTTTGTATTTCCATTTTTGAGAGGTTTATTTTGCAGTCTAAAAGAGGGTAAGCACCAAAATTATTTAACAGACTCTACAAGCCATTTCCAAAAGGTGATCTGAATGAACAGATCAGCATAGTCTCACCTTAACCCTATTGGTCATTTATATTCAGATAAGCCACACCGAGTCACTTGGAAAAAGAATATCCAAATAAATCCTTGCTTTAGTTGAAAATATTTTTAAATATTGCAGTTCTTGAGTCCTCTGTGTTACCCTCTTGATTAAATCAGAGTTCTGCTGCATCTGTTTCCATGTCAATGCCTGTTAAGACATGTTATTTGAGCTCAAAGTCATCATGGTCCAAGCTATTCTGAAATCCGCAGAGTTTCATTTAGTATTTGAAGCTGAAAATTTACCTTTAATAAACCAGAACTTTCTCTCCCACAGATGTTTTTATTCAGTCAGCCAATGCAAGCCCCTCACAGGGTATTGCTAAGAATTTCCTTAATGCACACCCCTCAGGTCAACCCCCCAGGCTTTTATTAATAAATTGGTTTTTGTTTTTTATCTTGGCATATGCTGTCCAGGAGCTGTGAGTATCCCTGAAATACATGCTGAGACACTAAATTTATATAACCTCCATTTCTCCTACAGATTTCTATATTTACAGTCAGTGCTTAGTATCCTCATTATTCCCTCCCCTTCTCTACTCCCATTAACTTCCTCATCTTATCTTAGATGTTTTACCTAGAGGTTTCCAAGTGTGCTGTGGAGACCCCAGACATAGTGGCTGAAAGGTACTGGAGCAAGAGAAGATAAACCTGGCTTGAGGACAGGAGGCCTGGTACATTAATCTGTAGAAACCTGAGCTTGCATTTGCCAGGCTTTTAAAGCTAAGTCATGACATTTGCTGACTGACTCAGCCTGCAACCCAGTGCCTAGTTGAGCTGGGGATATTCACAGACTGTCACAGCTTTGTGTATAATTCATAAATAAGCTTTTATGACTTGCAATTTTACAGAGCACAGATCCGGAAAATAAACTCCCTAGAGTGTCGTGTCAAAAACTGCCTGGTCTTCCCATGTGTTAATAGTTTTCCCATAATATGCCCTGGGAAGTATACCACTGTTTAAGGCACTTCCCAGCCTTGCTCTCTAATGATAGTGGGTTTTAGTTTTGTGAACCTGACAATGATTTGAACCTCATATCTGTGTGACTGAAGATTTAGGTAAGTGTGACATTGCTAGGATTGAAGCTTTCTTTTATATATGTCTGACTGATGATGTGAGTAATACAAGATTATGCAGAGGCGGTGTGGTGTCACAGTTGGTTTTAACTAATCAAAGCTTCTGCTGTTAGCAAAAGGGAAATAACTTCTACCCCTGTCCACATACTCCTCCTGCTTGGTCTTCTGCTAGTTCTCATGCACATGCACACGTAAAAGCAGCTAGATCAGGGAACTGATCTGCCTGAAAACAAATACTGGTTTTGCAGAGTTAGCTTTCTGCCTGACTAGTCCTCTACTGTCACGATAGAAAGAGATATTTTAAGGTAGAAAATGTACCTTTTTCCTTTTCTGATAGAACTTAGTTATTGAAATCGATCACCAATGTCAGCTTCATGTAGCATTGCATTTCACTCAGACTCATACGCAATTCTCCTGTTCCAAACAAACTGTACAGGTATTTCATAGCATGGTTTTTAATATTTGAAAAGCTGAAAAGAGGGTCTATAGACAAATTGATGGTATGTATGTGCTTGAGAAGATGTCTGTCTGCTGCATAAATATTTCATTATTATAGTTCCAGTGTACTAAAGAACCAGCAGTCTATTATTTCAATTCTAATGCTGTAATTTATTTCAAGTGTCTTATTTGGTCCATAAATACCATGTTTAATTTCTTCACTAGACATAAAGACATTACTTAATACCATTATTATTTCATACCATTTTGTTAGATCTAAAAGCAGTTAGAGAGAATTGTCATACTTAGGTCATTTGTTGTCTCAATATATACATTATGTTTTGATGAGACTCCTCACCCTTTCTTTTCTTGATCTCTAGTATAATATACAAACAGATCAGTACAGAAGTTGTGATAACGTCTCTGCCAAATCATCAGATAGTGATGTCAGTGATGTGTCAGCCATTTCCCGAACCAGCAGTGCCTCACGCCTCAGCAGCACAAGTTTTATGTCAGAGCAATCTGAACGCCCTCGGGGCAGAATCAGGTGAGTTCTCAGTGCAGCTTCAATTGTATCACACCCCCTCTTTCGTTAAGTGCCAAAATACCACCACAAATTACTGAAATTAGACGACCACAACATGAGAATTTATGGAAAATGTTATGCACATATAAACGGTCTTCCATTGCTAGCCTAAGATGACAATATTTTTGCAGTTGTACGTATAAAACAGAAAGCAAACTTCCCACGAGGAAATGACAGATTAATGTATTTGTGGCAAGTGGAACTTGAACACACACTATCATCTCATTGCTGGCTATGAATCAGTGTAATCTATATGCCAATAAGTATTACAGCAGAAATACTACTAGATTTTTTACCTAAAGAAATTTTTCATAAAAGCTCTGTTTTTCTTTCTTTCAATCTGTATTTATTCCCTATCTACCTGCTTTTATTTTGCTGTTTTCATGCATATGATAAATTACTAGTTTTGAAACAAGTATTTGTATAGTAACTCTGATATTTCTGCTTCAAAAGTAGTTTAATTCATTTGTGTTATCAATAATTGAGTATTTCTTTCATCCTTGATAATAATCTATTCTCAGTTTAGTGCTTTTTTAGATAGATTGGTTCCTGTCTTCATTTAACTTGATGACAAAATTCCCACCAGCTATAACATCTGTAGGATTGGCTTGGTAGTCTATGATTACATCTACCAATATCTGAACTCTCAAAAATTTGACTTTTAAGTGTTATAAGACACAAGAATAATTAGGAACTATTAAAAAAAAAAAAAAAAAAGTCCCTATGCAGGAAATCATTCTGATAAAAGCCTGGATGGCATCATTTAGTACTTCAGAACGCTTCTACACAGATTCACTATCTGAGAAGTTTAGCTGAAGGCTTTTTGAATTGTTCGTGGAATGGGAGGGGATGTTAGACAAACTCAGAAACTGGCTTCTATGTATGAAGTAGCTCCACCTCATTTGTTTGTTAAGGAAAGTTCACAAGGGTATTCAAGGTCATGTTTCAGATTGGTGAAATTATAACCTGATGGCTGCAGTAATCCCCAATCCAGCAGAACGCTGCAGTGGAACTGTAAATGTATTTAAAATTATTCAAGTGTTTAAAGTTATTTCATGTGTTTAAATGCTGCATTTCATTGTGTCCTAGCTTTTCAGTATTTGTCTCACAGAGGGCTTTAATTGTACCAAAATACCTGTATTTCCTAGACATTGAATTTTCTCAGCTAGGCCCTGTCACAGTATCTTTGGCAGGTTGAACAAAATAGGATTTTTTCCCATAAATATCTGTGTTGAACATATTTTATCAGATATGTTCCTTGGGTTCAGAATGTCTGATCACAAATACCAGATCCAGATGAACCAGTAACCGCATGTGAGGCTGGAAAGGGGGAAACCTAGGGTCAAATCCTTGCTCTCGTTCAATCTCTTCTATTCTAATGAGTAGCAGAACACCTTGGGTACAGGATTAGCTGACCTAGTGTATGAAACCAAGTGTCTGCAATGGGAGCTCCAGTTCAGCTTCACTCTAGACCTCTACAATGAGATGTAAATAGAATTCAGATGCCTTCCCTTTCAGATACTGTCCACAGAATGCATACCTCAGAGATTAGACACTTTATACTTGCTTGCTTGAATTTTCTCTACGCTCAAGTAGTACTTCCATAGTGAACAAAATGTATAGTAATAATATGCATTGAAGCTCATTCAGTAGAAACAAGAGGAAAAAAGTAATAGATTCAGAAATTACTCATATCTTTCAATATTTTTCTTCTAATCTAGCAGTGGTTTTTCTCCCCTAAAAAACCTGTTAAAGTAAGTGAGACATGCCTACTGTGCAATTAGCCTATTTCAACCATTACGTGCAGTGGAGTAAAATTCAAAATAATGTTTTGTTGGAAAACATTGTATCCAGCAGATTAACATCCACTGTTCAAAATTTTCCATTTGACTTGTCCATACTTTTTTTTGGATGATTGCCTGTCATCACTATAAAAAGTTCCAAGTCTTTAGAGACCTGCAAAAATGTTTTATCATGGGAATTAGATATCAAGAGAGGTCAGAATGAAAGGAAGTTAGGTGTTGAAGAAAAGAAAAAGAGAAGGCATTTTGCTGATATCTGAGTGTTTCCTACTCTCCAATGTCTGTACTGGTAGCCTCTGTCACATAGCCTTTACTCAATTCTTTGTGCATCTTACTTATTACATGGAAATGAGGAGTTAATTTAGGGAAGGGGTTGATTGTATTATGCACAATTTTTTCAGAGTGAGATTCATGCTGTTTAACTTTAGCCTTAAAAACTACATATCTACAGTAGAATCCACATAAAAATTAGGTTTTTGTTAGATAATTTGTCTAACTTCCCTCAGTCATTAAAAAGAATCTCAGATGGTTCACCTCATCTTCAGATAGATGTCAAAGACAGGTGAATTGTCCTTTTCTAGCATTAATTGTTGAAGGTACCCTGCATTAGTTTAGATTGGTTGCTTTAATTTTAGACATCTAAAATTAAGTGAAATGGATTCTTTCTCCTAAGTATTGATGTTTCTTTAAGTTCAAGGTATTAGAAATTTGAAGTTCAAATTTGATTAGTAATTTGAAGTTCAGATTTTATTTTTGCCTCCAAGGAGCCTGTTGTTAACATATCAAGCGGGATGGGATGGGATGGGATGGGATGGGATGGGATGGGATGGGATGGGATGGGATGGGATGGGATGGTTGAACAGGAGGGGCAAGGAAAAGAGCATTTTTTGACTTCCTGTGTTCTGTCTTACTGAAATCACGTATCCACCATCATCTTCATTTGGAAGTGTGTCAGCCCAGTGTCCATGGCAAGTATGTGAGTGTAAAGTTAAGTTTAAAGACAAAGTTCGTTGAACTGCCTTTTCTATACACCTCCTTCAGTTCTCCAGATACCTTCTGGAGGTAAGAGCTACGAAAAGCTACTAAGCATATAGAAACTCAAAGGAGGTGGCCCAGTTTTATCCATCTCACTAAATGAAATCATTTAGCTAGTATCCTTAGATGCCTTTTATCCAGAACTAAAATACACAAATTCAGAATACACAAGTAAGATTCCCAGTCTGTATCACCTTTGGAAAGAGTGTCTCCATCTCTTCCTCCACTGAGTAGAGAACAATGAATCCTAGGGCTATTGATCAGCAAGCTGATCAATTAAATTAAATGGAGAAATGTGACTGGAGAGTACTCCAGGATTCAGATGAGTAACCTGAAGTGAAACTGTACTACTCAACATTTTTACATGAGCTAAAAAACACTGTTTAGTTACTCGTATTAAGAGTTGTGGTGTCAAATTTCTGAATGTGAAGTGTGCCAGCCTAAGACAGAAGTAGTTTTAGTTAACATTGTTAGTCAATATCACCCCATCATCTGTGAAATTAAGCTCCTAGACATAGGAAAATACAAGATACTGTCCTCTTTAGGGCTATCATTAAGAAAACAAACTTTTGTTATAACTTTGTACAAAGTATCATTACTTTTAAATGTCAGAAAGACTGATATTTCAGGTCATAGTGAGTGTAGTTTATATCCACTAACTTCACCACCAGTACTGCCAGCACAAACAGCTTCCTGACCTTTCCTCCCAAATCCTAATGGAGGAAAGATCCTTAAAAAAATCTGGGTAATGCCTTTTCCCCGTCAATCCGGGCAGAATTGATCTCTTTCTCTTGTCCCTCAGTTCTGAAGATTTGAGATTCTATCATTTCAGACAATGTATTCTACTTTATCCTAACTTTATAAAGAGTTATTCCTTTATTCAAGCAGTAAAGATTTTAAAACCTGGAAGCACATCTCTTTTTCTTGTGGCTTTAGTCTGTGGGTATTAGCTATAAGTGTAGAACAATTTGTGGGGATTTCAGCAATTTTTAATTTTAATGAGTAACTCCTTCAGTTACAAACTATACTGTGCATTTAATAATGTACAGCTTTTATAGAATGAAACACTATCTGAACAGGAAGGATAAAACCAGCTGGTGCAGAACAACACAGAAATACTGTGCATCTTGTTTGAATAGCTACATAAACACTCTAGCTATTCTTTGGGTCAAAACTCCCAAATTTAAAGTTTTGTAGTATTAGGAAACTTGAGCATGTTGAAGAAGTTAGTAACACAGAGAGAATGGATGTAAGCCTTCCCTTTTCTTTAATCAGTGACAAGACTGTGTCTAAACCTTTTAAGGCAGAAGACTAATTTCATTCCTACAGTATATTTGTAATTGAATTACCTGTCAGAAAGCTGTGACATAGCATTCATGGAAAATACCATTAGTTAATCTTCGGTCTGGAGATTTTGTTGATTAACACTTCTAATAGGTTGTAAGAGCGAATTATGATTGATGCAAGTTCTAAAGATAAGTGTATAAAATAGCTTCTTCATTTCTAATTTGTTTAGCAGTTTCAGCTGAATGTTATAACAAATGGCTATGCAGGGATAAACTAGTCTGCCTATGAAATTATTCCGAACATCTTTCTTGTTACCATCCTGGGAAGTCTGGTTGACTGCCATGCTCTCTAGTGGAAGTGCAGGCAAATATCAGGAATTTTTGTTCCAGGAACAAAATGTTCTGGGGCTTTTGACTTGAATCAGAATCAGAGTTGTAAATTTGGCTTGCCATAGCGTTTGGAGTTGATGTGCATTTCATGACTAAAGTCAGATTACCATTCCTTCTTTATGCAGGTTTGCTTTCAGCAATCATGATCTTTACTCATTAATAATACAGTCAAGCAGTACTTTGTGCCTATGTATGCTGCACATGTTACTGTGTCTGACTCAGGAACAATTCTCACATCCTAAATGAAGCAGAAGGAAATTTTTCATGGTTTCACACAAATGATTGATAAGTAAGAATCCATGTTAAATACATGATGATTAATCAGCCCCATATGGGCTTGATCACACAAAGAAGGACATTCGCTCACTTCATTAAAAATTAGCCATAATGATGTCATTGCATCATTTTTCATTAGGGGCCTGCTTATGCAAAGACACCTGGACTTCTCAGTGATGTCAAGTAGGGAACTGTCATGGTGAGCTGGAAAATTCTGTTTTGCAGGATTTAGGAAGTTGACTACAATAAGGTTTCACTTAAATCTGATTGAACAAAATCTACTAAATATATGAAAGACTAGATAACTACTTTTAAGGTGGATTTCTCTCAGTGTGTCTAGATTTCAAACAAATTTCCCCCGCATTAGGAATATCACTGTTATTCCTCATTTTAAAATTGAAAACCACATCTTTATTAAGAATTATATTTAGTATCTTAATAAATATGTGATATAATATAATTATGTATGCACCATATTTTAATCAGGTTTCACATGCTTTGCTGAATTGAATGCTTGTTTAATTAAAATATTTTAAATTAGTTTATCAAAGAAAAAGGATAATATAATGGGTTGTAACAGTGAACTTAAACCAGTCCTAATTTATCTCATGTATTATACCATGCCACTGAATGGTTTATATCACAAACTCATATATGCTTCTTGGGATTCAGGTATGTTCACAGTACATTACTGAAGGAAAATAACTTTTTTTGGTTCGTACTGTCAGACTGTCTCTGACAAACCTTTTCATCCTCAATTTCCAGAACAGCATATACAATTTGCATGTGGCTGTTACTCTGTCAGTACACTAGAACTTTAGCGGTAGTACACTGAAGCTTTGAAACAGAAACAAAAGAGGAGGGAAACGATGACGCACGATCAAGTGAGGAAGTGGTTGATGGGTTGATAAGCTAAGGGTGCAGGATGATGGAGACAGGCAGGACATCATAATCTACAAATCAGGGCAAGAAGGAGCCCATCCCAAGTGTATGCACATGAATACAGATGTGCTTGAGAGGAGAGCATTTGGGGGAACCTTTTCTGGAAGATCAGCACAAGTGGGTGGCTCTCTGAATGGCCTGTGTATGGGGAACAAACAAGAGGAATTAGAGGTGTGTTGTGCAGCTGCAGAACTATGATCCCATCATGATCACAGAGAGGCAGTGGGATAGTTCACATGACCAGAGTGCTGCAATCCATGGAAGCACAGGGCAGAATGGCAAGGAAGAACTGCCCTTTATGTGAGAGAGCAGAGTGTGCAGGGAGCACTGCCTAGAGATGGGTGATGAACTAGCTGAAAGTTTATGGGTCAGGATTAGAGGGCTAGCAAATGTCATGATATTGTGGGTGTCTGCTCTGGACTTCCTGATCAGGAAGAAGAAGTAGATGAAACCTTATTCCAACAACTGGAAGATTCACATTCACAGGCTCTGGTTTTCATGGGGAACTTGTACCATCCTGATATCTGCTGGTTGAGCAACATAGTAGGCGCAAGCTATTCAAGAGGTTTCTCTAGTGAACTGATGACCAGAGGGAAAGTCTGGAGCAAGGACTCAGCAGAGGATGATCAGATCAGGAAACATTTAAACAAACTGGACATGTACAAGTCATTGGCACATGACAAGATGCACTCATGAGCACTAAATGAGCTGGTGCTGACTGCTGTCATTGGAAGACCATTCAATAACCTTTGGAACATCATGGCAACCGGGGGATGTTCTTGAAGACTGGAAGAAAGAAATTGTTACTATTGTCTTCAAGAGGGACAAGGGGGATCTGGGGAACTATAGGTCTGTCTGCCTCAGCTCAACCCCTGAAAGGTGATGGAGCAAATAATGCTGGAAACCATTGCCAGACATACAGAGCAAGAGGGTGATTGTGAATAGTCAGCTTGAATTTACAAAGGCGAAATCATGCCTGACCAGCCTGATAGCCTTCTTTCATTAGTTGACTTGCTTGGTGGATGAGAGGAGAAAAGCAAATGTCTCTATCTTGTCTTTAGTAAGGTTTTCAGCACTCTCTTCTGAAACATCCTCATAGACAAACTGAGGAAGTACAGCCTAGGTAAGTGAACAGTGAGGCAAATTGAAAACTGGCAGAATAGCAGGCTCAGAGGGTTGTGATCTGTGACACAAGGTTTGGGAGGCAAGTCACTATTGGTATACGCCTGGGGTCAATATTGTTGCGGTACTGTTTAACATCTTAATTAGTGACTAGGATGATGGGACAGAGTGCACCCTCAGCAGGTCTGCAGGCAACAGAAAACTGATAGGAATGGTTGATAGGCTTAGATGGGTGTGACACTATTCAGAGGGACCTCGACAGGATGGAGAAATGGACCAATAGGAACCTCATGAAGTTCAACAAGCGAAATGCAAAATCCTGCATCTGGGGAGGAATAACCCCTTACCATTACACACTGGGGACTCATACCTGGGAGGCAGCTTTGCAGGAAAGATCCTAGGATCCTTGTGGACACTAAGTTGAACCTGAGCCAGCAATGCCTCCTTGCATTAAAGAAGGCCGACACCATTCTAGGAAGAGTGTTGCCAGGTATCTGAGGAACATGATCCTTCCCCACTACTCAGCTCTAATGAGACACATCTGGAGTGCTGAGTCCATTTCTGAGCTCCTCAGTACAAGAGACATGGATCTACTGGAGCAAGTCCAGCAAAGGGCCATGAAGATGATGAAGAGATTGGAGCATCTGTCATACAAGAAGAGGCCGGGAGAGCTGGGACTGTTCAGCCTGGAGAACAGAAGGCTCAGGGGGATCTTATCAATATGCATAAATGCCTGATGAGAGAGAGTAAAGAAGACAGGGCCAGACTCTTCTCATTGAAAGGATGAGAGGCAATAGGCACAAATTGAAATAAGAGAAATCACTCTTAAACATAACAAAAACCTTTTTTCTGCAAAATTTATTGAACACTGTGACAGATGGCTCAGAGATGTTGTGCAGTCTCAATACCTGGGGATATCCAAAACCCAACTGGATATGGCCCTGAGCAACCTGCTCTTATTGACCCTGCAGTGAGCAGGAGAGTTGGACTAAACAATCTCCAAAGGTGTCCTCCAACCTCAACTATTCTATGATTTTGTGAATAGTGTATTGAGTAGGTGAGTATGCTGTATCTTGAAATGACTTCTAATTTAAGTCAGATAGGGATTGAATGAAAGTAAAATAGTTATAGAATGCAAAGTAGGTGAAAGTTAAGTGTGAAACAACGTAACTAACAGGAATTAAAAATTGTTTCATCTATATTTAACTCCTCAATTCTTTCTCCTATTTTCACATCACCTGTTGTAGATGCTGACCCTTTACCTCACTCATATGAATACTTTACAACTCTAATAGATATGCATCTATCAGAGGCAATCTTCTGTGATCATACCACAATAGATTTTATCAT
The DNA here is from genome assembly GCF_031877795.1 of Strix aluco. NCBI lineage: Eukaryota > Metazoa > Chordata > Aves > Strigiformes > Strigidae > Strix > Strix aluco. Next base: position 98,781,838 of record NC_133933.1, on the reverse strand, counting down.
CTATCCTTTCCTCAGGGTTTCTTTTCAGTTTCTTTCAGGTTCAGATCTTATTTCACACATACACACACATGCATGCACAGCACTATTGATTCTTAACCAGTTTAGGAGGGTGCTCCTCAACCCTGTGATTTTTGTTTTACTTCTCTGAGTCAGCATGCACACACTTTAATATGCATGTATTTCAAAAATGCAAATGACCCTTTAGCAGATTAGGTTATCTCCTGCCTTCCACTCTGCTACTATCAATTCATTATCACACTTAGAGAAGGAATATTGGTTTTCCTAACTGTTGCTACATGTAGCAATATGTAAACATTACTAGGAAGCTTCTCCCTGTGCTAAAATGATCCTTTTTATATCAAGCTCTAAAGTTGACCATGCTACTTGGTTTCATGTCAGTAGGATTAAAACATGCAACTTACTTCTGGGTCATTGTGACAACCTGGTAAGATAGTAAGCAACTACTTTGAGCTGATAAATGATCTTGTAATGACCAGTCCTCAGACTTATCTTTAATGGATACCTAAACAGACTGGACATAAGCAGATCTTCAGGAATGTTGTTTCATGAAACCTCAGCTTTATTAGGTGACACATATGGAAGCATTCGGTCATAATTCAGCCCTGTTTTGTAGTAGGTGCTGTCTGTAAGCCAATTCTCCCTACATCTGTTCTGTCCTATGTATACGAACAGAGGACTAAAAGGGACCTGTCTGGTGTCACTGAATGTAGCTTCTGCTATCACAAAGAACTGAATGACATCCATGTATTTTCAGGATCCATCTTCAACATAATTGTTTGCTTTTGAACCCGCTTATTTCAGAATGTTTTCCAAATATAGTTTCTTTGATACTCTGGAAATTTCTTTCAGTTACAGTGTAAATGTATTCACAGTGAGTTTAAATACATTGTTCACATTTGTCCCTCTGCCAATATTGGCATCTTATTTAAATAGGTTTTTCCTCCCTTCTATTTACTCCCTGGGGTATCATAGCAAGCAATCATAGCTCAATGGTTTAACTAGTTGCTGTTTACTCAGTTACGTATTACATCCTTTCTCTTTTGTTGGTCATCCTAGCAGCCCTTCTCAGCTGGTTTCCAGTTTGAATGAAACCTTCTTGAAATCGTGTGACTAGTAGTGTAGATGAGGTCTCCTGAATAGTGTCATTAATTCTGCCCTGACCAACACATGGAAGAATCCATTTGCTTTTTTCATAACCGTAATACTTAGTTGTGCGGTTGTATAGCAGTTGGCCAAAATGGTCAAAAACTGTAACCATATCAGAAGCTGCGCCTTTGAAGTCATAGTTACAGCTGGATGGTTTCCTCAGTTCCCTGCATCTCCTTCAGAGTTCTTTCTCCTCGGAGACTTGAGCATGCATGAAGAGCTAGCTGACACCAGTGTGGTCCACGGCAGTGTTCTCTTCAGAGCCTGCTGCTGGCCTTTCCTCTGCAGGCTCTCCTTGCCACTTCAACCAGGAGGAAATCTGAGAAACCTGGGTCTTTTTTTTATCCCCTCAGAGTTTTGATTAGCAGTAGTACTTACTGAGAAGGAAGACCTGGCGAATCAAAATTAGCTTTCAGATATAACTGTAGTTTCCAAATATCCTTAGCTTTTTGTACTGAAAAGGAACTCTCTGCTAATTAACAAATCTGCTGTTCATTTCTTTCTTTTAAAAGGAATGAACTTATTGAAGTTGGATTTGACTGTGACTGAAGATTTGCACTAAAAGTCTGAATGTCACTGTGAAACTGAAGATAACACAGCTAGTGTATCGTGCAACATTAACTTTTTGGATCCATGGGTTTTGCCCAACTCCAACACTTCTTCCAGTTTGTCATCAGGAATTAGAAGTACCCTCTGCTATATCTATGTCAGTCTCTGAGGAAACTTTCCTTCTGCTGATGGTACTCTCATGCAAGAAGCTAACTAGAAATTAGGGCATTTAAATATTTTCTTTTCAAAGCATTTGGGGACTTTCCTAGTTACTGTGACAGTTCTGGAAACTCACGCTTTTGGAGGGGGAGACTGCTGGCTTTATATACATGCAGGAGACTCCCTAGCACAGGGTAGGGTCCCCGTCCTTATGCTGTTGCACCTTTTTGTCCTGTTAGTTACTGTGGAGCCAGTTTCTTCAAGCTCTTAAGGTGATGAGTTTGCAAACTCTAAGCCAGACAAAGGCTCCCAGTGACTCAAATAAGAGCTCTCCCTTCCCTGCTTTAACACCTGCCCAGAGAAATTCTTCTTGGAGTTCATTGGAAAATAGTGAATGCTGACTGGCTGCTTTTCTGTGCTTGTAGCTCCATCTTATTTAGTAGTGTTTCTATTTAGTAGTGCACGTAGATCCCTCTTTCTTTTCAGAGTTTCATTTCATGCTGCTTATTAACCTGTCCTCTTACATAAAATGCTCAGTGTCTGTAGTGTCGAGCCAGATGAAGTAGCTGGAGATTTGCCATCTCATTGAGGACAAACAGCAGCGTTGATCCACAGAAGATATCTCAAGGAGATGTAGCCAGAGAGCACTCTCTGCATTGGAAATAGATTTTCTCCCATTGGTTTTCCATCCTCCCACGTAGTACATTGGAGATAGTTTAATACAATTTATGGTGATGAGGGAGAATGGAAAGAGTCCGAAGGGTCTTCTGGCTTCTTCTCAGCCTTCCCAATAGTGCTGCATGTTAACATCATAAATGTATGTGATATGACCTGTGTGATAAAGTTGTTCAGTCCTTCCCCCATCCTCTCTTTAGGCTAGGGCTGCATCCATCCTTGTCAGCTCACTAATTAACTTGAAATGGAACAATACTGCACCACAGAGCAAGCTGAGTGAAGTTTAACTTCATGTCATGAGAGTCAAGGAAAAGGTAATACACCCAAGGCTCTTCATGCATTTCAGTTGACAAGACCGAGGTCTGTGTTGAAATAAAAAAACCCACTCATTTCATGTTAATTACAAAAGTAATTAAAATCTGTATATTGAATTTGTGCTACAGTGTACAGGATGTAGTTAGGATTCTTCACTCATAGAAAAAACCAAAATGTTACATCTTTTTATTATTATTACAGATATTGCAGAAAGAACTAGTGGAGGCAGCAACAGAAGAACACTGCAGTTTATTCATCAATAAAAGCAAATCACCTGGAAAATGGGAGTAAATTAGCAGGAAGTTTCAAACTGGCTATGTGGGGGCTATTCACTATGCCACAGTCATGATCTAAACCTAGGAGAGAATCCTGAAAATGTGTTGAATATTACAGATTTTTTTGTACCTTGTGTATGTTTGACCCCTCTTCCTTATACAAATCTGTGTAAGGGCAAGTTCACGTTATATAAAGAAAGGATTGAGCTATATAAATTTGGGGTGAAATACATAGTACTGTAGCTTCACATGAGAGGGATCCGTTTGGGTATACTATGCCAAATTGCATGTTCCTGATTTTTATAGCTTTCACTACTGGTATTCTATAAAAAAATAAATGTTATTCTAATTGTGCAAGATGCTATCAACCCAGATCCTTGTCTGGCAAAGGAGACATTGTCATACACTTGGAAGCATGGTGGTTCCTTATTCTAGGATTTTGAGGGCCTTCAGTGTATCATACTAAAAGACATAGTAGATTCATCTTGTATACTATATATGCTGCAGCACTGCCAAACAGATATAAAAATAATCTTATTACTTGCATATCTCCTGCATGCCTAGCTGTATGCCATCAGCTGTTAATGATCACAGTGTTCTAGCAGTGTGCTCATCTGGGTTCTCTCTCAGTAGAAGTAGATGTTAGCAATATATGAAGGGCTAGATCCCAGCGACTACAGATCTCCACAGCTCCCCAAACAGCAGTGTGGCAATATCAGTCTGCATCGTGTTGAAAATCTGGTCCTTAATCGTCATTTTCAAAAGGGTGTTTCTTGCTTTTGTGTTTAAATTCTGCCACGTGCAGCATTTCAGAACATCACTGTGGAAGGTCTGTTCCACATTTCTCAGGCCTAAAGCACCTCACAGTCAATTACATACCTCCGGTAGTACCAGAAATTATTAATTCTGCTGTATATATATTCACATATGAATCAGATCAGCCCTTCTTTTCAGAAATTTTAACTCCAGATCTATTACAGGTTGTCACATTCCTAAAGAATCTTGGACTGAGCTCTCATTTGCTATTCATCTTCCATATTATATCTGCTTCAAAGCCTGCATAGCTAAGCAGTTGCAAATTTATAGATGGTTGCAGTTGTAATTTATCAGCTGGACTGTGGATCATCAGAATCCATGCTTCAATGTGATTTTTTAATCAACTGTCAAAGCACCAGTGCAAAGGCGCTCATTGAAACAATACTCATTTCTGTTCATAATGTGAACTGGCATGGCTTTGGGGAGACAGAAGTTGTCATCTTTTCTGAGGTTTTCATTTTTATGATTTTTAATGGTCAAAATTATGAGAGTTCCCAATTTTTTTTTAAATTTATGTCTATGCAAATTTAGCTTGACTAAAGAGTATTTCTTGACCTGAGTATTTCTTTCTCGTGACAACTTTAGATCCTGCAGTTTTCAGGTACAATATTATTTTCAAGGTGACTAGGCTGTATTTCACATAAATATGAAATCCTTCACCTTCTGTGTAAACAGGAATCCCTCCTTTCTAAGAAAGAAATATGAGATACTAGAACTAGGCTACACTGATAAAAGTAATTAATGTATTTATAATGCAATAATATATTTCTTTTGTGCTTAAATGTACAAATAACAATTATCAGAAATAAGTGATTCTTCCTTCTAACTTGAATAATTAAATCATACTGATTTTTATAGCTATTATGATTCAGAATCACATTTCAAGCCTCAGACTTTAACCTACAAGATTAACTCCTATGTTTTGAGTTACAGTTCAGTAAGCTGTAACTGAAAAACTGTATAACATTGGTAAGTGCATATAGTCTCTCAACTTCCTAGGAACTAAATATCTGTTTTCTAACTTTTATTATACTATTGTCAGTTACATTATAGTCCTTTAGAACTGGATGACTTCCAAAGGCCAAAGTTTTTTAACCTATGTAATTTCTCAATAATATATTGAGTGGAACTGAATTCTTTTAAAGTCAGATAAAAATTTATTGGTTTCTTTTGTTGGCCCTCTTCAAATGTGTGTCCTGCTAGTGGGGACAATGCATAGTGTTTCCCAGGATGAAATTTACTGAATGACTTTCTGTTTCTAAAACCTCCTGTGGTCCATTTTTTCAGCTTAGACTGGTGGGGGATTTTTGTTGCTTCTAAGCAGAAGAAAGAATTCCCTTAAACTGCTTCACCTTAAAAAAATATCTATTGCTAATTTTTATTCTTCCCTGGAAATGTTGAGCCAGTCTCTCCACCACTTTTTGTTATGTCCCCAAAATAAAATAATGCAAGTAATATAAGGGAGACTTCACTGTAGTTTGATTCTTCTTTACCCAGCTACTTTCACAGAAATCCATAGTTGTACTCTGTGTGTGACCCAGAGACTCTAATAGAGCAGAAAAACAGAGGGTTTTTCCTTACACACTCTGGTTTAACTTCACAGGCCCTTAGAATTTAGAGTAAGGAAGGTGAGAGTTTTGCAGAGGCAGATCAGATATCCAGCTCAGAGAGTCATCAAAACAGAAATAATATGAGTTAATGGCCCAGTTTGACCTAGTGGTGAGGCCAGCTTTCTCTTCATGGAAAGAAAGGAGTTTTTGGTTTGAGGTGCTATTACAGAGCTGAAATTTCTGGGATTCCCTGGTGAACTGGGATCTCAAAATGTTTAAATAGTCACTCTATATGTTGACAGTGAATATTACCAAGGGATAGCCAGCAGAGCACAGTGATCTGATTCTTCATTGGAAGGTCTCTCTTCATGCTGTGTTGTGTTGATGTTTGTACTAAGATTGATATTTGGGGAGGAATTTGCAGGGAATTCAGTGTTTGAAGTGTATCTTCATATCGGCAACCTTAGCTGTGTGGGAGGAGGGGAGAATAAATGGGAAGATGATTCATAGTTTTTTCTGTTGCACAACAGTAACAAGCAGCAGTGAGTGACCATCAACAGTAAGGGGAAGAGAAGGATAGTGAGCTACAGACTACATACATGAGATGAACCAGGTGGTTTCAGTGAAGGATGAATGATTGCTCCCCCCAACCGATGAAGGGTTGTGGTTAGCGATCTATACTCAGGTTCAGTGAAGTACGTCTCCTGTGCTGTGCCACACATGCTTTGCTGGAAAGAAAACGATTCAAGTCCTTGGCAGCACTTTGCTGAATCAGGATGTTAAACACGTGTTTGTATGTTTTATTCTGTCTGGCTGGACTTCTGCATTGCATTGAGTGCTTGCATTGAATTGTCAAGCACTTTGCCATTCCCATTACCTTAAGGAGTTCGCCTCTCTCAGCACGTGTATCAACAAGCTAATTAAACACATGGCAATAGTGACCATCATCTGCTTTGATTTCCCAAATATTTTTTAACAGTTATTTATTTTTAATTTTTAAATACAAGCTAATAAAGTCAGCATTAGAACTAAGATATTGTACTGCTTTAGCTTTTGTTCAGCATGACTAAAACAGTAATGTAATTTTATTTTGATACAAACAAAAGACTAAGTACCAGAAGACTACTTCTGTATTTATGACACTAATTATATTGCTGATAATTTGCCTGTGTATGACTGTTTCTTTGTAGTCAAGGTTTCTGCTGTAAGCACGACATTTAGGGTCACTAAGTAGAGATTGGGTTTCTTACCTAATGTAATAAACAACATTTATTGTGCGGTAGCTTCAGTGGTTTATAGTTCTGTGTTTAAATACTGAGTGAGATTAATTAGTTGATATTTCAATGGAGTACACCTTCCCTCCCGTAGCTAGAATGGGAGCATCCATAACATAGCCAGTGCTGCTGACAGACTGAAGACTTCCCATGGGTCTTACTATTAAAAATAAACTATAAAAGCCCTCAATGGATTCGTAGCCATATTCCTGCTGTGTTTTCAGAAGATATCTTTTCATCTTGGAATTTTCCATTGCAAAGTCTTTATTTAAAAAATAGAATGTTTAAATTAACATTTTACTATGTTACTGGCACCAGTGTTTATTCAATTCAAAGAGCATCTCAGTATTAACGATGGCGCATTATAACGGTAGCATTATAAGAATCAGTATTGTTTCAAAGCATAAGATGCTTTAAAATCATCAGTGAAACTTATCCACTCCATATTTGCTAAGGAAACTCCTACTGCAAGAATAAAACGAGGTGAAATCAAGACCATCAACAGTGGGTACTAGATTCAATCATTTTTTGATGTAGGCTTTCCACATTTAGTATGCTCATTTTTATCGTGTGTTGCATCCGTAAATACACATGTGTGTCCCTGTTACATGTTTGCATTAGTGCTGTGCTCACAAAAGATAAACAAGTATTAACTAAAACTTGGAGGGTAGATAAAAAGATAAATTAATCAAGCTCAATTCAACTTTAGTATTTACCACAGTGAAAAGACAATGCATACAAGATATTTTGGAACAACTCAATTAGTAGAGTGTCACAACCTAGCAGCTCACACTCAGTCACTTCTCTCCTCCACTGTATCTTCATGATCTTCCCCTACCCAGAGTGTCCAGCTGGCAGACCAAAGTGAATAGATAAGTTCTGAGATCATATAGCAGCCTTTCTTCAGCAGGGCACCTTATTTAATGTATCTCCTATCTGCCTAGTTATCAGGCTTCACAAAACCTGTAAAACCTTGGTATCTTCAACTCCTTCCCAATGGATCAGTTCTGGTTAAAGTTCACCACCATGAGCCAGTAAGGGAATGAGTGATAGAAGCTGTAAGGATTGCGTGCGGAACACAGGAAACAACATTAAAAGCTCAGAAGTTTCATATCTGAGTTAAAAAAATGTTCACTAATTATTGTCTTTTTTCTGAATTGGAAGTTTATAAGCCAAAAAATAATTTGACTTCCAGAGGAGAGTGTGCTAAACAGCACTTGAAACTCTTTAACAACTGTACTCAAGATAGTGGTACATTTTTACAAGCATTAGTAAATTTTTTATGATTAGAACATTATGCTCTGGAAAACATTAGCGTAATGGTAACATTTTAAATCTGGGTTTTAAAAAGCACAATAGTTCATCTTCTTATTTACAAGCTGGGAGTTTGACTATTTTGTGTGCTTAACAAGCTGATACCTTTATTCAGCTTCTGCATAGAGGGGTAACTGATATTTGTCAATACAGAGAGGTCTTTTAAACCATTACACTACTATTCAATTTTTTACACACACCAAAATTCAACCTGATGGAAAACTCATCACTCTTCATTGTAACTGTGTTGAGTAGTAGTGGTATGACTGCTACGTTGCTTAAAATACAACAATTTAAAATTGAGAAATACGCCTATAAGACCAAACAGTCCAAGCCAAATTGCCTCGAAAGATAATATGAATTTAATATAGTGCAAAATGCAAATTTTGGCTATTGCAAATTCCCTAGCAGGGTTAGCAAAGACTAAGAGCTTCACAGATGTGGACAATTACATTCTAGCTGTCATCAGATCTGAGAAATGAAGGAGCATCTCTTCAAAACTTCAGTATGGTAATAGTGTTCATTCTTGCAAAGAAAGAGTTTTATGCAGCAAAAGCCTGATCAAGACTTCTAAGCAAAGCTGTAGAAATAAAACCTCTCTAGGAACTTTTTCAACATTGGGCAGCTTTAAGACTTGGTTGTCTCATCTGCATTCCCAGCTGTCTGAGAAGTAGGGAGTACTGTTGTAAAATTCTTCTGTTGTAAATGATCTTCTGTTGGCAATAGAGAAACTATCACGTTGTGAGTTGGTCAGTTTGTTAAGAAAGCTAAAAGTGTATAGCTGAGGACAGGTTACCCAAACCATAACACAGCATAAGAAATTCCGGTAGAAATAGACAGTGGGAAGAAAAGAAGGGGATCTTTCCACCAATTCTGGCACTGGAGTACTGTCACGCTGCCTATTGTGCACATATCCCTGCCATAGTATTTGAAAGTATATGTCTGTATTTTGCAGTTTGATTCCTTTTTGAACACCTGGTTTAATCACATAGTGCATACACAGCTATTCATACACAACAGCTTTATCCCAGCGTATTATCTCAAGTCAGCAACTTGCTATGCCTGGACCAGGAATCCTCCCTTTCAGGGCTTGAGAGGCTGGGCACAACACCACTAAGTGCAGCTCTGTGGCTTCTGAAGATTCTGGTCCCCATGTTGCTGCATGAAAAAGCAGGGTGCTTTCTCTGCAAAAGTGAGGGGGAAGTGAGTGTTTTGTTGCTACAAAATTAGACACATCAAGAGTGTCTCCAAAGAATAGTCACCATATGGATTGTTTTCTTTTGAACAAGTGCTGGAAGAGAGCATATAGTAATTTGGTTTGAGAGTGATCTTTTGCATTAGTGTCTGATTTTATGGTTAGTCTCCATGCCTCCCAATATTGTAACTTAGGAGTAGTTGGAAGAGAAATTCAAGGACAGTAAAGTTATCGGAGTTCAGCCAGGATAGTGAAGGTATGTTTAAGTTCATCAATAAAAAATACTTAAGAGGTAGAAAGTGAGAAAACTACTATTTTAACAAAGTTTGGCTGACTAAGAATTCAGTACACTCACTGAAATTGTTAAGGACCAGAAATGAAAGAATGACCAGCAAATTGGCTTGAAAAGGGGCTGTCAGAATAAGTTTAGAATCACCAAAACCCCTCAGTCTACAACACTTAACTGAAAACAGAAAGGAAAAGTTTAACAGGTCTGATTTCTTAAGTTTATGGCTGTTCACTCTTCAGTTCTTTTTCTATATATATGTATATATATATATAAATGTGTTTTTATAAAAATTCACCCGATTAAAAATGTAGCCTAAAATGGAAAGAAAAAACCAAACATTTTATGACTCTTAGATTGATGTTTATATTTTTTAAAAATCGGGAGAAAAATAGCAGGATTTTTCCTTGCATATATGAATAAAATATTCCACCAGGTCTACTGCTTACATATGAATGTTTTTAATGACATAAAGCACTAAATTTGAATTTATGTAATATGAAGAATGCTTACTAAAGAAAACTTTCACAAAATTTATGTTATAAGAATATGAAGAGTGCAAAGCTAAGTGCTGAAATTAGGAAATACTAAAGCTGAGCTTGCCTGTGTAAACCTGGCCTTTTTGTGTGTAGGCATATTCATTTAATTAGTCTTGCATTTCTCTCCATGGAAATTGCTTCAATCAGTGCATGATATGGGCCTGTCCCCGGGATAAATAAAGACAGTGCACGTGAAGAGTCGGTCATCTTTAAAACTCAAATTCTCTTTGTTACAGAAACTAACGCTTGTTTAGAGAATGAGGGGGGAATTGCAGAAAGAGAAAGGATGGTCTTCTGACTCATCTAGTTAATTACTGCTCTGGGAAAATAATCTCTTCAGGTCTCTACCCCATAGCTTTTATGTAATGTTTGACAAGTCACTTCAAACATGTCTTCATTGGTGATCGTATGCTGCCTGTTGTATGTGAGTTTATTTTGGCTTGATGCTGTGCTTTCAATTGCCTCATCATGTGGAAGGTTTGGAGCAAAAAACCAAATATAATTCTTTAACATTCTGGTTTGTTTAACCTAGTTGCATAGTAAAAGATTGCACAGTTCATACGATTGCTTGGTTCACCATGCAAAACAGGGGTGAATGGCACATGAAAAAGCAGTGTGCTTTCTCTGCAAAAGTGAGGGGGTAGTGAGTGTTTTGTTGCTACAAAAGTTAAACTGACCATCTCATGGGAGGGTTATAATGTAATAAATACTTGAGATGGTATGTTGGAAAGGCTTTCTTTCAGACTCAGGAATTTTTAGGAATCATTTTGTCTTCAGAAAGAATGATGAAAAGAATGTATTCCTCAAGTTTTCTTACTCTCTTCGCAGTGTCACCATGCACCAGTCTCTTTCCTTACAAGGATTATTGTTCATCTCACTTTTTTGCACTCCAATCAGATGACTTTGTCTTGGGTCATGCCCAATGTTCAACAGAGAAGATGCAGCCTCCCTGTATCCTGGACAGTCCAGCTAACTTTCCCAGATCCAGAGTAGCCAAGAGATGAAATTCCTAGGAAATACTGACTTTCTGCCTCTAGCTTAGGCAAGATAGTAATATTCAGGAAATGTACAATCTATTTAGCAATAGGAGCTGTGAGTGAGTGCAACGCTGCTTTGTCATAGAAAGTCTCCTGGTATCTGAACTGTTGATGTCTTTGAAGTCTCTTAACATGAGAGTTATGACTTAAAGATGTTGTTTCACCAAATTTACAGATACTCAAAGGAACAGAAAACAGTTTGTGCCAAATAGAAGGATCACCTCATTGGCATCTTTCAGTCAGGCACCAGCCATAAGTACTTCTCAAAGCAAAGTGAATTTATTTATTTGTTTATTGTGCGACAGTACAATATGGATTTTTTTTTTCTTTTTAATCCCTTCAAAAGGACCAGACAATCTGTCATGGTATTTCAGCTGGAACTTTGAATAAATAAAAGAAGAAATTAAAACTTGGACAGAAACCAGGCATGGAGAATTCCTACTTAAATTTTAAATGTTTGACAAATTTGAAGAATAGGTGTAACTAACAGGCAAGCCGGTAACATTGTAACTAACTGGCATTTTGCATCTAAAATCTCCACAGTGTAAGCATCCACCACAGTACTTGAAGTAAATTGGCAATCCTACTTTGTTTCTGATTATCCAAATCACTGCATCTCAAAACTGAACACCAAAACTGTTTCATTAACTAGTGCACTCCCCAATTTCATTAAGAGAGAAACATTTTGAACATGTATGGCAACTAATATTGTATCTTACATAAGCTCTCTTGGGGCAAGGGCAAGCACACTGATGTAACCTGAGTCACAACTCTTGCTTTTTGGGGGGAAATAGAGGGCAATAGCCTTCAGAATATTATCATGGAAACAAGATATATGAAAACAGTTAAACTAAGCTGCTTTAAAAATATAATGCATCCTTTTTACTCCCAGACAGTATATTATAGTTGGAAACTTCTGGTTCTGAGGTCATTTATGTACAAAACCAAAGTGAAGCCAGAGTAGTTAATGTTCTAATTATTCATTATCTAAAGATAATGATTTTTTCAAATCCATCATTATAAACTGCTTTATGTTAGAGAGGGAGGGAGGTGGAGTCTTTAATCCCTTCAGAACATCTGTACATGAAAAATATGCTATGGAGCATTGCTTGTGCATTTTTAATTATCTTATTATGCTTCCTCTTTCAAAGAAACTGCCATGTACCAGCAGCCTTTCTTAATGATTTGAAAAAGATGAAAAATAATTTAATTGGGTTTTCATTTAATTATTGTCATTGGTTAAGATGAAATATATTCATTAAACTTCTAGTGTAAGAACATTACATTAACATTTTTAACAGGCAGTACATGTTATTTTTAGAATGAAGATATGTAGGAAAATAATTTTAGTCATGGCTCAGACCTCAGAGTAGCTCTCACTTGCTTTATCTTCGTTTCAGTTCATCTTTTTTAAAATGTTTCTGTATTTTCTTTGTTAGTCCTGTCCTTCCACTGTTCCATTTAGCCTTTCAGATTTTCCTTCTCTATTCCCTATTTTGTGGCTATTGTTTACATGAAGAGCAGTGAGATCACAGGCACTTCAGTACCTTATGCTTCAGAGGGAAAAAAGCAGTGCAGCAGGTTGTAACAGGGAGAATATGTTATTACTGTATGTTACACAAAGAATGAAAAACTGGTGAATGCAGCTTTCTTGCTACTGAAGAAAGTTTCCTTCATTCAGTGGTGAGCATAAAAAAACTCCACATTTTTGTATTTGTCATACACACATCGCCAGTACCTATTTTCTTGATAGGGATTTAACATTTACATGCTTGCCATGTTTGGTACACTTGAACTTAATATATACATGGCTACTTGCGGTCAAGTTTAGGTCATGTGAGCTGTTTGTCCTTTGATCCCCATTAACCTATCCACATCAGCATTAGTAGTGATACTTAACCCTGAGCAATGCCCCTGCAGTAACTAACTGCTTTTGTGTTGGTTTCATTTTATGATTCATGTGATCAGCTGGCTTCAGGCTGACAGTGCCATGGGTGTGCGCAGACAGACACACGGGCTCCCGCATACAGAGACAATTCCTCCGCTTGTTTCAGAGAACATAAATTAACTTCATGAAATGTTCTTGGAATATGGTTAAAATCTGCTTATGTTTTATAATGTTCAGACTTACTTTCTGAATTATTATTCTTTCATTTCATGGAGAAATGCTAGTTTTACAAGTTTAAAAAATAGAAATCTGTCAGAGCTGTGAAACTTGCACAATTCACTGGTTAGTGTGTTACTGAGAAAAGCATTTTCACAAAACAGATTCTGATATTGTATTCCAACATGGAAATTTCCTGATCTTCCAAAGTACAGTGTTAAGCAGTTAAGCTCCCAGAGACTTCTGTAATGAAATCTTCCCCAATCCTTGGTGAGAGTTTACACACTGAACACGACGGAGCTGGGACTGTGTCATTCCAGAGGCAGTATCTGTGTCACTGAGTAGCATTTTTTTACAATGTAGGAATATTGTCAAGAACAGATACAATTTGCAAGAATTACTGAATTTCAACTGTCTTAATACACCAGTAGGACTCTTAATATGTTGACTTTACAATAGAAGCAAGTTTTTTTCTGATTCTAATACCTATTTCATGGATTTAATATATGATCAATGTGCATATTAGATCAATATGTAGTTCCAGTTGGTACAGACTGTGCAAAATTATTATTTCATTGAATCAACTAAATTCTTTGTGGTCTAAAAAGGTCTCTTGACTAACTAGAGAGAATTCTGATATAGGATATGTGTTTGTCCTTTGGTTTGTAAAGCACCAAGTTTGAATTAATTTATCAAATACCATAAATTGTACAGTAATTAATCTTGCAGCAAATGTTATATATCATATGTAAATATAGCTATATATTCTAAGGCTGACAGCAATTTGTAGATAGGTAATTTAGAGTTTAGATTTATTAATTATATATCACATAATACTAATAACAAGACTTAGTTTATTTTTAGAAATGTAATGTTCCTCATTATAAAGGAGTGCTCATCTTCCCTTTGGTCCACAACTATTACATGTTTAGGAGGTTATTAGTATTCATGAGCTGCCTTGTTGCAAAAGGGTGCCATAGGGGCTATTAATTAGTACGTGATTCTGCATTCAGCAGAAGAGAATGGAAGCTTACTAGCTCATGCTGGTGAAGTCCAGGGATTCTGTCAAAAGATTCAAGTTACTGCAACTGTGTGGAAAGAACATATGTTAAAATATCATCTAGCCGGCAAGGAATAGAGGGGTTTGTTTATTTACTCATGGCCTGCATTATTGGAAAAATAATTGGAGTAAGAATGAGTGATCATGAAAATAAATGCCTAAAGTATTTTTTTATAAATCATCAGTAAGTCTAAAAGAATCAAGGAAATACTGTAATTTTAGCAATGGCTAATCACTTAAGATTTTTTCCCTAAAAGATTACACTTCCAGATATTGTATAGGTGAGTTTATGGGCTAAGTTTGTTCTACTTTGCTGTGTCTTACTATTTTTCAGGTGATACATACTACTGGCAGGTATTTTATGTAGTTACTGAGAAATACTGTGTCTATATCTATATATTGATTTTCTCAATCCAAATAATTTGTCCAGTATAATTTCATGCATCTTGAATATATGTGTTAAGTATCTGTGTGTAGAAAGATATACAATGATTTAATACACGTAATTGGCTTTGTTTCAGTTCTATATAGTTGTGTATGCTGTAGGTTAATATAAGCAAGTATAATCCACAGTGTCCGTGCAGTATGTTAATTTTATAGAATTTACCTCAGGGTTAATTTTTATGGCAGCCTGTAACTCAAACTACTGTTTGAATAAGTTTTTTATCATAACCATTCTTCGTTCCCACAGATACAACTTTCAGGTAGTGGCATTTTGCAAAACTGAAAGTGCTGCTTTCTTTCACGACTCTGATGGCTGACATGTAAATAGTCTTGATTTTGCCTTGTGTAGTACAGATGCCACTGTAGATAGGGTCCATCTCAACTGCATAAGGTCTAGCAAGAAAATGTGTTTTTCCCTTGGTAAAGGGAGCAGTGTCTTCCCAGATGATGTGGGGGCAGTGGGTGACCTCAGTGCTGAAGACCAGTTCTGCTCTTCCTGGAGTCAAAGGGGTTTTTGCTTTAGTGGTTTACTTTCATGAAAAAAAAAAAAAAAAATTGAAAATCAAGTGACTCTTTTTCCATGCTGCATATCTATGAAGTAAAACAGAAGCACAGGTAGATTGTAACTATTCTTAATATAGACATGGATGATGTTGTTATGTCAATAATTAGAAATAGCATAAGATTTTTGCTGAGCTAGTCATTGAAAGAATTGCTAAAGATGGTAAAATAATTTTAAATAAAAACATAGTGAATTACTTCATTTAGAAATAAGTAGAGTATACTGATAAATATGTTACTCTTAGTTATCCTGCTACTGAAAACTATTTATTTACTGTGTTATGATAACTGTTAGGTTTGAATCAACAATATAACTTAATAATTTACCAGTTTTAAGTCACAGGCCTGCAAAAACTTGCATCTGCATTTAAATTAATGTGTCAATAATCCAAGCACGTCCAGTAAAGGAAAATACAATTTTAGGTATGTTATTATCAGAAAGGTTAAGTGCAAAAGGATATATGTAAATTCATGCAGGTCTTTTGCTTCTTCATGCTTCATAAATCAAACTCTAACCACACTGAAGAAAGTAACAGTGTGAGCTAGGAGCTATGTCTCCAAGTGATAGCCAGTAATGGAATGGAAAAATATTGTGTTCTAAGGGTACTCAATTACATGGTGTAAGAAGACTGAATTTTAAATGCCCATTCTTTTGATACTGTTCCAATTAATGCCAAATAATAAACTAGCCCAGGGATTAGATGAACATAAAGGAATCTTAATCTGTTTGCTTAGTTATGACAAGGGGAGGTATTGGACAGCTGTAAGATTTGATCCTTGGTCCTATCCCATTAAGCCTGTTTCTAGCAAACTAATATCTATTTTGAACTAGACTTGATATTTGCAAGGTAAAAACAAGTACAAGATTAATCTGAAATATTCCAAATATTAAGGTGAATCTTCTAGGTCCCTCTACCTGTGACAAAGAATAAAGATTGAAATTTATGTGGGTCTTTGAAAAAGCAATTTATCTATTATTCAGAAAGTATTCATAGTCCTTGAATTAGGGACTTAATACATAAAAAATGGGATTTTCTTAAACTTACAATTTATCAATTCTTATTTCTCAGTTGATGGACATCAATTTCTCCTAAACTCTTAGTAGATAATGTGAGATTAGAGAATTTCAGCTCCATTGTAACAAGAAAGTGAAGACTGGCATAAAAGTGTTGTAAGATTAGTATTTATTACATTCACAACCACTTGAAATGCAGTAGAGCAAAGTAAATAGTATGGTAAATAATTATTTATTTAATTGCAGGGCAGATTTTATAGTCCATTAAACTTTATTGCTGTAAATGATACATTTATAGATTATTATGTCAGCGAAGTACATGTCTACGTAGCTCAAATATCAACAGACGCTCTCAGAAGAAGTATTTTCAGTTTCTTCCCTCTCTCTTACTAAAGTATTGATGCATAAATTCAAGAGTTCCAGAACTGACAACAACTCCATGGCTTGAAATGGGAACAGAATGCCTACAGAAAGCTTTGAGCAGCGGACATCATCAGCATCACAGAAATAGTCACTGAAATCCAGTTCCAGGCACTGGTGGAAAGGAATTATCCATGTCTAATCAAAAGTAGGACCCCTAAAAATGAGGCCTGTGTGATTCAGCCCCCTCCAGGTGTCAGACTGTACTTCTGATCTGCCCTCTGCTTGAAATAGCAAAGTGTCTCCTCCTCCAGAGAAGCAACCCAGTCAATGGTGTTGCCGTCTAGCACCCTATGGGCACAAGTGTGGGGCCTTGTTTCCTCAGCAGAGGAGAAAAAGGGACTCAGTATCAGAAACTCGCTGGTGTGGGAATGATGTTGACAAGTCCTGATATACTGAATTTGGGATCGAAGTTTCTGTTTGAATAGAGAGACTCCTATGTGGCAATCCCACTTCATATTTTTTCCTGTTACAGTGTTTGCAGAGAAGAAGTAAAACAAGAAATCTGTGTAACTTGAAACAAAAGTTAGATATTTTGTAAAGTTGAGGTTACTGCATTCTGTGAAGAACAATAAAAAGATAGTTATTTAGTGATCATTGCAACTTTAAAAAACAGCAGTATATGTAGCCTATGAAGTAAACATCTATACTATATTAGGGACATGATTTATATTAAAGCTGAGAAGTTAATAATTATCTCCCTCAAGAAAATCAGTCTCTGTTTTGAAAATGGGAAATATTTTAGAGCATTTTTGTCAATTTGATATTATTTTTAAGTGAACAGAACTAGTTTGCCTTACACAAAAACTTTTCCTTGTTACTTGCGTATTTACGGAAGATGGGTTTTTCTCAGTTTTTTTTAAATGACCAAAAAGTGCAGTTAAAATTCCTCCTAGAATGATTGAATATATGTGTGTGTCTTACATGTGTGTGCTGGGGGAGATCTACAGTAAAATACAGAGGGATTTTACATAGCAACACAAAATACCTATGTCCTTCAGTTTTGGCGTGCAAACCCAAAAGCCAGTCACTAAAATCGCAGTGGGATAGGAGGGAACAAGAGAACCTATTTTAAGCTTAGCTGCCTTAGATGGTCCACTAAAATGTGTTTGGAGTACTTCAGTGCATCACAGCACCTTGTTCTGTGTGAAGGTAGTAGCTGGTTTTTTATCATCTGAACTTAACAGGAGCACATCCTAAGTGCTGAACATAGTTAAATGCCTGTGCAGAGATTGATAATGATCTTTCTATTCGATGTTGTCTATTCAAGGACTTCACCTTTCCAGCTACTTCTTCAAAAAATTCTGTGGATTTTTGTCTGCTCTTACTTATAGTCACATTAGTAAATCTTGGTAACTGTCAGTAAAACATAATTTAGGTATACATTATTTTATACCTTCCTGGGTCTGTCTTTCAACCGGACTGATTTAGGCTTTAGTAGGGCCCAGATCTGCAGAAGTCACAGGATGGCAGTTCTCCCATAGACCCCTTCACTTCTCTGTGGCAAGATTTCCAATCTGTCTGAAACATGCCATGACGTAAAGAAGCCTGTGCCTCTAACCCCTCTCTTTCTTAATTTAGGGGAGGGAAGCAGGAGCAGGTCATCACATCTGCTGGGAAGGGAACCTGCTGGAAGGGACAGCAGGACTGTTGTTCAACAAATAAATTCAAAATTTGACTTCAAAATACAGAATTAGTGAAAAAAAATCCCTAAAATTAGTATGTTGCCAGTAGGGCTACTAATCAGCAATACAGGATCAAGGAATTTCCCACATACTAGGCTGATTTAACCACTACATCTGAAATGAGTCAGGCTGCAGCTTAAATTTCTGGGTCTCTGCAGAGTGATAGCTAACTTGGTATTGCCGTTAGAGCTAGGGCATCGCTTGGTCGTAGTAGTGTTAAGACTGTGTATTAGTATGTCCCGTGTGCATTTGAGAATGTTCTTTAGAGCGTGTTTCTGAATACTTTATCCAGCCTCTATGTACAGGAGCAGAAAAAGGATTTGTATAGAAACACTCAAATGCAATGTGATAGCTAAAGAAAATCAAACAGAACTGACAGAGCAATTCATCTTTTTGTCAATCAGTGAAAGTTCTAGTGGGTTGTTAGGGTTTTTTGCCTCAAAATTATTTTGCCTTCATACTGTGATTATTGCATTTACCTTTAAAGAAATGAGAGAGCAAAGACCTAAAAATTACTACATTTTATATTATTTCTTTCTGTGAAGTATGAAAATATAGAAGATGGTATCTTCATATCTATTAGGTCTTAAGGCTTTGGTGAACAGTGCCAATAAGGTACGTGTATTAACCTGTGTATATTCTCCTGGCCGGTATTCATTTTCTTTGGTCATAAAATTGCTGGTTTATTGCTTTACATATTCTGGGGATATAGACAGTACAGCTCCACATGACTTTTAAATGTTCTGTGTGTCTCTGTCACTCTGAAAAACATGGGAAAGGGTTCATTTTATTTATTTTCATCAAAGAAGTGAAGAACAAATTACAATAATGGAAATATATACTCTGCGGAGCATCAAAATAACCTTTTGTTTGTGAACCAAATAAATGAAAATGTATCAAGACTTAAAATTAATTTACTAATTTTAAAAAAAAAGGCTTTTGGAAATGCTGTTACACAGACAAATTAACATGTTTGTTTTTACTTTGTAACTGTAGTACATTTACTCCTAAAATGCAAGGCAGACGGATGGGGACTTCAGGGAGAATCACTAAGAGCACAAGTGTGAGCGGAGAGATGTATAAGCTGGAGCACAATGACGGGAGTCAGTCAGACACGGCTGTCGGCACGGTTGGAACAGGTGGGAAGAAAAGACGTTCCAGCCTTAGTGCCAAAGTGGTTGCCATAGTATCTCGAAGGAGCAGAAGCACATCTCAACTTAGCCAAACAGGTGAGTGAGACACACACTCTTCGGAAACAGGACTCTCACCAAAAGTGGTTTACCGTTATTTCATCTGTGGAATCTGTGTTACGTGTATATGGATATAGATCACTCAGGAGAGAAGATTTTCCAGCTGTAAATAAATTTCTGAGTTATTAATTTTCTTTGATCATTAGGCATCTGCAAGACAAAATATACAAATGCCTTTTAGAATATGTACCATAACAACTTTCTGTCCTGATCAATGAAAAATGTTTTTGTCTCTTAGAATCCTTGTTTGCAGGTAGGCAAGGAAATGCAAAGCGATGTAAGTGGGTATCAACAGTGGATAATGGTTTGGCTAAGAGCAGCTATTTATGTATAGGAAATTTCTTCTAGCAGAAGAGTTGAGTACGAATGGGGGAACTGATATCTGAGCAGATGAATGGCAGTTATGTAACTCAGATAAAAGGTTGTACCTATAGTGGCAAAAAATATGTTTTTAAAAACTACCTTTGATTTCTTAGTCAAGAGTAAATCCAGTATTTTTTCTTTAAAAACAACACTGACAAATTGGGGTCAGTGATTTCAGATAAATTAGATGACAGCATGATGTTTCATTAGCAACATAAGACTTCCAACTCTTTATTGCGACTTCAGAAATCTTAAAAGCTTCATATCTGCATAGCCTGGAGGAACAAAAGCTCATATGGAGAGATACAAAAGGAAAAAAAAATGTTTTAAAGTCCCTGTCCTGCTCCTATTGAACCCCAGTGAAGACTTTTGCTCTTGTCTTCAGTGGGAACAGGACCTGACCCCAAGGCTTCTTTCTTGCTAAAAGAAGGAAGAGGAAAAGCTTCAGCCTAGCATAGAATGTACACATATTGAAGCAGTCCTCTCACATAGTCAGGGTAATCTAAACTGAGGTAAGTAACAATATTGTTTATTTATGTCATCAAATATCTCACCCTTTTACCTTGGTTTTCTTTTATTGCCAGATGAGCAGAAGTGATTCTTTCAAAATGTAAAGCTTGGTCAGCTTTAACAAAAAGATTGTAATACTTTTCTGCACTATCATTTATGAATTTTAAGCCAGAAAGCATGTAATCATACAGTTGGACAAAATGATAGATGTAGTAGGTGTATTTGAAGCCTGGAATTGTACTTAATACTGTGCTGCTCAAAAATGGATTCTGTCTGAATATAGATAGTTGTATACAGTAAAATGTTATTTTAGATTCATCCGAATTAATGACATACTCTTAAAGTAATAAGTGGTATAGTATTATAGAAAGGATTTTATGTTGACGTTTTACTCCACTTACTCTAAAGAACAAAATATTTTAAGAATTTTAAAGAATGTTTTTGTGCTTTGATCTGTCATTCTTTCTAGCTCCTAAATCTTAGGAATTGCTGTGACAGAGCAAATCTTTGCTCCATCTTACTCATTAGTTCATCTCTGATCAGGAACTGGGGCTGTATGCCTAAGAGGAAGGCACAGGGGGCTACCAAACATAGGATAATTTGCCTTGCATGAGCCCTAACTCACTATTCTCAATGAAGTTAGTAAACTTAAAATAGATACAATGACTTCCAAACACTTCTTATCATTATCTATTTAAAGCTCAAATGTTCCCATTCTTCATAGAAAGACACTACAGCTCTCTAAATTTTTCTTGGTGTAAATATCAAAACAATAGGAATTTTGCAAGGAATGGAGCACCTAAAGTCATAATGAAACTCAAACAGCAAATTAAATATAAAAAGTATGATTATGTATTATACAATGATTGTAAAACAGTTGAGAGTGATACTTTGCCTTACTGTGGCTCAGGCAAGCAGTACTATCTGTGGTATAAGCACAGAAAATGGCGTGAAAATAGTGAGTTTTGTCACTCACTATTTTTTAGTTAAATTATGTCAGAAATCAGTGAGTTGAATTAATGTGTTTTTTAGAACAATATACACATAAGACTCAATAGGTTTTCCAAAGAAAATCCATTGTTGGAGACTAAATGCTCATACCTTAAATCAGGGACATGCTTTTCTTCCTTCCTGTAGTGTACAAGAGGGGAGGAGAAATCTAAAACGGTCTAATTCATTTTAATGTGTTGTGCCTAAGTAACTTAATAATGTCTCCACTATTGAGAAGTGAAAAAAAAAATAAATCTGTTTTGACAATATAATATAAACTAGGTCCTTAAAATTGATTATGTGAAAATCAGTTCTAATAGCCAAATTCTGAAGTTTTAAAACTGGTGTGGGCCTCCAAAAAGTGGTGCCAGATATGAACTTCTGCTACAGATCTTCAGTAACTGAAGGTGTGCTGTTGACACAGAGCATACATTTTAAAAGAAGTATAAAAAATACAGAAATATATGTGTAGCCTCCATAGTTCTTCCTGAATTGGTCCTTTTTTTTTTTTTTTCCTATGACTTACATGATTGTAAGTCTGGTATGCATGACATATATAGTTATTTGTTTCTGAAAACTCAAAATAGAAGATCAGAAGTAAAACAAAAGGTCAGGTATTTCTTGAAAATTGGATGTTCCATATTTTTGTGGAACATGTAGATATGAAATTCTAGTTTACTCTTCAAAACCAGTAAAATTAACTTTCATCTTGCTTTTTTTTCATTTGAAGAAATGGTCAATAAGGGCTGAATTTGACTTTTTGTAGATAATTCCTGCTTTTAGCACACTGCACAGGTTTAAGCTTATATAAAAATAGAAGTGTGTATGAAACTGCTACTAGGTAGCTATTATTTCTAAGCATATATTTTGTTTTCAGTTGAAAAAGGAGTGTGTGTGCATGTGTGTGTGTGAGCCTGTACACGCATGTATGTGTCTGTATATACACACATGAGCCTCTTTGCATAGATGGGGCAGATCCACTTGCATGTTAGATTTAGAAGGACCAGTAGTTACATTATTTTGTGCACCCTTGTTCAGTGCTATTGGAAAATACTTATTCTGAATATGTGCCTTATAAGATTGTCAATGAAAGAATCAGGTTTTATTTTTATGTAAGTCTTCAAGGGAAAATATTTCTGCTGCACTTTCCTTTTGATTATGTTTAAGATTTCATAATACTTTTAGTAACTGTTCATTGAAATAACAAAATCCTTACTTACTATGGTTTGCTCATTTTGCCGACAAACTGGGTAGATTTTCTAGTTAATCAGAAAAAACCTTGTAATCTCCTGGCAGTATTTCTAATGAAAATCCAGCTCTGCTTATGCTATCACAGTTAAAAAAAAGAACAGAAAATAAAAAGGAAAAAAAAAAAAAAAGAAGCAAAATTCCCAGAAAGACTGTAGAAGAAATAAATAGCTCCAGGCATATTCTGTACAATTTTAGTTATAAACCAACTTTTCTAGTTTTCTTTGCCAGCCTAATTTTTGTAAATAAATATATACATATACACAAAACAAATATATAACTGCAGATTTTCTAAATACTTACAGCAACTAAACTTTAAATCATAGGAAAATGATAGGAAAATAGATTATGATAGGAAATCATCAGTTCTTGTCTTGATTTTGTGATACAACACTCTATTCTCCTACAGATTTTCTCATATTATAGTTTCCTGACCAGTGAGTGCTGAGAGCAGTATTGGTCATACTGCATTTTGATTTGGGGTTCTGGGTTTGTTTTGAAAGAGATAAAAACTGTTGCCATAGGAGGAAAGAGTTTTATTACAGAATTTATACCATAAATAGAGATGTAATAATTCATTTCAAAGTAGATGGAGGTAATGGTAGGGATATCACCAGTGAGATGAGTTCTGGGGAAAAGGAAAAGCTCAATCTCAGGTAAACAGAAGTATTCCCATCACTGGATCCCTCTCAGTTCTGGTACATGCAGAGGTGTGCCTTAAGAAGGCAAAAGGATTCCTCCCTTTTGCTTTCTAATGCCTGGTCAGCAGATAGGGGCACACTTTTCTTCTTTTTAAGTGCTAACAGTGCTTTGCAACCATTCTGACACCATCTTCACCACCTTGCTATCAGAGATTTAGTGGTGTCACATCTCTATGACATATTCAGCCTGATGCAATTGCCTGCTGAGTCAGCAAGACAGACTTTAAGTCAAATGGACAGGATGGCTGGCTGTGGTTTTGTTTGTTTTGTTGAAGGACTTAGAGGATTTTCATTATCGCCACTTCTAATGGAGGCCAACTTTTCTGTCAAAAGCATTGAGTTTAAAAGGAATTACAAAATAATTTGGGAGTGTTTACTTAATTAAGATATCCAAAACATGATAACGAGTCGTCGAGGTTTAGCCTCAGACAGCAACTAAACCCCACCCAGCCGCTCGCTCACTCCCCTCCATTGGCATGGGGGAGAGAATCAGAAGAGTAAAAGTGAGAAAACTCATGGGTTGAGATAAAGACAGTTTAATAGGTAAAGCAAAAGCTGTCCACACAAGCAAAGCCAAACAAGGGATTCATTTACTATTTCCCATCGGCAGGCAGGTGTTCAGCCATCTCCAGGAAAACAGGGCTCCATCATGCGTATTAGTTACTTGGGAAGACAAACGCCATAAGTCTAAACATCCCCCGCTTCCTCCTTCTTCCTCCAGCTTTATATGCTCAACGTGACATCACATGGTATGGGATATCCCTTTGGTCAGTTGGGATCAGCTGTCCCAGCTGTGTCCCCTCCCAACTTCTTGTGCTGCACCCCCAGACAGATTGGTGGGGTGGTGTGAGAAGCAGAAAAGGCCTTGACTCTGTGTAAGCACTGCTCAGCAATAACTAAAACATCCCTGTATTATCAACACTGATTCCAGCACAAATCCAAAACATAGCCCCATACTAGCTACTATGAAGAAAATGAAGCGTACCCCAGCCAAAACCAGAACACCAGTACCGATAGAAAGACTGAAAATACCAGCTTTGAAATAAATATGAACAAAAGTACCAGAGATGCGGCTGGTGAGCTTTTTGAGACATGGGCTCTTTTTTCCAAATATGAGTTCTTTGAGGCTACTTTTATTTTCCAAGGTGCTCAGCACCATTAATGTCATTATTCTGACTAGTTTTCCATTGTCATTGCTTGAGAAACATTAGTGATCTCATATAAGATAAAGGTGAGACTTTGCCTGGAATATTGTATACTGTTTCCATTACTAGCTCAAAACAGATTAGAGTGGAAGAGATGCAGAGAAGGAGAGCTAAGGAGCTTGGAAGGATGGGGAGCTTTTCCAGTCTCACGTTACACATATCAAGTCATTTTTCTAAATGGAAATACCTTGCAATGTTTATGGTGTGAATCACCATGAGATATTTCTATGTAAGAACCAAAGTTATTTGCTGTCCATCTCCTGTTTGTGAAGTTTAATGTCAGCAACCTGAAATGAAGCTGTAGGCTTCATTATCATTTGAGAGAGACCTTACACACCCTGAAGTGGAGCTGAAATCAAGTATTGTCACAAGGTGAAAACAGAGTGAAAAAAGACTGTGTTCACTTATGTGCATCTGTGAACTGGACATTTGTAAGGAATCTTTAAGTGTCTGTCTGCTCCACTGAGGAAGTAGCTGGCAACCTGAGCAAAACCATGTGAGAATCTTATAACTTATTTCCCTATGTAAAAATTGCACATGTCCTCACATGAAATTCCCTGCTACAGTATATTTTCTGTAATTTCCTGTAATTTTCCCATTAAGGAAGTGGCTTTCTGTATATTCTTTTGAATTAAATTCCAAATTCCCAATTTTAGAAAAGATACCATCATCTAAGTGAGGAAGTTGCCATTGAACGGTGATAATCTTGTATTCCACAGTACAGCTGCACTCCTTTTGTGTGCTCACTCCAGCTTTAAGAACACCTCTTCCATCTGGTTGACTGCCCCACATTTCACCTTCTAAGACTGATCTTAGGAAGGCTTTCTCTCATGGTTTGGTTGGATGACTGAAGTTTAGGTAAACACTTAGAAAAAACAACCCCATCCATTACACAAAATGTCCTCTAGTGGTGGAGAATGTGATGAATCACTGGAGATACTTAGTGACTGTTAGCAAGCACCACTATGCTGTGGTAAAAATAGCACTGCCTGGGAAACATGGAAATTAGGCAGAATAAAGAAGTCTTCCAGCTTGGAGCTACATCATTTCAGAGTGGACACTGCTAGGAAAAAAAAAAAATCTCAGTTTTTCATTTTCGCAGTCTGTGTTTGGTAATGCTGGCAGGGATAATTTTCTGTCCATCCTTGTAGTAATTTTATAATACAAGAGATTTCATACAGGTCTAGATAGTATGGACAAATAAAGTGGATAAATCAAAAATAAAATATGCTGGAGGGTGGAGGCGTTTGGGATAAGGAGGGGTTGTTTGTTGTCTTTCTTGAGAAAGCTATTGCTTCTTTCCATAATTTTGTTACTTATTTACAAGGGTTGTGACAACCTTTTCTTGCAGTGGCTTTTTTTCTTTTTTCACATTTTGTTTTGATTGATTGAGTCTCAATTATAAACAATGACAAGGATGCATTTCTAAGCATGTTTCTTTTACCTCATAACATCTGAGTTTATTGTTTTTTTACTGTAGTGAAATAAATTGTGCTTATGTAAAACAATTACATTTATTTGATAAGAAAGCTGAGTGCTAGACAGAAGTTCAAAAGAGTTATTTTGCCTAGACTTCAATAAATCATGTATTATTATTAGACTGGATGGAAAGCATAGAGATCAGTAAGTAATACTGGATGTCAGGAAGAAACTGGTTAGGAGGGAGGCATCAGCTGGTTTTATTAAAACAAGAGCCAGAGAGTGCTTACTGGTTGAGTTTCTAAGACAAAAACCACAGGCAGATTTCATTAATCTTTTAATGAGTGGTAGTGTGTATGCTGCTGAAAAATGCTGATGATACTGGTTTGAAAGTATGTCAGCTTCCAGTTGATACAGAGGAAGGACTGATGAACTTGAAGACTAGAATAGTAGAACTCAGATAAAATGTGATAATGCAGATTGCAAGACCATTCCTTTTAGAATGACTAACGAAAAATTCCAGATGCAATCTGGGAGCTCTGTCATCTAGAAGAAACAGGAGGAGGGAGGAGAAAGATGTGGGTATAATAAAAATCACAGGATGAATGTAAGCTATGTATAAGATCTGGCCAGGGGAAAGGCAAATGCTATCCTGGGTGCATCAGGCAAGGTGTTTCCTTGGAGAGCTAAGAAAATCATTGAATGAGGAACAGCTGACAGCTCATCTGGAACTGGTCACTCAGCATTCAAGAAAATGAATGCTGGATGTTTGTGGAATTGAGACCTTGAAGGATGATTTATTGCCTGATTTGTTCAGCCTATAAAAATGGAGGCTGAACAGGGATATGATTGTTCTGTAAGAATGCAGTGAGAGTAAACATCAAAAAGGCAGAAGAGTTTTTGAAGCTAAAGGGCAGCACCATCAGAAACTGTGGCAAAAGAACAAAAAGGTATAAACTAGTTATGAATAAATTTTGTATTTGTCTCGAAATGACAATAAAGTTTCTAACAGTCATAAGAGAGAGAGAGGTATCTTAAGCCTCTCAAAGCATTTAGCGCACTAAGGATGAAACAGACCTTTTTTTGTTTCATATCTTGCATAATATCCAATTGCTGTTTTCATAGGATTTCTTTTTTTATGTTCTTTTGTATTGCCATCTCCTGTTAATCCAGATGAAAAGCTACAACATCTCAAATTGTCTAATGGTAGATTCAGAAAATGATCTTAAAAGTCAAAATTACCATGAGTCTTACAGCTATACAGTTACCCCACAGGTTTAGTGTAGCCTTCCGTAATTCACCTGTTGTTCACTGTTGTAGAGGTGCATTTCCAAGTATTTGCTTGCATTGGGCATTTATCTCTGCAAGAATGTTTGGCATTTACACTTAAGCTCCCTTACGTACAGATACTTCTGGTTTATCTTAAGTCTACATATTTTACAAATCTTCTCCTTAATTAGACTGTGTGTACTTGAAAAGTAACTTTCTGCAGCCTAGCAGAAGCGTGGTGGTCTGCCCTGCAGCTTGCTCATTAGCCTTGTTGCCGCCTGTTCAGTATTATCTCTGTGAGAGTCTTTCCCATCTGGGTTGTTATTTTTCCCAGAGCAGGACATTAGAGCTTGCTTTGCATAGTTACGGTGATATATGAGGACAAAGGCTCTGTTGCATAAAAAGAAGAATGGAGGGAGATTGACATTAAGATGGATTTCTCTTTTCAGCCAATCTAAAAAAAGTCTGTAGTGCAGCAGCAGGGATGGTAATGGTGCCTTAAGGACATCACAGGATCTGGGCTCTAAACCTCACACCCTGGTAGCAAAGAGCACCACCCTGAACCCAGCAAAAGCTTCATACCGATCCCAAATGCACCCAAATGTTTCTGCAGCAGGAGGGGGAAAATGGACAAATGGATAATAATACTAAAAACAAAGAAGAAGACTTGATTATTTTTGTAAGAGGAACTCTTTGTTCTAGTAATGATACTTAATTCTTTGAAACTATTGAGTGAATGTAAGCATGTTCTCTTCTATTTACTGTTGCCGTCTAGCTGAGGAATTCACTACCCTTAATAGAAACATAATTCAGTTCCAGTTACTCATCTTCCAAAAGATTTCCTAATAAGGGCTAGTATTTTCAAACAAAGTCCTGCCGCTCTGTTCAGTTAGTGTTACATGTGGGTCTTTTCCTTTTTCCTGAAACATAAATTTTGACTTTGTATCCTGTTATGTAGTTGGTTGACTTGTACTCATTTGTACTTGCATTCATTTGCTTTTCTATCTATTTGCAATTTCTCCCTAGATTTTTTGACAGAGATGTTACTACAGTTACAACTGTACTTCAGGCTATTTCCCATCTATAAGTAGCATGGGGTTTAGGAGAATTTATTGCTTTCCAAAAGTGTAATCTTCATTTTAGCTAAGATATGACATACATGTCTTGCAGAACTGTAATTTTAAAATATGTCTAATATATTTAATAAGTGTAGCTTCACTGTTATGTTTCTATTGTATTTTTTATGAAATGTTTTAGAGAAAGAGCTACTGATAATTCTGATGGTATTTAACTGAGCTTTGTTTAAAGAGGTTTTTTATCTGCTTTTTCATCTGATTCACACTGCAGTCACAAGTTTTACTTTGTGCAAGTATAAACACTGAGTTGAAATATCAAAATTATGACAGAAAAAGGAAATAGAGCAATGCCAAAGTAATACCAAGAGGGAAAAAAATGTATACTATCTTCACATTAAACATTTCTTCATAAATGCTTATCTGTAATAGAATGTCAGCATTAAACTTGAACTTAATTACTCTTCATATACTTCTTGCCTGATCAAGTGCACAGTTTGTGGCTTTCTGGAACTTGTGGGATTTTGTCGAAAGGTTTAGAGTACCTGCAGTCATCCAGAGGAAAAATACTCTCATTCTGTGGCACAGGAATGAACTCCTGTCTCACAGAAGAATAAAGACCCCTTTGTTTAGAGTCAGATGATGTAGCTTAATTTTGATAGACCTGAAATATTTTTTTTTTCCTTTCCAAAGCAGTCCTTTTCTTAACTAACATAAACTTTGATTTTCATTTGAATGAGATAGCCTGTTTAGCATGAAACAACTCAGTCAGTTTTTAAGTATTGATTTGGGAGCTCAGACTTACTAGTTTAAAACTGGGAAGAATAGAAATAACTGGATTTGCAGTATGTCCTTCACAGGATTGTCCCAAGTGTCTAGATGAAGTTTGGGGCAGAAGTGACTTGTCATATACAATCGTCTACTCAAATGGCTACTCAAGATTCTGTTAATGTCACCATTTTTTGTTGAATTTTGCAGGCCTTTTCCTTGGTGCTTTTAGTAAATGTAATACAGAGTTCCAGAGAGCAGATCAAAATATTGCATAGAAAAAGAAATTTTGAAATCCAGCCAGTACATTATAGTATTTCTTACAAACCATTTATGGTATTATTTTTCTCATGTAACTGAAGAATTTGCAATAGTTTAAAAAATGTTTTAAAACTATTCTTAATTCTTCCCCGCAAACACACAACTGAAATTTTCTTTGCACTTTTCTTTTACAGATCATGTTTGATATTTTGCTTGCTTGCTTGTAGCTTCAGTGTGGCAAGTCAGGGACAAAATGGGTCTTTACATCTAAATATGGGCAGAGATTCTTCTTCGATTCCATAAAAGTATTTCAAATACTGTTGTATTACAGTACAGTACAATATCTCTACATCCATTAGGGCCAAGAAATTATGTAATTCTGGATCTTTTAGAAAATGAAACTGACTTTTAAAAATCTTGACCTTTTTTTATAAAACATTTATAAAAATGTATGGTAATCATATATTTGATCATAAGATATTGGCAGGCTGAGTTTAAAAAATGTTTATTTACCTGAATGCAAAGAATCATTAGATTCAGAGACACTATTTAATCCCATTTAGCACTTTTACATGTGAATGTGAGGATGAGCTGTGAGGGATTTTTTGGTAATTTTTTTTGACTAGGACTAGAACTGTTAGCAATAGAATCCAAATGAAACACAGTAAACCTAACGTAAGACAAAAAGGAGGATCAACAGGTGTTTTTAAGGGATTTTCAAGTATACTAATGATTAGTAATAATAATAATACTAAAGCAGCTTGCTGCTTTTATTGCAGCTGATGATGGTAATATACTTATAAAAAATCTGTATACATACCTGTGATGTAATAATTAGTCTGCAATACAGATAATAGCCCTTAGGTACTCTGAATTGTGTATCATAAGTAATGAAAATACACAGAACCTAGTAAAATTATGAAAAAAATGTTCATAGGATTTTCTGAAAAATAATTTGAAAGTTTTTTGGCAAGTCATTAAGTTGGATGAAAAAATATTTCAAATCTAACAGTTTATGATGTCCATCTTGAAAGGACACAATTCAGCTTGAGTATTTCCTTAAATAAGAATAAATGTGAGTGACATTTTAAAACAAAATGCTGACAGCATCAGATAAAGCAGGTATCAGTTCACAAAACATTTCAGTGTTGCTGAATCTCCTTTTCTTTTTTCTGAAAAAAATACTCAGCTGAAGAATTTCATCCAGCTTGGCAGAGCCATGTTGGTACATTGTTTCCCCATGTAGGAGCTCTGCATATGAATAGGAAAGCATCTGGGCAACAGCCACCCTGCACAGCATGTCTGTTCAGTGAGCACACCTAAAGTACCAGTCCAAAAAGCTACTCCCTCCTCCAGTACTTTTTATGGATCATGAAGGGAAGTTGGGTTCAGCTGGCTGAGACCCTTATAACACCAGCATTGCAAGACAGGAGAGGACAGATGACAAACAAGGACAGTCACTGGCCTTGTTCCCACATGCATCAGTCTGGCAGCATATCTGCTAGCCAGGGCTATTGGCCAGTTCAATGTTGACTTTGTTTCCAAGAAGAGAAGGAGCAGCAGTCTAGTGTAAACTGTGTGACAAAGGAATTTGATCTCTGATTGTATAACATTTATTGCCCACAGTGCTCTCCATACTTTAGATGGCATATAAATTAAATTAACATAAGTAATAATCACTCTGGCAAGTCTTAAAATAGAACAAAGATAGAAGAGATGAAAACGAGCACATCGTATTACTTGCTAGTCCAAACTTGCTTCCTGCCAACCAATCTGATACACAAAGAGAAGGGAGAAAAGGGACTGAGGCACCCAATGAATTTATGCTTCTTCAGAACAAAGCTTGGCTCTTCAGTGGCATCTTCTTGCCTTTCATGTGTAAACACTGCTCAGGAGCAGTGGGGTTTATGCCATGGAAATGACAGCTCTCTGTGCATGTGAATTACTTTCATCAAAACATAGCAGGTGTGATTTCTTTTTAAGGAAACAAATCAGAGACTAGTGAGAATTTGCAGAGGTTTATACTTGAATATGCATTTTTATTTTTACACTGTCTTTTTGTTTTCCTTTGTACATGTCTTGGTATTTCAAGTGTTTAAATTGATCTTTCAGTGATTTTTAGCCACTCCATTTGACTAGCCAGTTCATTGCATCTGCTAAATTTTCATCAAATTGCCAAGAAAAGACAAAGAAAAAAATCAGCCTAACAAGTTAGAGATGTTGGGATCTCTAAGTCATTGGCATGTTGTCAAAGTGCCAATATTTTTATCAACTGTGGCATATGTACAGTTTCATCAGCGTTTTGAATGTGCCAATTTTCTTTAGTTTGATAAGTGTGCGATTTTTAAAATATGATGGTCATATAACTTCCAAAAGGGGGCCAATAGTGTAAAAAGTTTGTTTAAATCTGTATTGGTTTCTATTGCAGTTAGGTGCTATGTATATTAGTTATTTGGTATAACTTACTATGAGTAAGGCATGGAAATGAAAATGAAGTTGAATTACTGTTTCCGGTTGTACAGAACTCAATATAGTTACTTAGACCTCAGTAAACAGTACATGTTGCCTCTATACATCCTCAGGTCTCTGTTGGAAGGTTCATCCCTGAACTTGCTTGAATTTACTAAAATTTGACAATCTGTTTAGATTTTCAGACTGAAGTCTACAAATATTTAACTGCAGTGTCATAGACTTAAGACATTCAAAGAATTGAAAGAGTAAACTACAGTATTTTTTTTCAATGATCTGTTGTGTGTTTATCCTCATAAGTTACCTGAGAATTGCTTTGAAATTACTTAGTCCTTGATGCTCACATACAGACACTCATACATAGTTTATTTCATTTACCCATATAGTCATTTTTCATATTGTACAAATTCAGTTTCTGGTGCCTTATAGCTTCAAAAGCATTGCTTTACAAGAAATCTTAGAAATGAGACGTTGTACTTCTGGGAAGCTTTAGATGTCTGGTAATCCCTGCAGAAATTCCCTGTGTGATAGAAGATTGACCAGTCAGAATTGCCCACCCATTCCTGCTGGTTTCTGAAAAATTCAAGATTTGATATTACTGAAGAAGAGGCAGAAGAGTCTGTATGAGAAGGCAATGTGAGATACTGCCTCTTTGCACTGTCAGTACCAAGAAGAAAGCTGCTTTACTCTCCTTTGAGCATTCTTGCTGCCTCCTTCCAGTTTCCTCATGGCTTATAGCTCCTGAGTGCTGTCAGTCAATAACCATCCAAGGGGGTTAATGCTGAGCAGTTGTCTTTCTGCTTTACTTTACTTCTGTGATTTGAGAAGCACAGAAGTTTTGTGGTTAGGTAAGATAGGGTGGCTGCCCAAAACAGACACACAGCTTCTGTTTCTGAAGTTTGAGTTAACTAGGTAACTTACTTCAGTTTTAAATGGTGCTTGTAAAATATCAGTGTGAAACGGTATGGAAAGCTTATTTTTTTAATGGTGGTGTTTGTGTCTTTGGGATAAAGATCAGTGTCTTGGGAATACATTTATTTATAATGATTTCTCTAGTCCCAGAACAGAACTTGTCAGATTGACAAGTTATCTTAACGCAGGTACATGCAAATGGATTTCCTGTTTATAAAGCAGGTTAAAATATCTGAAACGCTCTTCCAGGGAGGAATCTCAAGGGCTGCTGTTTTGATTAGTTTTGCTTTCACATGACTGTTGATGGCTTTATTTATAGCTCTTCCATTTGATTGGATTTGATGGTGCAAAGTGTTCTTTCTCAGAGCGTGGACAGACTGAAACGCTGAATTAGGTATAGATGTGACCTAGGATTTATGTATAAAAGTAAATCAGATTCACCCATCACTCTCCCTTTGAAAATTATCGTATTAACCATCTTTTCTCCTGCCTGAGCAGCTCTTTTCTAGAGTTCATGGTCAGGGCAGGGTGGGAGGATTTCTTTGACAAGACTCATCTGCTTTCTTCAGTCTGGACTCCAAAGTGACTAAAATGTTAATGGGGAGGATGTCCAAGGGGCATTGAAAACAAACTCCAGGGTATATACACACGTAGGGTTGGCTTGCTTTTTGCATACTAAAAGTATTCTGTTGAAGTTTAGTATTTATTGATAAGAAAGGAATAATTTGCCAGGAAAACATTTTGAGGGAGTCAGTTGTCTTTACCTTAGAGGCATACTATGTTAAGAACCAATTTCATCTGTCTATGTAGAGGTACTCCACACCACTGTGGAGTGGTCACTTAAGAAAGGTCACACACAGGATCTGATTAACCTATTAATCGAAGTCTTTCTCTGGAGTCTCAGTAATGGCACTTGTGAGGCACAGCCACTCTAAAAGCTGGGTGTGACAGAACTGAGTTGCATTTATATTGCACTTATTTCTCCTCTGATGTGAAAAAATTCACAGCTCTGGCAATAGGTTCATATCACAGCAAGAAGAGAGTTATCATCTCTAGCATGTGTTGGAACAGGCAACTCTGATATATTTATGCATGGATTATAGAGCCAGGTGAGGACTTAGCTGTTAACAGATGAACCATTTTCATTGGGGAATCCAGGAGAAAAAGTGACTGAGAAGGTGACATAGAAGCTGTGGTGGATTTGAAGAGCAGTTCACAGTTTACTTTAGCGTCACTTACATAGTCATAAATACAGTTTTATTTATTTTTGTTCAGGCAGCATTTTTATGCTACATGCCTGGGTACAGGCCTTTACCCTTTACTCTGCTTCAAGGGGATAGACCTGTTTGTGTCCAACTTGGGAACAGTGGCAAGAAATTTGATGGGATCCCAAAGTTCCCCTTTTAGCCAAGGTTCAGGCTTTCCCAGTCTGCCCCACAGTAGTTTCTGGTCCAAAGTCTGCCCATAGCCAAAATCCCAGGTCCATTAAATTGTCTTGCTTTTATTTTGGAGCATGTGTTTTTAAACATCTGACTGTTCCCCAAATATTCAGAAGAGTGACTTTTCCCAGTAACCACCTCCAGATTGTAACAGATTACTACTTAAAGTTTACTGATTTGGGCAGGGGGATACTCCGAAGAGGGCAAAAAGCCCCACTTCAGTTCTGGTCATTATGACCCAGAAACGAATCTTCCTGTACAAATGTTGGTGACTGAATATTTGACATCATGGATGGTTTCATTTATGTGGCGCCATTCTGTTGCATGTGGTAGCTGCTTTTATTGCTTTAGTTGCTCGGGAAAAAAAAATAATCTGAGGCTGTGTCTAGAAAGACTTGAGCACAGACCTTTCAGCCACTTATCCTGCTTATTTCTTCAAGGAATTCCATGTGTCCATGTCTCTCACACCAGGGTTTTTCAATACACCCATATGGTATGACCTGTGCTTCAGGAGCTGGAGACGAACTGTGGGATAGAGAGCAGGAACCTGCCATTGACAACTAGAGTGACATCGTTCTTCAAAGTAGCATACCAGGAGCTGTATTCATAAAGAGTAGGCTTAGTCTGAGCAAATGTAGGTGTCCGCAAAGTAACTGTCAGTTCATCACTTCAGGCTTGCTTTTTAGCCAGAAGAGAAATCTACACTTCTGCGCATGGCTTATCATCCTCAAGTAAATATCTGAGATAGTAAAAATGAACTGCACCCTGAAATGTCTTTCTATATGCTCTAGAAGGAGTCTGGCACAACTAGCTCCAGTACAGCATCTACAGACACGTAAAGTTTAGTGAGCTGAGTCCTACTTAGGTTGTGCACAGGCCCCTTTCTTTCTGCTCCCAGCCCTGTCCTTGGTTCCCCTTCAAAGGCCAGCAGTAGCAAGGGCTTCAGCTGCCCAATCCTTCATCCCCTGTAGCTGAATTCTGCAAGGTTTTCTGTTGCCCCTCTTGCACACAAGAGAGGCACACAACAGCACTGCCTAGAGAGAAGAGGTTTTAAGAAATGACCCAACTGCTGAGCTACACAAAATAGATACTTTCTTGATGCAGTGTGACATGCAATAAGCAAACTGTGTCACAGCACCAGGTTTGATCCTCATGTTGCTGCATGATAGCAAAGTTCAAATTACAAATTCAAGAGTGCCTTTGGCACACTTACAATGAAATTACCACTTTTTAAATAGGGCACGTTTTTTCATTGGTATGACTGTCTTAAGTTTTCTGATGCTACTTTTGTAGGAGATCAGATAATGATCTTACTGAGATGAAGTAACTCTCTACCTTGTAAGCGGTTTCTCTCATTTGCTCTGCTGATTGCTCAGCATCCATAAGAGCAGAAGGATTTGTTTGCAGATGTAAAGTCAGAGTTTTCTAAGTCTCTGTGTGAATGCTAATCAAGTTTTACATATATGTGTATGTCTATTTTATATTTTTGTATTAATTGTTTGCATGAAGGGAGCCATTAAAATGTTTATATAAAGGATAGTGAGCTTGTCAGCCTCAGAAGAAAAGTACTGATGTGAAAAACCTTTAGAAAGTCCATTGGTTAATTGTTTTAAATGTGATCAAATCAGAAGAAATAAGGGAAGGCAGTTTTACGTCTGATGATCTCCTTAAATACCTTACCTTTTCTGAGAAGCAAATGTCATAATCAAAACTAACACTATGTAATTGGTATAAATCTTTCCAGTCAAACCAAAAATTGAATAACTGTGTAGATGGAAACGACACAGTGAATTGTATTTTTATTGTAACTCAAATTAGTTGCACTCCCAGCACAACTGTCATGATCCAAGCCATTGTCATCAGTCAAGCAGAATATGTAATAACAGCATTGTCCTGTGATACCTTGTTTATGATGGAAATGTAAGTACTTTCACTAATAATATTCTTTTTTTAGTGTTATCATTAACAAAAATATGACTTTTTTTCTATTATGTGACACTGCCAGTTTCTACAAGCTGGGAATATGATAATGCTTTTAGTCTTCAAAGGGCAATCAGAGAGCACAGCAAGCCGCAATGTGCTGTTATTCATGTAGTGCTGCCATATATTTGGTGCTGGTATAATGAGCAGTAACTATGCTATCTTAGTTTTACTTGGGGCCGGGGGGATGACTTTTACATGTTAATGCTTTTGTTCATACTATGCTTTTTTACTATTGTATTAATATTACTTCTCACATATAATTGCAAATAGTGGTGCTGAAAGAGCAAAAATATTTGGACAACATGAACTTCAGTTGAGTTAAAAGTGAGGAAAAGAAACAGGCAAATCAAATGTCCAGTTGGATCAATGATTGGTCCCAAAAGGAGGGCTGAATGATGTCAGTTTAGGGTGACAGATATGATATCTCCTGACTTTCTTCTCATCTTTTACTCTTTATCTGTGTTTATGTGGTACCTATCACTACAATATTGTCAATACTTACAACAGAAGCCATGTGCCACGGAGGGAGTAGGACCATCAGTGTTTTGTAAAAGTACTGTGAATGAAATGAAGTTGCGAAATTGAGAAGTGAACCTTAATGCATCACAGCATTACTTTTTCACTTAAAGACCTTCCTTCTTCTTACAGGCATGCTAGTCAGCATGTTACATGCACGGGTAGTTTCTCTTTATGCATAAAAAGTTCTCTTTGTTGGTGTGATATGCTTATTTTTAAGAAATCAATTGCTCTTGAGAGCTTGGTGCTGAAAACTCCTATTGATTTCAAGGCTTAAGAATTTGGTAACCCAGTAAGACTGTTCTGTAGAATAAATGGATGACCTTTTGCAGGTTGTTTTTTTCTGTTTGTTGTCCGAAGTTTTCTATCCTGTTCAGAGTTGCAGTAGCATTATAGCAATCATTTTGGAATCCCAACCGGAGCAAGAACTTCTATGGCTACTATGTAAACATGTACTGTTGAACTTCACTTTGTAGTGCAATTTATTTTATGCTTTCTTAATTTATGTTCTGACTTTTATAGTTCATGTCAGACCTCTTTAATAGTAGTGATGGTTTTTTGTTCTTTGCGTTGTTGGCAGTCACAGACCTTAAAGCATTTTATGAAGGAATGGTAAGTGCCATTGTCCCATTTTAATGAGGAGCAAACTTCAGGACTCAGAGTGACCTACTGAAAATCTCACAGTCTGCAGAAGAGCCAAGACTCCCTAAAAATTTATGGCTGTAATTACCAGATTAAAAAATATTTGTAAATGTTTAAAGTACCTAGAAGCACATTATAAGAGACATCGTAATCTCATTGAAATGGTGCTGGAAAAGAAACAGCCCAGAGTGCCCACAGAGTGTGCATGTATATGTGTGAGCACGTGTGTGTAATCTTTAGTTAGGGGTATTGTTTTAAGCAAAGATTCCATGTGACCTTAAATGGCCATATATTAAAATGTGTCTAAATATCACTTACATATTAAACATGTTTAATAATGTTTACAGTACAAACTAGGACAGTGTTAGCTTTCTTGAAATGAGAATCTATGGTTGAAAGCAATATAATGTTTGATCCCTACAACATGTTAAAGTAAGACTCACCTCTGTGCTGCTGG
Organism: Strix aluco; assembly: GCF_031877795.1. Lineage (NCBI taxonomy): Eukaryota > Metazoa > Chordata > Aves > Strigiformes > Strigidae > Strix > Strix aluco. Next base: position 98,743,923 of record NC_133933.1, on the reverse strand, counting down.
GATATAATGTGGGTCGTGCATACATTCATCCTTGGCTTCATTTAGCATCTTCATTTCTCGTGTCCTCCTAATGAGAATGTTTCTATTTGGGGGATTTCAGTTAAATACTCTACAAGGAAGGACTTGCTTTAAAGGTTACAGGTTAATACAACAGATTATTCCCTGCAGTGTAAAATTAGCTAAATGAACAAGTGGTAGTACCTGATTACCTGACATATTTTAGTGATATTATAAAAGGTATGTTGACCACAGGCTGAGTCAGGACTTCACTGTAAGAAGATCCCTGAAATCTTTTAATCTCGTAAACTCAGTTGAACTGTGAAGAAATGCACAAGATATGTGGACAGCTCATTAACTAAATTAAAATAATTACAAATAGATTCATCCATCACTGGGAGCCTTGAAAATGTGTATGTTTATACTCACATCCTATTGACCATTCTTTCAGCTCATGTTTTGTACCTCAGAACATAGTGTGGTGACATTTGTTATCTTGCTTGGTGGCACAATAATGAACTCTCTGTAACAAGACCTTTTTATTCAGATTGCTAGATTTTCTGTCAAAATAATAGCTTATCACTGTCATAAATTATCTTTTCAAAATACCTGAAAACACTGTCATTACCTGCCTTGCTGAATAGGAAGATGGCATGATAAGAGATCACTTAAGTGTATGCCATATGTTCTCCTTTTCCTTTGTAATTCTGAAGAAAAGCAGATCAGAATTTCACCCTGATTCTGGGTTGTTTTATATTTATTACTGTGTTGTTGGGATGAATAGAAAAGATTATAAACTCACAGATTGTGAGTTATATTAAAAACATAATATTATTTTACATAAATCATATCCTAGTAGCTAGGTACTTGTAATTATTTCAGATTTTCAGGCACCACTGTGCTGGAGCAGGGTTTTATTTTTGGTTTCTGAAGTGCATTGTTTTCCTCACTGTTGAAATACCATATTGTCACATTACAAAAACATTGGAAGTTTTATGTAAATATGATGCATTAAGTATCCAGATGAGGATGAGGTCCAGTCCTATGTATGTTTCACAGGGAGTAGTCCCATGGAGATGTATCTACACATGATGAACTTGGACCTTGGTGAAAATTCTGTGTGCTTTTGTGAAAGAGTATCTAAGACATAAAAACCCCACTTCTTCCAGATACAGAGGAAAAGAAAATACTCAGTAGGACTATGCACTTTGGATTTGTTTTAAATTACCCATGCTTTTATATTTAGTTTGATATAGTTGATGAGCCTGTGTAACCCAAAGTTCCTCTAAAGATGATGGTAAAGGTATAGAAAAGTTAAGGCATTTGAAAATATTTTGGTATTCATTGTGCATCTTTCTTTTTCCCAACTTGGCATACGCATAATGCAGTCTTCAGAGAAAGACCACCACTGGACAATGGTGTCCAATCAACACTTAGAAACATTGCTTTTACTTAAAATTTTCTGTGCAAGAAAACATAAATTATTGTAAGAAATTTTCTGACTGTATATTGGATGTTCTTTACTTGAGAGAAATGCCTTCAGTTTACCTCTAGAATTTTTTTGTTAAAAAGTAAATACATGTATTTAAAGCTGAGGAAAATAGGAGATACTGTGAATATATATATTCTTTTGGAAACTGTGTGCAATCAGGCACATTGTATGAAAGAATTACAAAGTAAAATAATTTTCAGATTTGAGTCATCTTTCGGTGTCATTGGCTCCTGTTGCCACTGAAATGCACATCAAAATGCACTTCAAAAGAAACGAGATTATCTTCATTGCATATCTTCAAGTTCTGCATCACTAAGGGATAGGGTAAATCCTGCGATTGCAGTTTCCTTTTCAAAAATTTCCTCTTTCTAATACTTGACAAACTAGTTTTGATATTTTTCATAGTTTCAAAATGGTGTATTAATAACATATAATTATTATTTAAAGGCTCTAAAATAGTTATTATACTAACTATGTGTGTTACTTAAGCTTATTCAATGTTGCTTCTATATTGTTTCTTTTTCTGGCAGTAGCTATATCATTTAACTTACCAAGGAGCTTCCCAAACTTTGTCTTTTGTGATTATTTGCATGTTCTTGATGTCATCTTTCATTATGATTTTATTAGAAGTTGCCTGCCAATTAGCTAGTTTTATTACATCCATTCATTCTTTACTTATTCAGGAGGGTCAGGAGGGTAGTAATATCAATTTTACATAAATGAGCCAGGGTTTATGCACATTTTCTTGTTTGTTGTTTTCTCTCCAGTGAAGTTTTGAAATCTGATATATTATAGAGGCTATAATAACACAGTTGCATGTTTCCTTAAAGAGTATTTCATAATAACAGAGCAAGATCATGTTTTGATCTGGTTTTACCTTATGTGATATTGATTTATATTGTATATAGCATTATTTTTTTCCGTGTGTGTATTATGTTTAATCCTTATTTTGACGGTGTCTTACCTGCATAGAATTTACGTGTCTTATTTTTGCTTACTACTTAACTGGCCATTGCTATTTTTATAGCAACCTGTACTCAAAACAGATAACCTCTCGCACAGTGAACACACCCAAAAAGAAGCACTCTCATTAATGATCATAGTAATCCTGAGCATCAAATAGGGCTTGATCTGTCAGTTCCAAGAAAAAAATGCTATGTGAAATAATTTGTGTAATATACAAATAATAAGAGATTAATGCATCTGTTCCAAAGAACCTGACCTTCAAGCCATTAGCTCTGCAAGATTCAAGCACCATGGTGTAATCCTGCTATGAAAGGCAAGTTTGTTTTACTTTTGTATTTTATGATCTTCATCCATGAGCTAATATATATTGAAATCCCTGGAAAGATGTAGTACTACTTGGCCTGAGTTATTCTATGCTGAGATAAAGACTAATATTACTGTAAAAGGCAAGTTTCTGTTTAACCAATAGTAAGCCTAGGACCATGAAAATAAGGTTTGCTTACTTTATTTTCATTTTGTGCCACGTACTCTGGGGAGCCATCTTTCTATAAGCTATGTGCAAGTAAATTCAGATTTTGAAATCTGTGGTTCAGACTGGCTGATTGATTATTGAGAATTTTCATCTTTGTTTTTATGATGTGGATTTGAAAGTTTCCCAACATACCGAGATGTTCAATTTTCTGCTACCCCTTCTCATTTTCTTCAGTGATGATGTTCATATGTAATTTTTGTTTTCCAGTTTATTTTAAAATGCTTGTCATCTCTTCATCTGTGATAGGTTTGTCAGTGCCCTCTATCAAATCAGCAAGAAAATTTAATGCTCAATCTTAGCCTCAGCTTTTGGATGATATAGAAAGAGGAAAATGGCTTGTTAAATAGTTCAGAAGTATTGCAATTAGCTTCGTCTTGTACTGTAGTGTCTGTTATTAGCATACATGGAGCAACATTTGTAGATATTAGTTCAAGACAAGTGCATTTGATCATTAAACTTACTAATATGCCTGCACCATTGCATTAAAAACTGTACTTCAAGTAACCCTGTGTTTTAGTTGGCATAGTGTTTTGGAAGTGTTTTCACTTCAGAAATACCTAGAAGTTTGGGAGGGAGTTGTTTTTTTCTGTAGAGATAGGCTGTATTAGTACGGTTTCATTTTCTTTTTCCATCTCATACTGCCTTGTGTCTGAAAGGGCTTTACAATTTGGTAAACACTCGTTGTCTGCTTGTATTTATTGGCTCTAATGCAGATGCTCTCAAGTATTAATTTATAATATATGGCTAATTCTCCTTTGTGCTTATATTTTTCTTAGCTTTTTACCATGTTTGTAACAGATTAATTATATGAGAAATCTATCATCTAAGAAGCGAAGAGTCGCAATAAAGAAATCTTGCTTTGTAATAAAAATTTGGCATAATTTACCAGAGAAAACACAGAACTCTTCCTGTATCAATACCCTTTCTGCCTGGTGTCTGTTGACTGTTGTCTCATCTGCTTTGCCTTTGAGAAAGACAAGTGCTTCCTCACTAAGCAAGGTTTGCAACCCAGAAAGGAGAGTTGAGGAGAATGAGAAATGGGCAGCCATAGGGACCTGCAAAAATAACCTGGATTCATTTTTAATGGCAAAAGGCAAGATGTAACAGAAAATCCTGCTATCTCACATCTCTCCCTACCTTACCCAGTAATCAAAGCAATACTGATGCTGTGGCAATTTTTTGTGCTGGTGTCAGTCTGCAGCACAGCTGAACCTTTACGTCTTGTCAGTGGAGTTTTCCTCAGTGCATATTTGATAATGGACACAAACCAACAATATTGGATGCAAACCTTAGGATTTCATAGCAGAGTTATGCTGGAGCATTCATTTGGGAAGTTTGGCTGAACGATCTGTCTCTAAACTGAGTCTTTGTGTACAGCTGTCCACTTTCAATAATGTAAACACAAAGTGAACAATTATATCTTACAGTTATGCAGTGTTTATCTAGCACAGATCTACTGCCCAAGTCTGTAGGTGTTTTTACATAATGACTGCTGTAACTGAGTAAACTAGTTTGAACATAATGCCACAAACAGCTGTTTAAAACGGAAACATTTGGCAACTGTTGCACTCACTACTTACTTGTCTTAACTACTACTGTGAATAAAAGGCTGATTAGAAAGACAAATTTTGCACCAGGACTGCCATTAAGTGGATTTGAACTCTAGCTGACCAAAAGAAGGAGTCTCTCCTGAGTTTTTAGCCTCCCTTCTGGCAGCCATTACCTGGGCTGCCCTCAAATGTGAGAGATAGGTCTGTATGTCATCACAACATAGGTGGTTTGGGACTTTATACAGTCACATTTAAAAAGAAATTCAAAAGGAAAGTAAGCATTAGCATAGGTACTTTGGCTGAAGAAGAGCATGGCTGTATTTTATTGTAGCTGAAACTTCTGTGGCATCACTGACGGTGATATAAGGTACAGGAGTGCAAACAAGGTTGCAAAAACAACATGTAAATTTGTGTTTAGGAATGTAGAAAGTTTAAATGAAAGTTTGTTTGAAGGTGTGGTATGTTGGAGGCTTCCCAGAAAAATATACTCTGAAGAGAGTCCGAGGCCAATATTTCAGGACGCAGAGAAGCTCGAACTCGCTCTTCTTGGAGTGGTGAAGGAACAAGCCAAGCTTTTGGTCAGCCGCTCTGTTACAGATCCAGAAGAGCAGATCAAACAGTTATAATCCTGGAAAGGGGTTTTGATCATACAAATAAGAAATTATTTTTTTTACAAGTAAGAAGGAATGATTTTTCCTGGGACTAGGAGAAAGAGCGTAAAAGAGGAAAGGCTGTGACCAAACTGGGGACTTTCTGGGAGCCTATGGCATGAAAGCCTTCCCTCCCTGGGTTTTTCATTTAAACTTTAAACCTCTGTTGAGTTTCCCTGAGCAGGAGCCTGCGTGGGAGGGAACTTCTGTACACTTGACATAAGTGCAGCGCTTTCTGTAAAACTGCTCAACATGACAGTCTGGTCTTGGAGCCTCTACCATGCACATGCTGAAGGTGTGTCTCAGGAGGGTGACGTGCACGCATTAGCAGCTGCCAACATCATCATTTCATTCCTACCATGGCATTGTACCGATCTTTGGAAATCTTTCCATTTAACTGTATTTTGCTTTTAAATTTTTTTTTAACATACATCACGAGAGAATTGTGTACCATACAACTACGTATTTTTCAAAAAGGTGTAAGCCACCCTCTCTGTGGTGTTCCAAGCATCATTTCTAAATGTGTACTGCAGAGCAAGAAGATACAGATTACTTTAACCATTGTACTATATAGGAAATCTGTGTCTATGCGATGAAAATAGGTGGACATTTCAGCATGGGTGTGACATATACTGCATCCCTGCTGTGGACGATTTTAAATTTTTTAGTCAGTGTTTGCAATCATAAGTCCTGTAATATGTTTATTAGCTGAAATGCACAATATGATTTGTGGCATTTTTCTCATTAATCATTTTGCAGTGCTTTAAATAATCTGAACTAAAACATAATTTGAAGATCCACTAGAGATAAATTATTCCATGCATATTTTTCATTTTTTTCCCATTTTAATTCTTTTTTAAATAGTTTTCTTCTTTTTGATTGGCAAATGCTGAGTCTTTTCCTTTCTCCTTTCTATCTTTAATCAACCTGATATCCAAATTACCTGTGTACATTAGGTTGGGTACCTCCTTTCTTTGTAAAACAGAGTGAGAGAAAGCACATCGGTCCCTACAGTGCTTGAATGCCAACTTAATAAAAGTGTGTTAAATCAATTGATTCTTAAATAATTGCAAGAGGAAAGCATATTACATTTTTGGAATAGAGTATCAGAAAAACTGAGCAATTTGACATGGAAACAACCATATGGCAAAGTCTGTTTCCTCAAAATGAAGTTAAAAGATGAAGGGAGTAATTAAAAAAATAAGTTCTGTTCTCAAAATGCACATGGGTATTTAGGAGGCAGTGAAACTTTAATTCCACTGTTCTCAAGTCCCTCTAAGACATTAATATCATTAAGACTTTTCTGTAGTGTAACTGTAATTTAGTATTTAATGCTAATTTGATGCTTTCTCAGCTTTGTAATCTTTCAGGTGGTTTTATGCGAAAATTCATGCAGAATGAGTCAAAATCATCAATACAGAGAAATGTGTTTCTGGGTTTATCTGACTCTCCTCATCCAGTTCTGAACAGCAGCGTTAAAAAAAAATACATCGACCAAGGTTGCCAAGAATATTTTGTGCTCTTCTCTACTTGCACATCACTAGAAAATACACTGCTGACTGAATTTTTTAACCTTTCAGCCATATATTATGAAGTGCTAGCTGGCAGGTAGTTCAGTACTTTTTTCACTGCAAGGCCCTATAATGTAATCACAGTTGTAAAAGGAACTTGTGAGTGAAGCAACTTGATCATTCCTCGCAGTGCTGCGGTGCCAAGTGGTTACAGGAGAACGAGGGAGAAGCAACACCAGGACCCCAGAGATTTATTCTACCCAGAAACAGCACGAGATATTTAAACAAAGGTGAGGCTGCTTTAGGTGCCAGCTCCTTGCTAAGGATTATATCATAGCCGATGTTTAATTTTGCTTAAACCAGAGGTAAGCCTGTATTTTGTGTGTGTTACTGTGATGAGCCTACTTATTAGTCTGATTTAGCAGTGTGTGTTAGTCTGGGCTTATAACTTTGCAATGCTACAGTCACTAAGGAAAAACCTGTGTCAGTGTGATACTCCATTGATATGATACACCAGAAATGATCTCTAAAGGCAGGTTAGTAACATTTTTAAAGGGATATGTTATACCCACCTGGGAGGTGCTGATAGCAGTAAAATTAAACTTGAAGGGCTTGAAAGTTGCAGTCTGAACAAATCAAACTACAGAAAAGGTACAGCATACTCAGATCAATTCATAGGATGTTAATTGTTGTGAGAAAAACGAGGGGACTGTTCCTGAAGCTGTAATGTCTCCTGATTAGTATGCCATACGGTTAAATTATGGTTGAGTTATTGTTCAGAAACTTTTCAACTGTACGAAAAGGCATGTAAGATCTCTTTACTAGAAGATGCTTTGGCACCAGTGGTTTTGACAGTGTTTCAATTTACAGTTTTTATGGAAGTTATTAAAAGAATTAGACTTTGGGTTGCCGTTATGTACTTCATATAGTTGTCAGGAAATTTTTTGAAGAGACATAGCAATAGTAAGTTTTTTTATTGGGGATATCTTACAAATTTTATTAGGGATGTCTTATAAATTATAAATTATTGGTGATATCATCTTGTAAAGCATTGTCTTTTAGTAACCATACTGTCACTTTTTTTAATAATAAATACTGAAGTATTTGTAATTGTGAAGACTCATATTTAAAAACAGTCTCAAATTTATTAAAATTGTAATGGCTACCTAGAACCAAAAAGGCATCATGCAGTTACTTAAATGTGTTTAAATTCTTAAGGAAATAATATGTTGGTTTAGATTATCTGTAGAATGTCTTCTACTTTCTTCTGCTATTAACTGTATTAACTGGGAGCTGTGTCCTAGCGCCCTTTTAGTGGACAAATATTATCTCTGTACCATATGGCAGTTCTCTTCTAAGGGTTGGCTGGTAATAAACAATGTTGTAATATAGGGCTATGTTTTGCTGTAAAAATGTTGCTGTTGAAGTGCAAACAGCTCTTCTGAGCTTCTTATTTCATTCTGTCTTGCTTTCTCCTCCAGTCTAACAAAGCCAAGAATATATGAGAAAGTGAGCGCTTGAAATTTTATAAACTGTTTATATAGTAAATAATTTGTTGCAAACATGACTTTGGTGTGTTACTAATTGAATTTCACTGAAAGAGGCTTTAAGAGTTGAAGAACTAGTCATGTATACCTATTATCAGTTTCATTGACATATTCTGCTTTTATATAGCTTTTTGCGTATGTGTGAACAAGGTAATTACGATGCTGTTATTTCTGTATGTTTATAAAGTGTGTTTAGTGCAATCCCAGCAGTAAAAACTTGTTACCGTATATCATCACTGATTGCCTCATTTTGGCTGACAGACAGTGGCTTATTTCACTTCGTTGCAAGTATGTGAACAAAACTAGCAATGTAAAAGTCTTTGGACAAAAACTACTAGTAATTTCAGATGCCATAACTGAACTTCTTCTGACTAGATACCTTTGCTTTTCCTTAAGATACATGTGTCCTAGTTAGACACAAGTTTTCTTCCCTGATATGGGAAAATCATATGTATCAGCATAATCATACAAAACCACATGCTTGTTTTTTCTTTATTTTTTCAGTAAATATGTCTAAGACCATCTTTTCTTAATGAGATGTAAATATGCCTAAGACCATCTTTTCTTAAGGATCTGTAAAAGCAGTTGCTCAAAGTTTTGAGGCCACTGCCAGATAGTAAATAGTGGCCTGATTTTCAGGTTCTTGTTTACTTTTGTTTTGAGCATGGACCTTAAGCAGTTCCTGTCATTTGTTCTCAAAGTACTACTACTTCAGCTTCACAGAAGTCAGTAGAAGCTGTTGGATGAGTAAAGTTAATTTCCTTTGAAATCTAAGTGCAGACTGTTAGGAGTCTGAGTTTGAAAGGTTGCTTTTCAGTGAATAACACAGTCAAAAGCTGAGATTCCGCAGTACGCTGGCTAAAATGCCATCAAAGCATTAATATAACCGTTAACAGCATTTCAGTGAAGTCTCCTTTTGTTAGGATTGGTACTTCTTGTTCCTTTGTCTCTAAATATGTCAGAAGAAAATACTGTGTATATTAATGGACTAATTAATTGTATTATATTTTTGTATAATCTGAAAATATTTATTGGGAATGAAATTGGTTTGCCAGTTGAATATGTGAATTTATAAATATAGTTGTGAGATACAGTTATTTCCAAATTCCTGATAAAAAGATTCATCTTGATAAATTATCCCAGCTGAAAAGGTGAATATTTTTTCTAGAAGGTTTTGTTATTTATAATAGTATAAATGTTGTTTGTGGATTTGTTTTAATAAATAGAAATAGTTTATATTTGGACTTTAAACCTCGGGATCTAACACCACATAATATAAACATCATTCTCCTTTCTTTGAATATATCGTGTGATAGCTAGAGGAAACATTTAAAAGATCATTACTGAAATATTTCAGATGTCTTTTTATAAACTGCATTATATATTCAGGAGAGAATAGCAGAACACATAGAATGGCAAATGCAGTGGAGTATTGCAGGATATAAAGTCTAGGAAACGTTTTTATTTAAATGTCATATTTTTTACTGTTTATCTGTTGTTCATAGTCACTATGTACTTTCAATCTTTGCGGTCAATCTACTGCTGAATTCATGTCAGAGATGTACACGTGTAAAAGAACAAATGCTGTTTGAATTATTTCTTCTTTTCTTTCTCTGTTTTAGGACTGTAAGCCAAGGGGCACTTTGTCAATTCATGTGTAAATATATTTTGTTGTTGTTTAAAAGTGCTACATGCAGAGTGAGTGGGATGCTGCAGATCCTGTAACTCAGCAGGTCTCCAAGCAGCTAAATTTGAGGTTGTAAAATCAGTAACACATCAGAAAGGACCAGAAGGAAATGTGCCCCTTGGCTTTTCTTTTTATAGTTCTCTGAATTGAGGGTGACCCTTACTGTTGGCATAATCTTGTTGGTGTCTCGCACAGGCAGAGTGCAAACCACCAATATGGTCACAGTCCTGCCAGGTTTCAGTCAGAGCTGACTTGGAACTGTAGTCCTTTTAGGCTTTCATTAGATGGATAGGCATGCTTGATACTGTGAATAATTTGCCCTCGAGTCATGCAATGACATTGAATATTAGTACCCTTCTTCTTATCCCTTTCATTAGTGGAGTTAGCAGTGGTGCATTCTTTGTTCTCAGGAGCGTTCTTTTGAACCAGTCACAGATTTTCCATGTCACATACCCAGGTGCTGCATGTGTGTAAATTTGCTTTTGGTTTTGGTGCTAACCAGCTAGTTGCCCTCAGGTATGATTCTGGGCAATGCTCACTCAAGGCACCTCTCCCTATAGGCAGTACATAGAAGACCATGTCAGGATTGTTGTCTTCTGCCCTACAGAGGTCTCTAACACTGTCCTATTGACTAAGTCACCAAGCTTGTGTCCTTGCATATTCCTTTATGTCCCTTAGCCTTGTCCCATGGCATGTAATACACACCTGGACATCCCAGGATAAAAGCTTTACCGCAACATGTCGTGGCACAGCTCCTCCTATTATTTCAGAGTTACTATACTGAAACAAGAGCAAAACGTAGTCATTGCCTCAAGGCACCACATGGACCCCAGAGGACAAGTCAGGCCAATGGTAATGCCATGTGCAGTCATGCCTTTGCTAAGGACAGTCATGGATACAAGTCATTTTGGGCTGCTTGTCCTGGCATTGTCCTCTCTGAATGGATGTCTTTAATGTAGATACCTGTAGTAGGCCATCTTAATTCTGTAGAGACTATCACTGACCCTTTCTCGTTAATGTAATTCTGTTGTCAATAGTGTTTTGCTCCTGACTGCTATATTTGAAAGTGATTAGAAAGTACAGAAATTGGGGACACATCAATTGCGTTGATATTTGTTGCAAATGTAAGATAGTGCATACACTAATAAGCTTGCTTTTTGCTCTTCATCTTTACTTAGATCAGGATGTCTATTAATTTACTTTTGTCTGAGAAAACCAAAATCAGGTACCAGTTTCTTGTCAGACCAAAAAGGAATCACCATAGGCTATATTTATAATAGGTAGACTGAGACTGAAATAGCACATTGCACACACACATCAGTGCGTTGTAGCAGGAGTGCTACAACAAAGCTGTTGATGAATTGCAAAATGCTTACAAGCTGGGTTTATTTTGTAGCTGCAGATGACTGCTTTATGATCCTTTTGCATCAGCTATTAAAGCTGCAAAAATGTGACTCACAATCGCTCTGTAATAGTTTTTCTCTAGCTTGTACCTGTTAAACTCTGTGTTTACATGCAATTTAAGCACATCAATCTGCATTTCTGCATGCAGAAAGCCTTACACAATTGACACAGCAGACAGAAGCATGCAGACCATTTTGGAGTAAATTTTGCCCCTAGATGGTATTCAGTATAGAGACAGTTTATCTTCAGTCTGCGTGATGAATATAGTGTAATTTATACAGTGCAGGGAAATAACTGTAACATAAAATGTAATTGTACATATCAAAATAATAAAAATCAGGAGCAGGATAAAGCACTCTCCAATAGATATCCAGATGAGTAGAAAATCTTCTCAATATATCATAGCACAGATATTGAACTTAAATATTTCATGGACTTGTACTGTTCACTTAAAGACAACATTCCAAAGGTATATACAGAATGGCTAGATTAAAAGTAATACAAGATAAAAATGAAAGGTTGTTTTTTAAAAAAAACATTATCAAGAGCTGGAGAGGCACTGGTAGTTGTTCAGATCACGTGTTTCATTGTGCATTCAAAGCAGGACTGGAAGTTGTACCCCAGAGTGACTTCATGTTACTGGAACACCTTTAAGAAATAACAGCAGTTCCCAACTCAGCTGTATGCTAACTACCTTCCTCCCTTGCAGAACTAGGTTTTGCTGTGAAGTTTACAGGAGTACACCAAGATGAATTGTCCTCGTTACTTTTTGGGCTATAAGTGGACAAAAAAAATATGATATGCATAACTGACCAGGTTAAAAATTCCAAAACCTGTGCAACATGTGTTTTGGTTCTTAGTCATGGGCAAAAGCAATTCCCTTAGTGCTATAAAACTCTTGACATATTTTACCATTCTGTCTTGGATTACTTTTATGTTATATTTCTGATTGTACTGAAGAATATTAAGAATGAGGTTATAAAATGAAATATGCAGGAGGACTCTCATTTTCCAAGTAAAAATTGTGGGTATTAGTAGCAGTTGCAAGAGGAGGCAAAAGAATTTTTTTTAATTTTCAACCTGAAAAAAAATTTTGACAAGAAAAAAAAAAAAAGTGGAGTCTATCACGGTAAGACAGAGAGCAGTGACTTGAAAAATATTCGTAAAAAGGCAGTCTTGGATTTGCAGCTCAGCAAGACAAGGTTGTGGACTTGCTTATGGCCCTGCATGAGGATCCCTACTTCAAGGTCTGTGCATTTAAAATCTGTGAAGCAAAGAAGTATGTTCAAGCAGCAACATGAGTGTTATCCATGATAATATAAAATTACTCTTTCAAAAAAACCCTCTTGCTATTTTCAATCTCTACTGTGGCTCAAAGCTAAAATATTTATTTCTGTAATTTAGTCAACAGATATTTTTTTACAGTGATTATTTCTATGAATATGTTCTTCATTATGCTTTCCCTAATCCCTAAATTTCAGCACCCGCCATGTTGTCCAGGTGGTCCAGAGCAACATGGCAAGGTCATGATGATCTTGTAGCTGCTTTTAGTGTCTCATCACTCCCGTTTGCTGAGCCGTGAATACTCACAGGCAACCCTACTCAGCTGCCCACATTTCAGGCTCTACCATATTGTATCCTTCCAGTCATGCTGCCTGATCTGTCTGCCTCCAGAAAAGAAGGCAGAGGGTAAACCACATAATCTCACCTGCTTTGTAGGACCAAATGGAAACAGAGTCACTTTCAGACAGGTCCCAGCAAGAGAGAGAGGCCCAAAACAATATGGGTGGCAAATGCATAGCTACTGAAAATGTGAGAATCCTGCTTTGGTGTAGGGCTCTGCATGTGGGTTATACTTCCTAGGCTGCCTTCTGATTCACTTTTGATGCTCAGCTTACCTTTCAGCATTGATATGCTGGACACACCATCTATTTTTAAGATAAAGCTAAGGTCTAAAATGTAGCATTTGATTTTCTACATACAGAGTCACTGAAGTTCCAGCAAATACCTTCCACAGCCACCTGCACCATCTAAGAGTGGTGCATGGTCTGTCTGGTGTGCCTTGTCTAGCCTACTCTACTTCACGTTTAGTAGCACTGAGTAATGCATTTTCAGCTGACCAAGGACCAGGAATTTGGATGAGTTGCAGTGCCCCACAGCAAAATCTCAGAGGTGTTGACCTCAGAAGGGAGTAAAGGACCTATGGACGTAGCTGATTTCTTCCACTCAGAGGCATTTGTTTCTTTGCTTCTGGGTGGCCATAGGTAAACAACCCCTGGTCCAGAAGGCTTAAGAGGAAAACCACATCCCCCTTTTGCTGCGGTGATGTCTCCTGTAAGCCCAATATATGATTTCTTTCTTTTTTGCTTTGGCCATGCTTGCTGTCTCTCTGCTAGATCCAAAGAGGTTACTGTGATAACTCAGGGGGAGAGGGAGCTGCTCTGTCGTGTGATTTCTCCTTGCCCTCCATGAGTTCTGCAGACCCAAAGAGCAAGGGCCAGCTATTCTCTACAGCATGTTCAAACACCCTGGGCAATGGGTGGGCCATGCAGGGGCTGCCAAAGCTGTAACTTTTATGTGAAGAAAGGTCAAGATCTGTCATCTTCAAATATCAACTATGTTCATGTGAAACAGGAGGGTGAAAAATTTTTCAACAGGTGGAGGTGGAAGAAACATTTTTTCAGATGCTTCTCTGAGCAGACTGTGAAGAGGAAGCACAGACTTTGCAGGGAGCAAATGAAGCAGCACTGAAATGAAGGGGCAAATGCAGGAGCATATTTTTGCATGCACTTACATGAAACTGTCAAATCTATTACTTCCTGAGAGAAAGTAATGCTACCCATTGAATGGGCTGAATTAAATAAAAAAGAACAGGACACACTTTGAAGTCAACACACGCTATTACATCACATTGAGAGTTTGATGGAGGTATTTCAGTTAAAGGTCTTTGAGAACAATTATCATCATCTAGAAGCATAATTTCTGCCATGTGACAGCAGAATTCATTGTAGATCGGCCATTGCACCTTAAGTCCATAACGACCCCTGTGAAGTACTGGAATCTCTCTCTCCTTGCTCAAGGGTAACATGAAACCTTCCACGCTGAACTCAAATTGCATTTTAAAGAATGTGTGATGGAAGCTTTTCCAAATGGATCAAGTTTTTAATCAATTTCACAGGATTTACATTACTCTGAGGTGTTAGTTGCAAGCCTAGACTGTGAAGTCCATCATCTCCCAAACAAATTCTCCGAGTTAATTCTGCTTAGGAAGTGCTGAGATCAGAAGTTATGTAAAGCTCACTGTTTACTCTGAAGAATTTCTGTTGTGAAAAGTAAGATTTTTCTGAGTCAAAACACATTATTATATTTTTTTGTATTAATTATTTTAGTACTTAATATTTTTCTGTGGAATGCATGAAGGATTTTTTCCCCTCTTTCTTTCTGTGAGAGTTGTAACTTCTTTTGTAGTCACCCAACCTAACTAACAAGGTGACCTTACTGAGTATATGGTTAGCAGACACTTATCACAGTCATCCTATCTACATTCCAACTGTGTAAAGGTTATTAATAAGACAGCTAATTTCTAACAGTTTGCCCTAACAAAGATCTTCAGGTTGCAGCCCTTTTATAGAGAAGCCATTGCTAGTTTGCAACTGAAGAAAAGAAATTCCTTCTTCGATTAGAATAGTCTTTTTGTATTATTAAATAGTAATGGTCAAGTCAGATCACTGTTGTTGGGAGGAAACTGCAAGGAAAGGCTTTGCTCTAACTTGTCATTCTAACTATCACTTCCTTTTCTCTGCTTTCAGAGGCTGGCAACAAGAAGCTAAAGAGCACGATACAGAGAAGCACAGAGACAGGAATGGCAGCAGAGATGAGAAGTCGTATGGTTCGACAGCCAAGTCGGGAATCCACTGATGGCAGCATAAATAGTTATAGCTCCGAGGGCAAGTAAGTGGCATTAAAAATATCAGTAATGTAGGAGAAGTTTCTTGTCTTTGTAAGAAAACTTGGGATGTGAACAGAGGTCCCAACTCTGGCTGAAGGGGATAGCTCTGTGTACATATTCTTTCTCTTGAAACCTTTGCAAAACTGAAGTATTTTAGGCACATAACACAATTTCTTGAAAATTGAAATTGAGATAAGACTTCTTAAGGGTTCACATTTTCCCTGTCATCCAGTGAGGCAGTTTGTCCATCAAAAGACAGCTAAATTCAGACCACATTATTTGAAACAAAACATAGGGATACTTTTTCTTTGAGTTACATTTGGATTAACTCAGAGTTAAACTTCAGATTTGGTATGTAAATCCCTGTAATTTGAAAGTCTGTTCAGTAATACTATATAGAAAGAAAGTTTAGTTTGGAGTTTGTCCATGTCTCTTATTGAGAATTGTAAACCCAGAGTCCAGCTGCCCCATCAGCTGAAATCAGGCAGACAGCTGTGGGGAATGGGACAGCTGTTTTCATTCACTGCTGAATGACTCAATATGCAGGAAAGGAGAACAAAGGCAGATCTGACACAAAAGTGTACATGAATAGTCCAGACTCCTCACAGCTCTCAGTGAGACTCTACCGCATGTGTCAAGGCACAGTGGTCACTAGGGAATTCTTAGAAGATGCCTCCCCACAAAAGGGGAAACCAGGGGTAGGCAAATGTACTCTATATACCTGGAAAAAATGAGAGATTAGGACTTCTTTGCCTTCATCTTTTTATATGCTTACCGTGTTACCACAATTGCTACCACACATTGTATAGGGCACAAAAAGCCAGGGGCAGCCATGGTGGTGTGAAGGAGCTGTGTAAAAGTGTAGTTTTCTCTGATATCAGATGATATCACTACCCTTATGTTTCTTACAGTGAGTGTGGTAAGACACTGGAACAGGCTGCCCAGAGAAGCTGTGGCTGCCCCCTCCCTGGAAGTGTTCAAGGCCGGGTTGGACGGGGCTTTGAGCAACCTGGTCTAGTGGAAGGTGTCCCTGACCATGGCAGGGGGTTGGAACTAGGTGATCTTTAAGGTCCCTTCCAACCCAAACCATGTAAGAAAAACAGGCTCCATCATGAATAACTCAAAAACAAAGTAGATAAGCATCAGATGAAGAATGAAGGACAAGAGTAAAATATCCCAGTATTCTTCCCAGAATGATTCTATGATAGGGCATTACCTTTAGCCTTTCAACACTCCATCCTGCCATCCTCTTTCCTGTCTCTGTTTTGAAGTGTCAGTCCGTAAGGCACCGGTCACTCACCATGGTGACAGAGGGCCCAGTAAACTGGACCCTGCTAAGGAGGATCTGGGGGAGCCTGTTTCCCTGGTTAGCAATATGGGGGAGGTGGGACCCCAGCACTGACGCTGAGGACCTTTTCAGGGGAACAGCCTAATCCTCTGCTCCACCCTCAGAGTGTGTAAACAGATTTGGCAAGGCTGGGGCAGCCAAGGTCTGGATCTGGAGGTCACGGCAGGCATGTGGAGGACAGAAACTGCAAGGTAGAGCCTTAAATTGTTTACTTGAGAGTCAGCCTCTGAGTAAGGCAGTGAAGAGAGCAAGCCTGGGAGGTAAACAGAGTGCTTGCTTCTTACTGGGACATATTGCAGGCTGGGTGTGCATGGTAGGACCTAGTTTGAAAATTATCCTTTAGAACTAGGTCCATCTTCAAGGAAAAGTGACGTATCATAAGCTGGTGGTCACACTATCTGCATCTTACGTCTTGTTTCTGCCTCCTTAACTCCTGTGCCTGCTCCCCATCTCTTGCTGCTCCAGCACCAGTTCTGCCTCTGACAATTCTCCTTACCTCTCTCAGTGCTCTCATACAATATATTTCTTCACATCTGACCACGTTTGCCCTGCTTTTCTGATCCATACTTTTGGCACCAGCTCTCTAACTTTTCACTGTTTCTGTCTCAGTCTTTTGGTTTGATAGAGTAACCAGCTCTTCTGGTTGATTCCTGATCCTCAGTATACCTCAACCTCATTTCCTGACTCCAAACCCACTTCATACTTGACCTTAGCCTTAAACACGTGTCCCTGATATCCACATCCCTATTCCAATTTCTGGCAAGA
The DNA here is from genome assembly GCF_031877795.1 of Strix aluco. Taxonomy (NCBI): domain Eukaryota; kingdom Metazoa; phylum Chordata; class Aves; order Strigiformes; family Strigidae; genus Strix; species Strix aluco. The sequence goes on along the minus strand of NC_133933.1, from coordinate 98,726,525 downwards.
GTAAAGAAACTGTGTGGCCAGTGAAGTGAGAACATCACCAATATCAAACAGTGACGTTGAAGGGAAGCCCAGAAGAATGGGCCAAGGAGACAGATAACAAAACTCAGGTGAAGCAGTTAAATATATCTTGCTGCAATGAAGGGAGACATTCCTTAAATAGGACATTATGCCACAGGCAAAAAGGATACCAGAGGACTCTGTTCAGTGTGGTGCTCTACTTCGTGGCTTAGAAAACTTCTCTGAAGTCTTCTGTTTGTCTTTGATTCTGTAATTTAGCTATAGATCAAATCCTCACATGCTCTGCAAACTTGCACGAGTGTGATAGACTAATGTTAGTTTACAACAGCTCTGGGTTTAGATCACAGTGAATGAAGGATGTTAAATGCAGAGATTCTTGTAAGAAAAATGACCAATAAAACAATTTTCTACTGTTTAATCACTTCCCCCACATGCATCACTGGCTTATTTGTAGAGCATGAGTTGGACACAACTGTAAGGTGGAAGGGAAGCTGCACACTGCATCACATAATCAGGGATACATTCACTGTGACAGCTTATCCTCCTTCTTCTGGGCCTTTTTCAAACATTAGAAATGTCACCTTTAACTTCAGATGTTATTTCTAGTGTGAGCATGACTAGAACTGTTTCTTTGACAATTAGAAAATACCTGTGTTAAGTTTGCATGGACTACTTTTTCTTCCTTGTGTGTAAGTGCACATTATGATACCAACTTTACTTTCAGGATCACATAGTTTATTGACAGTATCATGCCCCATCCTGCATTTCATAAGACCAATCAGTTGTGTAGCTCAGCTGAGAATGCAGATCCCTCCAGTAGGTACCTCAGGTACCACATTATGTTCTTCTGCGTGACCCATAACTGGAGTTTAATGAATTAAAATTAATACACATTATGGTGAATGTGTACTTCACAACATTATTATTATGTGTATAGTTAGAGGTGTCTGAAAAGTGAGAATGCTCTCAAGTGAACATTTTCAATGTTAGTCATTCCATAGCAAAGTGCAATGTTTTGGGGAAAAAAGCCAAAGAAACGAGCAAGAAACTTTTCATAGCAGGGACGAGAGTGCCATGGGGGAGAGAAGCAGATTGTGTGTCTTGTCAGGAAGGGTGGGCTTGGAGCTGCATCTCAAGGTTAGGTGAATGATGTAACTGGTGGGCTGATGGTTGAACTGGAGAGCTTGAGGTTCTTTTCCTTCTCCATCTAAAGAAACCTTAAAAAAAAGATTTCTTAAAACTAACATTCTGTGAAAAGCTTACCTTTTGTTAAATCAGAGTTTTCTAATGAAAAGCACTGTGCTGATATTTTCTGGCCAGTTTTAGTTACAGGCAGTCTGTATGTTTATGCAGCCCAGTAAGAGCAGTTAGTCTTAAAGAGAGGAATGGGCTTTTTCTACCCAAATAAGTGGGATTTACAAAGAGTTTTCACTGTGAATTGAATGACTGGACCACAGAAGCCTGAAATGTGGAAATCAAAGATTTTCACACTACATGTATTTATCATGAAGTTTTGGTACTATTTTCTCCAGTCTAATAGGAGATGTCCTTTGAGAGAGAAGCTGATACAGAGTGGTGGATGGCCTGCTGGGTAAAATGCTATCTAGACTTGGTTCAGTCTGTTCTGTTTCTCATAACTGTGATGAGGAAATCAAAGCTGAGTCTCCCCACCATGGATCATTCTTTCTCTTTCTCTTTTTTTTTGTTGTTTGGTTTTTTTTTTTATTGTTTGGAGACTGTATATCTATTAAAAAGAAAGTGGAGATTCTGGAATATAAGAAAGCAGCTTGAAAAAGCACATATCATAGAATCAGAGTGGTTTGGGTTGGAAGGGACCTTTAAAGGTCATCTAGTCCAAGCCCCCTGGAATAAACAGGGACATCTTCCACTAGATCAGGTTGCTCAGAGCCCCATCCAACCTGGCCTTGAATGTTTCCATATATTCTGTGTTGATGTATTACAGTTCAGTTTGTGTTCTGAAAGAGGAGTGGGTACCAACTGTAGATCTAGATGTAGCTCCCAGAATATTTTGGCTAGGGAGTGGTATTAGGTTTAGCTCTAATCAACGCTAGTACTACCTGCCAGTTTACTGCTTCATTAAACAGCTGCAGCAATCCAGATTAATTTAGTGTATACATCTGTTTTTTCTGTTTGTTCTAACTGATGCAGGTAGGGCTTGGATGTATGTGTAGATTTAAAATAGTATTACAAGGTAAATCAAGCATTCAGGAATGAAGAATGATAGGCTATTAAATTTCATGAGGCTTTTTATATTTTCTTATACAAGGTCACTCATAATTTATTCACCTGCCAGGCTTTTCACTGCTCCTGGAGAACTCCTTAGCGAGAACTGTTTTATGGACTACTTTGGGTCCGTATGCAGAATTTCACTACACTTCTTTGGGGTCCATGGGAGACACCTCATTCCTGATGCTGCAGAACAATTTGTCGTTGCACATCCTGAGCTGCTTGCCTTGTATCAGTAGTACTTTTGAGGTAAATACTGTAGCACAATAGAAATGAATCCTGTTCATACGCTTAACCAACTTTTATTTTGTCTTCAGCTTAATATTTCCTGGAGTACGGCTGGGCGCTGACAGTCAGTTTAGTGATTTCCTCGATGGACTTGGACCTGCACAGTTAGTAGGCCGACAAACACTAGCAACCCCTGCCATGGGTAAGAATAATATGTTCTCCTCAGTTAAATGAATAATAAGCCAATTAACTAACACACACATTGCTAGACTACAGCACCAAAAAGACTTTTGCAAAGTGGCTTCCTTCACTGTAAACGTGAAGGTTCTATAGGCAGTCACTGGTATTCCTAACATGGTAGCATCCAAAATGGGGTGAGAAACAGTATTTGCTTCATTTCAGGTGTCAGCTGTCATTTGCAATTTGAAGAGAGCAGTTGCACTTTACTTGCTACTAAAAATTATTGTGGTTTCTCCAATTGTAGCTGTGAAATCTCAGCTGTTCGGAGTTTATATTTACTTGCCGTTATGTTGGATGTGACAGTTTCTGTCCAAACTCTGCACTTGTCCAAGCTTAGTTCATCTAACCCCAGAATGTGAAACTTCTGTCCACATTTGCAATGGCCAACAATAAGTTGCTCATAAAGACAGTGTTTGTTATGAAAGACACAAAGTCCTTTTCTACAGCAGCTGCCTGGGGCCATCTGTGATCTTCTCTGTGTTCCAGACCAATCTGTATTTGCCTATATAGTAGCATTAGCTATATCTTGGTCATGAATAGAGTATGAGTGTATAACGTGTGCAACAGTGCAGTACTGTGTAAGTATCTCTGGAAAAGTTTAATTTATTTTGCTTATATATGAGAAATTCTTAGACATGCTTTAGGATGCTAAGTGAGGAGTCCTTGATCCACTACTTTAACTGTACTTCTGTTGGAAACGATAAATGGCCAGTATTTCAGTATAGCTGTCTTGGGAGAATCAGTTTCAGGAAAGGCTACTGAAGCACTTCTGAAAAAGGAGAGAGAAACAGAAAGAAAAATTGCAGAAGAGAGTGTTCCCCTCCCAACCCATGAGCAGAAGGAGACAGAAACTTTCTTGAGAATGTTTTGAGTATCCCCTAAGGCAAGAGTTGCTGTGTAAGTCCAAATGACTGCTACTCATGCATTAATAAGCACCAAACTTGTTAAATTCGTATTTTTATTATTATTTTGAAAGAGAAGATATTTGTGAGATGATTTGCTCAATAAAAGTCTAAGTGGCTCTATCAGTATGAATATAAGGGTCTAGATTTCTTCCATCTCTTTATTTTAATCTAGTTTTCTGACTAAATATTTTTTTGCCGATTACTTGACTAATATGTTTATTTTCACTTCTTAGAACTGCTTTATTTACTAAAAGCTCTAGTTTTGTTCCCCCAAAAGCACTCAATCATGCTTTTTAACAATTTTCGGAAGTCCACCTATGTGGTATACTTTCACTAGTAATGATTTGAAAATGTTTGTGTTATTGCTCCCCCTTATGGTTCCCTGTCGCATGTTTTATTTTGGATACGCGATATGGAGATGTGCTCTTAAAAAGGCTTGTTGGAATTTTCCTGTGAACTATTTTTAGTGCAACACAGATCTCTGTTTATTCAAGCAAAGTTTGATTGATAAAAAAAAAATCTTCCCTGATGCTCTCATACCTCAATGACCAAGGTGTAAACACTACTTTAATATATTGTTAGACAAGCATGTGAAAATCTCGTGCCCAGTTAATTTCAAAATGCTGTCTTTCTAAATCTGGACCCCAAATTCTATAATTCAGGACTATCTATTTGTGAGTGTGGTTTTTTAGACACAGTTTACATGTCAAATATATACGTACTCACATGTTTCATGGATATATAGTTCATTAATTTGCAAAGGTGTCACATAGCTGCCCATGTCATACTGTGCATTTTTTACTCTAAGTGACCTGTTAGATTTCTACCCAGCTGATTCCATGATATAGGAAACCATAGAGATATAAGGCTTTGAGCATCAGCCCATAGTTGAATTCCCTTGCATTTTATTCATCTAGATCAGAACAGTGCTTGGTCTTGGACTAAGAGGTTTCCTTTTTCTGCAGGAAAAGTCATTTTTCAGAACTCAGGCAGGGAAACAAATTTGACTATTCAGTAGTGAAAGCATCTTGCTTGTAGTAGTTAACCAAACATATGTCTGTTGAGAGATGGCTTAAAATGACAGAACAAAGGTACATCACATACAGCCAATCTATTAGCGGCTATCACCGATGCTTATAATGATAAAAAAACCAAATTTGACTATTTAGTAGTGAAAGCATCTTCTGTTTTAACATGTTACATCATTTTATTCACATCAAAAATGGGTGTGGAATATTGGCAAAAACAGGAAAATTGTCACCCCCGTACTTGGAGACTTTTGCAGAAAAAAAGACCTCTTCTGAGCTCCTGGGGGGCAGGGCATAATTCTCTGAAGCTGTACTATGACTGTGTGCTTCGTCTGGTTGGTGTCTCTGCCTTCTGTTGAGGCAGTTGTAGTTACAGAAGTAGGTTTCAATGTTAGCCTCTACCAGCAGTTCTCCTTCCGTATCAGACAAGGAGCCTTTACACTGCCAGCTCTTGCGTCTCAGCTTGGAGGCAGAAACTTCCAGCCGAGGGTATTTCTGAACATGAGTTTGGGTTTTAGGCTCTCTGAGTGTGGGACTACTGTCAGGGCAGTGCATCTCAGTGACTGGCACACTGGGGCAACAGTCCTAGGTAGGAAGTCTCTAGATAACTCATCAGTGCAAAATTAAAGGTGTGGTGGTTATACCATAACATTGCTGTAAATTTGCCTGCCTCCATGGATCAGAAATACTGAGCTTTGGAATAAACTGTACACCAAGAGAGGGCACCATGCTCCTTTAGTATCTAACTTTTAGATATGGTTTAAGAATGGAGAAATTAAAAGGATCAGGAGGAGGAGTGACAAGCACACTAATGCAGCAGACTAGTAGCAAACTAGTCTTTCTGTCTCTCACTCTTACACCCTATCTCCTGGGCCGTACTGCTTTTCTAAAATGTGGGCTTCTTTCTTCTGCCTCTCAGGTGACATCCAGATTGGAATGGTGGATAAAAAGGGCCAGTTAGAAGTAGAAGTTATTAGAGCCCGTGGCCTCACACAAAAACCTGGCTCCAAGTCTACCCCAGGTAAGGAAGAAAAATAGACAATATATGAACAGAAAACAAGAATACAAAATATGTTGATGAACTGGGGATCAGAGACTTTTTGAGCTCCTCTTTAGCTGTCGCTACATTTGCATTTGTTTGGTTTGCTTTTCAACAAGGAATGTGTACGTGGACATATCCTTGCTACCAATGTCCACTTCTTACCACCTTGCATCTGCCAGTTGCATGCTACCTTTCAAGGAATGATTTCAGCAACTCAACATCCGTTCTGCAAGGAACATTTGCAGAAATATTTCTGCATATCTTAGGCAAGTCATACATCTCAGAGGGGCTTTGTTGACGTAGATGAAGTCCTTTGTGTTTGTTCCACATCAAAACAAGGGATGGAGAACAGATGAAAGTGCTTTGAACAAACAGCTTAACAGACCCACATGCCAGGATCTTTTGTACGCAACAGTGCTTCAAGAAGACAGCAGGTTATGCTAGTGCCAGTGTCAATAATTTGTATAATGAATGAGATTTAATATTGTATCATTTTGTAAGAACCTTTTTTGAAGTTTTAGAAACCTTTATTAGAGGAGATTTATAATCGCTACCACAATCACTGCTTACCATAACTGGAGCAGTTGTTTTAGTTAAGATTTCACCAAAATGGTACTTTACAGCCTCCTTAGGAGCTGAAGATGAAAGAGTAATTAATGTCTGTGTTACCAAAGTGACTTAGTTTTAAATACTCCTTTCAGTGAAACATCAAAGTCTTGTTTTGAAATATCTCTGACCCCAAAACATACATAGAGACTCCAGAATAGCTATCAGTGACAGTTAATTCCTGGCAAAAGAAAGTGTTTTTAAAATGACAGACATGAAACGTAATTGTTGTTAGTAACATCTTATATCATTACACTCAAAGTTTATAAAAATCAAATTGACTTCTTATGGGCTGTGTCATTTATTTTATGAGTTTAATTGTATTCAGATTATACAGTGAAGATAATGTGTGTCATTTTCTTTCAACTCAGCTTCCTTTTAAGGCATTTGTCCTCCAGCTCAGATGTGCAATGTAGAAGTTTTTAAGTCCAAACATAAAATTCATGGATGTTCTGTTTGCAGCTCCGTATGTCAAAGTGTATTTATTGGAAAATGGAGCATGTATAGCTAAGAAGAAGACAAGAATTGCACGGAAGACCCTTGATCCTTTGTACCAACAAACACTGGTTTTTGATGAAAGTCCACAGGGTAAAGTCCTTCAGGTCAGTTGCTTCTTAATCCCATTTTAGGCTATCATTTGGAGAAGCACTTGCATGTTTACTTAAGTTTAAGCAATATGCATAAACCCATTCCAACTCACTAAGCATTTAATTTTATAAATACCAGCAAACACGTCCTTGTGGCTTGTGGTTTCAGACCTGCAAAATGTCTGGCTGTATTAAACATTTCTCTTTTGTTGACTCTCTCTCCTGTCCTGCTATTAGGTTTTCCCACAAGAGGGAGCAATCATTCACCTTTAAGAATAACATTTCCTTATGCTATACATAACAGCAGGAGTGAACATATAAGCATGGGTTTGGGGACAATGCTGAACCTGTATTTTATGTTCTTCCAGGTAATAGTTTGGGGAGACTATGGCCGAATGGACCACAAATGCTTCATGGGAGTTGCCCAGATCCTTCTGGAGGAACTAGATCTGTCCAGTGTGGTAATAGGCTGGTATAAATTATTTCCACCTTCATCACTAGTGGATCCAACCTTGACTCCCCTGACACGCAGGGCTTCCCAGTCATCTCTGGAAAGTTCAACTGGGCCTCCCTGCATTAGATCTTAGTAGCAGGTGCTGTCTAATAAAAACATCACCCAGGATAACAATTGGAACCAGATATTCACATGATCAAAAAACACTGTTGGAGAGAGACAATCACTTCTTTTGCTTGTAGTAGTTAACCAAACATATGTCTGTTTGTTGAGAGATGGCTTAAAATGACAGAACAAAGGTACATCACATACAGCCAATCTATTAGTGGCTATCACCGATGCTTATAATGATTAAAAAAAAAAAAAAAAAAAAAGAAAGAAAAAAATGAGAGGGACCTTTAGATTCGACCTAAGTCAAAGATGACCCAAACTGGAAGCTCTCACTCTGTTAACAATGTGGTATTTTTCACATTTTGACAGAGCCCTCAAGCAGTGTTACCTTCCTGGTGTTTCAGCAGTTTTTCTGTACTTGTCACTTCCACTAGTTTTTTGCCATGTGATTCTGCTAGTTTTGTAGAAGTCCTCACAATGCTAACAGAGACCCTTCCTTTCTTTTTCTAAACCAAACAAAAAAGGGCTGAAGCATATCTCTGTAAGCATCGTTAAAGTGTTCAACAGCCACAGCTACAATTCCAGCAAGTTCAAATAGTTTCTCAGTTCTGGTACTTCCAAGTCTCATGTGGGAACCCAGAACAAATGACCAATCTAAGTTATATTCTTAAAAATAAATAATCATCACAGTGCCACTTTTTCTTTGTAAAAAGCAGATCTGTTTGCATTATATATAATAACTTTTATGTTTATGATGTTTTGCATGGAAGAATTTTGAAGAATTCTGCAACTACTGCTGGGGACTGGTATAAAGCAGCTTTAGTCTTATTTTGACATTGAATATGTTACTGGTAATGCAATTTTCCTCCCTAGAAATGGAGAGGAAATATTTACGTTTCTGTGTATAAATGTATATTTGACTTCCCAAAATGTTGACCAGGAATGGATTGAGCATATGACACTTTCAGCTGTACCCAGGCTTCTCTGATGTGTGTCGCTTCAGACGCACCTGTCTGCCCTGGATAGAGCATGGTATGAGTTGTTCAGTGTTTCACTGGAAATTCCAGTTGAAATATTCTGCACTTACTAATGTTTTTATCAAATTTTAGTTTACATTTCTTTGAGATTGATGCAAGCACAAGGCTTGATTTTTTAACGCAAGATATCTTACTTTTTGGAGAAAAAAAAGTCAAATTTCAATTTGCTTTTTATTCATTTGAGTTCTTCTTGGCCTTGAAATCCCTTGTGATATTCTGTAAATGTGCGAACAACTGCAGATTCCTGCAGGTGCATTGATATGTTTCCCCTCCTTTTACAGGCCATTCAATTTTGTGATCACACAAATAGAGCAGCATGACTTGGAACTGTTCAAAGCTGCATGCACGTTTTGTAAAAAGAGATGAAAAAGGTTATTTAATAATGTATGTTAGTTCCACATAGGCCAGCTTGTATGTTGCATGTACTTGTACAGTTTGCTCGTAATTACTATACTGAAGTAACCAAGAAATCTAAGCCATCCATTTTTCTTATAGACATTTTGCAGGTTTTAGCCAGGCTAGGTCGGTGAGTCTGGTGCTAAATGTCTATAGATGGACTTTATTTTTTACCCTATGGAAAACGTGATGTAGTACGGACCAAATTCCTTCTAATAACTATTTTGGTGTAGATTCCTACTGTGGGGCTGTAACACATGTAGAAACTGTGTACACAACTAGGTTTTAATTCATAGACATACTGCCTGCACCAAGTGAACTATTTATTATTACTCAACACGTGGGAATTATTCTGCCCATCTTTCCATAGGGCGCAGATTGGTTACTGCTCGACCTGCTGAGCAGGAAGAACTCAAGCATTGGTGCACTACTACTAGATCCTGTTCTGTCTTAGTGGCCAAAAACCAACTAGGTATAATTCGATAGTATCTTTCTATTTTGACCACTTGTCTTAACACTCCCCTGTGCTTTTAAATGAACTTCCAACTCATGTTATGTAAACATGTTTAATAAAATTTCCTTTTCATGTCCAGTGTAGTAGTTGTGCTGTCTGTATGTTCTGAGGTTCATCTGTGATTCTGCTCACTGCAGGACTGTGTGAAATATGTTAAGGAACAGTAAAATGATAAGTAATTTCTGTGGTTCTTTTGATCGCTGTAATAGTGTATGTTGAAATCTGGGGCCAAAAACTGAGGCCTGGTGAAAGTTGTGTTTGGTTGGCTTCCTTTTCACTGAGAAAGGAGCCAAATTGTGCTCTCAATGAAGTAAAAAAAAAAAAAAAAAACCAAACCAAGTTTAGCCAAATTGCCATCTGGTGAAATCATATCAGTGTATTGGAGTTGAGTGATGCTGCACTGGGTCAGCGAGGCGGTATGTGTTACAGCCAGACACCAGCTCTCCATTTGGTGTGGGCTGAGCCTCTAAGACATGAGAGCAACTCCTGATCTTTTGCACTTTTTAAACCAAGAAATACGCCCTTCTATTGTAATGCCATTATGGACAATGCTTTATAGAAATTTACCTGAGAGCAGAATTTGGTGATAAATTTTGTTAGAGAAACAAAGATTATGTACTTTGTTTGATTTTTAGTTTTCCATGTCCCACAGATACCTGATCACAATTTAAAAATAACATAAAGACAATATTGCCTCACTTTGACCACTTTTGTTTATTATTTTATTTAACTGAATACATGGTTAAGCTACTGAAAAAAATGAATAATTAAACATGGTAAATCTCTGAACAAAAGGCATGTTATATTTCTGCTTCTGTGTGGTGGGAGTGATCTGTTTAAATACAGAATTTGTCCTACTGTTGCAAAAAGCCCTCAATTTCATAAATCTCATGGCTTTCAACATTGTGTTCAATACTAGGATATCTTTTCCTTTCTGATCCTGGGAAATAAAGTTCAGCATTTCTGATCTTCCCCTGGAGGACAGAAAATATGGCAGCAAAAGAACACACTGAACTATTTCATTTATGGTGTTTCTAATGAACAGGGATCACATATGCAAAGATTTCAGGAATTAAGTAGTAAACTGTGCTAAAACAGGTAAGTCGTGTGCTGGTCACCTTTCCCAGGGACTGTTGCCTTTTAAAAACTCATTGCCGAGTGTTGGGATTATAATTCACAGATAAATCAGCTTTAGTTCCCTCCTGGTTTTCCCTTGAGAATGCAGTACTGCCTTATACGGCATACACAAGAAAAGAGCAAAGATACTAAACTTGTAATTCCTGTCATATAATCAGACATTTATTTTCCTTGTGGTGAGTAACTTCTAAATTTTGTATTGAAATGAAAATTTAGTGTCCCTCCTTGTGGGCAGAGAAAAAGCTTTTGGCCTTGACTTCTGCGTTAGAGAGACACCAGAACTACTGTGAGTGGGCAGGACAAACCAAAGCTTCATGATCTCCTTCCTTCGTAATTCCTAGAGAAACAATATATGCACTTTCATTGCCTGCTTTCACTAACAAATGACAGTCCCAAAATTCGAGTTCAGTCCAGGTGTGATATGCTATACATACAAGAAAAGTTCAGAGTGGATCTTCAGTGACTGTTGTACTTAGAGCCTGTGACTCGTCCTTTATGAAGTCAGCTGTTTGCTGCTCCTGTGTAGTCGCTACTGTACAGTCCGCAGCCCATTTAACTCTAGGAAAAAGGATTATGGGCCTCATACTCTTCTCTTGCCTGAAGTAAAGAAAGTCATGTGAGACAGCAATGTGGCTCTTTCTTTCAAGCCCCAAATGCTCACCCCGTGTTACCCTACTGTAATTCTGCAGACATAGAAGAAAGCAATCCGCAAGAAAGCAGATTCTTATTGAAGGATGTGGTTTCTCAACTCAGGTAATGAGTATTCCGGCCATCTTGAGTGATTAAGAACTCCACTAACATCCACTAAGAGTAACAAGAGTTTCAGTTAATACCTCACTCCCAGCCCTGCCATTTTTTTCCAAGAGAAAAAGAAAATGCAGGGATCATGTATGTATTTTCTCAGTGTCTGCATGGATGGCCATGTATGCTCGTAATTAAATACCATGGTTATGAAAGAGGTTGTGTGTGGCAGGCATGTCACTTATATCAAATGTTCTTCCAAGTTTTGTGATCCAAATTTGCCCTACCTGAGGTGCCAGAGATGGGAGGGGAAGCTGTCTTCACTCGTTCTAGAGTCCAGCTGATGATGATGATTCAGCTCCTGAATGGACAGCCTGGTGAAATGCCCCTTGTTTAGGTACTTTCCAGTAGTCGGTATGACTTGAAGCCTTAGTTGCACATCAGGACATAAAACCTTAAATGTTCTGCCTTTTGAGTCAAAGTGTCAAATGCTCAGTGCTAGTAGTAACTGAGAGAAAAGGTAAAAAGTCGACAGAATCTGTAGATTACAGCGTACTAATAGAGCAATTCAGGTAAGGCAAATATACAGCTGTATATATCTCAGCTAGTACAAGAAAGGCATGCTCGAAAGCCAAGACTTTTGGAGGTTTCAGATGCTGGCTGATAGAAGCGAGTCGCTTAAGGGTTTCACAGAATCTCACAGGCGGCCTCTGAAAAAATTACCTTCAGAAGGTGCTGAGCAGAAGTTCATTACTATAATGCTCCTCAGACAACTCAGAATTATTCATTCAGATCACCTTTAATATATCTACAATTTCAGAGCTCTGCTAAAATGCAGTTACAAAACAGTAGTGGTCCACTTGGTAAAGCACTGGGACCGTAGTGTAAGGCTGTGTGAGATCACCATCTGTGTGGATTTTCACTATGTCTGCAATGATTCATTTAGATGAAGCTTTAGTCTTTTTTCACATTTCCTTCTCATTTATATCAATGGGATTTATGCTTCCGGGTGGCTCCCAGAACCTCGGTATCAATCTCTACACCTGAATTTTGTGATGAATAAAATGGGTGTAGGTGTAATTCCCCATTTCAGAGACGTTGCATGGATATGGAAAGAGCAGAACATAAATGTGGAAAAAGCAGTTGTGAGGTCTTCAGAGACTGAGATGCCACAAGATGATCCCATCTCCTTGTCCTGGCTCCGAAAGTCTTTTTACACTGGCATGTATCAGGAAGCAGTATCTTCCATACTAAACCTTGTCACTACATTTCAGCTACAGTCAAATAAAAATTCCCGAGCCACACACCTAAGCAGGACACAGCTGTCTTCTTCAGTTTATACCGTCCCCTGTACAAAGAGTCCTTCATACAGAAGATGGCTCCTGTCTCAGCCTCCTACTCTTCAGAAAGTACGAGAGCACTATCACCTCTGCATTTCCAGTACCACCACTTCGTCTCTAGTCCCTGCTGGCTGGCCCTGAAAGCAGGTCTCCACAGAAGCAAGCCGCCCATGTACATGCTACAGCACTAATTATAGAAGATGAAATAATCCCATTTAGAACAATCTCATACAGGGGTCCGTAAGTTCTAGATAGTTTAAGAAATCCTGTCATTCAATTTAACCCCAAAAAAGATTTGCAAATCTAGCAAATACTGTAAAACAGAACTTCAATTAAATGTTACAGTGTGTACTCAGACATTGGTTTTGATATTTGCATACTGCAGAAACGGTGTCCACACACGGTGCAAACATGGCAGTATTACAGTAGCGCATAGGAACAAAAAACCCCAAATTATTACTTCCAGTAATGCAGAGGACGAGAGATGGCCAGGAGGGAAATTTCTTCTAAATAATTAGTTACTAAGCAAAGTCTGTTAGAAGCCAGGAGCAGCATTATCCCTGAGCTGCTCTTTGTTAAAGCTGCAGCAAAAGGAACCAAGAGAGTATCCAAGAACTTCACCCTCCAGTTTTAGAAAGAGCCATGTTTCTTCCAGTGAGAGAGTCTGAGGCTGTGTGAGCAGCTCTTGAGTGTTCAGAAATGAACAGGCAACCCAAAAGAAAATAATGACAATTGCAACAAAAACGCAATGCTTCAAAACCATGTGGAAAACTGTTATGATTGTGAAGGCCTGAAAGTGCAGCTGTCCCTGGACCAGATTGAGAAGAGTCTGGATTTAGAACAAGTCCCCAGATGTCCCTCTCATACTACAGGTTAGAAGGGCTGGATGTCTGTTAGCAGCCGAGGCTACAGAGCTGCTGAGCATGAGTCACCTTTTTCTAATGGAGCTGTTTGTACATACAGCTTGCCCATGCTTTTCCCTTTGGAGATGGTCTGACATGTTCATTCAGTGTGAGCTTAACTTTAAAGGGATGTAAAGGGTATATTTAATTTTAAGCTCAAAAAAACATGCTGTGGAAGAGGAATCTTGCATCAGCCCTCATAAAGCATTGGCTAGGATGATAAAGAAGTCTGGTGCTCTTGTGATGGGTAAACCAACCAAGGAGTCAGAAACAGAGTTCCCCATGGAGGGCAGGGCAGGCTTGGGGAGCACAGAAGGGGAGGAAGGAAAGAAGGAAGGGAAGGAAATAGCGCCTCTGTTCCTCTGGGGGGACAAAAGAGGGAGACCCAAGAAAAAATCTGAGGCATAATTGCTTCACTCCTGTCTTTTTGACTAAAAGTTCCAAAAAGAAGAATGAACAACTCCTTAAAGCCTCACAGATGGCAGTAGATTTCTTCCTGAAGGGCTGAAGGATTTGGCCCAAATTCATTACTTCAGTATTGGAAACAGATTGTCTGGTGGCAGCGGGGCTTGTCAAAAAGATATGATGCACCATTTTCCTTTCTGATTGTGTGACTCTCTAGGAGTTAAAGTAAGTTGATGGCACAAATAATCTTTGAGTTGCTCTGTACCTAGTCTCAGAAGGCACATAAAGGCTGTAATTGATATGGAGTATCAAAAAACTTCTCACATGCAGCTTAACAGTGGCTTGTTGACCTTTTTTGCTTCTTTTTACTTGGTAGGAAAAAGGCCCTAAGAGTTGGGAGACAGCTGAACTACAGTATCTGCTCTCCTAGAAAATGTAAGAAATGCTGATTTCCTCCTCTCACCCTTTCCCTGGTCATTGCTCCTGCAAACTTGAAGCAAAGTTTAGTGTAGTTTGGCGCCTGGACTCAGTTCTCAGTTGCTCTGCACTGGTGCTGCCAGCAGCTCACTTGATTCCCAAGCCTGTTGGTAGAAAGGACCAACATTCTTAAACCAGTCATGTTAAAATACAAAAAACCCCCAACCCTCAGGCATTTTTAATTCACCGTGTGCATGAAAAGATAGAGGGAACAAATCCATTGCATTTCTTTTGTTGGAGAGCTTGAAACAATTAAATTACAGCTGCACCAGAAGTCATTGCTGTGCTCTCTATATAACAACCCTTCAGCTCCGTTATACATGCGGGTTTCTTTGTTAGATTTCTGTTATGCCATTCAAATAGTCACTAAAACAAATCCCAAAATGTAAAGGAGGAGGAGGAGATACGTTGCCATGGCAGTGAGCCACTCTTCAGGGCTTAACCTTCTTATCCCTTTGTTGTTTAGGTGGGTATCTCCCCCCAGCACTAATCTTACCCTTGTTCTCCCATCGCTCGTTTGCCTGACACCAGCTTAGAGCTGTATCTATTGTCTCTGGAGAGTACCTGTTGGATTTGGTAACATTTACATTTCTTCAACGAGTGAGAGTGAGTGGAGGAAAGCAGAGGAGGGTTGTTGAATACCTCACTTCTCTAGGGCTCCTCTTCAATTTGTATATGGCTTGTTTAAGACCACTATTTCCCCCCCAGTACTTGCACCCCATGTGTTTTTTACGGACTCTGGATTTGCTTCATCTGTGCTGAAGAATGTGGGAATTTCACCACTGATTTCAATGAGACTGAGTCCAAAGTGCTTCTGTGACAAAAGGTGACTGATCCAGCACGGTGAGGCTCTTTCGGTGACGACAAACCCCAAACAAAGCAGAAGGCCAGCCAGCAATTCCAGCTGTGCCAAGCAGAGACTCATTTTCTCTGTCAGGAGGTGGCAGCGACGGCGGAGGTGACAGCCAGCGGCAGCACATCCAGCCATGGTGGCGCATCCATGACAAGAGGACATTGCCTAGCTCATAGATGAGCCTTGGTTTTTATTTTTGTTATGCATATGCCCTAACAAATAAGGCCAAAAGCTGGCATTTTCAGGAAAGCAGCCCACTTCAGAAGAGCAGCCACGGAGCGCAGCTCTGGGCTGTGTGACAGCTGAGGTGGCACTGAACGACGCCTGGCCCAGCGCGACGGTGCGGGGGGTGGCTGAGGGGCAGCGAGACAGAAAACCTGCCCCTGTGGGCCACCGCTATGCTGCCAGCTCTTGCAAATAGCGTTATTTAGAGAAATAAATCCCCTGAGGGAAATGTATTTAGAGGAAAGTGCCCCGCTGCTTGCAGACTGCTTGCAAACAGCGGAAAAGGACAAAATTCTCCAGGTACGTTATCCAGGTGAGCGCGCGCCCCGCGGAAGGGCCGAGAGGCCGCCGCCCGGGCCACGCGGGGCCGCCGCTCCCCCTGCCACCGCCTGAGGGCGCCCCAGCACCGCGGGCCGGTGGCGGCGGCAGCGGCCCCCTAGCCCCCAGCGGTTTTCCGCCGTGCCGGGCTCGGCTTCGCCCAGCTCCCGAGCTCGTCCCGGCTCACGGGCTAAATCTAAATTTTGGGCCCGCCCGGCCGGTCCCTCACACCGTCGCCAGGTTACCGCGCCCGCCCCCGTGTGCCCGGCCTGTCAGCTGAGGCCGAGGACACCGGCGGGGCGCGGGAGCGGAGCGGGCAGCGCTGCGGCTGCGGCCTCGGAGGCGCGGGTCACAAAGATCTCCACTGTAATGTGGAAAAACAGGCGTCTGCTTTATTAGGCACTTTTTTATAAGGGGAAAATAAAAAAAAATGTAGCTTTTTCCCCCCGATGTTGGACATATACCTGCAGCTGCAGTGAAACCGGGTGTGTGATCACTGGCTGCGCTTGTCTACTGGTTTCACATAGGAGCTCTCAAAACAGTCAAAACTCAAAAGTTTTAAAAGAGAATTCATAAAGCATAAAAAGAAATCATGCTTATATTTAATAGCGTGCCCTTGTCTCTGATTCAGTAGTGATTATGAATTCAATGCAGTTCCACTAAGGAGCGTTAAAAAAGCACATTCGGCCCCATTCCTGTGTTATTTGCAATGGCTCCTCCGACGGATTAATGTCAGGCTACTGTGCGGTTAAGCAACAAGCCTCAGTTTGTTTTCTGAGTATTTTATTGTTAGACTGTGCTGTACCCTTACTACACCTTTGTTACTTTCAGATTGAGCTGTAAGTCAGATACATCAGGAGAATTTCTTGCAGTCAGTGAGCGCTTGTGCGAGAGGATTATTAAACTTTGGTGATAACCGGTTTAAGGAGGAAAAAGCAGGTATTACTGCTGAGAGCCAAAATGGTTTGATAACTCAGGTACCGCTCATCTAGCCGCTATGAGTGGATTAAAGTCTTTACGGCTTCAGCTCATCAACATCCTCAAAGAGTAAAACCAAAGTTTGCTGGGATTTGGACTCAGGCTGACCTGTCATGGAGAAACTCACAGCCCAGAGGCCAGTGCCAGAACTTCTCTACCCAAATCATGGGAGGCTAACCACACATGGCCCTGGTTTACAACTCTAACCCAGCTGCTGAGAATCGAAAAGGGAAGCACATCCAGAACGACACTCACCTTGGTGTAGCTCTGAGGCTCAGCAGAGGACAACATGCTTTTCTGCCCTCTGCTAGTGACAGCTGCATTTCAGCAACGGGGTTCTGCTGGAGTGAAGAAGCACTCACTTGATATAAAGTACTTTGGAAGATCGCTGGCATGGAAGTCTGCAATTGTAAAAAACAGCAGTTCTCGAATTAGCTAGCATGGTGGGGCAGCTGCACTCTGTGACAGCTTCACACTAGGTCATAGCACAAAACCTCCTAAATTTAACTCTGCCTTTCCAGCTTTTTGAAGCTCCCCTCTCCTGTGCAAGACACAGGAGGTCAACAGAAGGTGTCCCTGGCGTTTTCCCCCAAGTTGCTGGAGAAGAGGCTGTTTCAGGGGACATGACTAGTGTATCCTTATGTCCTGGCAATGCTTGGTTGCCAGAAAAGCTTCTGAGTTGGTGATTGGCATAGCTCATAGCAGCCTTTAACCTGCTATAACATGCTCTGAAGTGAGGACAGCTGCAGGCAACACTTACTTCTTTTGAACTATGCTCCAGTCCGATGCGCACATGCTGCCCTTCAGCAAACTAGCACAATTGCAGGCAGAGGAGAAGGGAGGGCCTTGCCTGCAAGCTACAGCCTCCAGTTGTGAAGCCCTCTCACTTCCTCGTGAACCGGGCTGGCGAAGGCCTGCAGAGTTGGCTTCACCTGGGTATGCGAGCAAGATTCAGCAGGACTTGTTCACAGAAATTGACACGGGACCAAACCCTTCAGATGCACATTCCTGAGCCCACTCCTCCCCTTTAGGGCATTTTATGCCAGCCGCTCCCAGGTTTCCCCCTCGCCTTAATTACCTTTTTGTAGGGATGAGCTCTGTGTGTGTGTGTGTGTGTGTATGCATGCTAATGCTATGAAGGGCTGGCAGTGTAGCTTTGCAGCCCAATCTCTTCTAATATGATGCTGGCTTCAGGCTGCGGCTTTTTTTCCAATGCCTAAATGCACCACATGTGGATATTAAGTGAGGTCAAGAATTTGCTTTTTTCTTGCACACAAAACAAGGAAATGCATTCTGTCTCGCCACAGCTGCTGCAACCACAACTGCACCGCTGAACCAGCTGCACTTGCTGGCCTACAGCAAGGCAGCCAGGGCAAACTCAGGAGTCACTCTGCCCCTTCCCTTGTTGCTGTTCCTCCACCAGAGTCCTCTAGACACCAGTCCCACAGTGGCGACTGCAGAGTCTCTCTCTCTCAAGAAGGATGGAGGAACCTTTGCTAGGTGAGCTGCAGCCACGTGCAGAGCACTGGAGATAAGGGCTGTCGTGATCCTGCAATAGCGGTCACGGATCTGCAGCCGATAAATGGAAGAGGAAAGGGGGAGTATTGAACCGGGTGGTGTTACAAAGCAGTCTGAGAAAATGCCTCCTCAGAAGTCCACTAATAGGCTGGATATTATGGTCCTTGCCCAGCAGCCCTTGTAAGACCCCACTGGAACTTGGCTATGGTAAGAGGGGCTGGGAGAGCAGAGACTCAAATTATTAGCTCCCAGTGTGATTCAGAAATACCTGTTCACACTACAGGCATGACTCAGACCCTAGAAAGGGCTTTGGGATCTATGAAGATAAACCAAAGAGTCCAAACCTTGAGAAACAGTTTTAGACCTTGGATTGGTCTTGTCTCCAGATCTGAGCATATTTTTGGCGGATGCAGAATTTCCTGGATGAAAGTTAAACAGAGCAGCTGAACATACCTTGCCATTGGCTTTCTTGTTGTTGGTTGGTTTGGTTTGGGTTTTTTTTTAATGCTTCTGTGGTGATTTTTGTATCTTTGCATGTTTCAAAAGGATTGAAAAGAAGTGGAAATGCTAACGGGTGTTTTGGCTCATTCTGCCGTGTAGAGGGTTTCTGTGCCAAAGCGCTAGTTACCTAGGAAACTGCTGTAGGATTGGAGTTGGATAGATGTGTTGTCAACTGCAAATGAGTAGAGCAGCTTTTCAAGAGGTGGGGAAGAGTGTAAAATGCACTGAAAATATGAATGCCTGTAATGTGAATCCTAGGTAAGATGGTGGTCCTGTCTTTTTGACTGGCATTTTGTAGGCACCCTGACAACTGCACAAAGAGATTCCAGATGGAGTGTATGGCCATGCCTCAGCACCTGAGCTTCAATGCCTTGGTGCTTGTAAGCTGGGTGAGCGTCTAAAAGTCAAACCCCGACTGCCTGCAAAGACTAGTACTGAGGTTGCCATTAAGCACTTTGCCCATTTTATTACAACAGACTTATGACGATCCAAGGAAATTACAGCCTTTCTAGAGATTTAAACTGCAGCCCTCCATGGCCTTTTGCAAAAAAAGAAAAAAAAAACCAAACCCAAAACAAACCAAAAAAGAGACTGATGAAACATTGCAGAGCTTTTCCTGGAAATCATCAATAATGGGTCTTTTTTAATGTGAGAAAGCAAATAAATGCTTCAGTCTGGGGTAGTTACACTGGTGTCTATCAGTTCTGCCATGATGGCTAAATCTGCAAGTAGTTACTTGTCCCAGGGGAGCCAGTACTTAGAGTGGTCCATGGCTGAAAAAAATGAGCGAAGCTGTGGGGTTTACTCGGTTAGAATAGATCTCCACAATTCCTCCTATTACCTCCCCCACCCCGAAACACATGCAGGATTAGCAGTTGGGCTTACACTGAACACCAATTTCCTTGTATTTCAACTACAAAATGCACTTCAAATGGCAAATGCAAACTCTTGGTAGTTTACTTATGTTATGACAGGTGACACCATTTAGCACAGCTACATGTAATCTTCAAAGGTTTGATTCCCCCCCGACACAAGCAGGTGAGCAAGTTTCCAGCCTTGAAAAGGCAGGTTGTGCTGCTTGTTTTGGGTTAGGCAAGTGCACCAGGTGAGAAGGCGGCTGAGGTAAAGCACTGCCCTTATTCCTCTGGCTAAAGTTCTTAGGCAGGACCTGCTTCCAGAGCCACTTCTGGGGCTGGCTGGTCCTGCTCCCTGCTGCCGCGCACCACCAGAGTGCTCACATCCTCTGCATTTCTCTCTGCAGGTGCTTCTCTCCTGCCAGGGGTCTAAAATAAATGCCAAAGTCACCAATCCTAACCTTTGGCTTAACTGCAGGGCTGTACAGACTTCCTGCATCTCACTTTTCTTTCCTGCTGAGCGCTGCCCAGGCTCTACCTTCAGGTCAGAATCTGTCCCTCAGAGCTGAGGGTCAGATGAGGGTCCCACCAGCCGTTTGACCAGCCCGTGTCAGACTGACACATCTACACGACTAAGACAAACCACCCTGTGGGCATATCTGGGCTCTGCCCCTACCTACTTTGCTGCCAGGAGGCCAGGCTATGCGGGTCCAGCCAGCTGCTGCTGCTGCACTGGAGGTAGGCACCAGAGTCAAAAAGAAGCTGCGATATCTCGGATCTCTTATCTGTTGTTTATAAAAATACAGACACCCCTGATCACTATTCCTTCAACGATGTCTTTAACAACATTTACATTGGAGATCAGCCAAAACCTATAAAACTGCAGGCTGCTGGGCCTGGAGGTGGCTGCAATACAGTCTGTTGCATCCAAACTTTCTCTCTGGCCTCTGCCTCTGAAGAGGGACTGAAGTGACATCCAGGGCCGGACACCCTACCTCCCTGCTCGAGCCTGTGTGCACCAGCAGATGTGCACACAAACCTAAGCAGACTCCTCTATTTCAGGCCCATCTGTAACCTGTGTAATGAATAATGTACAATGAATTTGTGGTCTACATGTTTATTAAGTGACTCAGTATTTCCACTGGAGATTTTGTGCTCATGTTTTACTCACATCACAAAACCCACTCACTCTTTTGTTATCCTCAGCAGCGGTAGGCGATAATAAATTATACAACTGCAGATGACAGTAACTATATCAACAAACAAATTGTATCAATTTTCAGCGTGAGTTTAAATCTCCATTTACTGGTTGTGCAAACTCTGAAAAAGGAATTTGGGGATGCTGCTGCTGTTACTAAATGTTCTTACCAGGCTGTACTCCAAGCCTTCTACAACGTGTTTCTGAAGAAGATTTTTGCCTACTGTGTACCACTGCTTTTACATATGGGATTAGGTATTTACATACGTAAGAGCAGAGAGACATGTAACTTACACAGCAGTGACAGCTCCCATGTGTTACTGTGTGAAAGGGCTGAAAGATAAAAGGTGCCTTGGTGGTAGAATTCAGAGCTAACCCCCCTCCACCGCAGTTGCAGAAACACATTTGTACCTTCCAAAAAACAAAGACTTGTAGCAAAACGTCAATCAACAGTGCGGCTACATCCTGTATATTGAAAGAAGCTCACATGCTCTCTAAATTACTCTGGATACTGTTTTAAGCTTAATAAGCTACTCAATTACTCTCCTTTCCAAGAGGAATAGAGACTTTGTTTATAGAGAAACTCATTTCTGTATGATAAAGGTACACGTCAGTCAGAAGACAGAACACTTGGGCAAATGTTTAAGTGTGGCTCACTTATCAGGCCACATGCTGTGTTCTTGTTTTAATTGAAAATTTTCCATTTTTAGTTGTTTATGCTCAGTGGCTATCTGGAAGAATGGGCCTGGAGCTGTGTTACTTACCCGAGTGACCCTCACCACCTGGGGTCTGGATAGGGCATACAGATGAGGGAAAAGTATGGCTGAAATTTTCAGCGAGAGGAGGTTGTCCCGCAGGCTGTCTGATGGTCAGATTTTGCTCTGAATTTCCCTGCATAGTGATCCTAATCCCCCTGGGTCTGGGACAGGCTGAAGCGATGCAGAACTGACTAAGCTGCTGCATGACTAAGCCTGCTGGACCTCACCAGGCTCAATAACTAATACTTTGAACTGAGCTGCTGATCACCGTCCTGACACGCCAGCTGGGTTTTGCACGTTTCATTACCCGTAAATATGGTTAGGGCTGTCGTGAGCCTTTTCTGTCTGCTCCTTTTGTGGTTCCTTGTTCCCAGGTGCTGTGAAGGAGCCCTCTGCCAGTGGAGCTGCAAAGGTTTCAGACCAGAAGTCTTGGAAAAGGGCCCTCAGAGAGACTGAACTCAACCCCCTCCCTTGTAATTGCTATTGGGACCTGGCAGAAGAAGTACGTATTTGCAGTTAGGGTTGGCTGTTAAGGTGTTCTTGGAGCTTGACACCATTAACTTTGACACTAAGAGCTTGAGGCCAGACCTTTGAGCATTTCCTCCTGCAACATCACCAGTCTTTGCATGAATAAGTAACACCAATTACAGACATAAGTCGGTTCTTGTTACTCGGATGTCTCTTATCCGCAGTTTATACATTCCTCAGCATCTTTTTAGAACAGCAACCAGTCACTATAAAGTCAGCAGTCAGTCAGGATATATGGATCGTTTCTGTTTTGGTTTTTTTTTTTAAGGATTTAGCTATGTTACACCAATTGGCAAACTGGAAAGTTAAAATGAAGAAAAAAATCAGGTAGTGTCATTAACTTAGCTTCAAACTACAAAAACCTATTATCCAAATAAACATGGTATGCCTGGAAATCCAAGCACATTCAGAATGGCTCCCATTTTAACATCCATTGACTGCTTGGCCATTTTTAACTTTGAATAGTTAATTACTCAAACAGGCTACAATGTTCTGTTTATTTTGTTGTGAGCTGAGCATCAGTCTTCCCTTCTTGAGGACACTGAGTTAACCTTTACCTAGGCAAAGCAATTAACTTTATTTTGATGGGAAGGATATTAGATTTTGCTTCTTTTGTGTTCCCATTGGCTTGCTGTGGGGTTTTTTTCTTCTCCCTGAACACTTGTCATCTTGCAAACACCTCTGTGTCCTCAAAATGACAAGATTTACATTGTGTACAGCAAGTGACTTTTAAAGCAACCTGATATTCTTGGAGATAATTAAAACGTTTTATTGGACCCTCTCACAAGAGCAAGGTGCCCCAGGCCACTGCAATGGACATGTCTCCCGAGCAGCTGCTGCCCCGTGCACTGGCAGTACCCAGTCACCACTCCCCCCGCCCACCCTCCTGCCTTAGATCATCTCTGTGCTCCCCTTGCTTCCCAGTGGCTTCCAGCCGAGGAACAGAGCTTCCATTACTGTCCATCTCCCTCTCCAGCAAGAACAGTCTTTCAGAGGAGATTGCTTTATGCTTAATTTAAATTATTTTGGGTTGGGGGAGGGTTATCTACAGCCAGGCCTGCACTAATTTTGCTTTTTTTGCTTATATCTGATTCCCTTATGGTGAGAAACTCCAGAAGTTAACATTTGAGTAAATTACCCTACAGTGTATGAATAAACATAAGGATAATCAACAGGAATAACGTAACATGTTCGCCTTAAATTCATAACAACATATCCACTAGGAACATAATATGCCAACAAGTGGAACTGTTACAATTACAGAGGTAATTTTAAATAAGCTTTTTTATGGCCACCCCTGGGTTTTTGGTGATATCCTGCATTCTGTTTCTATGTCTTTATACCAGATCCTCTTTCCTGACAGACTCCCCGTTTGCTGTGTCCCTTCTTCACGGCTTCTAGAAGCAGGAGAAGCTCTCGGAGACATGGAAAGTTACTCTTCCTTATTACAATAATGATATGTAAATGTATGCTACATCCTCAGCCTCTTCTGTAAATAGAGCCGGGCGTGTTATCTTTACATTCCAGGGCTGCTGTTATTAAAACATCTCACACAAACGTACACTTAGTACTTAGTTTGCACAGAAATGGCCTTGCTCATTTGCTTTTGAGTGGAAAAAGAACAGGCTGGTGTTAAGTACATGAGAGCCTGGGCACAACACCAAAACAAGCTGACAAAGTGAGAGAGCATCTTTGGGAGTATGCCTTTACTAGTATAGGAAAAAGATATCTTCTTAATCTAGGTTCACTAACCTGATTTCAAAGAGCTGTGAATAGCAGGTTGTTCAGTTTTAACTTGGGTCAGCAGCTCAAGTTCAAACGTTGTCGTGAACCTGATACTTTAACCTGGGCAAGCATACTAGGTGCTGGAGGAGGCAGGGCACCTTCTACAGGTGGGAAGCGCGGCGCGAGGCTGTGGCACACTCCCCTGAGGTCTCAGCTGAAGTGAAGAACTGTGGGTCTTTTCCAGCCAGATCTGTGGCCATGCTGCCCACTCTGCTGGGGTGCGCTGGGAGCAGAGGGCAAGCGTCGCCTTGGCTAGGCAGCAGGCAGAGGCCAGCTCCAGGCAGCTGCACTCCTGATTTGGAGCACGTCTGCACGATGTAGGTCCAGCAGTGCGGAGAGTCAGTTAGCAAAGAGCAAAGCAACCTGTGCACCAGTCTGGGCCAGTGGGTCTTACCCACAGGCAGACTAGGTGGAATAACCAGTATAAACTCTCTTTACAACACCAGCAAAGGCAACCAAGCTCTGCCATGTCCATCACTGTGGTGGGCACCACCATGAAACCTCATAGGACACAACCTGCCTGGGTCAAGGAGGACTTCTCTGAGGGTTCAGAAATGTTCAGTATCACTCCTCCCAGAGAAGTGGTAACGTTCTGTTAGGTGATGGCGAAGTGCTTTTGGAAACCTCACCCTAAATTTTTCTGGAGTTCAGCCTTCCTTTGCATAGTATTTACCCTCTTGTTTCTTTGTCAGCTTTAAACTAGGAATATGGAATTTAAGTGGTTTGGGGATGGGGCTGAGAAAATAGTCTTTCTCTGTAGTAAAATTGAGGGTCTCCATTTCATAGAATCATAGAATACCAGGTTGGAAGGGACTTCAAGGATCATCAGGTCCAAACTTTCTTGGCAAAAACATACATTTAGTTAAATGATAGCTGTTTGGTAGTCAACTAATTTTATTTATCAATCTCTGTCTGACATATCAAGAAATTAGGGTCAGAATGATTTATGGATTCTTATATAATCCCTCTCTGGTTGGTCATGCACTGAGCAGGCAAGTTAGTAAACCTGTGTAGCACATTCTCCTGTAAAAACACTCAAAGCCCTCTTAACATAAGAGTTAAAAAGATAATAAACTGAGAAAGTGAAGACATACTGTACCTCCAGCAAGGACTAAACGATGATCATGTGTGGTGGTTTGACTTTGATGCCAGGGTCCCACCAAAGACACTTTATTACTCCCCTTCCTCAGCTGGACAGGGGAGAGAAAAAATACAACAAAACGCTCATGGGTTGAGATATGGTCAGGGAGAGATTGCTCACCAATTACCATCATGGGCAAAACAGACTCAACTTGGGGAAAAAAATAATTTAGTTATTACTAATTAAATCAGAGTAGGGTAATGAGAAATAAAAAAAAAAATCTTAAAAACACCTTCTTCCCACCTCTTCCTTCTTCCCAGGCTCAGCTTTGCTCCTGATTTCTCCACCTCCTCCCTCCCAGTGGTGCAGGGAGCAGGGGATGGGGGTTGCGGTCAGTTCATCACCCATTGTTTCTGCAGCTCCTTCCTCCTCAAGGGAGGACTCTTCACACACTTCCCCTGCTCCAGCATGGGGTCCCTCCCACAGGAGACAGTCCTCCATTAACTTCCCCAACATGATTCCTTCCCACAGGCTGCAGTTCTGCATGAACTGCTCCAGCGTGGGTCCCTTCCATGGGGCGCAGTCCTTCAGGAACTGCTCATGGGTCCACCACAGGGTCACAAGTCCTGACAGCAAACCTGCTCCAGCTTGGGCTCCTCTATCCACAGGTCCACAGGTCCTGCCAGGAGCCTGATCCAGTGTGGGGTTCCCATGGGGTCACAGCCTCCTTTGGGCACATCGACCTGCTCCAGCGTGGGGTCCCCCACGGGCTGCAGGTGGAGATCTGCTCCACTGTGAACCTCTATGGGTGCAGGGGCACAGCTGCCTCACCATGGTCTGCACCACGGGCTGCAGGGGAATCTCTGCTCCGGTGCCTGGAGCACCTCCTCCCCCTCCTTCTTCACTGACCTTGGTGTCTGCAGGGTTGTTGCTCTCACATATTTTCACTCCTCTCTTTGGCTGTAGTTGTGCAGGTTTTTTCCCTCCCTTCTTAAATATGTTATCCCAGAGGTACTACCACCATCGCTGATGGGCTCCACCTTGGCCAGCAGTGGGTCCACCTTGGAGCCGGCTGACATTGGCTCTATCAGACATGGTGGAACCTTCCAGCAGCTTCTCACAGAAGCCACCCCTGTAGCCCTCCCCACTACGAAAGCCTTGCCATGCAAACCCCATACACCGTATCACAACAATACACTTTAATCTTAACATATCAAGGTCAAAATCTGAAGATTAGCTTCACTACTATACATCTTTTACTAAGAAAGTTTCCATTTCCTTCTTGACAAGTACGAATGTCTGTTACTGGCACTGTGAGTATGTGTCTTTTTTCAAGCCAACACTGTTTGTAAAATTTCTTTAAAGAAATTACTTAAAGCAGGAGTTAACCCCTTGTTAACTTGAATTGACAGATTATTGGTTCAGATCTTTTTCTCTACCACATTTCTTTCTCTAACTGATTTTTCTCTTCAGCAGCTTGTTTCAGTGACATATTTTCTGACCTCTGTGCCATATTTTGCATATAGCCCTGCCGAATGTGCACTTCAGCCTGTAAGCAAATCATATTTGTTTTCTCCTATAACCATCCATCCTCTGAAAAATCTGGTTTTACAGCCAAGGTTTTACAAACTTAGGTACTCTATTTCATTGTAATGTGGCTGTGCTAGTGCCAAGATACATCAATTGCCTGAAAATATTGGTGTCTGAAGGGTTTGATTTTCTCTCTTTGCTATAATTAAATACTGTGCAGATGGAGTTAAGGATTTATTTAGAATAATTATTGAATTTTTTTCTTCATCTTTCTCACTGTTTTTTTTTTGTTTTTTTTTTTCTCATTGTGAAGTTTTGTGCCTATTTTGGTTTCCTATTTAGGCTACTTGTGGGCCACAGAAAATATTATGTGATCGTGGGTCATCCACTCAAGAATGCCAGATAAAAATTTGTGTGAAGGTCGCTATAGAGCTGCTATCCATTAAATTTTTTCTTTTGAAGTCTGATAATAGATTTCAAACTAGTCTGGAATTAAAAAAATTAGCTAAGAATATTTTTGTGGATTTTTTTTTCTTTAAATGATGAATTTAGAACTTCCAAGAGGATCATTTCATCAAGTATTTTGATGAACAATTTCTTGTTCTCTGAGTAGCAGGACTATGCATGTCCCGGAATGTGCCAAGAGATGGGATGTACTATGGGAGTGGGGCTTGTTAGGTTTCTGCTGAAAAACCAGGTAGCTTTGGTAATAAATGACAGTAATCTCAGGAAACTAACCAGGCAAAAGACTTTCTGTGGCTCTGATGATGCCACTGAATGGAAGGGAAATGTTTATTTAATGACCAAACTGGCTTGTCCTCAAATGTGCCATTTTGTTTGCACAAATTTTGGGAAGAATCTGGAGAATGTTGCCAAGGGCAACCACTGCATCTTGAGGAACTGGAAATGAAATACAGGAAGAAAATAGAACAAAGATTCCTTAAAGGTGTTTACCCTACTGTATTCAGTGCCTTGTAAGTAAGCACATGTTACAAGTACCCTGGTTATCCCTCAGCAGGTAACAGCCCTGGGGCATTAAATGTCAAGTAAAGTTAAACTGCAGGCTCTTTCCAACATGAGTCAGTGCTAACTGGCTTCAGCTGACTCTGCGAAGAGGCAGGGGGCCCCCACAGATCATTGCCCTCATTGATCCTCCATCATTCCCTTAGACCGTCAAGGGGATTTTCCTACATCTGCAATCCCCCTCTCAAAGTGATAGTGTGTTTCCCCTCTCTCTCATCCCCCTGCAGCCATACAGCTGGCATGAGTAGGGATGGATGAGTGGAGGCTCCTATAATCACAGCTCGCTAACGTATTCTACAGACGTCATCACTTGGGTCAAATGTAGCCAAGAGTCCCTGGCACAAAAGGCAGAGATCTGTGATTTGATCTGCAGTCCTGTGAAGCTGGTCTAAATGTCACTGAGGACCTGAAAGAGTCATCAAACATGGAGGAAAACTCATGAACACTTTGACATGGAGAGATGGATGAAGGGTCATCCAGATAAGAGTTCAAACAGCTGCTGGTCCACTCATCTGACCTCTGAAGCCTTCTCAGTCAGTCAGAGCAATGCAAAAGAGAAGCATAGACCATAGTGCTGGTAACTATTTTAATGAATGACCTTATTGGGGGTGAAAACCTGAGATGGCTCCTACCCAGTATTATGACTGGACCCTCCTGACTGTCCTTCTAGAAGATGGAAGACTGTTTCTTTATGAAGAAATCAATTTATAACTCAGTTTCAAGCTGTACTACATTTGGGGTGGTTTGGCTCTACGGTTTGCTGTTCAGGCTCATCCCTATTAAAAAAAAATTCCAGAATTATTTTCCCATACTTGGACAGCTATATGGGCTGACGGTTCCAGACTCTCTCCCCAGAGCAAATTCTCTGAATTCATACAGCTCAAGTGACCTTTTCAGTTCACAGCAGTGACTAAGATTCCCAGCATTTGTGCAAGCTTTGTAATTAGATATACATACATACATGTAATCATATTTATACACAGATCTATCTATACATATACTACACACATGCACACACATACAGAGACAGAGAGAGTATGTATGTGTGTATGTATAAAAAGACTGCTTAGAATTTCAGCTCCTGTGTTCCCAAGCTCTGTGTCTATACAAGTTATGGAAATTCTGGCAAAAACCAGAAAGTGACAAGCATATTTTATATTCACACAGCTCATCTGTTGAAGCATGATTTTAAGAGCCTCTAGCTATTTAAACACTTACTGTAAAGTGAGTGAGTAAATGGTTTTCTGGATTAGGATTTTAGTCAGGTTGTAAATTTTTAGAGATTGGTTCTGTGTTTGTCTGATTTTGTACACAGGCAATAGATTTTAGTCCCTAGGAGCTGTCTCTGAAAGAATAATTAGAACTGCTCCAAGAACTGAGAAAATGCTCTGAAAATTGCTGTACTATTTAGTTTCCAGTTTAATTTGGTGAAATTTTCCAGACAGCTCCTCAAAAAATAAAACCAATAATGACTACTTTTTTTTTTTTTTTTTTTTTTTAAATGATATGTCTCCTTTGTTAGGCTTCTTTGACAAATACCTGAAATAAACTGTCTGATGTCTTGGGGCAGAGAAAGATATAGGGTCTGTTACAGTGTCAATTGTTACTGCCTTTTTTTTCCCTTTGTTAACATAGGCTGCTTGCTGGCAAGAAAAGTTTCAAGACAAAACCCCATCCAATCCAGCCAGTATAATCTTCCTCAAACTGTTGATAAAATTTGATAAAACTGTCTTTTCTCTTGAATGGATATGACTAACTCTAAGGAGCCTTCAGCATATACATCTGGTTAGGTAAACACTTGGGATGCTGTCGAGTTCAAGAATGGGAAACCTGAAGTTGAATGTCTATATATCTATATGTCTTTCAGCTCTGAGCATAAGAGAGAGGTCAGGTCAATGCAGTCAGTGGAGCCTAAAGCTAACCAGCCATGGGGGATGAAATCCAGATGCCTAATGTAGTTTGAGACACCAGGGGCACCACAAACACCCAGGAGCTGCACAGGCCTGACAGATCTGACATGGGATGTACAAGATGCCGCTATGGCCCATAGTGCCTAAAACAACATAACATAGCTGCCTACGTTCAGCCAACTTGACTGAGCCCCAGCTGCATACCAAAGGCAACCCAAACCTCTTATGCTCTACCACTCTGCTGATTAAAGAAGCTTAATTCAGTTGCCTGTACCAGGCATCTCAAGCCATTTGAAGAGCCTTAGGATAGCCCAGACATTGGTAAGAGGTCGGCAGATGTGACCCTTGCCTTTCTGGAAGAGCAGCTGGAGCAGTCAGCTCAGATTACAAGGGCATTTCGGTTGCCCATCTGTGACCTGTTGAACTGCTCCCTAGATCTCAGTGACTGTAACAGGACCTGAGACCCCAGTACACGTATAGAAGCCTTCAAGTGTCTAAGTGGCCTCACAGCCTTTTCTGTACCAGTCTGAAGTTTTCCAGTAGTGTTTATGCAGCTCCTTCATTCTTCTACTGTTTATCCACCCACTGCCCTGCATTCTCTCTTCTGCATATATGTACTTTGGCTTGCATATTTTGCCTGGACATTTTTAGACTTACCCAGCGTCTTCTCTGCTGGCTCACACACTCAATCCATAAACTTTCCTTGCTGCCAACCAGCTTCCCACCAGAAACTCTCCACATGGCTCCCAGGCAAGGCATGAGGAGCATTCGTCCTCCCACCCCACTTCTCGTCCTTAGGGGGAGAGCAGAGGCTGGAAAGCAGCAGCCGCTAGAGCTGGAGACACCACCTCATTCCTCTGACAGCCATCCTTCGCTGGGCCAAGGACATCATGACTGCTGCAACTGTCTTTCTGGCAATAATCTCATGCAAAGCATGGTTTTGTTTTTGATTTTGTTTTTGTGGAAGATCATAGATACAGTTTCTTGTAAAATATAATATATATTGTATTTAAAGAGACAATTACAATTAAATGATTCTTGGCCCTTCTTTCACAGGGAATTGAAAAGCAATTAATCTGATGTTAGTGGCCAGACATACCAGGTCAAGCAGGGCTAAAAATTATTTAAGTGAATAAAATATACTTACAAAATTCTATCATTTTACATCTACATGCCTATATATTTCTTCGAATGTCTGTCACATTGCCATCAAGGCAGCAGTCGGTAGGTTTGTACTCTGCAGTAGAACTCCCAGGAGAGATTAATGCCAGCAATAACCCAAAGAGGAAATGGAGGCAGCAGCAACTGTGGCCAGAAAGAAAGAGAGAAAGAAAAATAGAAGCAAAGAGTACTGTTTATAGAATTACAGTGTCCTCTGTGCTTTCAGACCAAGATGAACAAGTCATAGCATTGTAAATTTGTCTGTAGGCTAAACACTACCTTCCAAGTAGCACAGCTAAGAGAAGTGGTACAGTCTAGAAGGACCCCAACCCCCAACCCCCCTGCCAAGTCCTCCTCCAGAATATTTACCTTTCACCACAACGCAAACATTATTAATGTTTCAACTCTGTCCTGGTTTGCTTGTCCTTGAATGTACAGCTAATGTCTTCACCTGTTCATTCCGACAAATCCAGATTCTCTTTTGTACTTTTTAATAGATTCCTACCACATATATATTAGTGAGCCCTGAATGTTATGTTCAGATATTTTCTTTTTCTAAAAATAAAATAATATTGGTTCCACCCTGTTTGATCATCAGCCAGGCCATAGTCATCTCAGATTCCAATTTAAAATTATCCTCCTGGTGTTAAAAGTTCCCCAGGGACTCATCAGTTCTACAACAGCTATTTGATTTGCAAACCAGTGTGCTTCTAAACAGTCGTAACTTGCCAATTTATCCTTACCAAGGGTGCTGATATCAACATTAAAAAAAAAAAAAAAAAAAAGAAGAAAGGTAAAAACAAGGTGAGAACAAACTGTGGGCCCAAGGAATGACATTTACAGCAATCATGGTGAATTCGCCAGGATCATACTGAAACATCTTATTTCTTTTGATTGTCACAGTACTGTGGCAACCTCTGAGCAGGAAATAACACCAAGATTTTTAAAATAAAAACCTGATGTGTTTAACACAATTGAAGGTGTTTAGAAAGAGGAGAGTATGTACCCTAACTGTCTGAGCTTGGGATGTATTTACACAGTAGTCGCTTCAGCTTTTGGACAGGTAAATAAACTTACATTAAGTTTCTTGTTGCTGTGAAAGGTCTGCCACTGGTCTCTACAGCAGCTCATGTAAAGGTAGATCAGGTGCTGCTAGAATTAATCAAAGCCAGTTCTGCAGCATCATGGAGACCTGCCCTTCCAGCCAAACACAGAGTCCAAAAGCTCCAGGCTCTTCATATTGGAATTTGACGTCAAAAAGTGGTTTGTGAGATGCTTAAGGCTTTGGCTAGAGAAAGTTTCCATTAGCGGTATTCTGGCACTAGCACCTCAGCAATTTTTCTTTTCCTGTTTGTTTTACTGTGGTATTCTTATTATCTGCTTTGCTCATGACCCTCCATTTTAGTGGGGCTGCTGTTCTGCGCATCTGCATATTGGGGTGATACAGGGCCACAATACGGGACACAACTCCTAGTCCCAGATTAGCAGCAACCTGCAGTCTAACTTCAATTATCTGGAAGGATGATGTTTCTTGACTGTCTGGTGTTTAAATGAACTGAAAATCAAACCCCTGTTTTTCTTGGTTCTCTTTCAAATCACACACTAAGGTACAATTTGCCTCATTAAAGATTAAAACAGATGTTGGTAGAAGGAGATAAGTCTGAATCAGATTTGAGATCCAAATAGTCCCGAGCTTGTGGTTTGGGGTCATCTCTTCCAAAATGTAGGAGGAAGCACTGAACAATTCAAATCCATGGGATGAAGGTAAGAGGGGCTGCAGGGGCATAGCAAGACCCTTCCTTCATTTTAGCAGCTCTGTGAACTCTTTCTGTCTGTGGAGAGCTGCAGGTGAGGTGCCCGCTGTAAATCAGCAAAGACGCCCAACAAGGCATGGGCAGATAAGGTCCTGCAGAAACACCTTTCCAGCTTTACCTTTGAAGAGCTGACCCAGGGTGACCAGCATCCCATGCCCCAGACCCAAGGTGTAGGTGCTTTTCTCTCCCTGCAGTGGACCATAAAATGTTCAGAATAGTGCTGTTGCTTTTTGCTGTTTAGCATCTGAACTGAAAACAAGAGAGAGAAACACACAGTTACAATGAAATAATTGCAGCTAATCTAATATATATAGTGGTGACATCATCTAGGTGCCTACTCACTGTATGGAATGTAGGTATAATAATGAGGAAAACTGATGGGGTTTTGTTTCTTGGGAATATCATCCTGCATCACCGTGACCTTCTCAGTTAACTTAATAAGCCAAGTATCTTTGTATGAAAACAGCTTCTTAGTTTCCATGCTAGAGAATACACTGCCTTATCACTTACTTTAATTTTGATTATGAAACAGTTGTTTTCATAAGCCTCATTTTCTGTTGCTTGGAGCTATCAGAAATCTTTTTTCAGGCTACCACTTCCTCATGCTTCCCAGTACTTCACTTTGTGCAGGTGAGAATTATATTTTAAAGAAAACTTCTTTGATCATGTTCTAATGACAGTTTTTCAAATCCTTGTCATACATGTATACGCTGTTAGTTCAGGGGTTTGTAAACATATAGGCCAATGCAGATGCCTCATTTGGCCCAACATTTTTTCTTCACTGTAGCCTTTCCTACTGGTCATAAAGCCTTACGGTACAGCTTCAAGGGAGCCAGATACCTCAAACACAGAGGGGTGCTAGTGAAACCCAGAGCTGTTGTAGGCTTGTGACCCCTGATGGTTGTCTGTTGGGTGGAAATTAACACCTTTGGTCCTGGGGAGTAAATGTTTTGAAAAATAGTCTTGTATTGTTACCTATGAGTATTCATTTCACTTGTATTCACCAACTTTGTTTTTCTTCTGAGGCTGTTAGTCTCATCATGCACCCCAAAGGGTGCAGCACCCCTCAGGTCCCTCCAAAGCTTGGGCTCCCGCCTCCCCACTGTGCCTACACTCTCCACGTGGGCTGGTTGTTCCCACCGCTGCGCTGTAACTCCCCGATGGCACCAGCACCCTTTGAAAAAGCCACCAAGCTGTAGGCCTGATTTCACTCTGGAGCTCAGTAGGTGACGCTGATCTTGTGAGAGAGTAGGAGGCACATCAAGCTGAGGATGCAGCTGATCAGAAAATGACATTTTGTTTTGGTCCAAATGTTCTCTTATTAAGAACATGCTTCCCTTTTGACTAGTAATTGAGATTTCTCCTCTTTAATATTAATCACTTGGCACAGAATTTGCACGATTAATTTTCTTAACCACGTTTTTAAAAATGCAGTTAGAACCAGCTATGCTTTCATCTTGTATCACAGAGGGCTGTGATGAGGATGTTTCAGGTGCTGCTTAGAGGTGTGCGCTGCTGAGTGCTTTCATACTGTACTTAAAAAGGAGGTGTTTATAAAGTCCCAGCAAAAGGACTGAATGTCCCTCCTCCAGATTCTGTGAAAAAATAATTAGATAATATCATAGATCTCAGGTTCATTGCCACGGCTGTCTGCACTGCCTCCAGGCCATCTAACATGGCAATTTTCTCTGACAGAAGCTGATACATCTGATTCATCAGTGGTACCATGCCTTCCTCTGGGTGCTATCACCCCCACACCCTATCAGCCAATGTCCGCAAAGGATAGCTGGGATGAAATGGGTTTTC
This sequence comes from Strix aluco, assembly GCF_031877795.1. Classification (NCBI taxonomy): domain Eukaryota; kingdom Metazoa; phylum Chordata; class Aves; order Strigiformes; family Strigidae; genus Strix; species Strix aluco. The sequence continues at coordinate 98,692,269 of NC_133933.1, read as the reverse complement.
TATCCCTGTGAATAAGGGTTGTATAGTTGTCTTTTTCTCAAAAAATCCAATTTGCACAATCCTAAACTCTCTCATTTTCTACCCAGATGCCCACCCTGGCCTGAACTTTCAGCCTAAGACAGAAGGACAAGGAATTTCACATCTGAATTATAGCATTTTTTAAAGAATACATTAATGTTAGAAGTTGCTATTCTGACAGTCATATTAAAAAGATATATAGTACTTTAGGTCTCTCTCTCTATATGGCTTCTGCTTCAATGCAGAAGCCATCCTTTCACAAAGAATCAGGAGCAAAGCTTGAGGCCAGGGGGAATTTAGGAAGGTAGGTGCAGCAGCTTTGCAAACCAGTGAGCCACTCAAAGAAACTTATTACTGTTTTGATTGAAAGGATTCAGTATTTGGTACTCAAAAGATAAAAGGAAGGTTAAAAAAAAAAAAAAAAAGGATATTAAAGAAACTCTGAATAGCAGCAAATCTGAGTACTTAATCACTACATTTGCCTCAATGCTCAATAGCTACTTGTGCCCATAGAAGTCATAGGGTGTATGTAAAACCTCCAGAGGCGCAAAGGTCATTCCAAAGTGGCATTTCATGGGTGGCCGCTTGTATGTTTGATTACTCCAATTACGAGGGAACGGGGAGCTGGGGGAAGAGGCGGGGTAGGTGCCACCCTGCCCTGGTGCTGCAGATGGGTGCCCCCAGTGCTGTGCCACCACTGCTCTGTGCAGCTCAGCCAGCGGTGGTCAGGCTGGCACTGTGGCGTGAAGGTGCAGCCTTTGTGGTGAAGGCTGGGAGCCACATCCCTTCTCTCCTGGGGTGCTCCCTGTTGTTTCACTGGAGGCAGGTCCCAAAACCCATCTGTGTCTCTTTTGGCCTCCTGAGTCCAGGAGAGCTGCAGCTGCAGTGGTGTTTGTGGCTTCCTTCCCCCTCCAGCTCCTGCGTCTGTCTGACTGAGAAACTCTTTTTCTCTTCCCGCAGGAACAGCCGTGGGTGAAAAGGGAGGCCAAAGGAGTAACATCTGCCCTGCCCCAACCTGTGGACCCCAGCTGGACTTCAGTTGTCGCAGCTGCACGCACCCAGCCACCCTGGGTTACAGCTGGCCAGACTGACAAGCTATGTCATAAAAAACAAGTAATTTAAAATAATTTTAAAGGACGTAGTTAATATTCAGTAAGACTTTCAAAACTCTGTACTACTTATGAAAGACCCTACATTTCCCTTTATGCTCTTCTATATTCTTGGTCTGTGCTTCTCCAGCCTCTCCTATGCCATTTCGTCTGCCCCACAGTGGTGCCACCCTGGGCTGTGGCACCCAGAAAAACAACATCAGAGACCTCAAAGTCTCTTGTAAAAAAGCCCCGCTGTCACAAGATCTGAAAATCATAAGATTTTTCAAAATGATGACTATTAGGAGATTTTAGAACTTAGCTGGTATTTCTCTTTTTTAATTCAGCTACTATTTTCCTCATTGCAAAATGAATGTAATTTAAGTTATGCTATTTTATTTAATTTTAAGAATACAACATCCATTAGAAAGTACATTATAAAGTAAGTTTTGCCAGAAACATCTCCAATATTACAGTGAATAATCCTGTTACATCCTTCTGTGATTTATATTGGGGGTTTTTTTCTTGTCTTTAAACATTTGCCAGTAAAAGATGGTAGTGTCAGGCTAAGAAGCTCCATTAAGATTTATGCACCTGGATAAAGAGGACCCCTTTCATATTTTCTGGTTTGACTTCTACATGTATTACTTTTTTTCCAAAATTTGACTTGAGTTTCTTGAAGTACATGAAAGTTTTATTGCAAAAAAATAGTCCTCTGAATGGAAAATGTGAAAACAAAAAGATCCCTTGAATTGAGGGGGGGAAAAGACTGTAAGAACAGTAGATTATAGGTGTCAGTTCTTGGATCTTCTTTCTAATTCCAGTTTGACTCACTGTATAACTTTAGTCAAGTTAAATAATCCTCTTTCACTCCCTGATTCAGGATCTGCAAGGATAACAGTCTTTTCCTGCTTTGCAGGGCTTTTGAAAGAGATATTAATGGACTAACACAGAAGTACAAGGCTAAATTAGTAAAAGTATAATATCTAGCACCTAATGTTTTACTAGTCGGGAAAACACTGTACCTCAGTGCATATCATTTGGACTGTGGCTGGATTGTAGGTATTTTCCCTTTTTTATCTGTCACTGGAAGCTGCAGAGGACAGCATAGGAACAGGGCATTAAAAATGTGACGGAGATCTTAACTCTTCATTCAGTATGAATGAGGAAGAAAGGTATAATAGAAGAACCAGCAGTGAAGGGAAACTTCTTTTTTCTAATTGAAATATTCTATGTATTCAGTATTTCCTATTGTTTTAAAAACATAAACAGAGGGATTTATTAAATAAAAAGTTATTTCAACTGCATAAGCTTTCTCCACTTTAAGACCAGCAATGTAAGGGAGGATATGATCTGCAAACTCTGACAATTTATTTTAATTCTTTAGCTTCACCATACACAAAAGTTTAAATGATTGGTAGTCTGTAAAAGATATACTTTCCCTGATAATATAAGTCAGCAGAAGGTAAAAGCCTTTACTGGGATTAAAGTAGAGTTCACCAGCTTTTTCACTGAGACGCAGCTTAATAAAAAACAATCTCGGAGGACATAACTCCTTGGCTTTGCAGACACGTACACAGGACTGCTTTTCCCATTCCCCAGCACAGCCCTTCCCCTCTCTGGTCCAAGAAAATGGAAAAATAATGTTATTCTATTTTTAGCTTCCTTTAATGAGATTTATCAGATAGATAGGAGATGGAAGTCCAGCAGCATCAAAGTGGCAGGTATGCTTGTGCTGTGTTGGGTCCCCCTCAAGACCTATAGATCTCATGCTGAGAACTGCTAAATTGTCCTGGGGAGGAGTGGGATGGCTTCAGGGGGGTAGCCCCAGCAAGATACTTGAACTTCTCTATCTTAGCTGTGCATTTAGGTGACAGCTAATATACTTAGTAAACTCTTGTATTTTGTTAAGCTCTCCACTTGTAGCTGCTTCCTGTACTCAAAAGCTTGTCCCACATCCTTCTCAGTGCTGAAGTTTGGTCATTACATGGTGCTAAATGCAAGACATCTCTGGAAAAATCTGGGTCAAGGATCCTGGAGAGCCTGCTGGCCTTCGCCCGCCAAGCGCTCCTCTTGGGGAGTGACCACACGCTCCCCAGGAGACCTGGGGCAGCAATGCCAGCAACGAGCTCTCCTCCTAATTAATTGTAGTTATACTGCAATCTGTTAAGGAGCTGTGTGATGGCAACTGAACAATGATAACTGGCACCCACTGATGCCAGATCATAAAAAGCTGAATTACGTGTTTGGTATTGGGGGGAAGGGAAAAATACCATATGTTGTTTTTAATCTTTTTGGAGTTGTTTAATGTTCCTCTAGCACAAAAATGGGTTTTTTTAGGATTACTTTCCTTTGCAGAAGTTCTTTGTGACCAATTATTTCCCTTTCAGCCTGAACGCACACTATCCAGTATCACATTAGATACTGTTTTCTTTTATTTAAGTATTGTTGTTTATTAGGTTTCAGAATTCAGAAAAAAAAAATGTCAAGGAAATTATATTTTACATGATATCTAGGGAACTTATAGAAGGAGCTCAATATTCCTTTAAAAACCTTTAAGAAAGGGAGTGGAAGTATTGCCTTAAGGAGTGTTCAAAACCTGCCTGGGGAAGGACCATGAGGAGAGGCTGTTTGGCCACTAAAATTGTCTCTGAAGGAGATTCAGTGCTGAGATTTTGTAGTGTGGGTGCACGAGAGGAACGTGGATGGTTACGTAGGCACAGAGATGGGTACTGGGGGGGCCTTGTGATTTACCTCCACGTACTAAAAAATTTAAAAAGATAAAAATCACAATTTTATTTTTTTATTGAGGTTTTATTGGCTGTTATGAAGAAATATGGTGGCCAGCTGATAGTCATAATCAGATCTTGCTCACAGTTAATTTTATTAGATTAGGGGAGCATGGTGGAGGGGACCACCCCAGGAAGCTGCACAGCTGGTAATTATTATGTATCCTTTTTATCTGGATTTAAGAAACAGTGCCTGCTTATTTCTCAAGTTAATGCACTTGAAAGAGAGAAGACAAGACCAAGATCTTGCAGATATTAAAGTGGAAAAAAAAATGCTGAATAGCCACGGTTTTTGCAAGCAGTGCACACTAGAAAAACAATAAAATGACCAACATGAGCATATATCACTGCTGCAGAGGTTTCCTTCTTACCGAGGGCAAGTTTATCCATAAATTGCAGTGAGAAGAATATTGCTGCTGAATGGGAACCACAAAAAAGAAGAAAACACACAGGAAAGATGAGAATAAATGGTTTAAACGCCAACATTTAATTTTTCCGGAAGAAAACACTGAGCAGCAGGGTCCCCCTTAGCTCTCCAGCTCTCAGGCACCAAGAGGGGTCCTTTCATTTCTTTTCAGAGGCCCTTTAGCGAGCAGGGCCCTGTGAGAGTTGCATGGCCTCCAAAGCAAAGGGGGCCAGGCTCTCCTGAGTCACACTGGGGAGCTGGGGAGTTTCAAGGACCTCCAACACACCCTCCCATTTAGCTGCCAGGACAGGAGGGGATGCTGTTTGTGGAGCATCCAGCTCTGCACCCTCCATTCTACCAGACGACTGATTAGAAAATCTATGTCAAAACTCTTTTGAAGTTAAATTTCAAGTTTTCGTTTTACAAAAGAGCATTTGCTTTTGATGGAAAATTTATATTTTTTTCTTCTCTAAAAACTGAACAGTAAAAGTCAGAACATTTTGGCCAGATGTGTGGAAAAAATTTATTTAGCAATGTTGCCAAAGGCTTGCAGGAGTCACTCTTTGGCTGTCTCGTGCCTCTGCTCTCCTCACCAAGCCTCCAGATGATTGTAGCTCCCAAAATGCACTGTGGCAACTGTGCTGCTCTGACATCTCTGCGAAGCAGAGAGAGTGCGTATGGGAAGAGCCTGTCCCCAGGAGCAAACAGCGGAGAGACCCTTCTCAGCAGCGCCTTTGAGCCATATGGGCACCTTTGGTACAGGCAAATGTCAAAGTTTCATGTTCAGATTTTTCTTTTAAAGGATAAAATGTGTATTGAGGAAAAACAAAGCCCCCTTTCCAAGCAGATCTAGTCAAAACCTTTTTTTACCTTTGCTGGGAGGAGGAGGACAATGAAAGTATCATCTTATCTCCATCACCTCATAGCAATGTTCTTGCTCGGATGCCCTAAAGCTCATTCTCTCCTATCTCCTATGCTTGTGCTTGCTATAGACCTTCAAAGGCAGAAACAAGGTAGCAGACTTTTGATTTTTCACATGCTGAGATGATGACAATTCATTTTCTATTCCCTAGCAACTGCCTATGTAAACAATTACCAGACAAGCTGTAAAACTGGGCTTGAGAACTACAAGCAAATTGACATTGTAAATAAATTGTTTTCATACCTGAAGTGGTGTAAGAGGAGCAAAAGGAAAGTTAAATCTAAGTGGAGATAATTGTTTTTTCCTTTCATGAAATGCACATATGTAGCAGAGCACTAAATCCAGCAATCTTTTCCCAGCAACACTCACCAATTTTCCCAGTCCCAGGTTCTTCACATTGCCATTTCCCAAATCTTTTGTTGTAAAATTAAACAAGCTTAGGTATTTTACAAATGCAGAAATACTGGAGACATTGACTGATTTTAATTTGCTTATAGTTGCTCTCACTATGTGTGTGCGCTCCCACTTTCCACATTTGCTCCCCAGCTCACCTTTTGGTCATAGTGCTGTGGCACCACCGGTGCCAACCTTGCACGTGCTTCCACTCATCTGCCTCAGAGCTCTTTGAGGAAATTGCCATCTCCCCTCCTCATGTCATGACCTGAAAGGCTAGCCAGCCTGTGAGTGTGTAGAGATCATGACTGGGTTTGTAGGGTTCTGTAATACACAAGAACATGAAAGCTTTATCCTCTAGATTCCTTGGCTTTATTACAGATTACCACAAATACCACAAAAATCACCACAAGCAAGTGTATCTATGATTAATAAAGGGAATATATATATATATCAAGATATTACAAACTACAATCAGCAATTAATAGTGTGGCAGAAATCAATAACAGTAACAATCAATAGCATAGCAACTATGAATAGTATAGCAACAATCAATAGTATTACAGCAACAACCAAGTAGGTGTATACTATTACAGGTTACTACAAAGTTATCATTAATGAAGCAATTTATCAACAATATAACAGCAGATATACTTATGATAGATTACTTATATGAATATATAAGTATTAAGCAAATTAGACAGATCTCAGAAGGGGCCAAACCATCCCAAAAGTGGGAGGACAAACTGAACTGACCCCAGAAGGGGGCCTAAGGGGACCAATAATGTAACAGAGTTGCACTTCAGTGATGCTCTGTGTCATGGAGGCTGCAGTCAGCTGGGCATCCCCAGCGAGGGTCCAAGATCTCATAGAAAGTTTGTGTGAAGGATTCAGCCTGTTTAGGGAAAGAAAAGTACATGCAGCACAGGAAGTTCTCAGAGAGAGAGCAGCTCCATTTTGGATAAAAAATAAGTCATTTTTATATCACAGAGACAGAAGAGCAATAGGACACCACCACTTTGAGCAGCCAATAGATGCTGTTGATTTCTGTTTTTCACCCGGGGAAGCCAATAGATGATGATGTTTTCTGTTCTTTCAGACCAATTTTTATTTTCCCAGACTGTTTTCCTCTTCTTGCAGTTAGAACAGCCAATGGCAGCTACTGATTCATACTTTCTCAGGATGTTTTCCTCTTTTTTCCAGACTATTTTTCACCTTTTCAGATGATAAGTTGCTGTTACAGTTCCTTGTTTTTGCAGTTATCAATGGTATCTCTGGATGTCTCTGGTTTCTAGGTACCCAGCTGTACTTCAAAGTTGCCAGCTGCGCGCTTCTCGAGGATGCTTCTTGTTCCCAGGCCTGGTTCCCAGGCTCACAGTTCCCAGGCTGGCAGGCATTTCCTCTGTCAGTATTTTTCCAGTAGATATTTTCTTCTGTTAAGTAATTTTCCCCTTCTAACCAGTCCGTCTTTATGGCTGCTCCCACCACCTCACCAACCAGCACCACTGCTCAGTGGCCACCATGTTAAGTCTGCAAGCTGCTTGGCTTGTCTACAGAAGGGAAAATAGTTAATTTGACAGTTGGCTTGTCTACAAGGGTGAAGGGGTGTTATCTGTAATTTTTTGTTTGTTTGTTTTTATCCAAGAAAAGTTAAGCAAAGCTAGCTTGAACCAGAGGAAAATGATGCAAGGGTTTCAGAAAGAGTCTGAATGCTAAATGCTGCCTGTGCACACGTTGCAAAAACAGCTGAGCTGAGATTTGTTGCATGATTGGGGTTTTTTTCCTCCATAGGAACGTATATTCTGAAAAATTTTTGCTTTATATTCTAGCCAAAGAGATGCATAGGAAGAAAATTACCAAAAACATGTAAAAGAAGCTGCTTTTTTTTCTCTAATCTGACTATTAGTGGAAAAAAAAAAAATACCGAAAAGTAGAAGCACCAGGCTAGACTGTTTTGCATGATATGAAAATAGAGAGTAAGACTCCCAGCTCAGGCCTGCTTCAGTCTTCCAAATGGAAGGAGTGTGACTGTGTTTCTAGTGCTCTCCATCTTGCCATTGCAGAATATTTGGACACAAGCAGAAATGACTCAGATTTTTGAAGATATGTTGACCTTGCTCCTATCTGAAAGGTCCAAATCATTTAGAAGGCCCTTGCAAAAAGGGACCCGGATGCTAGGGTCTCATTGACAGTCCATGGGTGTTTTAAAATCTCTAGAACCATCAAACAGGAGCAATAGTTAAAATACTTAGTGAGGCTGACTCATTGTGGGGTTGGAAGTGATTGATGTCCTTGACACCTACATCTATGTCTGGGCAAGATCTGGGGCCCTGCAAAAACACAGGGCACAAAGAAACATAAGGCCAAATTATGATACAGATCAGAGATTTTACTGTTACCTTATAAGAGAAATCTGGACATAAAAGTGAATGCCTGATAAGATCATCAAAAATATAGCTTTTACCTAGTCTGCTAGGTAGGGATTTGTATTTATGAATTTTTTACTGGGTTTATACCATTTTCATCTCCTCCACTCATTTATCTGTTCTCCACCAGGTTTCCTTTTTTTCTTCAACAGCATTTGACAATATACTTCTTCCAACTGCCTATCCAGAAAGTGACCAAAAGGTACAATCTGGAAAGCCAATATAAATATATCTTAAAAAACCCCCACATTTCATTTTCACTAAGCAGCTTGTTAGAGGAAGATGAGATGACAAATCAGCAACATGGTGGTAGGAAGGACAGGCTGTGCGATGGTCAGCTAAATCCTTCCCATGCTGTGTCCAACATCTGAGAAAAAATACTGCAGCACAAAGAAATCATAAATCTACTTCTGCTTCTCATTCAGAAAATATACTCAGTGCTTCCCTTCTGATAGTTGTCAGCTGGATAATGCTACTGGATAATTGAAGTTACAACTTTGGGGAACAAAATCAAATCTATTTAGGGACAGTAGGATTCCTTTTCAGAAAGTAAACAAACCAGCACTTAAAACAAGCAGCAGGATGCCTCGTAAGTATCCTTTCAGTGACCATCCTCTGGACTGAGACAAGGCTGAGAACAGGTCTGCGTGCATGGGGTAACGGGCATCAGGCTGTGAATGAAGCAGCATTTTGTCCTGCAGAACTAGCTTACTCCCGGCAAATCTCCTTCCAGCTCACTTTTTGAAATACCCCACATTTGCTGGGTGTGATACCAGTTAGAGTCACAGTAACCTGCAGCAAACTTTTATCTTACAAAAAACATGGAGGTATCATGCAGGCAGCTTACCTTTCTGTAGTTCCACTGGTACAGGAGAGGTTTACTCCTCATGCAGCTTTGAACTCTTCAGCAATTATCTTAAAATGTGAATTAGCTAACTGGGTTATTCTCTTTGTTGTTGTGACCGGGACTTGGATCAAGTGTCCCCCAGACAAATTCCTCTTTACCTTAGGGGGCATGTGTTTAGGATCTTGATTTGGTCTGATGATGCTTGCTGATTTGCAGTAAGTGACCAGCAGTGCCTTTAGGTAAGTATGTATATATATAAAATCAATATTGTGAATATTAAATAATAGCAAGATTGCCTGAATTTTAGATAAAGGATATACAGTGATTGCAGGTGGAGTACAGCCTGGCTGTCTGAAGGAATTGGCTGAACACACTGCAGAACCAAATGTCATCTTTCTGTTACCCATCAAACATTATATCCCTCTGGGGGGGACAGAAATCTCAAATTCCAATCTGTAAAAAATAAACTGTGTGAACCACATCCCATTTCAGTGTTAGGAGTCATAGTAATGAAAATGTATCTGATTTGTGGGCATATGAGGGTAAGAACATTGTCACAAAAAAAAGTACATCAAAGCATCTATGGTGTAAAGAACAACTAGATTAGGAAACATGCTATCCAAGCCATCGAGATTTTAGCAGATCGTTTGCCTTTTTCCATAATGCTATGTCATACTGGGAACATGGGCCACCAAGGAAATGAAATTATAAATGTATTTAAAGAGTGATGTTGATGACAAAGACGGTGACGTGCTGATGTGATCTCAGAGGTGAGCACAGGAAAGGATGCTTTCTGGTCACAACATAAAAGAATCCACATAGCTGAGGCCCTGGCCTTCCTTAAATAGAAGGAAATATTTATCACAGCATAGATATAAGTTATAAAGTACATTACGTACAAAGCATTTATGTACAAAGCATTTCCAAAAAGCCAAGAACGAGCACAAGGCAACAGAACTGAGCATGGCTCCTTAAGCAATGCTGGCATTAGTAAGATCCTGCTGTAGCTCTGAAATACAAACACATATAGGGAGATGAGATACAGAACAGCTCCATTATTTTCTGGCTCATTTAATATTGCGTATTTTTCCTTTGGTGAACGTGAATCATGAGCAGCAGAAGCTGGTGGCCAATTTAACTCTATGAGGGTGAGTCCTGGGACCTTCTGTCCTCTGATCCTCATCATCTCACCATTGCCTTGCAGGTCCTGTAGTGCCGAAGGGCTGCCCCCACTTACAGCGCTCCTCAACCAGAGCTCACCCTGGTGTAGCCTCTCCTGGGGGACTACAGGGAAGTGCCTGCTGGCTTGATACCAGGAAGACTGCTAGAAGGCTTATAGGGGTGTCTTTGCACCTCCAGAAAACATGCAGGCAAGGGGACCATGCTCTTTCCCATGCCTGCATTCAGTGTCATGGTGAGCCCACACTGTCACTTCAGTAAGCCTAATGGGGTGTTTCACAGCTGGGTCTCCACAGCATCCCCAGTACCTTTTCACTTGATGCCAGAGGGCAGAAGAACTGTCAGAAGAAGAATAAATATTTAGGGATCAGTAGATGGGGCAGAAACAGAGTGCAGCAGGACAAAAGATGAAGCAGATGAACCTTAAGAAAGTCTGAAAAAGAAGAAGTGTCAAAGGTGGAGGTTATTGCTGATTTATACTCTGTCAGGAAAGCTACTTTGAGACTGATGCTGTGCATACCCTTAAAAAACACATACAGTATATACCAATATTTACATGCAGTGTCTTTCCCTAAAGTTTTAGTAGAAAATAGAGTAATAAATATGACAGGGATTTTTTTTTTTCCCCGCTGAGGTTACTCTATCCAGAGCATAAAAGCTGTAGATCCTAAGGAGGGAGAAAAAACATTGAAAAAAAAAAAGTCAGCGTTAACTCAGGACCTGAAAGCTGTACTTTCATGCTGTACTGCAATAGATGGTTTATAATCACCAGAAAAGTTATATATATGCAGCAAACTAACTAACTATATGCAGAAAAATCAGCTTATGGGGCTGATTTAAAAAAAAAACAAAAACCACACCATAAAATAAACAATTGACAGTTTGGGAGCAGCAGACATTTAGCAAATAGCTTCAAAGAAGCTTCAAAAAATGCCCTTATGGGTGATACCTGTAGGGCCAGGACATGTTGATAACTTGGGAGATAAATTCATCCTTATTTTTCCTGAGTAGAAACAGAGATCTGAAGTGGATCTTTATACTCCCAGCAGGGTCATCCGAGTAACCCCTGTGCTATGGAGCCTCTCTTCTGCCAAAACAGTCCCATTTTAGAGGAAATAGGAAACACTTGTGTCTGTGGTTGACCAGAGAGCTAATCAGCGGGTCATGGCCCCAGGAGGCCCAGCTGCCAGTCCCTGCTCTGGTCAATAGTAAATGTTTTATACAAATTGGAAGCATGTTGACTAGCTGATAATGAAATGAACTTTCTTTAGACTACCCTACAGGCAATCTGTTCTGGAGGAAGCAATAGGAGGGGTCTGAAACAGGTTTCCCAAATCTGAATGGAAGTCTAAAGGAGGGGAAGAGTAGTTTTTTCTTTTCTTTGGACTTCTTCCCTCATTTTGGTCAAACATATACAACAAAACTCAGATTTGGAAACTGGATTGGTTGTAATTAAACCAAATTTTCAAGGAACAAGGTATTTCATAAATATTATAAACTGTTTTCATGCAAAAGAAGAGAGAAAGTTGAATAAAATAATTGAAAGTGGACTAGAAATCCAGAGCATTTATGAGATATTTCTTCACCCAGGCTTGTTCTGTAATCTTCTGCAGCGGACCCTTCTTGTTCTGGTTCACAGAAGTATAATCACTTACCTGAACTACATCTGGGATTTAGATACCCCGCTCAGGGTCTCCACAGGCTGTCAGATGTTGTATGCTGGAGCTGTGCTGCTATGTCCTGTTCCCAGCCACCTTCCCTGCCTGGGAAGAGAAGTCAGGTGACTCCCAACTGAGTTCATTTGATGCACACTCCCACAAAGCATCATTCTCTGAGCCTGGCCTGATGTAGTGGAAAGAAGAATGGTAAAACCTTGTACAACTACTGCATGATGGAAGTGTTTGATTTTAAGACAGGTATCACCTTTAATGTGTTGCTCCTCTAACAAGTTTACAGGGAAGCAGTCGATAGTGTCATTTTATCTTGTTCTTCCCTTACAAATTTTCTCCTGTATTTCCAGTCTCCAAGGGCCAATGAGAGGACATACCAGAATGTCTAATAAAGTGCTAACAAATGAGTGTTTTTGATGTTTTTCTAGGTCTTGGATAATAAACACCAATCAGCCACTGGATACAGCACCATGGTCATTGTACAATTGCCTTTAGTTTGCCATATGCCCCCGCAAAAGGAAAATTAGAGACCTTTTGCTGTAATTCTCACTGAATTTTGGTGGTTTATATAAGGCAAAATAAGATTCTGTAGTATGCTGACCCTTTTGGCATAAAAAACACATGACCCAGTTATCTTTTTCTGTTGGCAGTTCAAGGTCTGACCTATATTGGGAAGAAATAACAATCCATAGTGGGACTGGACATTTAGGGTCTGGGGTACTGTGATTATTTCTGCCTAAATTCTGTTTCAGTTTTGCACGTGTAAGAAAACTGGTCCCCATTTGGCTGTCTTGCAGGAGGACAGTTTAGGGTTGAGTGGCAAGGCTGAAAGGCACCTTTCATCCCCCTGTGAGAGAAGAAGCAGAGAGGATACATGAGTGTAATTTAGTGAGGAAGGCTATGTTCCTCTTCCAGCTCTCAGCAGACCCAAAACCCAGAGGAAGACTGAAATGAAGCCAGGGGACTTGGCTAAAATGATTTTTTTTGAAAGTACCTGCGATGTTAGGAACTTTCATGACCATCTTAACAAATCTGGTGGGTTTTGTCACAATACTGCAAACTCACATAGGACTTAGGAAGGAAAATGCACCTGATCTCTGGCAGCCATGAGTGGCTTGGGCTGTAGCCCTGTGGCTGCGGGTCTGTTCTGGGTCCTGGGCTGTTTTGGGTGATTGTGGCCACAAGCTTGTGAGCTAGTTGCTGCCCTGCCTCTGTCCTATGTCCTTCATTTCACCACTCAATTGCAACTTTAAATAATGTTCCACCTTCCTTTCTTTTTACTGTACCTTTATTTTATATCACTTCTAAAGAAATGATGGTTGCTTTTCTTTTTGCCATTAGGGAAACCTGGAGTTTCTTTCTCTTTCCTTAACTAACATTCTTTTGAAACCTCTCTCACTTGTCTTCCAGCTCTCTTTTACTATTAACATAATGTGTGTCTTTCCATCTCAACTGCCACTTAAGTCTGAAAAGTGACTGTGAAATTGCTTTTATCTGTAATGTGCTCCCTGTATGGCTTCAGCTGGATCTTATTTTAGTGACAAAACCAAGATCCTCCTGCTATAGATGCCAAAATAACATGACTAAGAAAAAAACAGTCTGTTTCTTCATTGGTCTCTTGAAAAGAAACCTATTTATGTTCAGACTTATGTGAATCCAGAGCCTGTTCATGTAAATAAGAAACAACACAGGTCCTCATTTTCAGTTGTCTACAGCTCTGGAAGCTTGGAAGCTCTCAACAGACCTGGATGGACAAAACTTGTCATCTTCATGCTTACAAGCTTACAAAAAACCCCTAGTTTTCAGATCACAGATTGAATCTTCAATAAGTTTAATGACTGGAGGCAAAAAAGAGCAAGCTGCTTATTTGTATGCTGGGTAGGCTCGGTTCCAAAGTATTGAAATCTTCAGTGTCATTTTGGTAATAGTTTTCCATTAACACATAAATGTTTTTAAAAGTCTGGGAAGTTAAATTCCATAGCTTTTTATTAACTGAGGCCAGGCCTTCACTTTTCCAATATGATGCAGAAAAGGAGCCCTGAAGCCTCATGTGACATTAATGAAGCAGGGCTGCTGCAGGGTGCTGGGGGTCGCAGAGCCCCTGTGTGCACCAAAGGGATAGAATTGGGCACTGTCTTGCCCTTATACAACTGCCTCTATCAGTGCATTTTAGAGGTTTTCCTGATACTGTTAGCTTGACCCATTTTATTTTTTTTAATGACCCCAGCTTTGTAAGGTCATGTCACATTATCTTGCAGTGAGTAGAATAAATTATTCCACTTTAATTTGTTAAATTTAATGTAAAATGTGTTTTAGCTGTATGTTTTAGTTTTGAAATCCCTTTTAACAACTGAGTAGTAGACAGTATTGGATGTTTTTATTTTTTCAAATCATTCACTCCTGATTCGAGTCATTAAGACTTATGGAGTTAGTATGTCTGTTGATGCTGGTATTTTCTTGCTTTCTTGTCTTTTTGTAGCAAGGATCCAACTTCTAAACTCAATTTGCCTCCTCAGTTTTCACCATAAAGTGTGTTTTAAGTGATGTGACCGAAGACTGAATCATAGAAAAAGGGACTCAGAAGGATTTCAAAAGATCACTCACCCCTACTTTGAGGAAGGATCAACTATGTTTCTGTCATGACTCACAGATATTTACCAAAATATTTGTTTTTAACAGGTCTAGTAGTGGGGCTCCCAGGGCTCATCTGGTAATAAAGCCAGTGCTTCACTATATTTTAGGGTCTGTCACTAGGGTTTCCTTCTTATGTCCAGTCTGAATTCCTTTTCTACATTTAAGCCATTCTTACCTTGTTTGCTCTATGCATACAGAGAAAATATTTTTTCCCTTCCTCTGAAACATGTTTTTTTCAACATGCTTGAATACCATCTTGTTCCCTCAGACTCCTTCTCTGTACAATGAACGTCTTCTCTTCACTCAGTCTTTCTCAGAGATCCCATTTGCTTGTCCTCTGATCATTGTTACTGCTTCCCTTTGCAGTCTCTGTGCTTATTTACTGGGTCTCCTGAAGCAGAGTGGTCTGAGCTTTATTTGTAATAGAGCTGAGCTAGCACAGTACTGTTTTAAATCATTTTAGGGAGACAGCAGTACTAGAAGGAAATCCAGTAATTTCTTCTTAAAAAAAAAAAAAAAAAAAAAAAAGTCAGAAATAAGAGGATGTGTTTTGTGTTCCAAACTAACAAGGAACCGATCAAATGGTTAAGTTTTCCAAATGAATTCAATATTTCCCACCACCCTCCCCCAAAAAAGATCCCATCTACAATGCAAATACAGTGAATAAAATATAGCTAATATTTCTAGACTATGAGGCAGCTTTCATAAACTTGGCTGAAAAAGTCTGCAGTAAGGAGTTTTAGTGATATGAGGGAAATAAAGTGTGTAAGCAATTTAAGGAAAAAAGAAATCCCCTAAGTGGGGGCATGGAGCCTGTGCTGCATGGGGTGGGGGTTGTACTTCAGTGAGAGAGAGAAATTGCATTTCTGTTGGTAAGTCTTAATGAAATTGAACCATTTATAACAAGACAGTTGCTATAACAGTTCAGTTGCCAAAATTTTAAGGAAAGACCCTAGGTCATAATAAATGACAGCACAACTAGCATCTGAAATAAAGAATTTACTTTGTAGGAGAGAAGGGCAAAGAATGTGTTAATTCATACAGCATATGCCTACTGTCACTTGTACAGATGGAGAATAAGGATATGTTTATATGGAATTTTTTTTTTTTTTTGAGATACATTTAGATTAACAAGTGCTTGCTTTCACCAAGATGAAACGTGCATCACTAGGGCCAGGGCGGTTCATCCAGCCTGGACAGCACATGATACTGCCAGTGCTGGATTTCCTGGCAAGGGTCTGGCTGCCTGAGGGCAGTTGGAGGCCAGACTGGGGTGCCAGGCTCCCTGCCGCTCTCCCTGGCTCTACCCTGGAGAGCCTCATGCAACATCTCTTGCCTGTTTCTCCTTGTATTAAATGAGAAAAACATATTTTGAGTCTGTGTCATGCCTTGGGTTCTGTGGATGACAAACACTTTCCCCAACAGGGAGTTTCTAGTTCTAAAACTGTTTCTCAGTGGATATACCAGGCAAACCGTTGAGGTATATATACCTTTCCAACACAAAAATTACATACACCTTTGTGCTGAAGCTGCAGCAAAAGTGTAATTGAACTGATCCATTCCACACCATGCCCCCCAAACACCAAAATGTCCCATGAAGGGCCAGTAAAGTCCTCAAAAGTTGCAGTTCATTCTCTAACCCTGCATGCATTTATCTCCTTCACCACCATTCAGGTTACTGAGGCTCAAAAAGATTTCTTGTATTTGGTCCCCTCTTTGTCTTATCCCTCCTTTGGAATTATCCTACTCAACTCTTGAGTTATCCTACAAGCCTCTTCTGGCCTCTGGTATCTCAAGAGTAATTGAGGCAATTACTTGCCTGTCTTACAGAGCTAACTGCTGATTCAAAGCAGGTATCATCCATGAAGAAAGCAAGAGAAGTGCTAAAAAGAAAAATGCTGAAGCCTAAAACTGATATAAAATGAATGAGAAAAGGCAGGACTGGACAAGGCTGTCTTTACTCTCCCATTTGTGTTTTACTCCCCCATATGTTGCTTATGTAACGTGTAACATTCCTTGCTGCCAGCAACAGACAGCCGTCACACATAACTCACTGTCTGGCCATCACATCTGTAACTTGTGTCATATGATATTATGTAAAAAGTAGGCGAAGTGAAAGGGAGTGTTGCTGCAGTCTACTACCAAAATATTATTTCTACAGAATCTAGTACAGCAGGGTAGATGAGTTTCAAGAAGCCACAAAAGAGGAGAGAAATTGTTTTCAAGGTGTTAATCAAATACATGAAACTCTGATTTTGCCATCCTGAACCTCAGGATAAAAGAGATTCAGGTTTGAAGATATCTTTCAAAAATCTGTTGCCAGGAAAATGGGATCAAATCCAGGACTTCGCTGGGGAACTGAATGGCAGACTTCCTGCTGGCTTTGATAGCACAGGATTCTGGCTCCTGGTTAGGATGCAGCAAGACCGGGTCACTTCCCTGGAAGATGGAGATGCCGTCCCTTGCCCTACTCAGAGGGAGTTCACTGGAGCTTATGTGGGGTGAATTAATAGTTCTTAGTGGTTTTGGAGACATTCAGACTGCATTTGTTCATGCTTCAGTGGGCAGCTGGATTAATTTTGAGGTTTTGCCAATGATAGCGGGTCTTTCACCATTAATATCTCAGACTAATATATTGGATTTTCATAATTCTGGCTCTCATCCCTTTATATGCAAAATAAGTTTTTGGATAATGTGTCTCCTCACATAAATCTGCAAGATATAATGAGTGAATGTAGAAGGAAAAGTCAAGCAGGAGCCACAGATAGGCTGTGAGAGAAGGTTAGTGACAAGGGGCTCCTCGAAGAGAAGGAAGAGGATGAAGGGGAAGGAAGGCATGGGGCTGGATGGCTGGAGGGTGCTCAGGGTAAGTTCCTTGAGACCCAGCCTCCTGCTGAATCACAGGTTTTGATTTTTGTCTTAGGTATAACCTCTGAAAAAATATTAGTAACTGCTGCATTATGATCAGATAGCAAAGGATCCAGTTCACTTAAAAGACTAGATGCACTGCTGTGGTAATGCATGAGTTAATCATTGGTTACGCAGATTCTCAGCAACTGAAACAAATAAACAGGCCACTAGATAGAAACTATCTGTCTCTGCTGGGTCCAGGAAACCATTATTTTGGCATGAAGAATGAGAGGGGGCAGATAATGGAATTGGCCATGCTCCAGGGTGCAAACACACAGATCCTTACACACTACTTTATGCAACAAACTCTCTGATGAAGTTCATTGTCTCATTCCAAATGAAGTTCACCCAGATAAAAGACACACTTCTAAATTTCATGTCTTTCACATACATGTGCCACAAATGCCACTGGTGCTATGGGCAGGATTTAAGGGCCTTATCGCTATGGGCAGGATTTAATGGCCCTAATCTGCAGTATTATGATTTCACCTTCTTTGTTTCGGGAAGATGCAAAATAGTTGCAAAGTCCTGGTCCATTTATATTTTCTGGGTCACACTGGAGGAGCCCCTTTGTCTGGGCAGGATAATCCAGGTTCTCTCTCCCGTGATAACACTCTTTTCTTTTTTTTGTTGGGAGGCTAGATGAGTGTTTCCCTTCTTTTCTGCTGTGACAGGGTTTCCAGAAGAGCTGAGCACAGTTCTTAGCATGCTGAGCTGAGGCTGTCCCTCATCACTGGAGAGATGAAAGCCATGCAGACAAGATGCTCTGGCAGGATGCTCTGCATTCCCTAGAGACCCCAAGAGTAGTCTAGGTCCTGGGGGGCAGCAGCAAGCAAGTAGCACTCTGTAATACCCCACACCTGAAACACAGAGCCCTGCCTCAATTTTAAATAAACACAAGCAACTTGGGAGGATCTTGTATATTAACAGGGTGTCAGCAGATCATGGGTTGGAGGTAACTTCTCTAGGGACTGAAAGTTTTCCTTCAGAGGGAGTGATGCAGCCAGCCCCTTGGGAAGCCTTTGGCTCATGCTATACTTCTGTTGACTCCTATATATTTGTATGTGGGAAAGACTGTGTTTGACTCTGATGAGAATGTTGCTTCAGACATGATAAAAGCTCATGACTGTAGCAGAGAACACAACTACTTCTTAAAATGTAGGTTGATCAGTACATGAAAGAGCTCACAATCATGGGGGTCTGGACTGTGGTGCAGGCGGTCCTTCCATCTTTGTTTTCATAACAACAAGCACTGTTACACAGTGAACACCCTCACTCAGCCACTCAGCTAGAGGGGAAAAGCCTTTGAAGTATCACCGTCATCATTCTATCTCTGCAGGAGAGCTGAGGGGTCCTCTGAGAGCTCAGTCTCAGAGACACTCTTTGGGCTCAGGTTGTTCTCTCCTTAAAAAGGAGCATACCTCAATTCCCATACAACTAAAGATCCCTGTTAAAAATATTGACAAATTGCCTGCTGCAGTTGTTATGTGTGGAGGAACTGACAGTATTTTAGCCAGAGATCCTCGAAGTACCCCTAGATCGTCAAGCAAACACTCAGTTGATAGTTACTATTTTTTTCCCCGTATATTGTTTTGCTATTTCAGGTGTGCTGGCATACTCTACCCTAATTTCACTTCTCTCCTTATGACTAATCTATGATGAAGACATCATATTTGCAAGAAGAGAAGCAGCTCCATAGTGAAAAAAGGCCTTGCCAAGTGAAGCAGGAGGGAAAACAATGCCTCAACACTTCTTGTCTATCATTCACCTGCCCTCCTACAATGCAAGCAATTCAATTAATATCGATTTGTAATGTTTCCATTAAAACCTTCCAGCTTAAAGGGCTAAGTTCTTTCCCCTACTGAGATTTCTCTTTCATGTGAAGTTTGATGTCAGGCTCTAATTCTGTTTCTGCCTCAGACTCAACCTCATACTCAAAGTCACTTAAAGCTGCCAGATAACTTCAGATTCAACCATTGGATGAAGATCTTCAGTTGGACCCTAATGATTTTTCTCCCCGCAGAATACAACTGTAATCACTACAAATTTTGCTGAATAAATAGAGAAATAAAAGATACAGCTGCTTAGCTCTATAATGAAGGATGTAATAAAAGTCAAGGTAAGAGGTAAGAAAAACAGATGGTTAAAACCCAGGAAGCAATGGCGTTTCAAATCAGAAATTACGCTGATGTGGAAATTTAAACAGGATTAACATCAGGCTTAATCATTATTAATGCAATACTTAGTCTCCATTTTCTATTCCTGTCCACACTTGCATTTGGTAAAATACTCTTGAGAAATAAGCACCGTTATCCTTATTTTGTAGTGAGATTAAGCTTTTAAGCCTTTTCTACAGAAGCTGTTGCAAGGACTGAGGCTAGAAACTTTAGGCTGCCATATCTACCTCTTCACCATTGAATTGCGCTCATTTTGCAGATGTCCTTGGAAATCTACAATCGTTCCTGTCAGCAGCCTCTTGTGTAGGAGGTGGACAACTGATGAGACAGGTGAAGGCACCAGAATGGTGCTGCAGGCCTGAACACATACTGTGAATCTATGAAAGCTTTGTCCTCTGCACTTCAGCAAATTCCCAGCCCTATTTGCAGGGCCTGCCTGCAGCATGCTGCCAGCCAGCCTCGTGCCTATCTGCCTCGCTCATCACAAGAGGACTGAATCAAACAAGTAAGGTCTACAGTTAATATTTTCACCAAATAGATGAACTGTTTACTGCTCTGTATATCATCCACAAGTGGCACATCATGAAAGTCACTACCAATGTCCCAAAATATATATCCCTTGGCAGCTCTCCTCTACCATGTCAGGCCACTTAAAGGCTGCTTCCAGCTCTTATGCTAACATTTCTCTGTGGGTGGCAGGAGCAGTGTGCCAGCTCAGCAGCTCCTGCTTGTCCCAACTTTCAAGACACATCTAACCATTACGGGGCTGTAGTTGGAAATTCCAGAGATATCTTCCAGTTCCATTTTCACAGCCTGTAACCTCCATCATGAAAATCTTTGAATCCCAAGCAACATTAAAAAACCTTCACCTTCTCTAATAGAGGATGAAAACACAGAGCGAGATGCTCTTTTATTTATATTGTAACTTTTTTGAATACTGCTTAGCAGTCAGAAATGAAATTACTACCTTGGCTTCATCATCAAGGCCATAGTGTATTTCTTCCCTCACAATCTGATGCTTGTGGAGCACTAGTTACATCAGCAGTTCATGACCATGCTGCACAGTTGTGTGTAGCCCTGAGCAACTTTAGTAAACATAATTTGTGGCCTTAAGCATATTTTATGTCTTTTTAGTGCTGCATATGAATGATAGTCCTTGAATTTAAAGCAGGACATTTGAAGTTAGATTTTATGCGGAATCAGATTTTCCTTTGGTACCTGGAAACTACTCTGGGGGAATAACTATTGCCACTCCAAAGGCATCCTGAAGCCACCCAAACTGAAATCAGAGTGATGGTGGAACCTCAGACTGCAGGTCACTATGTGAATTGCTACTGATTTGATGAATTTTCCTTCCATAGGAACATTCAGATAAGAAAAACTGTAAAAGGAATGTTTATATTCATAGAATGAGGACATTTCTGTTATGCTTTGCAACCTTGGGTTATTTAAAAAACGTCACTTTACATGAAATCATTTAGCTTTTCTTACTCTCTCATTCAAAGCCTTTTGTCTTATTCAGTTGTTGCAACATCTTCACAATTGCAACCCACAGTTGCTCAGAGACTCCCTCTTTCTCTGCTGCATCTGACTTGCCCTCAGATTTATATGCTTCATCCCCTATTACTCTGTGTCTTCTCTGTCTTTTAACAGTGAAAGCTAGTTGTCACCACTAATTGGTTTCTTCAAATGTCCCCTGCTACAGTTTTCAAATATCAGCTTGTGTGATCTTCTCCAACTTGTCCCTCATGTTTGGATGAGCTCTCTAAAATCACCTGCAAGAAGGCGATGTTGAGTCTTTCAGGCTCCTGATGCAACCCGTCTTTGTAGGAAGGCCTGCAAAAACCTATGTGAACTGTAAATTGTGATCATGGGACCTCTGTCAGAAGTATTTACTCATAATGTGTTTGTTTTCCCTGTATCTGTCTGTTTTCCATCTGCTTCACTTCTTTGAGTAGAGCCCGGCATTTCCACCTCTATGTAAAATCTTTAACATAGTGAGGTTTCAGTTCATGACTAGAGGAGCTATGTGTCTATGTGCTGCACTACTACAAATAGCAAATGGTATTTGTTATTTAGACATCCTGGTGAGCAAGACTGCAAATTACTCAGACCAGGATCTGTCTTTTGTGCAGCACCCAAAATCACTTGCTTTTGAAAGAAACCTCTACATAAATATTTTGTCTATCAGTAATACCAACGCAGCAGTTTAAATTATGAATATCTCTATTAGTTTATCTGAAAAAGTGAAGTTTCTGCTCGACTACTTGTTTTGTCACTCTTGGGTCTTTTCTTTCTGCCTCCTCCATCCCATCCATGCTTTCTGAGCACCTTCTGTGTAAAATTGAAGCAGGAGGGACAGCCTGGAGTAGCTGTTAGCTGGTTTCACAGAGCTCCTGCCAGTTTTCCTTCTCAGAGTTAGAACATTGCTTTGGTTACTGCACTGGTTTTGTTTTCTTTTGGGGGATATTTTGAGATATGATTTATTTTTTCTCTCTTTTCTGCATGGGAAAAATTATTTGAATCAAAACTGAAGTTATCTGTAGTGTGTATGGGAGAAGAAGAAAAGGGGAAGGAAACAAAGGGCATAAATCCAGCTCCTTGCTTCTGACCTCAAGTGGAGTGGAGTGGCTCCACTGGACATAAAATCAGTGTCTCTCCTTCATAAGTGCCCACTAGCCCTCAGCAAGTTCACAGTCCAGCAGCTATAACTCACTCTAGCAGCTTCTCTTGTTGGCAGATGCAGATCGCTGCTAATAAGATGGCTGGCAATATTTGGCAGCTGCCAATGGCAGTGGTTCCAGAGGCAGTTTGCTAGATTTGGCATGCCCCCAGCATCGTCAGAATCACAATTGGTCCTGTTGCATTCCCACGGATATTCTGAACACACATTTCTGTGTTTTTCTACCGGGGTGTGGCATGCTATCCTACTTCAAGCATGGAGTGTTTCTATCATTGTTCTTCATTTTTCTTTGTATCACATTGCATCCAGAGATCAGCCCAGTCCTTTAAGGTGCTGCTAAGCACACCCACCCTGCTATGTACATTCCCAGGGGGAGGACAAAAGTTCAGTTGTTTCCTGAGCAAGGCCCAAGCTCAACACTGGCTGATGTACCAGGCTCTCAAAGCCTGTGAAGCAGATAAGGCCTGTTTTTGTCTTTGCCTTGGATATTTGTTCAAGAGCTATGATTTATGGCAGTGAGTTGAAACGTGAACCTGACTGGCAGTGAAAAAGTATGGGTAGGTTGGTTTAGCAAAATCAGATCTCTTCCCTGTCAATGCAGCTAGACTGGCTTGAGGTTGTGAGCAATAGCTCTAGGTCATTTTGGCCCAGGAAATATCTTTGTTTTGGCATTTGTTGTGAACTCTTTGTCTGAACGATAAAACTGCACTCTAAAGGATTGGGATGACAACACTTTTTTGAGTAAGGGAGGTGGGGAGAAATTTTATAAACATGCATACTTACTTTCTCTCTCCCCCTGCTGTTACAGTCCCTGACCAGCTTTGGCTGGGAGGTAGCTGACCAGCCAGAGGTGAAGCTGGGTCACTTTGAGACTCAGCTTCCCATGGTGGGATGCCACATTTAGCAAGCTTGGAGTTCAGTGCATGGGGTTCAGTCCACACCTTGTTTAGGCCATCTGAAGCACAGGCCCTTTGCTTTGCTAATTTAGAGAAGAAATGTTGCTGCAGCAAAAAGAGTTTACCTCACTTGGTCCTAGAACAGCCACGTGTTCTGTTCCCAAAGTGTTGGCTGGTGACTGTACATACGCATGTGTTACCGACGTGCTTGGCATCCTTCAGTATGGACAAAGTGTTGCAGAGTGTGGTACTTTCTGGGTTTTGTACTTCTTAGGTTGAAAAGGGTCTGGGCTGCTCTCCATGGCCGGGAAAGATGCAAAATACGGCCAGTCCACCTGGAGTTTGTATTTGCTAAGTTTTGGAGTATGCTTTATTCATTTGTGTATAAATGGCAGAATGCCCATGTTCCACTGAAAAGCTTTGGAAATCACTTATAATGTTGTCCCTCCAGAAGCCGGTAAAGGTAGATCCAATTTAAGGAAATATTGTGTCAGCTTTCCATAGTAGATAAGCAATTGCATTGTTTGTTTGTTTTCTTCAGATACTAGGTTCTCAAGGTGATCTGAATGAAGAGAGTTTGATCCTATTCAACTCTTCAGGAATTGTTAAAACTCCTTTAAATCTGCAGATGATAGTGCAGCAGTATGTGTGTGGGAGGAATGAGAAGAGAAGCTAGCAAAAGAAACCTTCTTTGCTCCAAAGTCTGGATCTACTTTCATGACCTGATAATGTGCAACCACCACAGAGCACAAACCCCACAGTCTAGACATTTTTCATGGCATTTCCACTGCAGTTTCAGCTCTACAGATCAGGGAGGGCCACAGCATTTTGGACAGCCCTGCCCTGCCAGTATCAGCTGTGTTCTTCAGCTATGAGCTGTCCCTTCACATCTTTACAGCTGAGCAACGTTACAAGGGGCTGTGGCAGTGCTAGCGCATAGGAGCATGGGCTGTACCTCTGCTTTATTCCTTGCAGGAAGAGCGCTGCCTTTCCCAGAGCTCTTGGCTGGCTGGGATGGGTAGAATGTCCATTGCCATACACAGGGCGATCAAACCCTGCATGCACCATCTTTTCTGGTTCTCCCTGTTGTCACCATACCCCCTGTTTGCTGATTCCATCCAGATTCATCTTGTTCCTGGCACCAGAATGGCCCTGTGGAAAAAATAAGTAAAGACATAATTAACAAGACTTAACATCGGGCTTTTAGAGAAAGTTTTGGACAAAAGTTGCAAGTAAGATAAATATGAAAATGTATTTTTTATTTTTACTTAACAATGACAGTCCTTTTTGTCTATTTTCTATACCTGTCACCTACATTCTTCTGGCATGTCCTAGCTGCAAAAACTGGGGCTACACACATTTCCTAGGGCTTCCAGATGGCTCCCTAAGTTTTATATGACTCTACCTACCCCCTTTGATATTTCTTTCTGGTTAAGATTTGAGTACAAATGGAAATATTCCAGATGGCTTTAGCTGGAGCCAAGTGCCTTCAGTACTTCAGAGCTGCCTAGACAGCCCACTAACTAATTGTCCCTTCTCAGTCTGTTCATGTTAAATTCCTCAGACTTCTTTTGGGGTTACAAAAATGTTCTTCTGTTATATACAGTATCAGCAAGTTACACTTTGTTAAGTGACATCCCTATCCCCAGTTTCTTTAAAAGACTACATATAAACCATTTAATAATAGCATGAATAGCAGATCCAGCAAGAGATTTGCTTTGCCCAAACATGTCTGGCACTTTCCTCCTCTTCCCCTCAAAAACCCTGAGGTTCTTGTGTGGCATGGTATACCTTGTAGTTTTATAAAAATGATAGAGAATACTCCTGTAAACCAAGATTTCCAAGTCTGGCTTCACATAGTGAATAATGATGTAATCTGAATATGATTAATTATTGGAAAAGCAAATCTGGAGATAGGGATTTAGAGTGATTTACATTGAGGGCTGCCAAAGATTTTTAGATCTTATTTCTCTTTACTTTTGCTATTAGTTACAGCAGTTTCCTCTCTTTTCATGTGCTTTTCCATGGAATTCTTTAGTATGAACATAATGAAATGAGTACAATGGTCTGCAAAATTCTAAAACTAACATCTTCCTAGCAAAAAATAAGCTAATTCCCAAGTAACAGAAGCAACTGAACACTTCAAACCTTTGTTCCACACTGCTACCTAAGGAGTGCAGAGTGGCTTGCCTCATTAGACTTCAGAGCATGACACAGAATATAGGAGATAAAAATATCAGCAAGACAAGCTTTGCTAATGGCATGTTTTTCATGTTTAAAAAACAGTTTTGTACTCTACAAGAGATTTAATCAGAAGAGAGTACCAAGGTTCATGCAAGTAGAAATTAGGATTCAATTTGTCTGTTACAACAAAAAGACCTCTGTCTAGTCAGGGCTTTTAAAGCTGTCATCCCACAGAACAACACAGAAAGGAGAGCAACTCTTTCAGCGCTTAGACCTGAAAGTACATAAAGCAGAAATCATTGCTGAAATGTCAGAAGACAGAAATCAATCTCTTACAACCTTTTAGGTGAAGTTGACGTACTTTGTTACTCTACATAAAAAGGCTAGCATAATTATGTCTATGGTATTTGAATGCATGATATTAGAGATCAAACATTCATCAGATGCTTTTATTAAAGATATTGTTAGCATTTTGTTAATTAGATTGATTATTTCATGAAGCTGATTGTACCACTTCATGTTCCTGGACAAAAATATTAGGATGGGCATGAGAAGCGGTACACTGGCAGGCAAAACAGAATGAGCATGGGATGAAGCCAAAGGTGAGAAAAAATTAAGCTGATGAAAAGGAGTCAGGAAAATCATATTCACTCGTTCATGCTGACTTCCAGAGGAATACAATCTGTGATTCCTAAGTCTTCCTATTTCTTGTGAACAGATTTCTATACTAGTACACCTCTGTCCCTACTGGAGCTGGTTTTCTGAGTAAGTAACATGTTAATGCTGCTAGCTGTTACTCCATTGCCTTCTTGTGCATCTCAAGTGGCAGATTCCTGTTTGGTGGATCGAGAATTTTCACCCCTGGTGATGACCTTCCTAAATACTGATACAATTCCACTTGAGAAAGCTTCTGTTTTGAATTTACTGTTTCTTCAGTTCAGGTCATTATACTGATATTCATAGGAATATACAATCACTACCAAAAAGCAGTGTTAAAAATGATATTAAGATGGCAAAGTCCACTACTTAAAAGTTAAGAAATGTTGAGAAACTAAGAAGCACAATGGCACTGTATTACAGCTCACACCTGTTTTGCTGATTAAGGATACCAATTAAACTCAGACACCAGAGTGAAAAGAGTAGGTGTATTTTACTGGTGATAACTAAAGAATGTAACAGAGTAATACAGAAAACATGCAGTAAGAAAAGGCAGAATAATGCACCTAAAGCAACAAATAGGAAAATACAGGGTAATGCATCAAATCATTACTATATGAGAGAGAGAATAGTGATTAAGAAAGATACCTCACCACTTGCATACGTTACTGTCATCCAGATCCGCAGACGCTGGGGAGCCCCGGTTACAGCGAGGATTTGGAGAGCCTGTCCCGGCAAGTGGGAAGTCCTACATGATGTGTCCATCCATAGGTGAGGAGTCACTGAAAGCGGGTCCAGCCTTATATACTAGAGATGGGCAAGCCAGAATAGCTGGCACCTTTGTTTTGAGTGGAAAATTTCTAAATTTTTGATTTCATTCTCCTGTTGGATTCCACCCAAAGCCTGGCCAGGGCTCGGGGCGGGGGGGGGGAGGAGGAACAAGGGAGTTTCTAACAAGGCCAAACACTTGGGTTCTCAGCCTTGAACAAGGCTAAACAAGGTAAGTTGGATACATTCTCTCAGCATTTCATCCTCACTACTGATTATATTCTGTCTAAGCTGCATCTTTCACTAGTGAGCTTACATACTTTGTTAATGATTACATACTAAGTTAGCAGCTTCAGCTCGGGGCCTGTTGTTCAGGCTTCAGTACTTCAACACTTTAACACTTCTTACATCAGCATAAGTGGGTTGTTATAACTTAGTACAATACCTACTAGCACAATGGTTATCAGTTATAAAACATACAGGATTCATCTATAGGTCAACTTTGGCTTGGGCCTGTTGTCCAAGCCTTAGCACTTCAACATCACATTACAAAAGTATGTGACAGTAGTGTAACTTAAAAGCTGTTTCACATGAGTCCCAGCACAACAAGGTCTAAATTCTGAAGGAAATTTTGCTAAAGGCTTGTGAAGCTGTCTGGAACCCTAATTCTCATACTGATCTCTGGACTTGGACTGGTAGACCTTTTCCCAAACCTGGTGTCACAGCACCTTTTATTGTACCAGGGGCTTTTATTGTAAAGTGGAAGAAAGATTACTAAATAAATAAAGGGAATCTACTGTATTAATTGAAGAGAGTCTACCAGCACAGCTCTGCGGCGCTTTATGTAAAAGCCTTGCAAGTGAACTAGAAGGCAGACTGAACTGTGCCTCTGGCAATAGGAGCAGAGGGAAAAACAACTCTTGACCTGATTTTCTCTCCCTCTCCTGTTACCTTACAGCCATGCAGAAGCCAGGTAGACTGTGAGTGTGTGCAGACTAGGCGGGAAAGGAGTACTCATTTTGAGCCAAATGTTCTCAAAGCTTGACAACAGACTTTGCCAGAAATTTTGCTTTTCTTATACAGGAACCTGGTGTGGCTTGTGATACAGTGATAAAACCTTTGATTAGGCAAAATGTGACAAAAGTTCTTCATACACTGGAATACAGCTGAATAATCTCTGCCTCTGAAACAACCTAGTTTGCTGCCTAGGAGATAGGGAAAAGAGGAAAGGCTGTTATAGAAGGCAGCAGATGTTTTTCTTATCTATATATCCTTTAGATGGCCTCATTACAGTAGTGTCTGGGTATATTGTTCCTCTTCCTGAAGACTCTCAGGAGGTAAGAAAGTGATATTTTACCCATTTTCAGGGAGAATTAAGGCACAGGGGATAAACAATATCTGTGGCATTGTAGGAGCTGACCCCAGATGTTCAGTTTCTATTAATCTATCTATGGTCCTTCCCTCAGTTCTGTTTTTGCTTCTTGAATGTGCAGCCCCATGCAGTTTTAAGCATTTGTAGGGAGGTTGCCTTCTTTTACATGAATAACTACATTTATCTAAAATACAAGACTCTTTAGTAAAAGCAATCAAAAGGGAGAAAACAGAATAATGAAGTATATACAATCTTATTTTGACTGCTCCAGGCACATGATTATGGAAGTTCAATTGCATAAAAACAGATTCTTTCTTCTTCTCCAGATCCAGCGTTATTCAAGCAGTAATGATAGATGGTGATTGTTGTACTGAAATGTGCTGTGTTTCTATTCACTCCTAACTCTAAATTTTATAACCCATCTTCCAATTTCTCCACTAAGCACAAACTATTAAATTCTGTGTGGACTTTGTTGTGCTTTCATCACTAGAGTGCTCCACCACCACCAAGGAAGATTGACCCAGACTCCCAGAAGTGCCCGCTAGGTTTCAGTGCCTGATCATGAATGAGTAACTTGTGGCTCATTTCTCACAGACTTCATCTCCTCTCTCCAACTTCCATGTCATACCTCTGGGGTCTCAAACAAGCAACCAGAAAATGAGGAACATGATTCCTGGTTGTGAGTGAAAGTTTTAACCTATATTATATAAACATCTGAACCATTCAGAAGAATTCTTTGAACAAGGGATTTAGGCAGAGTGTTACTGTTCAAATCCCAAACTATAGTTCTGAAACTTCCTAATTCAGTTGCCATCCAACCTTTCAGTGCCGAAATACCATAGGGAGTTTATCACACTAGAGAATGAGAGTCGCTGTGGATTATGCTTCTATATATGCCTCAGCTATGACAAAGAGCAGTTTGTTACTTGGCTTATTCCTGAGCTGGCCTGAAATCCAGAAATAGAACTGTGGCAGTTAACTAATTTCTCTCAGTAATTGGTAATTGGTAGACCCTCCTTCTCAGCTGCATGTGTGATAAGTCAAAACCAAGTAAACTATCTGAGAAATTTGAGACCAGGATTCCTTGTCAGCCGAAGTGGTAGCAATTTAAATGTTACCATTTTTCAGACCTACTGTATACAGGGTAGTGGACTTGGTGACCCTGGGATGTGGGATGGCAGGAATGTCTCTGAGGTTATGGGTTAGCCTTAATAGTTTCCAACCTCTTGTGTCATCTGAGCAGTCATCTCCATTGTGGGTTGCTATTTCTTGCTCCCTTGAGTACATCAGCCAACAAGGCCAGATGACAGTAAGTCTCCAAATACTTATGTATTCCCCCACTCCCAAAAAATTGTGGATGTGAAACTGACAAAAAGCAGGGGCACAAAGGTAATCAGCCTGAAACCCTGCCTGTGTTTTGAGAAAAACGTTTGAGCTCTGTCTTGGCCAGCTCTAATTTAATTAGAGGGAGGATGCTGCTCCTGTTGTCTTTGGAAGCCTTTTATAGCTGAGGTTGGGGTGAAGGAAGGTTAAAGCTGCAGTAGTGTAAATAATGTAACAGTATTTCATCTTGACTTGGGATTTAAAAAAAATATTATTAGATGACCATCCTTCTGTGATAAGAATCTGTTCAAACAGTACTATTTGTTGAAATAATTTTTGTCTATTTTAGCTGGGTGTGCTTTCTGAAGTTAAAATTGCAGAAAACTTTAATATGAAGCACATAAACAGCAAAGGGTTCAGTTGTTGTCTTTGGTATAATCCCAGATTTTATTTGTTTATACATAAGCATTAAAAAAAAAAGGAAAACCAAGTTCCATCCAGGAAAGCATCCACTTACAATTCTATTCATAAATATTCAAAACATCACCTTATATTAAATACTTGAAGTGTCTAAAGTGTAGCCACTGGAAGGGTTTCAGCACCATTTTTATAAGTCTCACTTCATGGTAGAACTCTGTAACTAGTGGTAACTTGGACTGAGACTAAACTACAACACCCAAAGCCACTGAGTTTCACATCTAGTACTCCTGGGACTGGCCACATGCCTACCCCAGTGCATGACTTTCATTGACAGGGTCAAAGTTTGCAAGGCAGCAAATGCTGGATTTCCCCATTCTGGCCCAACTCTGGGTTTTGTTATTAGCTACAAATCAGAGTTGAGAGAGAGGGTGTGTGTTAAGATGGCAAATGCTCTATGGCATGCTTCTCCCTAAGCTAAATTAATATTGAACAACATGAAACTCATTGAATGAGTCAGCCAGTGAGTCAGCAGAGTAGTTAGTGGCGAAAGTGCAAGCCTTCGGCTGATAGACATGATTTAGAATCTAAAATCCACAATCTGTTTTCTTTATGAAACTTCAGAGATCTCAGGAAAATAACTTAACATGATTGCCCAGGCTAGCAAAAAACCTTCCCCTTTATCACATAAACACTCCTCTGCGTGAATTGAACCATAAAAGTATATCCTCAGAGAGCTCATCTACTGCTAGAAAAAGTTTACACATGCTTCATTTCATTATATTTTTTTCTATGAGATAAGAATATCTAGGCTTGAGTGAAATGATCACACTGACATCAGATAATGCAATTCATACTGCTTGGCTTCTATTCAATATGAAATCCCAACAGGAACACAAAACAAAGAGAGGATGGCTGTGTAGTCAATGAATTTATTTTATTTTTTTGAAAAGAAAGAATAAAACACTCTTTGAAAACCACAATATGTTGTCTTTACAATGTGACCTGTTAGCAATGCTCAGATAGGTAGTGCCAAATGCATCTTATTAAAGTCTAATTTTATACATTGACAATATCTGGGTATAGCAGTTACATATTGAAAACCATAAAAATTTAAGATCCGTATTTTTTTAAAGGGATTTTTAAACAGGGGGATACTTGTCCTAGGCTGTAATTTATGACATCTTTCACTGTTTGGACTTCTGGAGTCTAAGACTGCAACTTCACCCACAATGGAAAAAGTTTTCAACCAAAAACAGAGTTCAGAAGTGCTCGCCAGCACTGGGCCAAAATATTCTATAATTAATCACTGTCTAAAAGGAAAACCTCAAACCCAAAAATGTTTTAGCTGGGGAATGTGTGTGTGTAGGCAGGTGTCAAGAAGAGGAGAGGAAATATCTCTATATTTCTCTTTTTCTTCTTTTTCTGATAAAAGATTTTTTTATACCAAAATTTTGACAAATGTTTTGCGAAATTTGTCACAGACATATACTCCTTAATGAGGAGAAGTGTCACGGAACAGTCTAAAGAAAATCTCTTGAATAGCCAGGGAAGCTTACATTACACTCCCAGCTCCTTTGTGAACAGGTTTTCTTACTTAGATTGTGAATCTGTCTTGATCCTTTTGCTGGAGCTTCATATGGCATCAGTGATGCCAGTGTCTGGCATCGGCCATGCCCTGCTTTGTCATCTGTGGTAATGCTCTGTTTCAGATTCATCGTGAGTAGCAAATAATGCATACACACCACTGATGCTGCTGGAGCTTATGAGGGGTAAATTGGTGCATATATGGGACTGTTGGGGCAGTTGCACTGGACCAGCTCAGTAGCATTAAAAGGTTTTGAGATTTCATCCTCTCTGGAGAAAGTGCAAGAAGTCTCTCCCAATGGAGCTGTTTAAAAACACAGTTGGGTTCAGGAGCTCAGAGGTGCATTTGCCTGTCCTTGTTCTCTCTTTGCTCTTCTGCACACTATCAAGACCCTGCCTGAGCAGTTGTCAGCCTAGAGCTCTGTAATAATTAATATGGGAGCAGTTCTTATTGTGAGGGTAACTGAACACTGGAGCAGGTTGCCCAGGGTACTTGTGGACTCTCCATCCTTGGAGATATGCAAAACCTGACTGGAGAAGACTCTGAGCAAGCTGCTATAGCCGACCCTGCTGTGAGCATAGTGGGTAGACGAGACAATCTCCAGAGCTCCTGACTGATCTCAGCTGCTCTGTGTTTCTATGAAGTATTAATGGTCCTGGGTAGACGTTCTTCCTACACTAGTTCCAAGACTAATGGTTCCTTCATTCAGCAGTGCAGTAGGCCTATTTTAAGGTCTTGCTGTCTCATTATGCACTGTATAAACTAGAGTGTCCCAAGAGACACATTAGAGTTAAATATCAGGGCTTTGATTCCTGCTAAAGCTAAAGTTCCTTGGATTTTATTTTAACAGAAAACTATTTACTGTTTGTATTTGTGGAACTCTCAGGGTATCATCATCAGAACCTAGTCATGACAGACAGTGTTCAAACACAGAGCCAAAAGGGACTTCCTACTTCTCAAAAAGTGCAGCTCAAGCATAAACCAGAGAAAGATGGATGAGAAATTCATGGATAAAACAAGCAGATATTAGTTAGCAGCATTAGGAATCTAACCATTACCAAATTTTTGTAGGCATTTTGGGAATTTAGGGAACATTTCCTTAGCATGGGGTAAAGAGATCAGCATGGAAGAAAGCACAGTAGTTCTTGTCTGAAAATGTAAAAAATTAGTGTTAGTAGTCAGGAGATGATCTGATAATTTAACTGCACAGAAGTGAATGATTGGATGAGTATATGAGAAGGTCAGTGTAAGAACAAGGCAAATACCAAGGACAAAGAAGCAAACAATATAGAATATGAAATTAATATGAAATATGGGTTTATGCCAAAGGGTGGGAAATACATAGATGAAGAGGAAAGTGGTGGTCATAGCTGAGGAAGGGTGGTAGTGACCAGAAATGGGAGATTGAGACAGCTGTGAAAAGGAGGAGGAGAGAAGAGATGCAGAAAACTCTTTTCTTCTTAAGTTTAAAAACTGATGTGGTCGTCATGCTCTCAGAAGCATCCCTCTAGCAGCTGGAGAGCACTGTCCCAGTTTGCCGGATGTGAGAGTGTATAGACATGTCCCTGCAGGCCACGCAGAGCTCCCATGTTGGGAAAGGGAGAGATGGCTGAGCCAGGAGCACGTAATGCCTAGCCCTGCAGGCATGTGGCACATGACTTTGCATCTTTGTCTTTTCAGGGAAAAATAAGGCAAATATTTTACTAGCTAAATGTCATAGTAGTTAACTTATTTTCCCACTTACATTGTTAAGCATTGGCTAGAAAATATCCCATAGCCATGCCACTTAGCCTGCAGATGGGCATGAGATCAAGCATATGGGAAGGACACTTGAGATGAATGTAAGCAAGTGTAAGACATCTTCTTGAAGAAAAGCACTAGTTTTATTCATGTTAATAGGTGGGCTGTTTAAAAAGAACCAAGGAAGTAGACTATAATTATATAAAATACCCTCTATGTCAAAGATTGTTGTTGACCGTATTTGTATTAATATTACAGTGCTACCTAAAATTATAGAATTCCTGAGACATTAGCACTGGTAGTAGGATAAGTGGAGTTACTGTATGAGCTGGTCTGTATGGCTGCCATTTTCTGAACTTACTACAGATGTTGCCCATGTCCTGTGCTACTCTGTTTCTATACTCAACATATAGCTGAAATGCCTGGGTTTGCCCAAGGGCACACAAGGAACGGGGCAGCTGGGAGAGATAC
The DNA here is from genome assembly GCF_031877795.1 of Strix aluco. Classification (NCBI taxonomy): domain Eukaryota; kingdom Metazoa; phylum Chordata; class Aves; order Strigiformes; family Strigidae; genus Strix; species Strix aluco. The sequence goes on along the minus strand of NC_133933.1, from coordinate 98,658,711 downwards.
AACTACTCTCTGCTTCCCTGACCTGGAGCTTTGATGCTGGGTTCATGTGTTACGTCAGCTGCAGCAGTAGGTCCCGAAACCAAGCTTTAGCGGTGTCTGAAATGTTATCCCATTAATCACAGTCCTTGCTTTCCTTCCCATCTCCCCATTTCATTAATGTTTTCCAGTAAGAGCTGTGGCACTTGCTGGCTCCTGCACATGGTGGTTAGTGTGCAGATCAAGCTTTATTTGGTTTTAGAGCAATTAGATCTCGCCACCATCCTTTTTTTGGCAGGACGTTGTCTCCTCCAGTGCTCCCCAGGCAGCATGTGTGATGGAAGTGTTGCGGGTTTATGTCTTTGCAGCATCTGTGACGAACTTCAATAAAAGTCTTGATGCTGTGTGGGGCTGTTATGGCAACTGCAGGGGAGCTACGGGTGGCAATGGGGAAGGCTGCAGCGGAGGTCTGCTGTCGCTATGGAAACACACAGCCCCTAACCTCTTCAGGGAAGCCAATCTATGGCATCCTCATTCCTCTGTCTCAAAACACCTGGACAGAAGTGGGTGCATGAGGTGACCATACCTATAGGAAGAACCCACAGGTGCTCACTGGCCCAGGGACTTGGGGTCCGGCCCCCTGCCCCCCACAGACTCTTCTTGAGGAGCCCCTGGTGCTATGATGTCAGGCCCACAGGGCCACATGCTGAGCTGTCCTGGGTGAGGACACTTCATTGCCCTCACCTACAAGCGCATATGCCATTGCTGCAAAATCCTGTTTCCACCAGGAAGGGCCCCATGGAACCATCATTTTGGCCTTCTTTCCTGCCTGCCTTTGGGTCACATAGCATATTTCCCCATGCTTAGCAGAGCCTGCAGCACTGCCCCTCATGGCCTCTGAAACTCTGCTGTTCCATGAAAAGTACTTTCTGCTGGAATTTTACACTATTGGTCTCCAGAGGAAAGTCATGACTTTTATTAAAAAAAGATTTCTAGAACTTTTCTATGCGACTTAAAAAAACCAAACAAACCAAAAAACAAAACTAAAAAGAACTAATTAAAAATAGTTAGAAATTGCTAGCTGTAGTACAACCCTGGAGAAGATGGAGAAGGCCAGTTCACTGAAACCAGAGTCTCCAGGCCTGGGGATTCTAATGGGATTTTTTTTTCAGCCTTAACAGTTAGAGAAGAAGATGAGCAAACAAGGGAAATACACAGATTTCTCTTAGTTTAGACTTAATTAAAACATCTTCCATTCTTGCTTTAGCTGTTTCATATTTTGTTATGTTTTAAAAGTCCTTCAGAATTATTTCAATGTCTGTGCAGGCTTTAATGTGCTTTTCTGAACAATCTTGCACATTTCTACAGCATCCATTAAAGATGTCAGTTTAAACACTCTTTCTCCTGAAAGACTGTTATTCCAGTTGACAAAGTCTTAATGGGGAAATTAAAGCTCAATATTTTAGATTCTCACAAGGGTGTGGATTGCAATAGACTTCTGCTCTGTTGTGCATTAATTCCCCATGATAAGGCTTTTGAACCTTCTAACACTTTGTATGCTAGCAAACACATGCATATGTGTAGCATCTTTGACTTACGCAGAGGCACTTGTGCAGGAATGAGTTTGAAGTTCTGGATAATATTTTTCTGTGGTGGCATTTGGCTTGATTATCTTCATCAATTATGAAATACTTTTAAGACCATCCCAAGAATGATGGATTTCCCTAGGGGACCTAAATCTACCATAAACTTTATTCTACTCCAAGTAGACTAGGTACCTGTCTCCAGACTCAGTTTTGCTCCCCCTGGCCAAGTAGTCCACTGCTTTTAATTGCATGTGTTTTATATTCTTTTGGTTTTAAACCACATACCCTAGTCTCCCATGGTATAGAAAGAGAAAAAAAGAGGGGTAATATTTATGAATTATACCACAGAGTGAACTCGAGAAAGAATCCCATCACTGAGCTAGAGTACAGCAGAGGAGAGTACAGGGTGGGACAGCAAAGTGGAGAAACAAAGCATAGAATAGAATAACAAACCTCAGGAGGGTCAGAAGGCTGTCTCCTCTCCTGTGTATAATGGACTGCATCCCACAGTGAGGAGACATTGATGCCAGAGGAGTTCTGGATTACAGATGACCTTCTTAATTCACTGTCCAGTAAACTCTCACAGAAAGCTAGATGTCTGGAAGATATTAAATTCCTACAGATATTATAGAAACCGGTTGGTGGTTAGTGAAGAATGGTCCCTATTACTGTCCCATTTAAGGTAAAGGTTGCTGAGTGAACTCAACACTTATCCTCTGCGTTTGACCTCCTGGCTGGCAGTCAACAGCATGTACTTTCAAGCCAGTCACTGTCCATGCTGCCCCTTGCCCCTTTAGAAGTTATGTGACTTGCAAAGTAGATAGAAAATGCTTGAGGGAATATGAGAATAAATATAGGAGTCCTGGGAGGAGGGGAGCATATGTGGGAGAAACTGGAGGTATAAGAAGATGAAGCTGGGACAAAAGATAGAGGAACAAGGAGTGCAGTGGGAATGTGCAGGGAAACCAGAACTCTGTTTGAGTCACCATCCAAACTTCTGCTAATTACTTAGTGTATGTGTCTGAATATAAGGGGGCGGGGGGAGAACGGAAGAGAAATGTTACTTCTGTATATTTAATGGCTATAAAAAACAGTCAGAACTTCCAAAAAGATACTACTTTTTGGAACATTGAGTAATGAGACCAAAGCTTTTTGCAATAATAAGAATCTTTCCAACAGGTTCATCTGTCTTAGATTTGTTAGATTTTTAACATTATTTCTTCGATGCTGTGTTAGAGGTCCCTGCTCTTAGGAGCTCATGACTGAAAAAACAGATGTTGAGCTAAGATACAATGAGAGAGTTAGAGAAAACAGATTATATGGATTTCTTTTTTGTTTGGTTGTTTGCCAAGCATGTAACGCTGAGGTTCTTCAGCTGTGAGCTACTTGGAATGGTAAGTGTTAACGATAAGAAGATGTAAGCTTGTTGAACTCCAAACCCTACTTCCCTCACCGATTGAAGTTCCTCCACCATTTAAAAATGAGTGTACATTTTACTGTGCATATTCTTAAAACCTGTTAAAGACCAGAGTACTTAGGACTTTTTCTTTCTCTTTGTGCTGTCTGCAAACAGCATGAGAAAGTTAAATGAGGCTGTTGGGTTTTCACCAGTTTTAAAGGTCACCATTGTACCGTATATTCTTTCGATGAATCATGAAATTCACTGTAACTGTCTCTTTCTTAGTTTGTGTTTTCCAAAGTATTGCTGAACCTGAGCCACATCACTCAGTTCCCTAAACCAATATAATTGTGTTTTGGCTGTATATTCTTCTCTATAGCAGATTGATTTTGTACAGCTCTGTTCAACAAAATTTATCTTACCCATTTCAATACAGTCAGGTCTGGAAGAGATGTTTAAATTTATCTTACCCATTTCAATACAGTCAGGTCTGGAAGAGCTGTTTAACAGTAACAGGATGACACACAAGGTAACCATCTACTGCCAAGTTGGAAATTTGGAAAGAAAATATGCCTGTACTGAATTCTGCTCTCTTACAGCTAATTACTGGTATTTAGTTACTTATGGGGAAGAAGATACTGAGATTTGTAAGGTCTGTTGCTGACCATATCTGAAAGTCAGAGCATGTATTTATTACTTAAAGATATTTTAGAATGTTCGGCCTGAGGACTCCATGTTTAAAAATGTTGGCCAATATACACATAATCACGTAGGGATGGAAAGAATGCATTCTAACGAATCTTTAATCTGTGTAAAAGCCATTGGTGCCAAAAAGATTTCTATGTAATCCAAATTCAGTTTGTTCTTGAAAAGCTGTCTGGAAGTAGGGAATATGAGGCACAGTTCACACTCATATCTCAGGTTTAAATAACCAGTCTTTGACATATAACAGTTTTCCACTGATGATGCACCTATAATATAGCAAGGAGGTAAAGAACATGCATGGATATGTTGTTTTTGGGGAACCAAGTCATCTATATTTGGATCCTTGAGAGCTTGAAGTGTACATTTCCCATGTGTGTCTGTCTGCGACAAAGGCAATGAACCATGTTTCCAGTTCTCAAACTAACTCATTCTGTGAGGAGAAAAAGCAAACAAATGAGAGCTCTATTAAGTATGTGGGTGCTGACAGCACCAAAAGTGTTTTGGAGGCTTGTCCAGTGTCAGAGGAATGGCCTAAACTTTTTAAAGGTCTGTAAAGTCTGTAAAGGTACAGACTTCTGAAGTCTGGTGATACAAAGCTTGATGCTACCATTAGCCCCTCATCAGTAAGATATTTTCAGCTACTTGCTTCTCTTTCAGGTTTTCTCCATGCATCAGAAAAGTTGGCAGAGAGAACGAACTTATTCAAGAATAAGTATGAAAGACTTCATACTCCTCTTTTCCTCTCTCCACCAGAAGTGCACTTTATGACCTTATGTTTCAGGCCATTAACACTGAAAGTTTTTAAATATGGCACAGTCTCATCATCCAGAAGTTTAACTAAGTGTCCTTCATCCTGTTTTTTCTAATCATAATGCTAAAATTTTGTATTTTTGTCTCCCAGGCTTCTGGGTGAGTAAGTTGAAGTGTTCAGGTAAAATTCAGGATTTTCTATATCTTCCTTTTTTTTCCAAGGAATTTATTTCCTTAATATCAGTTATTAGTTTTTCTCAGATACCAAGGCAAATATGGATATGCAAGATAGTGACAGTGTAGTAGGTGCTTTCAGTGGTGTGAGCTGCTCTGTCCCTTTCTCTCCAAAAAGTGTTGAATAAACCTTTTCAGTCAGGTCATTTCAGTCCTGTGAAAATCATGCCAAAACTTGTATTTGGGTACCTAAGCACAAGTTTAAGGGCTTAACTTTAATTTTTTATTCTGGATTTCACTGGTATTATTCAAATACCAATCTGTTTCTCTTGGAGTGAATCTTTGAAATACACAGTTATCGGCATGCGTTGTTAAAGTCATCATAAAGTAACAAACAGCACAAAACCATACCGTGTAGTCCCAAGGAGAGAAATCTGTTCTTTACTCATAAAAGAAACTTACAGAAAGGAAACCCACAAGCAAGTTTTCCATGGCTGAATGTGGGAAGAAAAGAAATCAAAAGACAGGTAATGAAGAGACAGGACAAAAAGCTAACCAGCTCACACTAGTTGTCCTTTTTTGGAGGTGTGAATTTTCAGAGCAAAAGTGGATCACTGTTGCAAAACTCCCTTTTGAACTATTGAATACAAAATACAGTAAAGTAGGTATGGAAAGATTTACAAATGACAAAACCTGGAAGTCAGATTTAGGATCTCAAAAAAAATATTAGTCCAAACAAGATATCTGTGGTTCATCATCAAATAATTTTGCCAGTGGGAATGGAAAAATTTTTATCTTAAAAATGATTACTTAGAAAGTTCTGCAGCTCCAAAACACCCAATCTAATGAATATTATGGGCCTTTCTTGAAAGACAAATATTTTATTTCTAAGTAACAAAGAAAAAAATGTTGAGGTACTCTTGTTTACAACTGAAGTTAATCTTGTTCTGTAGTTAGTATCTACAATGAAATCAGAATACGTCCATTCTGTCACATCTTTTCTAAGGGAAAAGATACTTGATCAGTACCAGATACCCAGATTAACAATTAGCTTTATTTATCTACATGCCAAGCTTACTGTGTAGTGTCTATAAAAAAACCTAGATAATAAGTGCAGCAGAATTTGATAAAGCACTGGTTATCAAATAAGCAGTGAAAAGGTATAATCCCAAATGCGAACAATATTTGAAAAATCCAGGGCAAAAAGATTTACGTGAACAGTTTAATATAAAAATATCCTGAAGATAAATACCAAATGAAATGTGCAGATCAAATTTGGGATGCAGAAATTGTTTCCTTCCATTTTGGAATAACAAGATATGGTATAAAGAATCCCTTCCTTCCCTTCCAGCTAATCTATTGCTCTAATCTCACTGTTTCAGTGAGATAAATAAGCACATGCCCAATTTTGAACACTTGAGTAGTTTCTATTTCAGAGGGACTATTCTCCCCAGAAGGTTAAGCAGGAGCCAAGCGTCTTACTAAACTGGTCCTTTTGGCTTTGCTGCCCTGCCCATTGGGATCACTGGAAATCTAAACTCATGCCTTTTTCTCCTAGGAGCTTGAAACAAGATTTAGATAGCCTTTAGGCCCACAAATTCTGACTTGCAGTGCAAAACATACTTGTGTAGCAGCAGCTTTTTCTGGTTAGTAGCTAACCTCCATGGCTTTTTTTGCTTCTGCCCAGAGACTTTCCCTGATGCTCAGATTTGCAGGTGTGGGTGTGCCCAGCTCAGGTGCTGCCTGGGCAGGTAATTCCCACCCAAACACTAGCCAGGTGCAAGATCAGGGTCAGTCTGTAGCTTCATTTACCCAGAGGGTCTGGCACTGTAGGAGAGGTCACCACCCCCTGACCAGACCTGATCCCTGGCAAAAACCAAAAAAAATCTCTTTTCTTTTTGAAATGTGGAAGTGGTAATCCCCTTTTATCTGAGAGGTTATAGCTAGGAAATAGTAGGTCTCCTAGCAACCTGAGAGCAAGCAAACCCACATCCTTTGCCCTGCCAGAAAGCTCAGTCTATGGGCTCAACCGAATACTGCAGGCGATGCACATAAGTGCTGAGTACAAGGGGAACTGGTTATGTGTGCTGGAGAATACTTCTAACCTGAACTTCATATTGAATTTTGCTCAACTGATTTGTTAGAGACCCGCCAACATTGCCTGTGTTACCCCTGACGACAGGCAGGTGCCTGTGCTTCACTCAGGGTCCTGCCGGAGTTTCATGGAGCCATGCTGTGCTCTCAGCACCGAGTTTCACACCCAGCTGCCAAGATCATGGAAGTACAGAGCAAAAGCACAAACACAACCAAGCTTTCTGTTCACTGGGTACTGCTGGAGATATTTTCAGTTATTTATTCCTAAAATTATCTGGAATAATTAGGGTGGGGTTTTTTTGGATAGGATATGATAGAGTTATGCTTTATAGTAATAAATCCTCATAGCCAAAACTAACCCCTTCAAGGGAAGGATTATTTCTTCTTTCAAACACTACTCCTTCACCTTCTACACCCCTCTGCCAAAAATAATTTTGGAAGCAGTATCCTAAATGACCGTACATGCAGTACAAGCAATTTTGGATCTCAGCTGGCATCAGACCAGGAGGCTGGGAGATGTGCAAAGTAGATTTGTAGCCTTGGTGTTTTGCATACATTAATGCCTCCGGTGGCACATTGGGTTGGTTTGCTCCCCATCAGCACACTAGCTACCTGCAGAGGAGAGGGTGAAGGTTTCTGCGACCTGCTAGGGGAGTGGGGCCAGGTCCTGCCCACAGCCCACAGCATTGGAGGTGGCTGCAGAGAAGCCAGTAGAGGAGCTGGAGTGGCACCACATCAAGCAGGACACCCTCTGCTCTGGGGCTGCAGGGGTAACGGGCAGCCGGCATGCAGCCAGCATCAACAGAGGTGGGAGGGAAGGCACCCTGGGGAGCCAAGAGGAACGGGCACAGAATGATCCCAAGCAGTAAGCTTTAGAGTTGGCCGAAAGTGCTCCAGAAAGCGAGGGTACAATGAGCGGAAGCGAGATTTGTTTATAAACCCTCTTACTTCTGTTCCATCTCACCCAGTCACTTTGAGTGCTTCTCTATTTATGAAGTATTTATATCCTAATAAGACCTGTCTTTTTGAGTTTAGAAGCTTTTTGATCTTTCTGGGAAGTTACTATAGTGAAAAGTAAATCCATTTGAAAGTGCTGGCTGGATCCCATCGCATTCCACTATCCCAAATTTTCAAATAATTTAATTTGGATGTTAACATTAAAACTTTGAATTTTGAACATATTTCTGTAGGAAGTATTTCTATTATTTTGGCGTTAGTTTTTATGTTTCTTTTTATAGCATTCAAAAAGAAAATGAATTCTAATTTCTTTTAAGAGACTGGAAATAACGTGCAGGCTCTGATTGCTCTCAGTTTTCTGTGGTCCTTAGTATTTTGAAAATGCTGAGATCTTAGGACTACAGAAGAGAGAAGCTACTGAAGGTTGAAGGTAATTGTGGTTAGATTGCTGACGAAAGATGTCAGTCAAGACATCCCAGTGATAATACCTTACACCTTTCTAAGGAGAGAAAGAAATGTTCCTGCTGTGTCTTTCAGGTAACTTTGGACAACAAAGGAACCTGAAGGTTAGCCTTGACTATTTATTTAAGAAAGATTGACATATTTCCTAGTCATTCCTGCTAAGCAACTTGTTTTCTTGACAGTCTCCAAGACAGAAATTATACATCTCTGTAGACTTGGTTACAGCAGACCCAACAACTGGGTGGCATTTAGTCTTAACCACAGTTGTTGTTATTACAACATCACTATAAAACCTACGAGAGCTGGTCCTGGATGGGGGGGCCCTCAGCCAGGTGCTGTACAGAAAGAGAACAAAGAGATGTTTCCTGATACCAAACGTGTCAATACATTGAGAAAACACTATAAAGCTTTGAAAAATCTGGAGTGAAAAGGTAGCTTGTGGCAGAGAGCATCACGCTGTGCCTGTAGCTAATGCAGCTGCAGCTGTTTTGTTACTCAGCTGCGGGAGGGCAGAAGGGCAAGGATGACATTTTCTGTATTCTGAGACTGAAAAAAGACCAATGATGATCAGTTACCAAGCTTCAACCCAAGGTGAACGCTTAATGGGAAACCTAGTGCAGACCTGGAAATGAACATTTGTGTTACTTACCTTAAACAGAGCAAGGGGCTATCAAAGATAAAGGAAGAATTAATGAACTATTTGGGGCTGAACTAGCCTTGCTGCTTCTGCAACAACATCTTCGTTTTAAAAACATAGCAGTTAAGAGGAGAAACATCTCTGCTGGGACCAGCTTTTTGAAGGAATATCCAGCTAGATACTAGAGGTTCCTCAAGGAGAGACAGCCTGGTAGCGACCTGTTGTTTCTCTCTGTTTTCTACATCTGTCACGTTCTCTTTTTGACTTGGTTCAGTGTTTCCTGTCCTACCTGGGAAAGCTTGGGAGAGGTTACTGCAGTTGTTTAATCTTTCCCTCTGTAAACTGGTAGGCTGTTGCCTATTGCAATCCATTTTTAGGAGCTGCAGCACATCAGGTCCTTTCATCTTGGAGAACTGCTAGTCCTAAAAAGACATCTTTGCTCTTCTCCCTAAATCACCACAGAGAAACATTTTTCCCTCTGGGATGAAGCATTATTTTCATAGATCCTTTAATATTTGTTCCTCTGTGAACATAATAAGGATTTTTTAAGACATAGATAAAAGCTCCTATTGACTTTGGAGAAAAGAAGCACATGTTGTGCCAGAATTACTAAGAACCAAATTTGTAAAAGTATTTAGCTGTTTAAGTGTAGGTGTGATTCTTAGGTGGGATCTGCTTTTTCTGGTGAAAAGTCATATCTTTCAAACTCCTAATCTTCTTCTTGTGTTCTTGCATTGCTCTTTGAACAGCCAAGTAAAATAACCTAATGAATTCTACAGAATTCTTTCTCATGCTAGCATGAACACAATAAAAATATTTGCAGAGAAGAGGTGAAATACAGTAATGATGACTAGCCTAAGCAGATGAGGCCAAACTCACTTCTGGTTTCATGGAAGATAATCAAATGTAGAATTACACTAGGACAATTCAGGTGCACAGAGCTGCCAAAAATTTCCTTTAATGGAATGTTACTTAAGAAAAGAAAATTTACAGCAGATGCCAGTTAGAGCTAAAGAGAAGAAGATAATATAATGTAGTGGAGAAACTTTAAGAGCATAGTTTGGTGGCGCTTTACAACTACATGTTAAAATGTTTTCTGAATTTTGTCATATTAAATCCACCTATAACCACAACAATTCTCTGCCCAGAGTACTTCTGATAAGATTCTGTCAGAGCTCCTGAGAAGTATGAGAAGCCTAAAGCAATTTGACCCAGGGCCTGAAACAGCTCTTAGGGACCCTGCTCTCTCTAACTTTATTTGGAGAGTGAGTGGCAGGCAATGAATTGCCGGAAGAAGTCCCAACTCTTCCACCAAGCACTGTTTCTGATCTTCAAAACCAGAAATGCAATCAGTACTGGCCTCATGCCCAGTGCACCCGTATAAGGGACAAGAGAGGAACAGAGCTGGAAATCAGGATGTAGAGGGTTACTGAAATAACCCAGAAGAGTCATGAAGGGTGGGGAACTGTGTAAACCTTCTGAAGGAAAGAATACCTTGTCCTGGAGTAAAGGTCTCAAAACCCATCCAGACTGGCAGATCCAAATAAGACTTTTGTGATCCATAGTCCAGGTATGTATCCCCATAGCAGAGCTAGACTTAAGCATGCACCAGTCTCCTCTCATATCTTTGTGCTGGGGGCAAATGCAGGAGCTCTGGGTAGTGCCAGCAAAGTCCCTGTCCTGGTTGAGGGTGGACCCACTGTGCAATGCAACAGGGACCCGTTGCTCAGCCTGCCAAAATTATCTGTAAATCACCTACCCAAATATTTAGGAGATTTAATCATTGATAAAAGCTCTCTACAGATCCAAGCATGCACCACTGCATAGACTGTGCTTGAGACTCATCATACTTAGCTTTACTATGCAATAGTGGTGACTAGAAGTATGCAAAAAGTCTGCCATCTTCATGCAGTGACTGCAAGAAATGGGGCTAGACGTATACCTGCAGTTACATTGGGCTTTCATAGTCTGTCACCTATTGTGACTCATTCTGCTGAAGTGTACTGTTTAGTTCTCTACCATTCCATAGAAATGTGTAATCATTTCTTAGGAGAAATACTCTTTGACAGCTCTAGCACTAGTTCTGCTACTGACTATAATATCTTAGTTTGTCATATGGTATAATTTTTACTTATTAATTTCCTTTTCTCAGGTATATTAAAACACACTTAAAAGTGCATCATATTAGATTATCAGTGAAAATACCTTTTATATTCATCTCATAATCACAGACTGAGAACATGAAGTAGCATAGTCAGGTTGTGAAATGTCCCTCCTTGGAGATATTCAAAAGCCATCTGGACATTGTCCTGGGCAACCTGCTCTAGGTGGCCCTGCTTGAGCAGGGGGCTTGGACCAGATGACATCCAGAGGTCCCTTCCAGCTTCAACCATTCTGTGATTCTATTCTAAAAGTCAGATTCCCTATAAGCTTCATCTTTAGGAATACTTTGGTATATCTTCTTGACACCTATTTGGTAATAGCACCAGTGAGACAGAAAATAGTTGCTTTTCAGCAAGGTCCTCCCCTTTACATTTCACAGACACATTGCTTTCCATTTTCTGTGCCTAGCTCTTGTTTTAGCTAGTGAATGAGTACAATGTGTTCAACACGAATTTCAGAGAAGGACTGAATAATTTTATTTTAGAAAATCTTTTTCAAATGCACTTGTTTGACTAAGCATCTAATTTATTTTGATGTATTTTATCAGTCTCCTTTCTCTTTTTACATAATGACCATTCTAAACAATTTCATGGCTTTTCTCAACAGATTACAATGTGCTGGTCCTGCCTAGATTTATACACCAGCTATTTTTTATGGGTTTGTTTTTGTGTGTATGGTATTTTGCTTTTAAAATGTGATTTTTTTTGTTTTTGTCAATCTGTTCTTCCAGTGCTGAACGTGGATTTTTAGAATGATAAGACATGAACTTGTTTTGTTCTACATACTACCTCCAAACAGAAGAAGAAATTACACTTTTTTTGTTTACCACAACTTATAATTTAAAAAATTGTTTAATTTTCATAATTGTATGTGTACAAATATTGTTACATATGTGTATCATACTGCTATATATTAGTATGTATTCATTTTTAAGTTTATATGTGCATATATGCATACAATTAATATATAACTTAAGCATTTCATGTCAAGGATTTAGAGCTAATTTTGCTGTGTATCAGAACAGCTGATTACAGATAAAGTGAAAGTCTGCGAAATCTGGTGTATGTCATTTCATGTTAATGGCATGTCCTTATTTTCAGGTCCAGTTCCTCATTAGAGGGACCTGAATTTATGACACATCCTTGATTCTCTTCTGATTTTTAGTCTTGTCTATTCTCTGTGCAAATCTAAATGGCAAATGAGAGGATATAAGGGCATTTGATAGTTTCAACAGAGAATGAAATTCATTTTGAAAGATGAAAACTCACTTAATCTTCAACAAAGTAGAATGAAGACAGAAAGAGACAGAAAGAGTCTTTGGTGATAGGACCATTATGACCAAATACAGTTGTCTACTCATGAGTTAGTGACCCTCTCCACTGTTTATAGTTGATGGAGACAAATAGGCACTTATAACTGGGGTTCAGTTCAGCACGAAGTAGAAGTTTAAAATATATTGGATGAATCACATCCCAAAAGTTCCTGTTTATTTCCACTCACTATAAAATGGCATAGGTGTAGGTATCTCCCTTGTAGGCATATAAAACTGGTTCAGATAGATTAACCTGAACACAAGTGATAGAGGAGCCAATAAGGAGAGGTGCTTTGCTGGACCTCATACTTACGAACAAGGAAGGATATACTGGGATGTGAAGGCCGAGGGCAGCCTTAGCTGCGGTGACCATGAGATGATGGAGTTGAGTATCCTGAGAGAAAGGAGCAGGGCAAAAAGCAAGCCTGGACTTCAGAAGAGCAGACTTTGGCCTCTTCAGGCATCTACTTGAAAGAGTCCAAGGGGATAAGGCCCTAGAGGGAAGAGAAGTCCAAGAAAGCTGGTTGATATTCAAGGATCACCACCTCCAACTCAAGGGCAGTCCAGCCCAACAAGCAGAAAGTCATAAAGAAAGAAACTGTGTGGGGAGGCCTGCATGGATGAACAAGGAGCTCCTGGCAAAACTCAGACACAAAAAGAAAGAATGCAGAGGGTGCAAGCAGGGAGACGTAATCCAGGAGGAATATAGAAACATTGTCTGAGTATGCAGGGATGGGGATTAGGAAAGCTGTCCAGCTAAGGATGTCCAGCTAAGGATGGTTCTCTCAGTTTACAAGTCCAATTTTTCTTAAGGATTTTTGTTTGTTGTTTTGTTTGTTTGCAGGCTGTTTCCCCCTTTCACTGCACACATTCTGCTATCAAACAGGCAGAGATCAGTACTGTATTTTGGTGTCTGAAGTGCAAAATCAGTAGCAGAACAGTCCGAGACTTTCCTATGCTGAATGCAGGCTAGGGAAAGGAGTTAAATCTTTAGGAAGCCAAATTGTCTTGCTTGTCTTTAAAATGAACAAGCAGGGTTTTCCTAGAGAGACCATCTTTATTAACTGGACAGAAGGTGTCTCTGAGAAGTAGAAGTTTACCTTTACTATCCTACTTCACTGATTAATTTTTTCAGATTTAAAAAAAAAATTTCTAGCATCCTGGAAGTTGCAGAGCCTTACATTTGTAAAAACAATGTCTTTCTGCAGCACCTATTCAGGACACTAGGAATGACAATTTGACCAGGATCCATTTCTGCACTTTTTCTCTATCAACAGACTGTGATATGCAATTAGGACAAAAGAAAAAATGACTGTTCTTCTAGGCCTAACCCTACAACCAGTGAAGTGAACAAGACCAGAATAAAAATCACATATCCCTCCCTTTTTTGGAGCAAATGATGGAATCTGAGAGGTACTTCCTGCATTATATTTATTACTTGTTTTGAGCTTTTGATGAAGAAACAGTAAGAAACATAGCACTGATTTCTTTTGGTATCTCAAGTGCTGCATCCAGCCAGAACAAGTATTCATGAATGGCAGTTTTAGACAAGGACTTGCATATCATTTCTTCAAAGATCAATTCAAGGAAAATAACATCTTAGGTGAAGATAGGAGATTCTTTTAATTTGGGAGGTGACAATTGCCTAATCCTTTAAACAGCAAATTGTCAAGAAATGTTCTGTGGAAGGATCTGGCAAAGACTCTGGTTCACTCTTTCCTTTCTGCAAGTGTAGTTTGTGCCAACAGACACCTGCATTTTCCTTTTTCCTCAAAGAACTATGAAGAAGAGGTTAGAAAAAGGCCATTATAACCACCTACTATGGTAGGTGATCATGGCTTTTAGGAAGAGGAAGAGTGGTGCTGCATGTCTATAGTGTAGAAGTGTAGTGTAAATCGTTGAACGCATAGAAATGTTAGTAGTAGGTGGCCTGAGTTCTAGGTATTGCTTAGATTTTGTGAATTCAAATCCATCCTTACCACCTTCCAAAATTCACAGGCTGACATCTGGGTACAGCACTGTAGCTAAGTGGCAACTTATGCAGAAATAAGACTATGTGAGTTCTACCCAAAAAGTCAAAAGTCACTTTGGAGAATAAGATTTTGGATTCTAAGACATTAAGGAACTAGCAAAAAGTTTATTCCAAGCTTAGTGGCAGACAACTTCAAAGTCACCGAGCTTTGCATCAGAAATACTTTTGACCTGTCAGTATTGTAACGAAAATGCTACAGTCTTGCTGCTAAAAAATAAAACTTTCACCAATGTGAAATGTACAGTGAATCCAGTCAAAATGGATGTGTCTTCCATGTCTTTTTACTATCTGAATTTTCTGTAGTATATATTTTGAGTTTATTATAATTCCTATGGGGAAAATTATGAAAACTGTCAGCCTGGGATATTTCTGAATGAGACTAACAGCTTTCTTTGTCTTTAGATTGAAGCATTAAACAAACAGTGGGCATGTAGGATAGGAGTTCTTGAGCATTAAAGTGATTGTGACTGACAGTTTAAAAATTACAGATGAGAACATCTTAGACTCTTTATTTGCCAATGAGATTCAATGCTAGCTGGATAGCTAATACTGAAGCCCTAAGATTTCTTTGAAGATTCCTGCTTTGCCCCTAGTGACATGTGTTTGACCCATAAATAAATGTTTTCCTTTTGGACACCTTTGCTGTCAGAGCCTAAAGCTGCAAATGACCCCTGAGAATAGCATTTCTTTTTTAGAGAGGTGCTGTATTTTAGTGGGATTGTCTCTGCAGGAGGGTTGGAAGGAAAGGATCCAGAAACTGTGAGTACTGGCTGTGCTCTAAAACTCACCTGAGGCTGAAGTCCCTGCCAGAGCACGCAGGTTTTGAAGCTGGATTCTGAGGGAAGGAAGTATAAGGGTCATTGTCTCTTCGGAGCCCTGCTCCAAGACCGACAAACACGGTTGCTATAGGCAGAGGCTAGAATCTTTCTTTGTTGTTTTAAATTCAGAAGTCTTTGTGCGGTACAGTGTTAACCTCAAAACTGAAGAAAATTACATCATAAGGAAGAGAAGGCTGCGGTACTTTGAGAAGCACAGATGACAACACAGGAAGAAGATATCTGCTAAGGTTAATAGAACAAGAGAAAAATGACACTTGATCCTAATATGATCTATAATTTTTAAGTATTAGTAGCTAAAATGCTAACAAAGATGTTACTGAGACATAGCATTTAGGGACTTTTATCCTATGGATGCCATCTCTAATGGCAGTCTCAGTAACCTCAAAGAGAGCAGAGTGAGGAGTATGTAATTTTTTACCTCAGATCTACACAACTGGTATTCTAGTTAAGGAGTGTCAAGAAAAAGAAACAGGAAATGCTATGGGAGAAGAAAGAAAATGCACAGAAAAGATCCTTTGTCTTCTCTTTTCTTCTGTCTTTTCATTCTTTTCTCCTTTACTTCTGTCATTCCTTTACAGAGGGATGAACAAAATCACTCAGTTGTAAATATACATAAGTGGATAAGGTTTTAATGTCTTTGGTAGACAAGATGCGCAGATAAAGAAAACCCACATGCAGGATGCCCTGAACTCAGTAAACTGTGAGTGTGGTACTAGGGTTAAAGGGACTAGGTTTAAGGGGCAGTCCTTTGGCCTCTGTCAGGGTTGGAATCCCTGAAGCAAGAGAAGAGGGCTGAAAACTCATAGTCAATGGAAGAAGAGGCTGACTCAGTTTCCACTGGAAAAGAAAGAAGGTGGATGGATGCATTTCACTAAACTGCCAAAGAAGTAGGGTTTTTTTGGTCAGCAGAGCATGGACAATTAGAGACAGGAAAAGCACCGAAGCAGCACTGGGGCTGCATGTTCAAGAATGAAAACCCTAAGCAAGAAAAGCAACATTTGTAAAGTCAAGCAGAAAGTATCTAGTTACAAGAATAATTGAGAGACAGACAAATAACAGGATATGGCTGGTAGAATAAACAGGCGAGGAGTCTACAGGCGTTTCCATGAGTCACAGCTGGGCTACATAGAGTAACCAAAACGACACAGAGAAATGATTCAAGGGGATGAAGGCAAGTGGATGCAAAAGAAATAAAAAGGAGGATGAAAGCATTGTAAGGCTGAGGAGTCAGAGAAATGGATGAGATGGAATGATGTCATGGAGAGATACCTTTCTTGGCCAGACATGTGGAAAATTGAGGTACATAGATTATAGTTCTGTTTATGATTCGCTGCCAGCAACTGCTTGTTTACAGCACTGAGGGTTAAGATGACAGCTGTACCTTAATATGACAGGAAACCTTATTTCACAGGAAGTCTGATTGGTCTGGCAAGGGATCACGTCTGGTAGCAATGGAGGTCTGAAGAGACATTTTAAATCTAGGACACATCTGAAAAGACCCTAAGTGGAAAAGGAAGAATATATCTTTCTTTTTCAGATTTATTGTACTGAAAAAGAAAGATAATTTTTTCCGAGAATCATTGCTAGATGCTGGTGGAAGCAAACAAAATCAAATGGGCAACTGAGAAATCAAAGCATATTTTAAAATGAAGGATTTGTTTTTATCCTTACCAGGAGTAAAAGCTGGAATGAACCTGAGCCTACAGTTACCATGTAAGAGCCTGGAATGAAATAAACAGTTTTCTGACTGAATGGCTATCCCCATGGCAATAGGAGAGGATCTTGCACATTAAGGACTGAAAGGAATGAATAGATGAGAAGGAAGCACAGTAGATCCTGACACAGCCCAAGGTACAGCACGTATCCTTAGAACTGAGCTGTGAAGGATACATGCAGAAGGAACATTCCCTGTATTTCCAGGGTTTATCAGTAATATGAGATAGAACTACACTGCAAGTCAGGCAAGGACAAAAAGAACCCTTGTTAATTTTAGAAGCACTGGGATTACTGTGTCTGGAGCATTAAAGGTGCATTATTTAATGGGTGTCTAAAACTTTTATTAACTTCTCTTCAGTTACATTTATTTTCTATTCCATGGCTCAAATACAGCCCTGGATAGTTACCAGAATAAACTTTAAAGCCAACAGGAGTTGTGCCTATTTATTCCAGGGTTAGAAGGAGCTCTCTAGCTCCAGCTCTAAACTGAATAACCCTTGCAAACCTGCAGCAGAGCTCTATAAGAATTACTGATTTTTCTTTTTTTTTTAGTTCTGCTGTAAAACAGGAAATGAGAAATAAAAATGTCATTGGCACCAACCAAATTCTAAGTTCTTATTTTGGCAAGAACAAAAAAAAGATGTTCTGACACAGAATGTTCCCATTTGGCACAAACAAAACCATTAAGGTATTTGAAAGAAAAGCCAAAGAAATAAAGCATTAGCTTCATAAAATATGGTGTGACAATTTCATGGGTTTTCTCCATAGGTTCAGGGATCAGATTTCTCACCCAAGCTATGACCAGTTGAATTCTCTCCTCCTATATGCCCCATATCCTTGCAGAGCACCCCACTCTCCAATCTGGTGGAACAACTCCAGATTGATCTTTCTCTCTAATCCCTGTTGATATTCTTACATTCCATTAGAAAAAGGATATATATATTCTTTATAACACAGACTGTGAGTGAGGGCAACTTGTTTGCTTGGTTTACACCAGGAAGGTAAGAAGGCAGGTTTCAGTTCCCTCAAGCAGAAAATGGAACTTAATTTGCATCGCTAGTGTCCTGCATATTCCTAAAAAATCCTGAAAAGCTCTGGTTCTTGAGCCCTTGTGTGACTGGACAGAATTATTCCTTTTTCTTTTATTCTGGTTTTGTGTGTCTGGTTCTTAAAGTAAACAAACCAACCCACTTAAAACCTTTCAATACAGTGGGACTGAATTTGTTATTCAAATTCAGGCAGATTGAAATCCTAGTTTTACCAATTATTATTCACTAGAAAAAAATCTACCAGCTAGTGTTCAGAGAGAGTAAAGTCTTCCCAGGTGATCTTTGCAAATCTCTCCAAGCTCATACTCAGTGGGAAACACCCTGGTCTTGACCCTTCCTTCCTTCTCAAAGTCTCTTGCACAATAAAAAAGGAAAGGGGAGATGATGAATTTTTTCTCCTATAAACAAAGTATCCTCTGGAGACATTTATTCTCCCTCATCCTTTTAGTCCTTTCATTGTTAGTGAAGCTAGAGTGTGCTACCCTGCCACAGGGTCAGGGGAAGGTTGTGATAAGATGTCTCATGTTTTAAGACCACTAGATCATCCTAAATTTACATGCATTTATAAAAACAAAAAACTGAAGCAATAATTGGCCGGGTCCTAATTTCCTTCATAGTTAGCACAGTTAGTTGCACATTCAGATTTAAAGGCAGAAGCTGGAAATAAAATAATCAATTTTGGTAGCACTACATGACATATTTGGAAACCTGTGTGGAAAGATCCATTCCCCAGCAATCTATAGTTGCAGGGATCAGTATGAATATTTATTTTAAATTGCCATGGAGGATATGAAACAAGAACTTAGAAATCAGAGTGATCAATTTATTTCAGATGGCCTTTGGTTTGTGATGGTTTTTCACTGAAAGAAGTTTAGCTACAGGAGAAAGCACAAGTAGCTACCTTTGCAAGCTTCCCATGACAATGCATAAATATGATGCATAAAGAATAATAAGGTCACAAAGTCAAGCAGCCTAATGGAAGAATAAAGCAAATTCACAGAATCATAGGATAATCCAGGTGGGAAGAGAACCCAGGAGGTTGCTAGTTCAACCTCCTGTTCAAAGCAGTGTCAGCTAGTGGGTCAGACCACATTGCTCATGGTTTTATCCCAGTGGGTCCTGAAAATGGGAGCAGGCCCCAGAAAACCTGCTCCACTGCTGGGCTGTCCTCACAGTGTAAAAATTTCTCTTTCCATGCAATCTGAACCTTTCTTGTTGTAATTTAGGTTCTTATCCCGCCTGTCTCTGTCTTCCTGATGACCTTGTCATAGGTCCTAGAAGGCTGCTTGTAGAACCCCCTTAAGATTTTCTTAATTAACTTTAGGAAACTTAATTAAAGTTTCCTCTCAACTTTATTTTAGTTTCCTTGTGTATATGCATATGGCATATGCTATCATAGAGCCTCTAATTACCTGAACAAATGTTACTTCTTCCTCAAGTTTTCATCCTCATTTACTGAAAAGGATGGATGGCATCTTACTTAAAGGGTAGCAGCTTCTTAAATTTTTATTCTGCATTGTTCAGCATGTGGTCTCATTCCTTGTTTACAACACACTCCTAAAATTAACCCCCTAAGGAGGTTTTTCTCATTATCATTAATTCCCTCACAGGTTTCTAATACTATTGACTGTGAGACTTGTGAGGGAATTGGAATTTGCATTACATGAAATTACATAGAATAGTTTGGTATTTTTAATTTTTTATTTAGAAAATATTTTTAAATTAGAAATTGACCAATTTATGTGGGATAGGTGGCTGAACAAAGCTGTAACTATTAAGTTACATGATTTGTTTTCACAATTTCATAATTTCATATACCACGTGGCCTGAAGGTGTATTATGCTTATTTTACAAGTAGGAAATTGAAGCACAGAATAAGAAAGTTCTAGGGCAACCATATATTTTGTATGTCTAAACTGAAACAACTGGGAACGTGGTTAAACAGAGCTGAGAGAATTTTAGAGTCCTGAGCCCTTGTGCTATTCCAAACAAAAAGATGAATTCTTGTGAACCTTAAGGAGATTATTATGCTCTAAAAAGAGAATGGAAGGGACTTGAGTCTTCTCTGTTAGCCTGTGAGGGTCTACAGAGGGACAAGCATCTTGACTTAATTACATTTCCAACTATTTTGGAGGACAGAGTGCAGCTCACATCTGCTGGGAAGGAGAACTGCCAAAAGTTGATGTTTTGCTTACAATTCCAGTGCAAAACTAAAAATAAGTGACGGTTTTCTGATTTGGCTAGTCTGTTCCCAGACACAGCAGGTTTCAGAGGACAACACACAGAGGGGCCCGGCATCTCTGCTCAGAACAGCATCCACATCCTCTGCAGTGGTGTGACACATGCAGGGCATGGTCCCCAGCTCCCCAGCACCATCTACCCCTGGCACATCAGAGACCTTGGACCAGAGTGAGCTCCTAAGGCTGGATGCAGCTCTGCAGCCAGGGGCTGTGGAGACACCACAGGCCTCTCACCAGGGGCCCAGCTTAGATGTGGTCCTCACCCGCAGCACATGGGTGCTGGGGAGGGCCCATGCTGCCAACTGAGGGAGCTGCAGGAGAGGGTCCACAGTCTGCGCAACATCAGAGATGGAAAACAAGAGATTGACTGGAGCTTCTCCAAAACCCTGCGGGTACCAGGCCCTGAACCCCCAGCTACATCAATGGAGGAGGAGGCAGAGTCCATGCTTGTGGTGTTGGGAAATGGAGGCTGCTGTGATGGTGAAGGCTGCTATCTGGTGACTTCTGGCACCAGGAGGATGTCTCCAGACCCATCTGCAGATCTGCAGCTCTAGAACGGGGTCAGTGCCCTTGTAGCAGAGGAGAGGCTGGGTGCTGTGTCTATGAAGCATCTGTGCTGGCAGCATAAGATGGTGAAATTCAGGATCCTGAGAAAAAAAGAGCAAGACAAGGAGCAGAATCACAACCCTGGACTTCAGAAGAGCAGACTTCAGCCTGTTTATGGATATTCTTTAAAGAATCTCAAGGGATACAGTCCTAGAGAGAAGAGTAGTCCAGGAAACCTGGTCAGTTCTAAAGGATTCACCTCCTTCAAGCTTGAGACTGGTCCTCCTCCACATGTAGATATTCAAGAAAAGGTGGCAGGAAGTCTGCATGGATGAACAAGGAGATCCTGACAAATGTGAAACATAAAAGTGAAGTATACATAAGGGGAAGCAGGGACAGGTCACACTGGAGGAATATAGAGAGAGACACTATTTGAGTGGGCAGGGATGGGGTTAGGAAAGCCAAAATCCACATGGAGTTGAATCTGGACAGGGATGTAAAGGGCAACAAAAAAGGCTTCAGCATGTACAACAGCAGCAAAAGGAAGACAAGGGAAAATGTGGGCCCACTGCTGAATGGGGCAGGTGACCTGGTGGCAAAGGACATGAAAAAAGCTGAAGTGCTCAATGACACTTTCCCTCTGTCTTTAGTGGTAAGAACAGCCTTCAAGTATCCCAGGATCCTGAGATAAGTGGGAAATTCTGGAGCAATGGAGACTTACCTGTGGTGGAGGATGATCATATTAGGAGGCATTTAAACAAATTAGACATGCACAAGTCCATGGGACCTGGCAGGATGAACCCACGGCTGCTGAAGGAGCTGGCTGGTGTCATTGTGAGACCACTCTAGATTACTTTTGAAAGCTCATGGTGAGCAGGGGAGGTTCCTGAGGACTGGATGAAAGCAAATGCCAGTCCTGTCTTCAAGAAGGAGGATCTCAGGAAGTACAAGCCTGCCAGCCTCAGCTTGACCCCTGGGAATATCCTGGAGCAACTAATCCTGGAAATCATATCTAAGCATCCACAGGAAGACAGTGATTGTGAACAGTCAACATGAATTTACAAAGGGGAAATAATTCCTGACCAACCTGCTATGTTGAGATGACTGGTTCAGTGGATTAAGTGAGAGCAGTGGATATTGTTTATTTTGCCTCTGGTAAGGCTTTTGTCACTACCTCTCATAACACCCTCATAGACAAACTGAGGAAGGTTAGACAGGTGGACAGTGAAGTAAATCAGAAAAATGGCTGAAGTGCTGGGCTGAAAAGGTTATGATCTGTCTGTGGTATAAAGTCTGTCACTAGTGATGCACCCCAGGGGTCGATACTAAGGCCAGTGCTGTTTAATATCCTCATTAATGATCTGGATGATGGAGCAGAGTACATCCTCAGCAAATCTGCAGATGATACAAAGATAGGAGGAGTGGCTGATACATCAAATGCATGTGTTACCACTCAGAAGGACCTGGAGTACTGTGTTCAGCTCTGGGGCCCCCAACACAAGAAGGACATGGACCTGCTCAAGTAGGTCCAGAGGAGGGCCACAAAGACGATCAGGGGGCTGGAGCACCTCCCCTATGAGAACAGGCTGAGAGAGTTGGGGTTGTTCAGCCTGGAGAAGAGAAGGCTCCAGGAACACCTTATAGTGGCCTTACAGTACTTAAAGGGGGGCCTACAGGAAAGATGGGGAGGGACTCTTTACCAGGGAGTGCAGTGATAAAAGTTTTAATCTGAAAGAGGGTAGATTTAGATTAGATATAAGGAAGAAATTCTTTACTGTGAGGGTGGTGAGACACTGGAACAGGTTGCCCAGAGCGGTTGTGGCTGCCCCCTCCCCGGAAGTGTTCAAGGCCAGGTTGGACGGGGCTTTGAGCAACCTGATCTATTGGAAGGTGTTCCTGCCCATGGCAGGGGGGTTGGAATTAGATGATCTTTAAGGTCCTTTCCAACCCAAACCATTCTATGATTCTGTGACCTTGGCAGGTTGGAAAAAATGGGCCAGTGGTTATCTCATGAAGTTCAGCAAAGGGAAATGTCAAATCCTGCCCCTCAGGAGGAACAACCCCATGTGCCAGTTTGATAGAAAAGGCATTGGGAGTCTTGGTGGACACCAAGTTGAACATGAGCCAGCAATGCACCCTTGCAGAAAAGCAGGCCAAAACCACCCTGGGCTGCATGGTGGGGAGCATTGCCATCAGTTTGAAGGAGGTGATCCTTCCCCTCTACTCAGCTCTGGTGAGACACATCTGGAGTGCTGGATTGAAATCTGGAGCGAGTCCAGCAAAAGGCCACAAATACGATGAAGGGATTCAGACACATATGAAGAGAGGCTGAGAGAGCTGGGATTGTTCAGCCTGCAGAATAGAAGGCTCAGGGGGATCTTACCAGTGTAGATAAATACCTGATGGGAGGGAGTAAAGATGAAGCCAGACTCTTAGCGGTATTCAGTGACAGGACAAGGTGCAATGGGCACAAAAGGAAATAAGGGAAATTCCACTTAAACATATATAAAAAATACTTTACTGTGACTGTTATCAAGCACAGGGACTAGATGATCTCCAGAGTTGCCATCCAGCTTCAAACAGTCTATGATTCTGTGATTCTATCACTTTTTTCTCTCTGAATCTGACATTTCAATACACTCTCTACAGACAACAAAATGGGTAGAGCTTGCTTTCATTAAAGCTCTTTCTGTTCCTCCTTAAAATATTCTCAGAAACCTCTTACATGTGGCCTTTTGGATCTTCATTAATTTTGTGGAGTTTTCTCCATATATTCTCAAGTGTAGGTCCTGGACACTACTACTACTCAGGACCTGTGTGGAGTTATTCTCAGGCCAGAGTAAGATGTATATACAGTCCATAGTCCTGTCTGTGTTCTCAGTAACAGATGGTGAGAAAAGGGTATCACAAGGTCATGCTTCCCTTGCTGTACCTTTGCTGCCCCAACTTCCTGACATTTCTTGAGGTAAATTTGAACCAGTTTATCTTTCTAGATCCCTAGCATCCTGTAGCAATCATTCCACAATGTATATTTTTTACTACATCTGTTTGCTTTGAAGTTGCTGCTTAGATTCATTTCTTTATTCCTGCATTGTGACTAGTGAATAATCACGCCCTCGTCATGTTCTTCATGGTGCTAATAATTTCATACACTCTTAAAATATTCACCTAAGGAATCTTTTTCTGTGCTAAAGAATGCTAATCTATCTGCTTATAAAGCAGTTGTTTCATACTCCTACTCATCTTTGCCACCTTCCCCTGTCAACTTCCACTGTCCTAATTCTATTAGACATGTCCATGGGCTGGGAGGACAAGACCACATATAATGTTCAAGATGTGGACGGACAGCACCATCATATTTTTTTCTTTTCTCATTTCTTTTCTTTGATTCTTTCCCTTTTCTAATAATTTGTAATGTTTTGTTTCAAGTACTGAGCAGACATCTTCCTAGAATGATCCACCACACTTCTACGATCCATTTCCTGAGATGTAATAACTGATTTAGAGCCCTTCAGTGAATTTATCTAGTTAGACTTATTTTTCTCCATGTGTTTTACATTCATCTACATTAAAACTTACCTGCAATGTACAATTTTGTTAGACCTATAGCTCTCCAACAGCAATACTCCAGTTTTGTTAGGCGGTTCACTCTTTCTGGCTTAGCTGTGTTTTGGTTCAGCTATGTCATCCTGCCATATTTATGGCCTGTCTGCAGCTGCCTTCTCCACGGTAGATAGCTTGTGGCCATTCTTTTTGTGGTAAATTGAGGTTCTTTACCTGTTTCTTTATCATATTTACCCATCCTGAGTAACCATCTCATCAAAAGATAGAGCTAATTCTTGCTACCCCAGTGCTATTGCAGTGCCATTTGAAGGAATTGCATTCACAGAATCACAGAATCATCTAGGTTGGAAAAGACCTTGAAGATCATCCAGTCCAACCATTAACCTAACATTGACAGTTCCCAACTACACCGTATCCCTAAGCGTTATGTCAACCCGACTCTTAAACACCTCCAGGGATGGGGACTCCACCACCTCCCTGGGCAGCCCATTCCAACGCCTAACAACCCATTCTGTAAAGAAATGCTTCCTAATATCCAGTCTAAACCTTCCCTGGCACAACTTGAGGCCATTACCTCTTGTCTTATTGCTTATTACTTGGTTAAAGAGACTCATCCCCACCTCTCTGTAACCTCCTTTTAGGTAGTTGTAGAAGGCGATGAGGTCTCCCCTCAGCCTCCTCTTCTCCAGACTAAGACATATGAAATTTTATATTGTTTTTTTGCTTGTTTCCAAGAATTTCCATGCCTGATATCAGTGTATAGCAGTGAAGGTATCTTGTTTCAGTTTTCTGCAGGGAAATAAAAAGTCCTATAATTCCTTAGTAATATTCTTACTTTAACTTCATAGTATTGAATACAGATGCATGTCAATCTCAGCATCTTTTTAGGTAGGTGTTATATTTTTGTCACTAACTTATTCCAACTACTTAAACTAGAGGTAGTTGGAGCTAGTTAATTATATTTCTAAATTCAAATTTCACTGCAAACTCATGCCTACTGAAAAGCATGCTGTAGTCAGACCAAGAATACTATATTCCATGAAAATAAATGTATATGATAATTTGTTTAAGCATGGTTACTGTCTAGTATTGTAATGTCAGGGAAGGCAAAATAACTATTAAAAAAGCCTCATCATAAATAAATATATATAATGTAAAAAAATCTATACCTGTAATTCCTTAATGGACCAAGTCTTCCTATATCACAAGCACTGGCTCTTTGAGATGACTTGCTATATATATTCTTTGTACTTTTTGTAAGCCAAACAGCCTTAATGAAAGCAATTGTTCTTTTTAGGTCAACATTAAAGTCTTGTCCTACTCTTAGGTTTCTGATTCTGTAAATCATCTCTATACCTATCCTTTGAAGCAATTTTTTTCTATAATAGCTTGGCAATCATTATCTTGGTGCTTTCAAATAAATCTCAACAGTACTGAAAGCCTTCCCTTACAATGGGGTCTAGGAATACACTGTACTGGTTCTTCAGGGCTTTTTTTGGTAGGGTCTTGTTCCTAACAATAGTGCCAGAAATAATAGTCCTCATTTTCACCTGAAACCAGACCACATTTTTAATCAGGTTCACAGTACGTAACATACCTCTTGACTTAGCTCCATTGCACTGTCAAAATGCTCTGAGTGCATCTGCAACCACTAATTCTTTCCCCACTTGGTGTTCAATTTGCAAATCATACATTTGTAGCTGAAAAAACAAACTCTATTCTTAGCGGCAGCAGAACAGTTTGCCAGACCCATTTTGGCACTGTCAACAAGTGGTTTATGGTCAGTGTCAGCTAATAGTGGCCTCTTATAAATAAAAACATGAAACATTTTTCACCCATGGACTGAGACCAAAGCCACATTCTTTATTTGAGTTTATTGAAAGCTTGGTTTTTGTTCTTTCCTGTGATGATTATTCTATTGGGGTTTTTAAGTTTTGACCACACAATTGTAAAGGATTGTGCAATGCTTTTCTTAGAGACATCAGTGAACAAACTTGTTTTGCATTTATCATCATAGCAACTCATGACTGAAATTTCATCAACCCCTTTAATCTCTTCCTTTTTTTAAGGGCCAGAATGAGTGTTTGGTCTTTATCGGGATACGAATTTACTACAACCTCCTGGTTTATTAAGCATGGAAAAAATCACTTGTATTTACCATTTGTCTAAATATTCCTCTCCTTTCTAGGTAATATAAGATGTTCCATTTTAGTGTGACTATTTAGTTCCTTGGAGTTGACATCTAAATGAAGGGTCCTTTTTCTGCTCTGAATTGTGCGTGCCTGGACGTTTGTTGGTTCTCCTTGTTGCTGTATGGTTCTGAGGCAAAGAGTCCACTTCCCTATCTTTTTGCCCCAGGCTTAGAGGGGATTGTGAGATTGCCGGGATTTTTTGAGTGTAGTACACAGAACATAGTTGTGAACTTCTTCTTTCTCTGACTATAACCTTGGAATATGATTGACACAGCTGGTTCCCCTGCCTTCTCCAGTGAATGCATCTGCTGGATGAAACCAAGGGTTTTGGCACATCTCTAATGTCTTTTCCCTTAGTACTATTCCGGGGAATGCCTTTTCCATACTCTGTAAAAGGGAATGTAAACACCTCATTTCGGAAAAAA
This sequence comes from Strix aluco, assembly GCF_031877795.1. NCBI lineage: Eukaryota > Metazoa > Chordata > Aves > Strigiformes > Strigidae > Strix > Strix aluco. Next base: position 98,631,893 of record NC_133933.1, on the reverse strand, counting down.
CTGGAAAAAGTTGATGAAAAGATATTACTGCCATACTCTTCCTTTTGCTTTTTCACACACACACATGTACACAAAGTTGAGACCAGAGGAACAATCAGAAAACCTGCTGCAAAGGCATATTGAAAGGGCAGTTGCTCAGTGAGCTGCAGAGTTGCAGGGGGAGAGCAGCCTGTGGGAAGAGGAGATGGTCAGTGAAGCCAAGAAGCTCCAGCCCATGGCTGGCTGGTGAGCGAACTCAGTGGGAAGCAGCACAGGCCATTCCTGGGGAAGGGCAGTGATGCCCAGCAGCAAAAGGCCCCATGGTCAAGAGCCTTCTGCACAGGGGAAGCCAGAGCCCAAGTGGGCCATACTTGGGGGTGCACATCAGGCTGGGCTGCCAACAATCAGGGGCTTCCCTTGTTCATGGGTCCTTGCCTCAAGGCACATGAGGGACACCAACACTGAGTTCTGTGATGTTTCCCTGATTATAAGCATTGGATTATGGCAGTCTGTTTTCTTCTGTCCATAAGGTTGTTGCTGGTTTTTTCCCTCAGAGCAAACATGTTTGCTTTTGGCACCACTTTGGCTTCTGCCTCTCTGTGTTACAAGTAATGTGTCCCATTAGCTCTCAGACTGACTGTCCATTTGTCATCTGCTGCATCATTGTCCTATGAGGCTTGTTTGAGCTAGCAATACGGTGGCATTCATTGCTACTCCTATGCGTATGCATCACAAAAGTGTGCCTCCAAGGTTTTGTATCTTTTTCCATATGCTTGGCATTGGCAGTGCTGTTTGGCAAAGGATACACAGCTTTTTGTGATATTTCCTTGTGGAATTTTATTTTGAGCTCTTGTATACTTTTCTATCCTGAGTTTTTTTGCATGTCTTGCTGGACTTAGGTATTCACTTCTAATTCATGTCATTCTGGACAGGTAGGATCCCTTTCTTGAGAAAATCTAGTGACTTTGTCCAAAGGTTAATTTTGGGAACTCCACAACACTCTTGATGTGTTTTGTCTTCCATCTAAATCCAAGTCTATCATTTAATATGTGATTTGGTTAGTGCCACATACCTTCCAAATTGCAGCCTTCAGGTGTCAGCCTTTGTTCAATGCTTTTTACTTCTTTTTATTTCTTAGTGTGTTGAAACCTGTTTCTCCTAAGTTTCACCTTCATGTGGAGACACAGACAAGATAAGAAACAGCAGAGGCAAAGTCAAGGTGAAAATATGCAAAATCAATACCTAAACTATTGTACGTGTAAACTATTGTATGTGTGAAATGAACAGGTACTACACTGCACTGACTGTAAAAAATTTTAGTTTTCTTGATTTTTTCAGTTGTTATTGCTCAGCCTTTCCTAAAATTATCACTTTCAAAAAGTTCAAAACATGAGTAATTTCAGCCCCCAGACTCTGACATCTATGAAGAAACACATGTATAAGAAAGGGTTGATTTTTAGTAGAAATTGTTTCAGTCTCTTAGCTGTTTAATCATTGACAGGAATCTGCTGCCTCTTTGTACTGTCCCTTAAAAATGATATTTCGATAAACTTCCTTGCCTAATGCAGCAAAATGGAAATAAAATTACATTTTGAGCTACCAAATTATGTTGTTGAAAGAATATGTTCCCAGTATACGAACAGGAAAAGAATCTATTTGTTACCTGCTTTCTCCTCCAGTTCTGACTCAAATGACCGACTCTCCTGCCTTAGCATCTTAGCAGAGAATATGAAACAGCTCCTACTTCTGAAGGACAGTTATATAATTTCCATCACTCAACATCACAGTTTGCCTCTCCACAAAGCTTTTCTCAATGGAGGATTAAACATGCTGACTTGAAATATGGAGTCATAGAATGGTTTGGGTTGGAAGGGACCTTTAAAGACCATCTAGTTCCAACCCCCCTGCCATGGGCCGGGACAACTTTCACTAGATCAGGTTGCTCAAAACCCCATCCAACCTGGCCTTAATCATGTCCAGTGATGGGGCATCCACAACTTCTCTGAGCATAGTATATGCTTCAGTTCTTACCCTGAAGACATTCATATTTGATTTTTTTGGTAGTTTTTTCATGCCCTCAGCAAAACGACTCGTCCTCTTCAGGCTGGGAGTGTTTCTTCAGATGAGTGCTCACTTGTAGGTTGGTTCTTCCATGCTGACCCACAAACACTGCTCCCATACAGCACCCCTCCACTGCAACCAAAATCCTCCTCTGGCTTTTGCAGAAAAAGAGGCATCGAACAACATGAGAAGCAGCAGCTATTCTACCTCTCCACACCACCTATTCATAGAGAAAAACCTTTCTACCATGAGTCTAACCACTAAATAAGAACTTTCCAGCCTGACACCCTTTACCACTGTGAATTTCATGGTTTGCACGCACCCTCCCAGCTTCCTCAGCAGTGACATTCAGCAATTACAACACCCACCGAGGTCCTCTGAGGTCCCTCAGGCCAGAGGCCTCCCTGGCACGTGCTGGTCCAGGGCTGTCACTGCACTGCGGGACTGCCATGAGGGCTGGGGCTGTGTGTGGGGCTGTGCCGTAGGCAGCACCAGCTGGGAGCCCTGGGCACAGATGGTTTCCAGACACGGTGTCCTATGTGCTGGTACGGCTGCCTGCTCTGGATCTGCTCACAGTTAGAGACAGTTTGATTTTTCTGCATATCTCCCTTGGAAATTAACTATTTCTTTTCGTACACCAGCCACTCTCCTAAATTACAAGAACAAAGTTAGTGGCTGATTGTGTGCTGCCATTGCCTCCTGTCAATGTATTATTGTTTGAACATCTGCCTGTTTAAAAAAAAAAAACAAAACACTGCTTACTCTAACTGCAGCTTTGGGCAGCATCTTGGCACAACGCACTTTTGAGGTGTGATTGACTATTTTGTCTATTTTCATCTTCTGTAGAATGATTTTGCTTCTTTACAACAGGTATGGTCTTCTTTGGAAGCATCTATTACGGCCATACAAATTACCTCAAAGACCAGAGGGTGAGACATTCTCCCCTCCCAACATTTCTGAGTGCACATGTTGGCCGGTTAAGTGCAATGCTCTTGCATGCAGTGAAGCTGGGCCAGCTGACAGCACTTATGAATCTGGCACTTTGCATTTAGACAAAACTACTGTTTCATGCAGAATCTATTTTTTTTCCTCTAAGGAAGGAGTCCAGGAACTGCAATCACAAAGGGGTTTACAAATGAGTCTACAATTTAGAGCCTCAAAACAGCTGTTCAGCTGCTGTCTTATCCTGAATTAGAGATTGCAGGTTCCTGGAAGTCCTCTGCCCCAAAGTGCTGAACAGCTAATACCATCTTAAACCCACCCCACTAGACCTCTGCATGAGGCGAACTGTGGGCAAGCAAGGTTGCCTGGGGAATGCTTGACTGATTGGGCTCCACAAAAATGCAGCAAGAAAGGACAGTGGATGCAGATCTCTTAGTTGCCATCACCCTCACTTGCTCAGCACTTCTGTGATTACCCCTGGCATTGGACATCTGTGAGAGAAATTTGATTCATATCTGAAGCCACCACAGCCAACTGTACAGAGCAGGGTGAGAATATTTATATTTCCTCTGGGTCTTGTTCCACTTGCCAGGAAGAAGTCAATATGCAGAAGTTCAGAGAGAGAATGAGGATGAAATCCTTGTTCCTGGTGAATTAGGCGATCCCACCAGAAAAAGGGATACAAGGCTGCCAGGACTGATGAATATTAAGTACACAGAAGTAAAACTACAGCAGTATTTAGGCTCTCCCCCAGGTAGGTAAGTATATTGATCACTAGTCTTAAAATAATTTTCACTGTCCCACTGAAAATAGGAACTTACCTATAATTCCTGGATTCAGGCATAAGTTTGTAGTTTGACTTAGTAACTATGAAAGGTCTCTTCTTTCTATGTATATAATTGGAGTAGTATACATAAATGAAGATTAACATTAAATGATGGGGAGCTAGAAATTAACTGCAGCATGATTTTAAACAAGTGAGATATCTTCTATGGATCTACCTTTTTCATATATAATTTTGAGTCCTGTAGCTCACCAAGAATTCCTTTTCTCAGAATTTAAATCCATTTTTCCTTGTTTACGTCGAAAATATTCTACATTCCCCAAGTACAGAAAACTACTCTGACTATAAAGCCTTGCAGCTTTTTCTTTTCTGTCACTTCTAGCAGTTAGAGAGTCTTATTTATGACTTTAATATAAATCTCTTCCCTAGTGTATTTGTCATTGTGATCTTGTTGAAACTTTAAAGTTGTAAAAGGTCTTTATTCCCAAAGGCATTATTCTGTATCAGAATTTTGTCTTTTCTCACCCCTAAAAATGAAACTTAAGGTTTTTTCTTGATACTGTGTGTTAATTCACCATATTTACAATTCTTTTCAGTAACTGTGATCCCTTTTAGATTTTATGCACGTGCTTTACTTTAAACTTGTGATGAACTCAAAGAGACTGCAGTTTGTCTGAGAGACTGGTGGGATGGACAAAAAAGGATTTGTGCCCCTCAGTTCTCAGACTTTGGCCTGGAGACGGAGAATGGTACCTAAATATAAGCAACTAATGTAATTCGAGGTATCAGATGATTCAGATGTCTCAAATGTCCCAGGGCATTTCAAGTCTATGGCCCTTGAAATGGTAACTGGTTCCCACCCAAAAGAGATGGAATTAAGACACCTGAAGTTAGGTAGCTAAATATAAATGTTTACATGAGAGCTAGGTGCCAAGCTTGCATTATAGTCAACAGGGTTCAATTCAGACTGACAGCTGGTGGCATGCTGTCTGACGCCACATGTCACTCCACATTTATTTTTAACTTTCATAAAGAGTATGCAAGACAGCTCATATGTCGCACTGGGGTGACAAGACATCACTCCTCAGACAGAGGTGTGCCAAAGGCATTGCACAATGGCCCCCTTTGCAAACAAAATGGATATTCGCGGGCATGAATGCACTGGGTGGCAGGTGGGCTGTAAAATTAGCCTGCCACGTACAAAAGCTTTGCATCCACACTCCATTGTGCAAGGTCCCATGGCAGAGTATGGCTGTTGCAGGCTCCTTCTTGCTCCTGTCCATTGGAGGCTCCCACACTGCTCCTGCAGCTCAGCATGGGCACCAGCCCCTAGAAGCATTGCTGGGGGAGCACCAGCACCTCTGGGAAGGCAGAGACCTCACCAGCAGGTACAGCAGCATGCATCAGGCACGTGGTGACGACGACAGTGGAGGTGCCAAGGCAGTGCTAGCAGGCAGTGCCTTGCTGCTGCATGGCTAAACAGACTGTGCCGGTGTGCAGTGGGAACAGCTGTGCCCTTGGCATGATTGCAGGGTTCATACAGGTCTGTTGAGTGCTGGGCACAGGGCACAGCCAGGTGCAGGAGATGGAAATATTGTGGGTCATGCACAGACTTACCACAGGCACGTTTTGCTCTTCAGGACACCAAATGAGAGCAGAGTGGGGACTAACCAACATTCACAGATTGACCCAAGGGCCCAGGTTTGATATGCAGCGTGTACCCTTGTGAGAGCGTGCACATCCTCAAGCAACACTTGGAGAGCATAGGTGGACCATGAAGCATCCATCTTTCTTTTGTAAAGCTGAAACTTCTCTGAGTCTTTAGTCAAAAAAACCCCATACTCCCTGCACAAAAGTACTGTCCTGCTATTACCTTTTGGGTAACAAATCATACTAGCTAGTGCAGTGATGTTGTAGGACTGGAATACCTAGGTCTGCCAAAATATGTATGCTATCCGGTCAAAACATATAGAAGATTAAAATTTCAAATAACATTTCTCACTGAAACTTGAATTTTGGCACAATTTGAAAAACTGGTAGAGGATGGGAGGGCTCAGTGAAGCTCCCACAAATCTTTAATTTAAGGTGTCTGTTCTATACCTAAATAATTATGAAAGTGTTGGCATCACGTCTGGACTTTTTGGTTACACATTTTCTCTTGAAATGGGGAATAGTTAGGATCAGAACCATATTATCTACTTGGAGGCCCTAAAATATGCCCACTTCTTAGGTGTTATAAACCAAAGCCTTTATCTGACTAGATATAGCTCAGATATATGTTTTAAGGATATAGGATATTTATTTTAGGATATTTAAGGACTAAGACAATGAAGATAATGTCTCAACAACACATTTTCAATCCCAAAGAACTAAATAATTTCTCCTATTTCCATAGCAAATGCCTTAAGGAAAGCGAACAGACTAAATAATTTCTAACAGCTTCATTTTTTTCCAGGGAGATGTTGAAAACTGCTTTTAAAAATCACCCACATCTATTCAATATGCAACACATTACATGAATGTCAAGTCATCACCACATTAGCAATGGAAAGATGCTTTTTAGTAGAAATTTATGCATCAGAACAAACTCTGCAAAGCATTTGCCTTGTCTTTTCTGCATTGTGGGTTTATTTTCTGGAAAGGTGTGAATGGCCTCCTAACATTGATTCCCAGCTAACATACTTATTTGCAAAGAGTCAGACTTTGATGGTTTTTTTCCTTGAAGCACCAAGAGTGACACTCACTTTGTAGAGGGAAAGGGAAGGAGTTGTAGGAAAGAGGTTCCTACACAGCACTGCTAAGGTGAGACCTGTTGGTGCTGAGCATGTAAATGTATGTGGGCTGAGTAGCTGAAACCACTGGCCTTGGCAGAGCTGAAGTCCCTTCCCTGTGGCTGCCCATAAAGCCTGGCATCCACTGCCATGCCTGCAACTGATGTCAGAGAAGTCAAGAGGTTCTGACAGTGCAACCTTAAGTGCAAAGACAATGATTTATTTAGCATCCTTCACAAAAATTGCACTGGTATGTGACTGTGTTCTGACCTTTATTGGATTTTTTTTTATCAGATGGTAGTATTTGGAAATAGATGAAAGAAGCACATGATGTGGGAAAAAAAGATAAACGAAGTCATCTATATCATGCTGTACCCAGTAAAGATTTCAAGGTTAGATTCCTCAATCTACTGTAGTCATCCCATTACAAAGCTGTGTGTGTCAAGGATCCTGCAATGTTCCCCACTTCTGCTGATGCAGGCACCTTTTTAGTAGCTGATATTTTGCTGCCATGAGAGATGGAGGGAAGCTCTGGCAAGCACTAGACATAATTTCTTTAGAGATGGGACACATCCCACTCAAAAAAAAGATATCAATCTATCCCTTACAGTGATTCCCAATTTTCTGCTTTTAGTAAAACTTTAGTTCTCCTTCATAAGAAGTCACCAGGATATGATTTAGGTAATCACACACTTTAAATATGTTAGCATGAAATATCTTCTTATATCTTAGCACCAGAATATTGTACTCTTTTGTCAAACTGGATTAAATCCTACCTCTTGAAATAGATGGATATTTTGCTCTTCATTTCAGGAGAATGAAGAATTTCCATATTGAGCATTTCTTTATTCTAAAAATATTGAAAGAGTCCATGAGGTAAGGACTTACTCATCATAAATGAAGATTACTACAGTCTTCAGTCATTAATTACTGAAGCTATACCTTCTTGATATAAGAAAGTGAAAATTTTTGTAGCACAAATAAAGTTTAACAAGCAGACGTTCAAAATCCAGGGGGAAGCAGTAAAATGCATTGTGAGATTAAACTACTGAAGACTGACATTTTATATTTTCTGAGTATCCATTAAAAAAGAGGTTTAAATATAAATTGCAGGTTGGAGCAATGCATTCCAGATGCTTGCTTGGTCAAAAAGGAAAATACAAATCCATCACACATTTTTTTTCCGTAAAAGGTGAGAACACTGGGGTCCTGTCCCTGCAGCAAGGACAGGAGCTTGGCCAAGACATTCGCACAGGCTTCTATCTGGAAGAGGGAGCTACACACAGCTGCTGGTGACCTCTCAATGGGAAAAAGACCAATAAAAGAGTTGACTGGGAATGTGAGGAGGTGAGGGGGACCTCTTCTGCTTGGTCTTCCGGTTCGGAGTCTCTGCATCCCAGTTTGGAGCTACTTGACAGCTGGATCTAATTCAAGAGAAGCACAAAAATCTTGGAGGAAAAGTCAGCTTCAAGCTGGCTGCTATTTCTGGAGAAGACAGTGCCTTCATCTGCTAGCCAGCTCACCAGGTTGACGTGCGAGTGGGCTGAGTCCACAGGGGCTGTCTGTTAGTAAGCCTCTCTATCAATTCTAAACAAAAGATTTGCAATGCAAAATAGGCAGCAAAAGAAATCAGAACAAAACAACAACAGAAATACTGTATGTTGGAGACTCTGTGCTTCAAGCAAGCAATTCAAAATCTGAATTGAACTCCCCCTAAGAAGGAAACTCTTAATTTGCTCAGTCAGCTTTATTCGATGTCACGAGATTCCTCTGGCAGCCTCTCAAAGCCACCTGCCACAGAACTGGGACCCCGGATTATGCGGCATTCCCTAGTCATGTGAGTTTTTCAGGGTCTGACATCTGATTATACTCTCCATCCTTTTTAAAGAAAAAGGCTGTACATATTTTTAACAAGAGTGTTAATGTGTGTGTGTGCATACATTATATATATAATAATGTGTATATATGCTAAATTATAATATATAATGTATATATCTACAATATATATAAGATATGAAAGGTATTACATAATTCCAGAAAACTGTCAAAACCAGGCTCTGAATCACTGCTGATTATTGTTCCATTATTTAAAAAGGTGAGTGATACATCCCAAACTGACATTTTTCTAGCATGTTGTGTAGATAGATGCTGTCCCCCGGCGAGGCACCTGCAAGATGCCACTGTTATCAGGCAGGTGGCCGATTCCCTCGTGTGCACAGTAACAGGCATGCAAACCTCTAAGCAGAAGCTGAAGAGGGGCAGCCTTCCACAGCTCATTGCTACGTGGAGGCTGCTTTACATCTGCAAGGTGGCAGCAGGCCACGCACAGACCTGCACATTCGCTCTCTCATGCCCGTCAACTCTTTTCAGTCGTGCATCCATTTGTACTTCTTCATTAAATCATTACCATTCTCTGCAAAAAAAGACCCGGGAGGCTCATGGTGCTTCCTAGCACCCCCCAACCAGGATGAGCTCTGGAAACAGCAGGAACAGTCCATGTGGACAGAAGAATTTAGGGAACTGCCTTTGCCCTCGGAGCTATTTTACCAAAGGCCTGACTGAGGACATGCTGCCACTAGATTACCTGTCCAGCAATCTTTATCCCCAGGGCACATTGGCAGCAGGCAAAGGACACTGTTCCCAGTGGAGATGACACAGAGGTTCTCTCAGATGACACAGTGCCTTTTCACTTTCTCTTTTTCCTTCTGCAGAAAGGGAAAACACAGCTGCTAGCTCCTGATGCACAGCCAGGTCCCACCTCCAGAAAGATGTGGCTGGCAGTCAGGATTTAACATGAACAAGTCCAGACCACTGTATTTCCCCTGTCCTGACCAAAGCAGGGAGCATATCCATGTATTCAGCCACTCCTGGGTCAATGGGCTCCTCAGCAACAAGATGCCTTCTTTCTAGAGACGGAAATAGGAGAAGAGGACAAGAAGGGAGAAGGAGTAGGATAGGCTTCTGTAAAAACCTCTTCTTTCTTCTGTGCTTGGAAGAGGTATCTATGGTTTCCAGCAACTCAGAGGTGGTGCAGGCAGGGAGCCCTGCCCACAGCCTCCGGTCCTCTGTGGTCAGCAGTGGTGCTTTTCTGCTGGGGGATGGAAGGGGTGGTCACCAGCAATTCAGATTGTGGTTTTGGGGAAAGACATGGGTATTTAGTAAGTAGAAGGAGCATCGCAGTGGATAAACATGTCTTTTGCTAATATTTAAATGTTTTCAGAGTTCAGTAATTGTTTAGTGCGAAAAAGCTGTGGAGAACTGGTGCCAGATTTGGCATCAGCAGGGATTTGGATGGGAATCACTGACAGAAAGTTACAGTGCTTTTTAAAATAAATTTGGCATCAGACCCAACAAGGTTTACCATCACTGCTGCAAAAAAAAGATCAGTGGAAGTATGAGAAAATATTGGAAATGAATATTTTATATGCAGGAAGATTAACAGGGAAGCCTAAGAAACAAATTACAGTGTTGCCCTCATCTTAACTTGTTATTCCACATCTTAGATTTTCATGTAAGAAATTAGAGTTTTTATATTTTGGCCTAACTTGGAGATGATCTCAGAACTTTTTAAATGGAGTACTCTTTAACTTGTAATTTAGTCTTGCTTGTATCTCACACCTAGGTGAGATTGAACATTTTCTTTGATTCAATAGTCATGAAAGATCACTCATGACGTAGAAGAAACTATGCTGATATTTCTTGCCTGCCCTTTAAAACCTGCTCACTTAGTACCTGTTAAAAGCAGAAAAAACACTGGAATTGGCAAAAAATAGGTTTAAATGTCTTTCCTGTTTTTTATTAATCTTTCAATAGATGACTAGTTTGATTTTTTTCCGGAAATATCTGGTTTAGAGTTGAACTCTTTTTCTGTTTATTTAACTGTATGGGATGAACTAGGCTTCAATTCGAAGAACATTTTTACTGTCTGAGTAAACTCATTAACAGGAGTTTCCAGAAGTTGACTTTTGAGCACTGGTGTATTTTTTTCTTTTTGTTTCTCATTGATAAGAAAATTAATATATGGAAAAAAGCCTACATAATAAGACTTATCATTAAGATATGTTTTGATGCAGTGAGAACCCTATAATTATAGTAGCCTAATCTGCTGTTTAATGTCAATTACATGAGAGAGGTGTCATGTATTCAATGATACGTTTCATAGCATGAGAAAACAGGCTTTTTTTCTGTTGTTTATTTTCACAATTGTGCAAGTGGGTCCTATAGCTGATCCTTATGTCCTTCATACCTCCAAACCAATTTGAAAATCAGCTATGATAGCAGACCTAATAAGACAAAGCAGATTACTTACTTAATATAGCATGATGCCAAGTTTGCCAATTAGCTGTGTTTCTAAATCACTGTACAAGAAGGTGGCTATTACCAGGGAATTGTTTTTAACTCTAACTGGAAAACAGTTTTCATGGAGGATAATTGCCTGCTAGACCAAATGCATTGAAGTCCTTCAATCATTAAAATCACTATCCTTCAAATATGCAGGCAACTCTCATAGTTCCATCAAATAAAGTGGAATAAGCTACATGTGTTACTATAAACAAACTGCAAAATTCCAGTAAAATCATCTGGAAAAAAAAAGTATAGTGAAGTATCTAATCTCAACAGTAAACAATTTTTCTTATTAAAAAATTTCTTTAAAAATTCAGGCTCACATATGTTTGCTACCTACCAGAGCCGAAGAATCTTAAGAGGATTTATCTTTTGTATGTGGAAAATCAGTGACTGATGGATAATACAAAAGACTGTTTGAGAACTAAATTCTGAAGTAGATGCTATTATACATTCTATGTCAGTTAACTGAGTGATGCTATATTTTATTATTACCTATGAGTCTTATTTTTTAAGCAAAAACAAAATCTTCTATTATTTTGATTACAGCTGATAATCAAACCAGTAGCAGAACATGTTTTCATTAAAATAGTGTAGCTCTCTAAACATTTTATGAATTCTTGTCTTTTTTACTGAAATTTCATTTATGTGAGGAAAAAACAGGATGAAAGGCTCTGGCAATGTCAAAATAGCTCATTTTGACATCTTCAAATGGAAGTCTTATACTTTCCTTTTTGAAATGGCTTTATACTTTGATTTTTGTGTTTCATATAGACATATGTGAGATGTGTAAAAAATCTAAATTAGAAAGAATTGATCCATCTGAAACTAGATAACTTTCATTTTGCAGAACACTTTAATATTGAAGTTTTCTTGAACTGGGATAAAAACATCTCTAGAAAACTCAAAGTTCTGGAAGCATTTTCATACTCCATATAGTTCTAGCTTTGCTTTAAGTTATGGAACAGACATGTTACCAGAGTTACAAGTAAAATGTCCTATAATAACTCTCTACACTGATGTCTACCCTGGAAGTGTGAACAAACATGAAAGCTTTGAGAAGCAGCTATCCAAGCACTTTTGGGGTGTTAACTTGAAATACAGAGACAAGCACTTCTCTCTGGTGATTCCACTTTGCAAATTTTTGAAGAGTATTGCTGAGACAGAGGAACCACATCCTTTAAGTATTTTCTTCAAACAACCAGCACCCATCCTTGTATGATGGACACGTTCCTTTGAAACCTGAGAAAGGTTCAAGCCTTGCTTTTACCTATCAAAATATCCTTTCAAGATATCCCACTGTGCAGTGGTCCTTAGCTTGTGGAAAATGAAGCTTAGCTATCTCAGATTGGTTCTCCATGGTTCTCCCCCAAGTTGTCCTTGAGACAGCAAAGAAAAGGAAGCAGAAATAGGTGAAATTTAAGGATGCCATTCTGAAAATGGAGGCAAAATAAACAAATGTCTTAAGCTTTGGGATGGCAAGATTACATTTTTCAGAGGTGGCACAGGGGATTCACCAGGGACCAGACTTCCCAAAGAGACCTAGGTCCCCTGGTTCCTTGGCCACTGTAATGGCAGTTGTGGTCCAAGCTGTCACCAAACCTGGTCCTGCTTTTCAGCTGGCTTCAGCTGATTATGTGGGCCTTGTACTGGCCAGACAAGGTCTGATGCCAGTCAGAAGAAAGGGAGAGGAGCCTGCTTAGCTGCTGGCAGCACCTGCTACCTTGCCTTTCCTACACGGCAGCAAAGATGATTAAGACAGAGTCGGTGACAGAGTAGCTCCAAGAACAGTTTTAAGTTTTTTTACCATCATGATTGCCTACAGTGCGGTTGGGGAATGCATTTGATGTTCCCATCCCGAACCTTTCCAGGGATGCTTCTGTGGAAGCACTTCTGAGTCAGCACAGTCCAGCACAGACCATGGCCAATGATATGAGACAAACAGGGTGTAGATGTTCTGCTTGATGTTGTGGTTTCACCCTCCTAGAACTACACTTACAGCCAGAAATGCATAGTCCTATGTGCAGCATCGAAAAATGAGAAGCAGACTTGCATGTGTCCCAGCAATTAGAAAGTTGACAGCCCATGCTGTTCCTCTTGCTGCAGCAGCTGCTTACATTCACGGTGAATGGACAAGGGGAGGGGATGACATGCCAAGGTAGGACAACTGGCAGGGCTTTTGGAGCGAATGACTGACAGACAAAGTTACCATTGGGACATTTCTCACAAGAGAATGGCTCAGGCAACTCTGCCTGCCCAAATGAAGCTCCTGGTCAGGGGAAATAGAAGTTGCTGATGTGCTGAGCATGTCAGCACCCATGGCAGGGTTTCCAAAAGTGAGCCATGGTTATGCAAGCCTCTGTGCCCTTCTGTCTTCAGAGAATAAGCAGATACTCAGGACTTGTTGAAAATCCCTAAAGACTGGGAGGTGGAATAAATCCAGGCTTCCACGGTGCTGGTTTGTAATGCGAGTCTTCCTGGTTCTGTCCCCAGAATAATTTATCCTCAGGCTGAGTACCAGTTTACCAGTGGGAAAACCAGAATGATTTAAAATGTGTTATGTAAAAGCAAATACATAAACAAATTGAGATAATCTCTATGTTTTCCTTGGTTTCTGTTCGTTATGAAGTATATGGCCAAATTCTTTCCTTTCGCTATTTTTCCCAATAACCTAGCAAAGTAAACACAGTTCTGACAGCATTTATAATACAGTAATACATGCACATAAGCTCTTGCATCAATAATTTAAGTGACCTTTATAAAACACAATAAAAAAACTACAGAGTAAGTGAAATGTCTATCTTTTTCCTTTCTTTTTTTTGGGGGGTGAGTGGAGTTCATACTGTTTGGGTGGTGCAGTTAAATTCCACTTTAGAAGAAGTTTTTCATGCTGTAGTGAAGACTATCAGGAGAACCAATTAAAAACTTTTATATGACTTGCTGTTTATAGTAGTCCTGCTATATGATAATAATAACACTCAGGTATTGGAAAGATTTCCCACATGATGCTGTAAATGTAGTTGAATTCTGATTTTCGGTAATCTTTCTCTAATGTCAAGCCCTACCAGAACAAATGTGGGGAGAGGCTACAAACTGTGCCTGTATACAACCCACTGCATGTTTAGCTTTGATTTTTAATACTACTCAGTTCTACCAGAGCAATACAAACAAACTGCAGTACAGGTGATTATATTTAGAGCTAGATCTCCAGAGATGAAAAGCTGGAGAAATATCCCATTGGATTGACAGGTTTTTGCTCAGAAAACTCTGAATTTGCCTGTCTCTCAAAAGTGTAACTACTGACTTAGTAAAGAATACCAAGACAGTGGAAAAATAAACATGAAACAAGATATTTTAAGATACAGGTTCTATGTACTTTATGTTACATGATATATGGAACTGTGGTTTGAGGTTTGGAACAAAAGCAATGGCTCAATAATATCTCCATAACAGTAATAATCATGTACCATGTCCCAGTACCATGCCGATGAACCAGATACCAGAAATGAGTCCCCACGTCCATATTCTCAGCTGGCTGAATGGTCAGAGGTGATGCATAACCCATAGTTCCTACTGACTTGTTGCGAGTTAATGCTCCCTTGTTCATATGAATTAGTATTGAATATATAACTTAAGGCAGCCAAAACAGAAGGAAGTTTCTGAGCATCCACGGCACAGTAAACTAACAGGGCCAGTTAGTTTACTGGCTCATCAAAACCCAAGAGTCCAACCCTGAGCCACAGACACTTTCTACCGCATCCTTTGACACGCCATGTAATCTACACGGGGATTTATGCTACCTCCCCAAAACAGTGTGACTGGCGAATCCCCCTGACTCTTATGGCTTCAGCCACGTGGCTTAAGCCATCTTGCCAGGTGAGTGATGGGAAAAGGGATGAACAGCAAGCAAAGCAGTGGAGGAACCTTGGTTTGTTCGCATATCAACAAAGGGCTTGCAGGCTTTCAAAGATTATATTAAACTAGTCAATAAGTAGATAAACTACTTTGGTGGAGAAGGCAAGGGAATGTCAACATCCACTGGAGGAGAGAGGAATATCACTCAAGTGAGCACACACTCAGAAGCTTGTACTTCAGACTGTAATATTTCACAACAAAACAGCACCATAACTTGTTTTCAATATGAGTTTAATCCACTCCTTATCTTGCTATTTCCACTTCTATGTTTCAATTCGGGGTTGTTTTTTTTTAAAAAAAAAGTGGTGCTTGAGTGCTTCATGGTTAAAATTTTTAAGGCCTTTTAAAATTATCTGCAGGGTAACTGAGTCAGATTTTGATTGGTTGTGTATAATAACAGATGTTTGTTAGTACTGTAGAGCAATATAACAACATGCTACAAAATGTTCCATTAGAAATGCATACTTGTTATAAGAATAAGAACATTTAATTGATTTACCCTGTGGTAATACTTTTTTTACTCTTAGTCATGCATTAAAATAGATGTATTTTACACAATGACAAATGTACAAAACATCTCACTGACTAAGCAACATCCACTTGTGTCAGTTATCCTGACTGTGAGCACAGTCCTCTCCATCTGTGGTAGATAACTGAAGAGACAGCAAACTGTGCTGGTTTTGAATATAAAGGAAGAGTAGATGTATTTAACCACTGGCTTTTAAACCATCTTAATCCATCTTAAGGGTGATAGCAACAATCTTCCTAAAATTGAGTGGGATACCATTATAACAACACCCTATGAATTATCTGAATTATTACTCCAATTTTACCGTTGGGAAACTGAGGCATAGACATGCCATGTAATTTCCCCAAATCTGCTCGGGGAGACTGCTGGCTGTGCTGTTAAGAGAACACCGAGCTCCTGGCAAACTAATGGATTTGCTGCAGTATCCTCCATACATGACACATCCAAAACAAATCAGCAGCGGTTAAATTAAAAAACAATCTTCCTTTCAATCCTTTCTCATGAGAACTTCCCTTTTTCTAAACCAAGAATTAATTCTTCCTCTTACCTCATTCCATAAAAGTATTTTAATCTGAAAGTTGAGATCATAACACAACTCTGGCCAAGATCTGAGTTGCTTTTATGTCCTGTCCCCCAGCTAGCTTAGAAAAGGGGAGTTGTGCATTTTGGGGGTCATTTCCTGCAATGCATTGTACTGCCTGCATCACTTCCACCTGAGAAATTAATTAGAGAACTTAAAATAAAGAGCTTTCAAAAAAGCTGAAAGAAAAATCCCGAAGACTCCATTCCTCTGCATTCTGAATAACTAGCTCAGACAAATGCTTCTCTGATAAAAAACTACAGAAGGTTTACAGCCCCTGTAGAAAAATTATTTAATATCAGTATAAATCTTTCCCTTGTTTATTAGAATTTTGTAAAACCTACATCATAAATTGTTCTTAAAAATACTGCAGAGAAAAGCTTTCCTCAGGCAGATATCTCTATTGATCCTGACATAAACTTGATGCTCTTATGTCATAGTAAAATAGCTTAGTCAAGTCCCATTCTGCATGCCTCTAAGAAGGAACATAATGTCTAAAGTGAGCAGCAGATTGCAACTTTACTCACCTGAAGTTGTCTGGAACAAAATGAGCAGAAAGCTGAATGTACTAAATGGCAACATGGTAGATGCTGAACCCATTTAGTAACACACTTACTGAAAATTGGGGAACTTGGTAGGACACTTCTAGTTAAACTCCTTTCCAAGTATCTGCTGAAGGCATGATCTTTGCCTTTCGGTCTCCTTAGAAAGAGTTTGTGCCCTCTGAACAAATGGGCAAAGTTAAGGGTAGGAACTGAAAGTTTCTGGGGGCTTCTTTCTTCTGCAGAAGGACAATTTAGGGATCAATAATTGGCATGGAGTTCTCTTTAACTTTAAAAAACAATTGCTATTCAATACCATAATATCACTTGGAAAGGGAGTAGAAGTTTTCAGGATGTAAAGCAAGAAGAAAGCAAATTTAAAGGTGTTTCATTGTGGTAGAGCCACCACTTATAGCAACCACAGAAGTAATAAGGGAATGTTTGTTTTATAGATATGTTATTAAGCATTTTATTTTGTCAGAGCTCTGTAACAAGTCACTGAATTGCACTAGAAGTCACAAAAGCCATGATCCTCAGAGAGACAGTGTTTCAGACCTGTGGAATTGCTTGATTTTTGTAGTGTTTCTCCCAAAGCAGATGCATGCTTCTGGTGATTGGGGTAAGTAATATAGGCACCCACAGTTACACACAAAATTGGAAGTCAAAATCTAGGACAAGAATATTTCCTATATGCTACTGGTATAAGTGCATAAGGTAAGGCTATATTTAAAATAACAATAAATAGATGAGGAATGTCTTCTTTATACGATTTTGACAGGAGAAAGAGGACTGCATGTAAATATTAACTTCATAATTTAAAATAGTTTGTTTACCTGCAGTTACATGCGTTTCAAGAAACCTGTAAGCTTCAGATTTCAAGTAACTGCAACCATCTGATCTAGCGCAATAGTTTGACAGATAATGTAGCATGGAAAATGTGTAGGATGTTGTGTTTCCACAGCCTAACACCAGTCAGGCTTCCACTACTCTGCTGCCTTTGTACCAGCCTCTTTCATCAGAGCATGCATTTTAATGAAAAAACAAACATTGCAGTAATCAGTTTGAGAATTAAAGTTGGGGATAGAACCTGGCTTCAAAAAAGCAAAAGCCTGGGAATGTTGTCCAATGGGAAGCAATTAGAACAATACAGAAAAGCTAGGTGTTATTGAATGCTACAGGAGGTAACCAGAGCAGCACAGCCGCGGAAACGACTGCACCAGCAGGTCTTCTCTGATGGAAGGCGCAGGACCTCCTAGGGATGCACGGAAGGACCCAACCTGCACCTCCTTCCTTTCTCTGCTTCCTGCTCGCTTCCTCTTCTGTCTCGAGATGAATCATCGTCAGTGGGCAGGGGAAGAGGAACTGTCAATCAATATGCCTCTCCAGGCTCCAGAGAGAGGCTTCTGAAGCTCTTGTCAATAAAGATATGCATGCTCTTCCCCACACAGACAATGTATTATTTCCTAGTTGCCTGCAGCCCCAAATCACAAGACCTATCATTTCTTTTAAAAAATTTGAGTCCCGCTTGAAATCATTGACTAGCCAGCACGTGACTGCATCAGATTGCAGCAGTTTTAACTAATGGATACACAGCTTCTGAAAATAAAGAGAAAAACTGTCAGATGATGTATGCAAATGAGGCAAATATATAAAAATATGCATTTTCATAATTTATAAACAGGTACTAGCAGATAAATAGAAGCCACAAAATACAACACTCCATTACTCTCGCCTTATTCTCTCTTAGAGAACCACATGTGCTATACAAAAACCTAAAAAAACAAAAATAATGAGCAATATTCATTACTGGTGTCATTCCACTGAAGTTAGCACAGACACAATGGGAAACAGAGTCTGGATCAGGATCTCGACTATCCTTATTTAGATGAGTACTTATTAAACAAACTCCATTCAACAGTTGTTCCTGCAAACTCTAATCCTCTTAATATGTAATCACATATCTGATTAATATACATTAATATCCCCACATATCCCTTAAAAAAAAGGGATATATTTAACTTAAGGCTATTTTAAAACTCTTGAGATCTAAGACAAAATGATATTGCAGAAGCATACCTCAAAAAGAAATAGAAGACAAACACAGACACCATTTACCATGGCTGGCTGTATAAACTCAACACGTTCACATGATTAATATTTTGGAAATTCAAATAAAGAGGGATCATTCTGTCTGAAATTTAATTGTTTCAACATACTTCTACATGGTAACTTCTTTACGTATCTGCTCCCTTTGGGGAATAGCTCAAGACTAGCAACGTTTATAAACCTTTGAGTAAGCAGTCACAGAAGTATTTAGTCATAACATTAAATTCACATTGACCAAATTTAACAAAAAGATGTGTTTTTTACCGTGATGTTTTTACCATCATTTACACACAAGTGAAGTCACAGCTGTGATGGTGAAGGGACTGCATGGATAGGGGAGCAATACTTTTGATTTGGTTTTTGGGTGGTTGTGGAGTTTTTGGGGGGTGGGTTGTCTGGGGGTTTTTTGTTGTTTGTTGGTGGGGTTTTTTTCCAATTTTTCTTTGAAATTCCTTTGAGGAATTACTTAACATTTATTAAAAGAGTCACACTGCATGCAGGGACGGGGAGGAGGGGCGGAGAAGGACGTGTCCTGCCATCCGCCTGCGATGTCGCTCACCCCGTCCCCCCTGCAGCCTCTCTGCGGAGCCCCGCGGAGCGACCGGCTCCCCACGGGCGGGCTCTGGGTGGGCTCCGCGCACCCCGCCCCGCCGTGGGCCGCCACTGCCACCTGCTGAGGGCACCGAGATACTGACGGTCCCGGCCCCCGGCGGTCCCCCGGTCTCCGGGTCCCCCGGGGGCGGCCGCTGGGGACTGGGGGACCACCGGGGGCCGGGCGGTGCGGAGGATGCGGAGGATGCCGTCAGCCCCGCACGTCGATGTTGGTGTTCACCATCAGCATCGCAGCGCTAAGGACGGTGTCAAATCAAGATCAATTTAGGGCGACCGGTTTTCTTTCCGTTCCCCCGCAGCTGCTCAGTCTGCCAGTTCCAGTCTCCCAAACCAGCCGGTTCGTAGGTCTTAAGTGAGAAGAAATGATGTTTAGTGGCCTTATGATGGTGCGGCATTTTCACAATGTGTGTTTTGCTGTAAATTCTTCCATTTTCCAAAGCACATTGTTTGATTTCAGAGGTGCGCTTTAGAAAGAGAATGTGATGGTTCAGTGGGCTGCAAATAATTATGCAAGACAAGGTAAGGTTACACGGTGGAAATTATTGCTCCTAACTAATGCGCTGCATGAAACCAAAATGCCTTTAATAAGTCTCCTCAGCCAAAGGCAATGTATGAAAGAGATTGTTGTATACTATATTAAAGAACGAAAATATGTTTTGTAACAGAGAATAAGAATCCTAATCAATATTACTTGGGGTCTAAAGCAACATTGCTCTTCAGAAATTATCATCAGCACCGCAAATGCTCCCTTCTTTAGAAAACAAAGTCAGTAATTCTTCATCAGTTGAGCAGAAGTAAACAATAAAATATTTGTTACTATCTGCAGCTCATTTGTTTCAGCAGGAAACTGCCTCCACTGTTACACTACTCAAGTGTACAGATTCGCTCTGGAAACAGAGAGGTATCCTTATCTGTATGGATTTAAATATGGAAAGAGACAGTGAATGGAAAGAACAACTTCAATCAGATATTTTAAGTTACAACTGAATCGTGTGTTTATGGCCCCAGACAGCGTACTCCGCAAAATGTTCCAAAACACTCATCTCTAAGCTTTCAACTATTTCTCACTTCTGCTCCAGTGAAACATTTTGAGGGGGAAAAAAAAAAAAAAAAAGGTTTGCTATCAGGATCTAACATAAGGAAGGTGGAATAATAGTCATAACCATTTCCAACTGAGTTATGAAGGTAGTCTGTTGATTTATCATCCATCATTATCACCTAGGGCCATCATTTCTTTTTGAAATATGTAAGAGTTGCTTCCAGTAAATGATCTTTACACTACAAAAATAATTTTAGAGTCATAGTTTTATGGTGTACCTTTTAGAAGATAATGGCTTAAATTTCTAGTTTCTCTCTTTATTGCAGTGATAGGATAGCTGGTTCTATAAACCAGTCTAGATAATATGTCATATCTCTCTTCAGCAGCTACTGCACACATGATATAGGAAACTCTCCTGCTACTGGTTACTCATTAAAGTTAAGTGATAGGGATCCACATGGCAAGGTTAAATTTCAACACTTTAAACCCTGCTGAAAGTTGCTAATAATAATGTTTAATTTTCATTCCAAGCATTTACGGTATCATCAACTTGAGCTGGTTATTTTCTTCTTCTCATTTATTGGAACCAATGAACCTCCCTGCAGAATAAAAATCTTCAGGCAGAATAACAAAAGAGGCAGAATTTGACCCCTGCTTAAATTAAACAACCTAAATGGGTTTAATGTGGATGTCCTATTAACCAGAGGCAAAGTTTGATCAGGATTTTCAAAAAGGACTAGAGATTTCAACATCCTAGTAGGAAAATGCTAACAAAACCATGATTTTCAAACCAGGAGCACTCAACACTTTCTTAAAATGGTCTGTTATGTAGGGCAACTAAAATAACTACTGTCTTCTAAAAAATAAAATTTTTTAAATGCTGCCTTTTTATGAAAAGGAAGGATGTTTGCTATGGCAGAGAGGGCTGGAGAAAGGAAGGGGAAGTCAATGGGCTGCAGAGTGGTGGGACCCATGGTGGAGACAGGGCAGGCACCTGGTCCTGTGCTGCTCCTCACAGTTATGCTCGTAATGGACTGTACCATGACATCTCTCTCTGTTCATTGTCCCATCCTCCCCCTTTTCAGAAAAGCAATCGGAGGAGCTATTACATCAAAGGCAGAAACCACTGCTATCCTTTCAACCCTCTGTCCCCTGCACATAAGGTTTGTGATTTTGCAGCGGGGGCAGGATATCAGCAGTGACAGATGCTTATGTGTCCTTACAGTTTTGACCAGGTCAAACTTATCAATGGGTTTTTATTTCACAGGTTAGATCATAAAGTATTCATTGCCCTAGGTCATCTAGACTCATGGAATAATTTAAGTTGGAAGGAATTTCTAGAGGTCATCTACTCCAACCTGCCCAATGCATGGCTCTCGTCAAAGTTACATCAGGTTGCTTGGGGCCTGCTAAGCTTTGAAAAACTTCAAGGACAGAGATTTCACAACGTATATGAGCACCTGTGCCAGTGTCTGACCACCTTCATTGTAAAAGATTGTGAGTTTTGCCTTATAATTGTACATCTTGTTTCACACAAAAACACTCCCCTAGTAAATCTGGCCTGTGGCATTTAATCATCCTCTCTCCAACCCTACAAGGATATTAAAAATCACTTCTGGCTCATACATTTCTTTGCAGACAATGATATATGTGGAGACATAAAACAAGCTAACTTTAGATACATCACAGCTTCTATTTCATTTTGAAATGAAACAACTACCTCCAGCCTTTCTCTAGGAATACAGCTGTTAGACCACCTCTTTAAGCTGTGAGGGAAAAAGCCCTGTTCTCCACTATCATCTTATTCCCCATGTTTATGATTCCTGGCTTACCTGTTGTTGTAAATTCTGTTTCATTATTGTTGTCTCACAGCCTCACTAGATCCTCACTATATTCCTCTTCCTCTTTGCTTTCTTGGTTTTCATCTTTCTCCTGATGGAGATTTTTGAAGTGCATGCTTTAGGATAAGATTTAAAACCACGGGTAAGTCAAGTGCCTAACCATGCCTGTAGAAGCCTAAGAAATTCCTTTCTGATGTGCTACGGTTCCAACAGCTCCGACTGAATCTCTTTACTCATCCAACAGGGCCCTACTGACCTTAGACACTCTCCCCTCAGCCTTTACAGTTTACCTAATGACAGGAATAAATCTTGTTGAAGTCAACAGGAATGCAGCAGTAGAAAGGAAGAGCCCCAAGCATACAAATCCTACAAAAGGTTTCCAATGACTAGTTGTCTTCTGATACACTAATGGAAGCACACGCTGTCGGAGTTTGTATCTATTCCAGCTTTCTGTGGTGCCTCTAGCTTATGAGTAAGTTCTCTTTATGTCACTTGGATAACTCAGAGGGCACATCTTATTCAAATTCGTTGAGGATCATAGATGCTGTCAAATTGTTTGAACAGGCACATCAAAAAGGCCAAATATTTTTGTATTTTTTATCAAAAATGGCAGTAAATTATTTTTTATTTTAAAATGTACCTGCAGAATATATTAGGTTGGTGATTAACCATCTAATTTAGAAAGAATGTTACTCCAGTTACAATGAATTACAGTCATTTAGTTTTGAGTCCTGTATTTACACTGTGAATAAAGCCTAAGACACAAGAGCATTTGTATGCAAGATGAACAGCTGATGATCTTTTGAGAATAGTAAATCACTCCTAGATCTCAACAGAGACTAGATTCCAGGAAACTCTGTGTTTTAGCCCCTAAAATTTTAAGTCCTATTCCAAGAGCAGAAACCAGATTCCTATGTTAGGACTAGGCCATCTCAATAATGCATGCAGCATATAGGCACCTCCATATGAGGGTTGCAGAAGCCAGGGCACCAAACAAGGAACCTTTTAAACTGACCAGAAACATGCAGATGGTATCTCCTGCTGTGTCCCATATGTGAGATTAGTGATGCTGCCAACCTGTCCTAGGGGTCAATGGTCAGGGTACTCCCCCCAGCCTCAGCATGGCTCTGCTGCCCAGGAGCAGCACCTAGAGATGTTCAGCATTTCTGAAGTACAAGCACTCTGAGGTAAGACCACCTGAAACGGTTGGGTGTCTCCACGCTACTCTGCATAGACTTTCTTAAATTTATTTGGGCCAGAGAGAACAAAGGTGAGCACATCTCCTGTATGTACAAATTAAGTCTGTGGAAACAAACAGCATAAATGCAAATTATGTTCCAGTTGACTCAAGTGAAGACTAAGGGTTTCTAGTATTTTCAGGAGAAAAATTTTAGGTGATTCTGAAATATTAATGTCAAAACTTTCAATGCTTTAAAGATCAAGCCACAGTTGAATAGGAATTTTCAAAATCAGAGTGCTATAGTACAAGTGGAAAAGATGTGTAGAGAAGGGGAAAGAGGAGATGGCCAGAAGTTCATGTCTGGTAAATAATGAAGGTCACTACAGTCTAAAGGAAAAGCTCATAATGAGGTAGATCAAATTATCAGCCACCAGCTTCTTTCAGGTACATCTGTAGATGATCTAATGCATAAACTAAGACTATGTATTGCTAGATCTTAAAGGAAGTTTGTTAACTCTAAGGATCAACCTGAGCTTTCACAGACTATTTCCTCCATGCCCAAAGAAACCAGAAACAAATCCGAAACAAAAAAATTCTTACTTGTCTCCTACACTGGGAAACTGAAAAAATAATGTCCTCTTGCTGAATTCCTAAGTGGCCATATTCTGTCCTTGACAGATTTCTTCAGGCCTGGTGTGAGTTGTTACCATGCCTGCTGACTTGCAAGCTAGACAAAATGCACTCTTCTTGAAAACAAGCAGTTTTGAAGACAATATCCCAAGGACCCTAAGGGTCTCTTCTTATTTAGAAACTGTGTTTGGCTACAAAAGACTGCATTAAACATTAACATTTTTGATTGGCATGTTTTCTTCAAAACTTTTAGGTATTTTGGGGAATATGATTTTGAAAATCTAAATATTTTGAAAAATGAAACCTTTCTATCTGAAAAAATATTTCATATTCTATTCCCAGCTTGTGTATGGTAAACTGTCCTGTGGTTCTCAGTATAGACTGTCTTTTTTTTTTTCCTTTTTTTTAGTGGTCAAATGCTTTGGTTTTGCTACATTAGAGAGTGGGAATGGTCTATGGAGCAAGCCTTGTGCCTCTGGCAGGGTTGGCACCATTCAAGACATATGGTCTTGTTTTGTCACCAGACTGTTTGCTCAGGAGTTCAGATAGTTGAATCACAGAGAGAGGAGGCTTAGGAAGGAAGGAAGAAAAGCACCACAAAATTGTAAAAAAAAAAAAAAAAAAAAAAAGCAGAAAATGAAAGTAAAAGACATGAGCAGAAGAGCCATTTAGGAGAGAAGGTGTTGAGGTCTGGCAATGACTTTAGAGAGAGGCATGCCTTATTAACAGAGGGTGATGTTTAGATATTTAGTTAAGTAGGAATCAATGGAATCAATTAATTCTCTTATCAGGGATGAATATCTGATGACTGAGAGGAAATACTAGATGTCAGGAAGCAAAATGAAAAGCAAAATGAACATTTTGCTAGAAAAGGGAGACAGCACAGAAGCAAGGCCAGGAATTTCTGCCATTGAGCTGGACCAGGCAAGGAGAGGAGGCCAAACCATTCCTCTAGCTGGGCAAGAGCAAACAGCTCCTGGCAGAAGAAGGGGTCCAGAACCTGGAACTGGTGTTTACAGATGCAATAACCAGGCAGAAGTGTTTCTAGCATACCTCCAGCCAAGGAGGCACAGGTACTGCGAGAGAGCCATTCACATCTTGTAGTCCAATTAAAATTTAGCCTGTGCTGGTAGTAACCCAGAGTGATCATTAGTGCTGGCCACAGTCTGCTTGGAATGAAAGTCTGGTCTCAGGACAGCTCTTTGTGGACACAGGTATTCCTCAAGAGCTAGCAACCTCGTAGCAGTCTAACAGCAAGATCAACACATAAAGGGAAGATCAAAACTAAATTATTTTTGAAGGTACTCCCTCAAGTTCAAGGTTAAGGGATCCCATGAAGAATGCACCAGGAAGGTTGGGCAGTCCTTTCTGCCATGTTCAGTGCATGAATGCCTCATGCTACTGACAGTCTTGCTTCTTTCATTTATGTGAAAAAAGCTTGCAGGAAAATATTCCAACATCTCGTAATATTAATGCAATATATATATAATACTCCAACATTTTTGAATATTGATATCAGAGCCCTGCTACAACCGTTGACATGCTGTCCACATCATCTGACATTTTGCTAATGATTTGTTATGCAATAGTGATGCTCAGGTTGGGGTTTCCTGGAGATGCATACCATGTATTACAGGCCACACAACAGCTCCACATAGCAAATGCATTGTTCCTAACACCTAAGCGCTTTGAAAACTTATTCCTGACTCTTGTATGCTTGTCACCCAGAATAGCTATGTGTATCCCCTCCTCCATATAATTAGGCAGAAAGCTAAAAATCTTACAAAGAGATGCAAAACTAGAGCACACATGATACCTCACAGTATTATATAACACAAAAAAGGTTATTAACAAGCAACTCAAATGAACTCAAAACATGATACCACGGTAAACTGACCTTTGCAAAGCGTTGCTACGAAGGCCCTCCAGCTTGCACTCTGGCTGCTTTTCTGTTTAAAACAGCCACTGTATGTACGTGATTTGTACCGTTTCCCTTTTGCAGTATTTTGAGCATCTTACACTGTTCCATAAATGTATGCTAACAATCCCTCTCTCTACGAACGAATTGCTACCACCCCCTGTGACAGATATGTAATTGAGGCACAAAGAGAGAATTTTCAAATCCACATAAATACTAAAAGCTGAGGTACACAACTGGTTTTCAGCAGCTCGGTAAGCATCTGTCTGTGACTTGAGGCAACTACATGCTCGGGTACTTTGGACATGATGTGGGCAGGTTCCAGTTCCTACCTGGCCTGGCAGCACAGAGCAAGGCACTGAACTCCGGCCACTGCCCCCCAACACCACTGGTCTTCTTTGTTTCCCTCTTTTTTTGCCCTGTAACAAGGTTCTTCTTCTGTTAATATCTACCCTGTGTCACAATTACACAAGTGCATTTCAGTATTCCTGTTATTTATCTGCAAATTCAGTCATTGTGAAGGCCTGCTTTAACTTCTAGTGTGGCTAACCCCAAAATTGCATTAGTAAATGTCTTAGAAAAGAAGTTCCATGCTGCTGCAAAAGCATATTTTATTATAAATAAGGGAATAAGGGAATATCACTGCTGTTTAAACTGTTTCCTCTCTTTTATTCAAATGGAACCCAGAAACACTGATTGAAGACAACATATCACAAATAACACATTGGAAAGAAAACCCTGAAAATTCCAAACATATGTGACATTTTGTTCCTGATCAGAAAAGATTATGTGTATCACCTGATCTTTCCACAAGCCAGGATCTGATGTATACATTTGGAATAATGCAATGTGACCTTAAAACCCATGACCTAGAATTTTGGAGGAATACATTGTTGGCATTTGCCATAAAGCACAGTAATGGCTACTCCCCAGCTGCACTTTAGCGCGCCATTTTCCTTGTCTCACCTGCAGGTGGGATATACTGTACCTGCAGCCTCGAGAAGTCAAGATTCCTTGGGATGTTCTTGCCTTGGAGATTTCGTCAAGTAGATCCTCTTACTGACACCTGAACCCAGGGTGACCTTGGACCATGCGGACACGCTAGAATTTCACACGACTCATCTCTGTAGGTATTATATAGTCTGAAGCCAAAATATCAGGGGAATTTGTTGTCAGATAAATGTAGACCCATATTTTGCAATAAATACTTAGAGGCGAACTAGCTTTTTCACACAATACAACCCCTCTGTCTGGTACAGGGCAGGCAGCTGCCTCGGTACTAATGATCTACTCAGCATTCAACCAGTGTATCACGCCCTGGTTATCTGACATATTAACAAGTGGGGATTAGATTAATTACCATAATATATACTTTTAAAGCATTATTTAATAAAAGATAATAAATGGGAAAATACTTTTAATCACACACTGTAAAAATAAAGTACTTAATTTATCACTAAGAGCATTACTTTTGTTTGCTTGTAGCTGTCCTGGCATCTATGGCTACATTTCAATATTGGCCCATACTATTTGTGCTCACAGACTGCTTTCCTTACTATTATTTAAATTAATAGATGATTTTAAGCACCACTAGAGGGCACAGAATTATAACAATATTTCTTAGTAGATCACAAAAAGTGCATCGGGAACAGGAGTTCAGGAATTTTCAGTGCACTGTCCAAATCCCCAGTTTAAAGACTTGATCCTGTCAACAGTGATGCAGGCGTGCAGTTCTGCCACAGCGAGCTGTGCCACGGCCTCCCCACGCCAACGAACCGAAGCTCTCGGGTGAGCGCTTGTGGGACGGGGGCTTGAGGGAGCCTTCCTGAGTGGGCTGGACAGTGTGCTCCCAGTTAAACGGAACTTGAGTACCAGCGCTCAAATATTTTACTCAAGTGACTGAGGTCAGTAGAGTATAAATCTAAGCATGGTGCCAGAGGCCCAGCTGATGTGAAAGGCATGCTATACATCTTTGGCTGTAAACAAGTACGTGGGATGAGAAAAATGAAGAGTGTAAACACTTGCATATCAAACCAGGGAAATGCAAACAAGTAGTAAATGAAGGATTAACTAACTCCATTTACAATTCAAAGAAAGAGGAGTAGATATGTGCCACTGGAAAGCTTAAATATTAATGGGGTTGCTGTGGATACTTATATCAACTACTTAACATCTGTTTTGACATGTGTGCTGTTTCTGCCATCCCTTATCACGAGCGTGAGTGGCCACTGCGGTTCACATGTTAGAAGTTCCTGTTTGAAGCCGCCTGCAGTGGAGGAGGAAGTGCAGTGAAGAAAGGGAGAAGATTAAGCTCTTTAAATAAAGACAACTGATTGAACGGCTCTGGAGACATTGTAGCAGTGAATTAGTACTGTGATGTTTCCATGTTTCTTCAGTAGAGGCACAAGTTAATGTCCTCAGCCAGAATATGACATCCACTTCACTGCTTACCTCTTTTTCTTAAAGTTGGAGATGGTGTGTTAATCAAGGGCTTGAGAGCCTGGCCTCTAACTAGCCAGTACGAAGAAAAAAAAAAAAAACGAAATTTAACTGAATTTCTGAATGCCTCTATGGATTTTCGCATAACATCAGCGTCCACATTATCGCTTTTCATTAACCCTTCACGAATTAGCGTCACATTTTTGCACATTGCGGTGCTCAGGCTGCAAAACCAGTGACACGCGCCTGTTTTTCATGAAGTGTGTGCCGAAGTGCCCGGACGGCGGCTCGCCCTCTCCCCCGGGCACGGCGGGGCTCCCGAGCGTCCCCCGGGGGGGCGGCGGGCGCTGCCGAGCCCCGGGGAGCAGCACGGGCGGTGGCTGCCCGCCGCAGGCAGCCGCGGGGCTAAGGGGGGGCTGCGGGGGGGTGACTGGGGGGGCGTCCGCCGAGCACCGGCAATAAACAGCGGCCAAAGCCGGCGCGGCTGCCGCCAGCTCCGGGCGGGGAGGCGCGGAGCGGCCGCGCCTGCGGCGTGGTGAGGTGGATTTTTTTTTTTTTTTTTTTTTTTTTTTTTTCCGCAAGCTCACCTTGATGCGGCGGGGAGTTAAAGGCCCGCTCTCGGCAGGGGGAGCTTTGTTTTCTCGGCACAGCTCGGGCACCGAGCGGCGGCACCGCTGCGCTCCGGCTGCACCGCGCCGGGGCCGGAGCTACCGGGGCCTAGGGGGGAGCCCGCAGGGAGGGCAGCCCCCGCCGCCGCTGGGATTTGCTCTCCCGCCGCCGCGCGGGGCCGGGGCACGGCGGAAGCGCCGGAGCGGCGTGTCGGGCTGCGCCGCCCCCTCGGGGGGACACCCGGCGGCTCGCCTGCGCTGCCCCGCCCGGGCCGGCCACGCTCCCCGCCCGCAGCGGGGTCCCGCCGCCGGCCGAACCGCCCCCGCGCCGCCGCCGAGACTTACGGCAGTTTTGTTACTTTCTCGGACTTAAATGGACATTTCCCGGGAGCGGGCGTAGCCCGCGGGCGCCGCGTCCCGCCAGCCGCTCGCCGCCCGCCCCGCCGCGGGCACCGCCGCTGCCTTCGCCGCTCGCACCCCGGGGACGCGGGGGTGCCCGGCAGCGCGGCCCCTGCCAGCCCCCGCCCGCCCGCCCGCCCGCCCGCCTCTCTCGACGACTTTCTCCGCCGCCGGGAGCGAGAGCAACAGCCTGCCCGGCCCGGCCGGGCCAAGCGCCGCGGGAGGCGGCGAGGGAGCGGGCGGCGAAACGCACCGCCGAGCCGCGGCCCGGAGCCCTCGCCCCCGCGGCCTCTCTGCCGGAGCTGCGCGGAGCTGCCCCCCCGCCCCGCTCCTCCCGCCGCCCCGTCCCGGGCCGCGGAGCCACGCCGGGCGGCGCTGCGGGGGCCGGCGGCCGGGAGGAGAGCGCGCCCGGGGGGGCGCCCGCTGCCTCGCCGGGGCCCCCCGCGAAGCTGCCGCAGCCCGGCCCGCCGCGCCGGGCGCCCAAAGTGGCCCGCGCCCCCGCGCCCCGCGGGCGCCGCCCGGAGACCCTCGGCCCCCGCTGCCTCCTGCGGCCCGCCGCCGCGGGGTGCCTGGCCGCCGCCGCCCGCGCCCTGCTCCGCCGCGGCCCCGGCGCTCGCCCCGGCGCCCGGGGTGATGCCATGCCCCGCAACCACGGCGGCGGGGAGGAGGGCGGCTCCGCGGGGCTCTGGGTGAAGAGCGGCGCGGCGGCGGGCATGAAGGATGTGGAGTCGGGCCGGGGCAGGGCGCTGGCGAGCGCGGCGGCCCGCGGCGACGGCCTGCTGCTCCTGGGCACCGGCGGCGCGGCCGCCCCCGCCGGGCTGCGGGAGGGCCGCCGCGGGAAGCACGGCGCCCGCATGAGCCTGCTGGGGAAGCCGCTGTCGTACAGCAGCGGGCCGAGCTGCCGCAGGAACGCCAAGTACCGCCGGCTGCAGAACTACCTGTACAACGTGCTGGAGCGGCCCCGCGGCTGGGCCTTCGTCTACCACGCCTTCGTGTGAGTACCGACCCCGCTCCCCTCTCCTCCCGGCCCGGCCCCTCCCGGCCCGGCCCCTCCCGGGCGGCTGCACCGCACCTGCCCCCGGCCAGAGCCGCGGTGCACACCTCCCCTCCTCCCGCTCCGCTCCCCGAGCGTCGCTCCGCGGCCGGTCCCCGGGGAGGACAAGTCCCCCGCGCGCTGCGCCGAAAGTGCCTGGGAGTCACCAGCGGAGGCGGGGGAGCCACCGCCACCTGCGGCGCGGCGCTCCGCGGGCGACGGAAAATCCGCGCAGCCCCCGGCGGGAGGCGGTGGTGGCGGGGGCGGGGGGGAGGCTTGGTTCGCCCGGCAGAAGGAGCCGGAGCAGAGCGCGGCGGGGAGCACATGCTCGCTTGGCTCAGGGGCGCTTGAGGCCGCCGGGTTGCGGGGGAGGGGAGGGGGGGGGTGGCTGCGCGGCGCTCCCGCAGGGGCCGCCCCGCCGGCCCCGAGGTTAGATGGGGCGAGGGGTGCCGGCCGCTCCCGGGCCCCTCCCCGTGGTGGCGGGGCGCGGTGGAGGCGCCGGTGGTACCCCCGGCGTGCGTTTCGCTTCGCGGAGAGCGAGCGCTGCGCGGTTTGAAAAGTTAGCGCCGCGGAGCCGCGCGGCGCGTTTCTTCCTCCCGCGTGTTTTCCGAGCGCGCGTGGTTTCCGCGCCGCAGGGAGTGCGGGGGGCGGCGGGGGCCGCGCCGCCGTCCCACGCGGGCGCTCGCCGCGGGACGCCGCCACCCGGACGCGCCCACCTGCCGCTCGCCGCCCCCGAGGAAGGGCGCGGGGCCCGGCCGCTCCTCCGGCGCTGCCATTTCTGCGCCTTTGCTTTTAGCGAGGGACCGACCCCTCCCGTCGCCCTCGTCCTGACAGAGCCGGGGGCTGAACCGCACGTCCCGGCGCATCGCTCTGCGCGGAGCGGGGCTGGCACCGCGTTGCGAAACTTGCGCTGCTTTACTGACGGAGGCTGGCGTGGGGGAGCTGTGGGAGGGGGGCCTGAGCCTGTAACGACTTAAAGTAGCCCCGGGGCTAGTGGTGTTCCTCAGTTCATTAGCAATCCCCAGGTTTTACGGGTTTTGGTAATATTCGGGGGAAAGGCCCGACGCAAAAGCCTTTTGGACGGCTGAGCAAGCCGTGCAGTGCGGGCTGGCAAGGAGTCACTGCACTGGATCATAGTCCTAGATGAGAACGTTGCGATAAATTGCGGAGGGAGGATGACAGGCATTACTGTATCGGGGGTATAACATAAGGTATTTCTGTGTTTGGCTACCGAAAATAGAAATAAATAACAAGTTTTAACTGATACGCTGTAGGTAACTGTATTTCCACGATAGTTGCCGGAATCAAGCTAGCGGTTACAGCCACTTCAGGAAAAAAGCAACTGTTCCCTAAAAGCTGTTTGACAGCGTAAAGAGTGCTCCTCTCCTGGCAGCAGGGGAATCCCCAAATCCGACTTTAATAAAAGTTTTTATAAGTGAAAAAAATACTTTGCCAAAACCATGGCAGTCTGATTAATGAGATACTTTGTGAATAGATTTATTTAGTAGATCAAAATAGCTATAGATAACAAGCAGTAGAAACATACTTAATGTAATATTTTACTCAGTAAACGGATTTTTGTCCACTTAGAATATGTGCCCATCCTCTCTGTTTTACTGTGAAAGTCAACTCCTACAGCTTGAACTTTCTTCTTGGAGGGCATTTATTTGTTACATTTTGCTGTTTGGGTTCTTACAGGTGTTATCCTGCAGCATAGATGAATGTAAA
The DNA here is from genome assembly GCF_031877795.1 of Strix aluco. Taxonomy (NCBI): domain Eukaryota; kingdom Metazoa; phylum Chordata; class Aves; order Strigiformes; family Strigidae; genus Strix; species Strix aluco. The sequence continues at coordinate 98,599,913 of NC_133933.1, read as the reverse complement.
TTAATGTTGTGAGAATCACCAAAGTATTTACTAGGAATTATCTTACTGCAGTGCCTGAAGTGGCAATATAAAATGTATAAATTGTAGTTTTGGACCTTTCTCTTTGAGATCCTGAAGAAAATCATTAAAACAAGTACAGTTCGAGTTGGAAATAAGGTTGACAAGTTTAAACCTCAAAAAAAAAAAATAAAATTTCCAAACAGAGTGAAGTCATGACACAGCAGCACTGTAAACAAGGAAGATTGCCAGTTGCGTTTAGATAATTGCCTGCATAGAAAGAGTGCCAGTTTTAATTTTTAATTGCAAATGGCAATTTTGGCAGCTGTAAATGCCAACATTATATCTTTTATCTGAGCAGATCTGTGTGAAAGAGCTTGAAACATTACTGTAATATAAAGGCACCTAGTAATAATATTACCTTTAAGGATCTGTCACTGCTACAGTGTTTAAGGTGCATTTGAAGTTCCATTGGATTTCAGTTTGACAGCCATCCTCATTGCCAGCCTATAAATTATTTTAATGTATTTATATAATTCTGATTTAAAGACTGCTAGATATTCAGATAATATTTTTGGTGTTTCAGGCTCAATTTTTTCTAGCCACCTGATCAAATACAGTTGCATCTTGGAAAACACACCTTCTTACAGAATTAAAAAACAAAACAAAAAGCTCCAGCTATTTGAAAGAAAAAAGTCTCGAGACAAGTGGCCTAGAGTCGCGAAGACATTACTAAGTACGTGGATGAGATGTCTGCTCCTACCTCTGTTAAACTGTTCTTGACTGCAGTGGAGCCCGTTACAGCTCTGTACTGTTTCTGTTTCAGGAATGGGCTATCTGGGGTGAGACCTTTTGTGTAGATCATTGGTCTCCTGAAATGAAGCTCACTCTGATATGCAGGTTGAAGTAACACAAGGGTAGTTTCAGAGTTTCAGTTGGAAGTCTTAGATGTGGAAGTTTGTTTACATTTGCCTGTTTGTTTTTGAAATAAGAAGTGGGGAATTAAGCATCAGTTACAAACAAGAAACCATCCCTGCAGTGATTCTTTCATTGCTTATTTCCACAGGGAAAAACACTTTAGAGCTGATAATTATGCACAGTTCACTCTTTTTTCTTTTTGCCCTTTCAAATGAGAGAAGAACAGGCCAACCACCTGAGGAACGAGGGTTGTGACCTACATTCAGAAGTCAATTGGTTAGTTTATTTATAAATATAAACTTGCCAAATGCTGGAAAAGACAGCTGTTCTGCAAACTTCTGCTACTAGAGGAAGGATTTACTCTTGAGCAAAGGCCTTTGACTTCAGTAATGTTGTGCTGGGGAGCAGAGCCATAAATTACGTGTTTCTTGGATCCTTTTTGGGCACCTCAGTAGCTCTTTACATGGAAGCCCTAGTTAAAAATCTAAGATCTTTCCTGCAAGTTTTTGCAAAACTGCTTTTCAGATACCACGGTCTTCTGTTCTTAATCATTCAGGAACACCGAAAATACGAACACTTATCAAATCAGAAAAGAACATTCATACCATTTGTGAGTAATGAGTCAGTAACTTAAACTCCTGCTAGTAAAATATTTATGCCACACCACATCACCTACATGTGGAGCATGTGCATATTTAAGATGCGTGCGCCTACATTAAAATACTGTGATATTGTAACTGTTCAAAAGCATTGTCTTGGGATGTCATAGGATTTCTTTCTGTTGTTGCTGTGGCTGTTTATTTAGATTATTTTGGGTTCTTTGGCTTGATAAAAATGTATAGACATTGCCTTAGAATTATCAAAGGGGAATTACATATTTGTTGCAAATTTAACTCTGGGTTTCATCTCCAGTTGTCAAAAGGATTTTGTATTATTTTTATTCTTAATTGACATTCTGAAAAAGAGATGGCATGAGATCTTCAGAAAAAAATACTGCTCTTTGATACTGTTTATACTGGTAGGGTATAATTAGTTGCATAAGTTTCCTAATTTAACATGTTGGATTTATTTCAGGAGTAATAAAGTTTCTGTTTCTTACAGACTTCTTTGTACTATACTCCATGCATCCCATGTTTGTTGTGGGGATGTCCTTCTCTTTACAAAGCCACCACCTTTTGCTCTGGAAGGTTCTGAATCACAAATCGCAGGGCTGGATGCGTGCACAGGGGCAGTATCACTTTGCATGACCTGTGTTGATACGTTTCCACGGGCATCCTCTGTTGGCCACTGCTGGAGATAGGATGCAGTGCTAGATGAATTTAAGAGCCTGTACGGTGTTCTTGTTCTATGTTCTAATCTAATGATGCCATCAAAGATTTAACTAGCTATTTTAGCTTTCCAGATCTGCCGGAAAGGACATAGCTTACTAATGATCAGATGGCAATTGAACAGCAGCGTCTTTGCATGTGAGCTAACAGCGCTGCATCATACTGTGCCATTTGTATAATTAGGGACGTTTCACATTCTGATTAAAAAAACCCAATAATGTGCAACAGCCTAAATACTTGCTTTTTCTCCTGCTATCAGAAAGTAGGAGAAATTATTTTAGCTCTTTATTTTATCCATCTCAAGTCATCTAATGAACTAGTTCTAGGTGCTCTGTGGGTAGATCTATGGCTTTCATCTTTTCAAGCACAATTTCAGAGTCAGGGTCTGATGTTGTTAGGACAACAATACATTTTTTATATGCTTTAAAAAACAAATAACAGCATGATATTTACAAATAACTAATAGTGTTGACAACAGAAATGATGTGGCAAAGCAAATCTTATTAGGTATTAAGGAGGTAAAAATTTAAAACTCTTTAAGTGTAACGCCTAAACTTTAGGAGGCATTTTCTTTCAGAGAGTGACAGTGAATGATGGTAGATATTTAGGTGCACTTCAGTGTAAATCTGCATTGGTCTGCAACATCTGAGACAGTCTGCGATTCTGTATGTGTGCTTATTTCTCACTTAAACATTGTTTGGAAGAGACCTGTGGAAGTCACCCAGTCTGACAGGAAGGCCCAGTCGTGTCAGCCAGGCTTTGTCTAGACAGGTCTTAAACTTCACTGGATGGAGTTCCCACCACCTTGGTGGGTAACATACAGGTCTGCAACACCCACCTGTTGAGAAAGGAGGGGTTTTGACATGGGGAAGGAAGAATGGGAGAGCCAACCTGAACCTCCCAAGTGGCAGTTTATGGCCATTGCCCCTTTATGTATCATCTGGCACTAGCAAGAAGAATTTGGCTTCTTTATCCTTGTAATTTCCCTTCAGGTAGCTGTAGGCTGCTACTAGGTCATCAGATCACCCTTTTGCCAGTCTGAACAAGCTCACTCCCTCAACTTCTCTAAGACACAAGCTCGAGGCCCCCGACTACCTTGGTTGCTGTCCAGCGTCTCTTCCAGCTTCTGCACATCCCTGCTCAGCTGGAGATGGGGTGCACGACTAGGTGCCATAGTGTGAGGCCACCTAGAGTAGAGGAGAAAAATAACTTTCTACAGCCTGATGGCCCCATTCCTCTAATGCGGTTGTGTGCTGCTTGTCTTATTTTTGATGAGGGCACGCTTATGCTGCTGTGTCCACAGGAACACCAAGGCCCTTTTTGGTGGGGCTGCTGCCCAAACAGTGGGTTGTCAGCCTGTATGGATGCATGGGATCCTTCTGCACCAGATGCAGATCTCTGCTTTTCTCTTAATTGGACTTCATAGGTTTTTATGTTCACATCCTGAATTTTCTTGTGCTACCTCAGTCACTATACACTGACCAGAGAGGTGGAAATAAAACAATCTTTAAAACCACTTGCATTTTCTCCGTGATTGTCAGAGAAGGTAAAATGTTCAACAACCCTTCATTCCTCCTCTTTCCTGGACATGTTGTTCACGGACAGCAGTCCTCTCCTCACGAGCAATAAATAACATCTACCTTCTTTTTTTCGCTTGTTTTTCGTTGGAGCACTATTGCCCACCTCAGGATTTTCAGTAGATAAGTATCAGAATTGTTTATGATGTGATGTATACTTACCTTAGTAAAATACTGTTTCGTGTTTTATTTTTTGAGGCTTGGCCTACTAAGTTTTCTCATTTGTACTGGACTCGCTTTCCCCCTCAAGAGCAGTGATCCAGAGGAGACAACAAATTTGCCATAAAAATCAAAACTGATCCTCTGAAAGAAGAGAACAAAAGGCTTTCTCTGAGAAAGTGTCACCAAGATGTGGGTTGGGAAAAGTTCCTGCATGTGGAACTTCTTGTATTTGTCATAGGATTTATTTCTAAACAGGATTAGGAATTATGGATAGGAAGGTGGATAGTATCTTAGGTTAGTGTTTGGTTTTCAGATTTTTAAATAAACGTACAACCTTTGCAAGCATGGTCTTCATCTTTTCTCCATTTTAAAGCAAGAAGTGAGTTAAGAGCTTTCTTTGTAATTATCTTTTTGCTGTAATTTTTTTCCCTCATGCAAAAATCATGCAATTGGCATTATATTTGGGGGTGACAGTCCTATCTCAGATCTGCTTTTCTTGGCGTGTCAGTCTTGGGCGTGACATTTCTTGTCTTCCTTACTGAGTGTCTTGTATGATGCAGGGACGCTTGATGAACTTCCTGTGGTCTCATATGGTGAAAGAAGTTGCCCTAAATTATAGATTTTTGTCCAGGGGTCATAGGATCTATGAATGCATAATGTAGCATTAAATACGTGCTGTCTCAAAGGAGTAGTTGTTTTAGAGGCTGCAAGAAAAACTTTAATTGCCTGTGAGACAATATTTTGTGACAGATTTTCAGAGTAGGCTCTAGATGATAGCTTAATGAGCTAGACACCTTTTTTTTACTTTTTTTTTTCCCCCTATACTTTTTAAGTTTCCCTGGTCTTTGTCTTTTTAAAGCAAAAATAAAAGTCATGATATCTACACAGACTTGATGCTCTTTCCGTGCTCCAAATCTGACTACATTTTTTAATAGCTATTCATCCTGGTTTACTGTTGTTGTTTGTAGCTTGATTAAGTTCCCTAAACTGGGTGAAAGTACAATTGAACTGATATTTTTTCAATAATTGCAAATGTTTTCTAGCATCAGCCAAATGGAATACCAATGATCATTCAGTCATTAGTAGTGATTTCCCTATTCATGAGGATAAACGTCATTAATATATTTACCAATACTCATAAAAATGCAGTGAAATTTTTCATAATAGTTTTGGTGCAAAGGGAAAGTACATGGTTTGTAATTTCATTAATCTTTTTATGGAGAAAATATATAAAAGCAAAAATTTATATTCCTAGACAGTGTAAACTTCTGACATTGCAAATAAATCTCACTGCTGTAAGGTAGTTGTTTCTTAATAATTCAAAGGTAAAACTGAATTGCCAAGTCTTTAACATTTTTATATGGTTCATATTTCCATTACCATAAATGTCTGATGAAAATTAATGAAATTTGCCACTGATTTTAATTGAAGCAAAAGTGAGTCTTCTGCACACAGGTAAAAAAGGTGGAGCAGAAAGCATAAATAACACTATCTTATGCAAAATCTTTAACATGTATACACAACAGACATCATTTGCTACATTATTCCTAATGAGGCACATGTTTATTCTTACAATAAATGTTGCTTTTTCCCTTTGCAAACCATTAACACAACAGAGCATGCATTCTTGGCTTTTTTAATTAATGATGGTGTATTGAGATCCACTTCTAGATTTGTATTATATAAACTATACTAAGTTTGGGGAAACATGTATTTTTGTTCTCCTTTCTTCTTTTCTCTGAGAGATTTTTTTTGAAAGTTTGGTTTACAGATTTCCTGTAAGAGAGCAGATGTAGATTACCCAAGGGATTGCCACCACAGCTCAGTTAAGGTTGAAAATTCATCAGCTGTAAAGTTTATCAATTGCAGAAGAATTTCAAGCAGTTGCTGTGCTCATATGCAAAGTAAACTTCCTTTAAATATATTAATTAAAAGTTCAAAGCCTGTCTTACAGGTCAGCTGCACTTAAGAAATATTTTCAATTTTCTGTTGAGCATTAGATTTATCTTGTGATAGTGGTCTGAGTTGCAGTGTAATTGCGTTACAGGAAGCTCAGAAAAACGTTCATCATTTTGGGCACTGAAGTGTAGTCTCAGGCAGTGTCCTCTACTTGAAAGACTATGTGATTACTTCTTAATGTATACAGTCTGATCCAGTGCTTCAGAAGTGGACACAGTCCTCCAGCTAGCCATATCTGAATTTCTCTATTTGGCCTTCACCCAAGAAAATCTTCAAACATAAATATGTGTATTTTTCTTTACAGAGATGGACATAAATATGTAGTAAGCATTTTCTTGAAGAATGAATGATTTTCAAAGGCATGGAGTACCTGCAGCTTCCTTTCATTATTCTATTGTGCATTCAATGGGTAATTCACTTTTTTCTCCCCACTTGTATAGAAAGAAGTTTAACAAATTAACCATGCTCTTAAACTGATTAGAAATAATGAAGAAAGGAAGTTCTGTACCTGCCCACTTCTTGATTTAAGCAATATATTCCTGTTTGTCTTGGCTTCCTTCTTGCTTTGAGACTCCCTAGTTCAACAAAGCAAACATATTACGCCTTTCAAGATTTCTGTAGAGTTTTAGTTTTGTTGTAGTCATACCTGATATCATATGGTGGCAACAGACTGGTGCCAGCAGTCAAATATGACCAAACCAACAGAGTAAAAACTTTCTGCTTTGATAGGAAAAAAATGCTACTGAACACTTTCAGATGCCTCCTCAGTTCACCAGTGACATAGATTAGAGCATTTGCACACACCCTTTTGAGGTCATTCAGTCAGAAATAGCATCTAACTTCTCCTAGGGCATTAAATTTAATTGCTTCATACAGCCTAAGCTCATCCATAACCGTGGTATCTGAGAATTACCCATTAGAAGCAAATGTATAAATCTTCCTCTTCCATGCTCTCGTGGCAGGAGTGCACTTAAAAGTTACTGCTGGGGCCTTTCTGAATAAGCAGAAGAATCCTGACATACTTGAGAGGGCCTTTTGTGGGAAAATTAAGATGAAATATTGTTTTGGATGCATTTCTGTAAGTAGTGGGGGTGGAGGGCCACTGATCCTTGGCAGTGAGTTTGGAAATGTGGGTCGGTCTCCCCAGGAGACAAGTCTGTATCAGTAACCACATCTTTTCAATGACGGAACTGCCACATTGCCAGAGAATGACGGGTGATGGCTCAGTCAAAGCTGGCATGGTGAGGCTGGAATGGTGTCAGCACTGCAGCCAGGGCTGGTGAGCAGGTAATGTCTTCTCCCCTTCAGTGGCCCAACACTGGAAAAGAGGCATTGCTGTGTTGCCAGAAAATCATGCAGCGAACTCATCAGCTTGAAAAACTCTTTTATATCCAAGAAAGTTGTGCTGACTGGGGTTAGAAGTAGTCACTAAAATCATTAGGAGGAAAGAAATCTCTGCTCTCATTTCTGTGCTGTTGATACTTTGCTGTAGAGTCAGCGTTTTTTCATAGGCATCAGATGAACCATTGCCACAGGAAGGAGCAGTCTTGCTCTTTGCTGCTCTCTGCAAAAGGATGCGTCTAGGTGGCAGGAAATGTAAAGCGGCATGTGAATGAGCTACTTGCAGGTATCTGTGCAGTGGGGAGGAAAGAAGAGCCTGTGCTGGCAGTTGGCGGGTTTTTCTTAGACCTGTCCCTCAGGCCGTTCTGAAGTGCAGTTGGGAGGCAGAACTTTGAATCATAGAATCGTAGAATCTTTTAGGTTGGAAAAGTCCTTTGAGATCATTTGAGTACAACTATAAGCTTAACACTGTCAAGTCCACCACTAAATCATGTCCCTAAGTGCCACATCTATATGTCTTTTAAATACCTCCAGGGATGATGACTCAACCACTTTGCTGGGCAGCCTGTTCCAATGCTTGATAACACTTTCAGTGAAGAAATTTTTCCTAATATCCAATCTAAACCTCCCCTGGTGCAACTTGAGGCCATTTCCTCTTGTCCTATCGCTTGTTACTTGGGAAAAGAGACCAACACCCACCTCACTACAACCTCCTTTCAACCTCCTTTTCTCCTGCCTTTGACCCCACCTACTTGTTTTTACTAGAAATCTTAATTGAATGTTGTTTTTTTCAATGAGGTTCCAGTATACTTCCTATGCAACTGTGGTTAGTCGCAATAAGTATGTGTGTTCTCAAGTGATTTATTTAATTGCTAGTCATTTAGTCTGTAGACGTTTCTCTCTTTGAGATGTCCCAACTGCGTCTGTAGACTGAAGATGAAGCAGAATTTAGAATAAAAGAGGAACAACTTTGTTAATGTCTATGGGTGTTGTAAATTTTTATATAATAAAACAGGTTGTTCGAACAGACATATTTCTTTCCCCTTAAGCTTAGAAAGAATAGATTTCATTTGGTGGTTGGAGATACTGTCTGGAAAGAAGTTAACCTTCCTCAAAGGTTGCACTGACTGCTGACTAAACTCGTGATTTGGCTTCCGCAAATAATCTGTTTGCTGGGTACTGGAATTGAGAGGTTATTGTAGGCAGTGATGAGGCAGGTGGTGATCCTGAATTATAAATACTCTCTAGAAGGAATTCTGATTTGCATCCTGAAAATGCATGTGGACATACTTTTTAGTGGTATAGTTTTAGGCACTTACATAATAATTAGAAGTCAAACTGATCATTGGTAAAAGCTCTATCTTTCAATCACAGATGATGGCAAAAACCGATCTGAATTAGAGACATTTTTATAAAACTTCTGAAGTTATACTTGAGAAAGTCTTCTATGGAGAGCAGAAGGCCTATCCTGAAATCTTCAACGCTACTAACTTATGTACGTGCAGGAACTCCACATGAGATTTTGCTGTTTGGAGTCATTATGTAGGGAGAGTTATGGTGAGAGCATTTGTGGAATTGCAGAGGCAGGAGAAGTTATCTAGGTGGGAACAAAATCATTGAGGTGAAGGAGAATTTATGAATGCCTACTTGACTGTAACAGTATTTGACCGATACTGAATATTACTTTCAGGTTAGAAATGCGTTTGTCTTATAGAAATAATATGTTTTTAATTAACATTTTCCCCCTTTTATTATCTGCTTTCTGAGGAGACAAAGCTGAAGTACTAGTGTGAATCAATTTATTGGATTTCTATATATATAAAACATGGTATTGATCTTTAAATTTTTCTTCCATTGAGGTCTTGACCTTGTCTGCAGTCCTGAGGAAATAATCAGTAATACTTTTACTACAACATGAAAATTTTATTCACTACCTGATTGTGTTTCTGATTGCTTTTCCTTTGGTAAATGTTCATGTAAATCTCCCTGCTGAGACTGAGCCTCAAATGGTTTATTCCCATCTGGGTCCACTCTCTGCTGGAGCTTAGGTCACTTTTTAGCTGCTCTTGCAGGTCATTTGATGTGAAGGGATGCAGCCGGGTCAGCACAGTGCAGCCCAGTCTCTGACCTCCAGCATGACTACGCCTGCACTTGGAAGAGAACCTGGGGAGGTGCATCTGACATTCCAGTACTTCTGAATACCCTTTAGCTTGGTTAGAAATACAGTCCTCAGGGACTTTTTCTGCAGGAAGGAATTCAGTCAGTCTTATTCCTGTCCAGGGAATTTCTCCTTGAAACCATAGCTGAATTAATAATATCCATAAAATATCAAAGACATCTAAAATATTATAATATTCAATTAAATGTTGTTATTGCTGCTGTTCATTAATGGAAGAGCTGGAGCTGAAGTAGCTATACCACACTGAAGCACGATATCACACCAGTAATTGCAGGAAGAGAAGTATTTACTTGGAAAAATCCTGCGTATGATTTTGCTCTCCAGTATTTTTTCATCTGCCCATATCTCTAAATTACCTCACTGCAGTGAAGGGTCATGGGATTCTTTTTGTCTTCCCTTTATCACCAGCTTTAGGAGTTAATAATAAATAATATAATGGATAGTGACTGAAAACTCAGATATATTAAGACGGCAAAATGACATTTCAGATACAATCTGTATCTGGAAGATAAAATTAGCAGAGTTCTCAGTATTTAAGAAGTATGATTTTATGAAATTTTGATTGTGTTTTTCAGGTTTATTAATCCCTGGCAAAATTATGCTCTTCTCTGTCTTGAGCATAAAAGAGGCAAATCTCTGTGAAATAAGACTAAAATGAAAATGATCCTGGATGAAAACGTGAACAGTTGTAAAGATTTTGAAGTCATTTAGAGAAGAGTCTGTCAAGAGATCTGAAGTGTATTTTGATTTTGGGAATGAGATAAGTATATTAGGGAAGCCCACTCATCTCCCAATACCTACACTGGGCATCCTGCAATGAACCAGTGTTTGCTTTCAGCACCATCCAGTGTGTGTCACAGAGCAATGTTTATGAACATACAGGGGATCTGATGTATTCAGTATGTTGCACTGGCTCGGTACTGTAATGGATATGTGACGTTGGCAGGTTATGCTGTTCCAAGTATGGATCTGTGGATTAATTTCAAACTGAGGACTGCCGTGCCAACCTCTAGAGGGTGTGCAGGTGACGGCAACAAATCACTACACATACAGTTCATACTGTTTTCTGGCAGGAGGATGAAACTGGTATCTCGCAGTCTAGCCCTGGGAATTGCTGAATTGCTGGTTATGTGTTCTAAAAAATCATTAACATTTTTAGTTTGATTAAAACCAATAATTAATGCAGAATACTGGAAAAGTGTTAGAATACCTTGTGAAAATGATGGCACACACAGCTACAGCTCTGCAGGATGTCATTCACTAATCCACAAACTTCTTTCATGTACCAAATGCAAGTTCATGATTAAATAATACCAAGTATTTGTATCATTTTTGTTCTTGGGTGTTCTAGTTACCTATCTAGCTATCTGTCAGTGTCTTAGATGCTCTGCAAACAGTGAAAAATCTTCACAAAAGAAATCTGTCTTTTCTCTTGGAATAATATGGAAAGGCACCACAATGGCATTGGTCAGCATTGTAGGCAAGAATGTCAATTCTCCCCCTACATTCTTCTAAATTACTGTAGACAACAATGTCACTGTCTTTTATTGAGGATGTAACCCAGGCATCATTGTTGAGATGGATCTTTATTATTGCTAATATGATTTCTGTCTGCCTAATATCTCAAAGGTATGACCTATCTGTTGCTACAGCTCAAACTATCGCTCATTCTAAATGTTTCAGTTCTTGCAACCTCCTTCTGTCTGGACTCAGCAGTATGCTCTGAGTGCTCATCCCTATGACTGTATAACCCCCTCCCTCAGCCCAGAGTTAGCTCCTCTTACTGCCTAGGGAGAAAGTTATTTCTCTTAACTTTCAATAGCTGTAAAAAAGCATCTGGCTAGTTAATTTTTAAAATTACATTTATAACTTAATAACGAAAAGAGAAAGTTAACTTTGCATGATTCATTAAATGGAAAAAAAAAGAACAAGTGAAACTGTTCCTTTTTGCTGCATCTGACAACCTCAGCAGCACGTGATAGAAATGCTGTTCATTCAACGGTAAACTACTGACAGCAGAGGACTAACGTGGGTGCATTTCTAATTTACTGCAACTAAACCCCACTTCAGTAAACCTGTAACTAAAACTGTGGTGTATTTTTTTCCAGTCACTTTTTGAAAGTGACATTTATTTTAGCAAATACTGAGCTGTTACATTAGCTGGAAATTTCACTGTGTAATGGTTTTATGAATGTTATATATCATGTGCTTAATGAGAGTTTTCTTCCTGCATTATTTGGCTTTGTCTGAAGATACTGACTTAGAGAAATGGATGCCTGGTAGAAGAACAAGCAGAATGGCAATGCAGCTTCCCAGCACGTGGCAGGGATACCAGGGTCCAGATGAATTAATGGTGGTAAAGATACACCTAGTCTTACCACTTTTTCTGAGGTTGGGAGCTAAAAAACGAGCAGATATTATGTGGCTGATAGAAACTAGTAAGAACGTGGGGAACGTAGTCAATGGGATGCCCTATGAGAACAGATTGATACCAGTCTCAAGAGTTCTTTGAAACAGACTGTTGTCAAAATCCTAGGGCTTGACAAACTTTGAGAAACGTAGACATGAATTGGACTAGTTTGTTCAATTTAAGGTATGTTTTTATGAAGCATCTTCTCTCAAAACAAGCCTCTGCATCTGCATACTTTTGCAGTCTGTAGTATGGAATGAGGATGGACTTAATGCTCTTCAGCTAGTTTAATTAATTTCAACTGATCACATTGCTGTGATATGATCACTGTGTCTTTGGAACATTCTATCAAACTTTTAAAGCCTTGTATAAAGTCTAATTTTTCAAAAACAGGAGTAAAAAAGAGTGTTTTTGCTTGTGACCTAGGATGGAACAGCAATTCAGATCTTTGCAACTAAAAGTCTAAACCTCTACAGATGACAGGTGTTTAAAATTGATATATATATTGTGTCTAGGTAGGCCGAGTCCACTATGTCTGCTGTTTGGGTTCTGCATTGGATCATTCAATACATTGTGTTCATTAAAATAGACCCTAGAATTTGTTTGCCTTTTTAGTGCCTCAGAGAACACACTGGGAAAGCTAGAAATGTATGGCCTTTCTGTTCACACAACCATAGCAGACCAAAGAGAACCCATGCTTTCCTGAAACCTCAACCTTGTTCACATCTTCCCCAAAGACAAAGCAAAGCAAGTAAGACTGTCAGCTCTTTTATCCTGAGGGGGAAAAAAAAGCTCACTGGAAAAACGTGGTTATTCCTTTTTTTTTTTTTTAACGTGGAAAGTCGTGGCAAGCTTTTGAGTCTGAAGTGAAATGTTTCTAGATTTTTTTTTTCCCAATGTAAAGGTGAAGAAAATCTTCTTTTTCTTCTTAGCAGATTTCAGGTGTTTTCTAAAAAGCCACTCAAAATAAAGACATTAGACTTCCCTTTGAGTGGCTTTTTAGCTACTCTGCCAGTCAATTTTTTCTTCTTTTGGTTGTGCCCAGTTGGTTTCCTAAGGGACTAATGATCTTCTCCTACCTCTGTGCTGTCTGATTAACTCAAGTCCTCCCTCAGGGGACCATGGAACTGGAACTTAAGGGCTCGCTAATGGTCACCCTTGTAAGAGGAGCCCATGGACATTGCTGAGGGGTGAAAAGAACATAGCTTCTATCATAGTGGTTTATTTCCTTTGAAATTTCAGCACCATGCTGGCATTCAGCTCACACTGCTCTGGGCTTTCAGAAAACTCTTTGATGCATTCAAGCATGTAGATGTTTATAGATATATATATATATGTAAAAGCGCTGACAGACATTGCTGTCCCCATTAATAAAAGCAGAGAACATGATTTATATTTTGTTGAGTCAAACACTAGTAGTTTTGGATAGAGACGTCTTTAGCAGGTACCAAATGGCAGTTCAAATCCTAAAGCTGTTTACTAGTCATTAATTCCAGGCTCAATCCAGAAGCTCTTATTCAAGCAAAATACCAGTGAAGTAATAGGATGCTTTATCTTTGTATTCTTGAATTTTCTAAGAGTGCTGTGTAATTTAAAAAAAATTTCTGCTTCAGGTTTCTATCAGCCTCGTGTCATCGTTGTCTTGTGCAGCCTCACGAGGGATTGCTTGTGCTGCGTGAACTGCATTATGTTATATGGTAAATCATCTGCAGCTGCAGTGGATCACAATATGCTGTAGACAATGTTTTTAGACCTTTGCTTTAACCATTTGCAATCAATAACAGAGACTGTAAGTGGCAAAATACTTTTCCTTCAAAAGTAGCCATTAAAATACTCCTGCAAAAGTAACCATAGTTTGGAAAATGATATGGTACAAAATAACGTATTTTGCTACATACAGTTTTATTCATTTCTGAAAGTGATTGTTCTCTTGCAGGCATGGAAATCTGGATATGCTCCTAAGGTAAAATCAATAGGAAATACTTCTGTTGTTCAAATAGCTCTTAAACATATTTTATTTAGTTTGATAGCTGATTGTATATTATGTTTGCAGCCTTTGTGCAAAGCAGTGTTTAATAGCAGAGTTTGCTTCATAATTAATATAAATGAAGACTGTTCTTCGTATTATCAGTCTAAAAACCCCCACGTATTCATATAATGCAGTTGATGTGAAGTTGCCACACTGCTTGGAATTTATTGTCATATTGCTTGACACATAGCTATCAACAAAAAGAACCCCTTGCAACTCAAACTCAAGACTTATAACCTCCCATTTAGAAAATGACCTTACAAGTTAGTCAAATGACTGGATTAGCAGGGTTATAACGGTTCTATGGAACAGTAGCTATTAATGGAAAGTTCTCAATATTGGCATGGATCACTTACTGGTTTCTCCTACATTGCCTATGTATGCAGTGGTTATCAATAACTATAATTGCTTTGTAGCAATTCTCAGGCCATTCTCTTACTGTTATGACTAATTTTTAGATTTCCTAAAATTTAGGCAGAAAATATCTAGGGATTAATCTACTGTTTTGTTTTGTGCTTTGTCTAACAACTTTGTGTGAGTTGCTAATTATTAATGGCCACACTTGGGGCATGAAAACAAATATCCTAACATTCTCATGATGAACTACGTTTTCGTTTGAAATCTCTGGGACCGTATTTGGTTCAGTTGATTTACATAATTTGCTTGCATAGTATTGTGAAAGAGTAAAGTAAAACAGCTCAGCTGCACCTGACATCTTAGAGATGTTTCCAAGTGAAGAGACCTGGACAACCACTTTTTTTGGGAAGTCACCTGGCCAGTTGCCCACCTGTCATGGACCACTTCCAAAGACAGCACCCGAGCTTACCATTTTAACTTAAGGTTAATGACAAAGTCTCAGCATGAGTTGCTAGTTAAGTCTGGCTTTCTACCAGTTCTGTGTTTGTCGGAGTCATTAAAGGAATTAAATCTGGCTGGAAGTTTGTTTACAGAGAGGGATGATTATCAAGCAAAAAACCTTGCATTTATAAAGGTGTAAAAAGGTGGTAGATAACTGCTGGCAACCAAAGATATCACTGCTTTAGTGCACTTACCCTTATTTGATGTTTAATCCTGTTCTGTAACATTCAGTTTAGAATAGCTGGTCCTCTGACTCACTGTGTAAGGTCACAGTTGTGATGATATTCTCAGCAGTACTGGGGACAACTACTACTTTGATACTGTTTCCTGTTGTGAACTTCTTCCTTGCAGTGTGGTGTATGCTAATACATTACAACTTGCAGCTTGCAGTGTTTTATTGCTTAATTTAACCATAGCTTGCATTTCTTATGGTTTGATTGGTTGGCAAAGCATGGAGAAATTCTGAGTCAGACACACCTATTTCTGGATGCCCAATATGATTAGGTGCAGCCCTGAAGGAACACGTTTTGTGCAACTTTCCAGGCACACAAAATGCAGAAATATGAGGGATGGTTTAAAAATTGTTTGGAAGAAAATAGTGCCATTTAACTTTGAATTATGATTGTACCTGTTCTGATGAGCCTCTTGGTAATGATGACATTCTGCCTTTTTTTTTTTTCCTCTATTTTCTCATTGCTTTTTTTTTCTTTTAATAATTATAACTGTGATACATATGAAATATGCCAGATGGACATTCCTGGAAATGTAGGTGTCCTGTATAACCTCAGAGTGGCTATACAGAACCAGCATTGTCATTAAATTCCACAGATTTCTGTTTTCTGTAGCCCTGTCCTGGGGCATTGCTGTTGAAAGTGAGTTTTGTTTCTGTAGCTTGTGTAGTCTGGTTTGCATGACCAGCCTGCTAAAAAGTGTGCTAATTAGTGGTATTGCAGTTGGGTGCATGGTGCCGATTGAAAAAAGGACTGAAACCAGCAGCTTGTATTCCAGGGGACACAGGAATTA
The DNA here is from genome assembly GCF_031877795.1 of Strix aluco. NCBI lineage: Eukaryota > Metazoa > Chordata > Aves > Strigiformes > Strigidae > Strix > Strix aluco. The sequence goes on along the minus strand of NC_133933.1, from coordinate 98,584,132 downwards.
TTCACTGCTGATAATTTTTGGCTCCTAACAATTGGGTTTGAATTTGTCACTAGGAGAGGGAAGCAGTTTGATTATAAATGTCTTACTAAAAAGGAAAAGTATCTGAAAAATGTTTCCATATATTTGAAGGCTAAGATTCTATTGAACAGATAAGTGTTAACTGCATCAAACATGATTACGTGCCTAATTGCTTGTGTGTAAGTAACAGAGTAAAATTGTTAGGGGTATTAACTGAGACACACCTGGAAGCAATTAAACCCAGCAGTATATAGTATTGGTTTTCTTGAAATTCAAAAAAATCTTTCAATTCTCACAGCACAAAATCACATACCTCCATGTATTGAAAATATTGTGTCCTAAGAGAAGTGGGTAGAATTTAAGGGCATAAGGAAAAAATTCCATTTTTATGCACTTCTATAAAGAAACCCAGAACCTATTTTTAGTTTTTCTTTAGATTTATCTTTTGAGGTTTGCCATTGTTTTATCTGCTTCATTTGAGAGCTCATGTGCTGCATCAACTCTACCCTTGGCATGGTTTTCTCTGGGAGGTGCCAATAAATGTTTGCCAAGGTGTGGCTGTGTGGGAAACCTGGCTTGCTTTTTGGTGCTGTTAAGCCGCTGGTCTGCTGTTGTTGTGGTAGTTACTTCAACTCTGGGTAGTCAGTCTTGAAGTCTGTAGTAATGTGAATACTAGGTTTGGATCACTATATTTTTATATTTATGGTTACTTACGCTTTTTCCCTATTGTGTATCTTCATTTATTTTTTGTTAAATATATGGTCTTATGAGTCTTGTTTATTTCCTCTACTAAAAATAGTTTACATATGAATTTCTTATCTGTGAAACCTTACGTTAAGATTAAAAATACTCCATTTAAAATATACATATTGCAAAACAGTATTAAATAGTTAAACTAGATTATTCTGTTTCTTTTATTTAAAATCCAGTTAAGTAGGTAATAACAGTAAATGCATTCCCTAACATTCCAGTAAACAGCATGGACAACATCTTGAATTATCAAAAGAGAAAAAATGAAGTGACATTGGAGACACAAAGAGTGGAAATATACAGCCAAAGCTGAAATTCTGTGAAATTGCTGTGGTATTTTTGGTTTATTTTTAAAAAGGAAATATTTTTTATAAAAGTATCATTCTAAAACCCATACACAGTAATTTTTTAAAAATAATATTGATGTGAATGAGCATTTATCCCTTGCTGTGTAGTGGCATTTCTTCTGTGTTTTAAGCTTGCCTTTCCTTTCTATGATGTTGTTTGTTTCTTTTGACCTAACAGGCACACACTGGATAGGTGTGCCAGTGCAATGTGAGCATATTTAACTGTTACTTAATGTATATGGTTTATTCTTCATGCTAAATGCATACCAGAAGTAGCACCAAGTGAATCAATTCTATCAAATTGGAGACCTGCCTTAACGTGCATCCATACAATGGACAGAGCTTTTATATATAAATATACGTGTACGTATGTACAAACATGTTATTGAATGTAGCAACTCCTGAAGTCGAGGTGAAATGATGCAGGCTTTCTCCTTTCCACACCACTTGGAACTAACTTGCATCAGAGTTAACAGGCTGCGTCTGTTTTGTCTTGTACTTGGCTGTGGGCTTCTTCTGGGCATCAGGTGGTAGTCCTTTAGCCCTTACACATAGTCCATGGGCTTTTTGGTTCAAACTATCCAAAAGAATGAGAAAACTATGTTGCAGCCCAGCAGAATGGTGCTTTTTATAGCACAAAACTTAAATCACATGTTTTATGGCCTGTCAAGTAGCATATGAGCCAGATCTGTGGCCACTTCATCCATCTGGTGTCCTTCTCCCCAAAAATGAGGGGTCATGGGAGTAAACTGTCCCTGAAGACAAAGAGCAAACCAGAGCTGGGGACTGAACAGCTGAAGTGTTCAGGAGTGCAGTGCCCAAGACCTCGTCCTGGCCACCTTCTCTTTAGCAGTGTAGGCATACCCAAAGATACCTATAGCTCTTTCCGTAGAGCGTCCCTAGGTCATTGTGTAGAAGGGGTGACTGGCAGTCAGAACTCATGGAGAATGTTCTTTGGAGAATGTTCTTTGTCTTGTGAAAACGTGGGATTAAAAAAATTCCATCCCAAATTGCAGTGAAGAGCTGGCTTTCACTGTTTCCCAAATCAAATGTAAAAATATGTCTTAGATAAATGCTGTGCTTCAGTGTTAGCCACTTTGTACATTTTTTTAAATGTACTGAGCTTCACTTCACTAAGAGGACTTTTTCACCTGAATCGAAATGCTTCACAGACTCCTCAACATTCCTGTGAAGTACAGATAAAATCAATCATTTCCTTTGATGAAAGTTTATATGCTTGTGAATCGGTATGTTTTATTTCAGGAGAAAGTTTTGCTAAAAATTCCCAACCAGTCATTTTCTCTTTTCCATATCCCCTCTTTTCTTTGCAGATGACCAACATGTGGAAGGGCAGTGAGACTCCCACCTGAGATTTCTTGCTGCATTTTTCATGAGGAATTCACAGAGGGAGACTGATACTCTAAGAGATGAGCTTCTTCACTCTGGCTGGTGCTCTAGGAAGCACAGTTCAGTATTAAAAGTGCAAAGTAGAGTTGGGGAGCTGAAAGGGTGGAGAGAGTATGGAAGGACTGCTGAATACTGGTTAAAAGCATTAGAAGCTATTAAAAGAATTTGACAAGCTGACCCCCAGCTTTAACCTTTAATCACCTACTTTGACTCCTCCAGAAAGGCAAAATTATTTGAAAAGGTTGGTGAGTGTCTGGGCTGGTTTTTGAAACTTGGTGAGCAAGGGTGTTCTGCTTTAAAACTGTAGGAGTTGTATGCGTAAGCAAGTATTTCACCCTTTCTTAAACTCAGACTTCTGTGTCCTTGGTAATGCTTTCAGTTTGGATCTTAGTGTTTTCCAGGGCTTCTGCTGTAAGGAAGCCAAGGACCATGCAGCAGTGCTCAATAACCAGCATCCCAGCTGGCTGCGGCACGTAACCGGGCTTGCACTGCACATGCACCAAAGAGACTAGCTTTTGCCTTTACTGTTATCAGGGGCCCAGGTCTTATCCCTCATTACTGCAAGCATAGCTCTATACTGTGGAACAATCCAGATTTTCAAACCTTTAGTGAGCTGGCTGCAGCGTGGCTGTTCCAGGCTCCACCTTTTATCCCACCAGAGATGCAGACATCCCAGAAGGATCCACATAAAATGAGTTGTTACTCTTCCAGATAGAATCATAGCATCATAGAGTATTTTGGGTTGGAAGGGGCCATTAAAGGTCATCTAATCCACCTTGCAACAAGCAGGGACATCTTCGACTGTATCAGGGACATCTTCGACTGTATCAGTTGCTCAGAGCCCCATCCAACCTGACCTTGAATGTTTCCAGGGATGGGGCATCTACCGCCTCTCTGGGCAACCGGTATATTGTTTGCTTACTTTTACCTGAAGCCTTGTATATCTAAATAATATTTTAGAAGTATATTGTATCCCCTATCACTCACTGAAAAAGGTGACTCCCTTCATACGTATTTTTTCATATATGTATAATTACAATTTTTCTATCTTGATATGGGTTCTTTTAAAGACCTCTAATGGAAGTGAGCAGTTCAGATACCAAGTGCAGCATCTGTGGACTTTATATGAATGTATGAAGTGTTTGGACTGATAAATAATGAGTGTAGTAGTATTTTTCTGTTTAGTAGTATGATATAGTATTTTTAACCTGTTTATTTTTATCTGTGCATGAAATACTTTTAAGGTAAAGAAGCCTTTTTGTTATAAAACTAATCAAAGGATAATTCAAAGCAAAGTTGCTGTTACAAGTTAGAAATATTCTTCAGGTTGTTTAACATTTCACAACTCCTTGTTGAGAGAATGCAAATGAAGCAAGCCAGTAAAGTGAAGACAAGTTGATGTTACACTCTGGTGTTGCTTCTTTTAAATTTGGCTTAAGTCATAAAATAACAGCTTGAGAAGCCAGTGCAACAACCACTAACTTTTATGATTCATTTAAAGTAGTCACATTTTTAAGCATGAAGGAGCTTTTTGAGGCTATGCTCTTGATATAAAAAAATATTCGTAGCAAAATGTGCCCTTAAATGTGCTTACGTTTTTCTGCCAGGCGCTGCTGTAACACTGGTGTGGATTTCTTAAATCAGGAAAATAACCTAAAAACTGTAGGGGTTTTTTATGTCACGTTGTGAAAAACCAATCAAGCTTCATTCAGCATTGAGTTCTGGGAAAATAATATGTTTGTTTGGCAACTTCTATTATTCCTAACATTACTAATCTCAGTTAATAGTTGTTTCTAGAGGAGAACCACAAGGAAGTGCCACAGGAACCTGTTGATCATGCTGCAGGTCTAGCTGCAAGGGAGACAGATGGCTGACGACTCTCCATACCACTTTGCTTCGCACTCCTGCCCACCAGTCTGTCCTGCTGTCTGCCTGCCTCCTCAGCTCCCTGTGCTTCCAGCTTGCCATTTGCCATCTGTATTTCCTTAGTAGACCTCTCTGTAGGCAAGCTGAAGGGAAGCCCACTGAGCTGAGACATCCATGAGTTTGGTAGCTGGGGCTTTGGAGTTTTTTAGGGCTTTGGAGTCCACATTCCCGTGGACTTTTTCTAAATGATGTAATTTAGGAAAGCTTCTGCACTTAATATTTCTCCTCGTTAAATTAAGAATTGAAAAATATTTGGATTTTTTTTTTTTTAATTTCTGTGGGAATTTTTATGTCCACTCCAGATCTTGAATATTTTGTAGTTTAAATAAACATCTAAATGTTTTGTTTGAAATACAAATATGCAACAGGCTGGAAACAGATTGATGCAGACCATTTCCATAGTTTCTGTGTTTGGTCTGTGGGGAATGTTTGTGATGGAGTTGCTTGGAGCTCCTTGATAACCTGCTACCCAAGGTTTCAGGTTGAAAGAAAAGAAAAGGTAGCTGATACCCTGCAGCGTGACTTTTCCCTTGCTCCTGATGTCTCCTAATTATCCCCACTCTCTACATATGTAGGGGAATTGGGGGGCAATGACAGCTAACAAACCTAGGTTGCACATTTTTTTAAAGTTGAGGCTAGAAGCTAGTGCTAGATACAACCACTTACGGTTTTAGGCTACCACACGGACTGCACAGGTTAACTTTTGTAACATGCAAGGCATGGAGAATGTATTGAAATTCAGTGGGAGTGAGTTGTTGAGGCCCCTGAAGTTCCTGGAAGTGCCAGGCAGATGCAGAGCAAACCCTCTTGCTGGGCTTGGCAGGATGCAGGCATCACAGGGAGCCTGCTCGTTGGCAAACAGATGTTTCTGCTGCGACTTCTACTGCAATTGAAAAGCAGTTATTGCCTCACATTTTGCAAAGGTATTTGGCAGCCACAAACTTACTTCATGTTTACTGATTCCAAGACAATATTGGTTACTCTCTTTGCCAAGTCCCTTTCCTTGCCTACAAAGTTAGCTATTAAGCAAAGGCAAAAGATGCTGGGTGAGTGGAGAATTAGCATGATTTTAATTATATGGTAGCTCCATAAGCAGCAGAATTAATACAATGTGGCATTATGTTTCCGGATTTATTTCCCGTTTTGATGCCTTAAGATGATCAGAGCTCTGTCTGATGCTTTTGCTTCAGCTGTGTCATGTTGCAAGTTTCTCTCCTGTGCATTTCCGATGTGCAGTGAGAGCTGTGTCACATGCTGAACCTTTTCTTTGGCACAGGATTTGCACATAGTTTCTTTCCTCTGCCAGGTCATTTATTTTCATTAAACATGTAAAAAGGTAGCATTTTTGTGAATTCTCCCCTCTGTCAAGTCTGATCAAAATCAGCTACTGGGTTGAAAAGTCAATTTGCGTTGAGGGGAGGCTGGAGCGGACAAGCATGCCCACAAGCAGCCTGATTGCAGAAGTCTTGTTTCCGTAAGCATCCAGCTTCAATCCCACTGCTAGCCCATCTGTTACTGAAGAGGACTAAACTGACCATATTCCCAGAAGCATACAGTAACAGTTCAAGACGATGTGGCATTTTTCTGAGAGTATGCTTAGTTTGTCCAGCGACAGCTGGCTTAAATGAGTGTTAATAGTAACACTAATTTTCTTGTGCCATAAACATGCTTTGTACTTTGCAGGGAAAAGATGAGTCCTCTGTCTCAAAGGTTATCCTAAATAAAATGCAAATCACGGCATATTAAAATTGGCTTGTCACTTAGGTTTCACCCAAGGTTTTTCCACCATGAACAAGAACGGCATTCCTGTTGAATGAGAATTTTCCTGGAATGATGAATGTTAGGTACCCCCACACCTGTTGCTTAATCCCTGTGGACAAAAAAGGTGATGAATATGAAGATGAGAAATCACACCCTTTTACCAGACCAGAGAGATGTTGATGCTAAGCAATGACAGTGCTTTCTGCATAGTTGCCAGCATTTAGAAGTGTTATCCAAAGAAAACTCTAAATAAACTGGGTGCCTGCTGGGTTGCAAGGAGTGGATAAACAGAGGGGGACTGCCAAGAAAGCAGAGTACAGTGTACCAATTGGACCAGGCCAGATGGATGGGATGGATGGAGGAGCTGTAGAGGAAAGGGGCATTGCACCTTCAAAAGCTTCCAGAAATGCTTTTACTTCTTAGGGAGCTGATGCAACCCTGCTGTGGGAAGTACCTTAAATTAGATTGGACAAATACTTGAGACTGTGTGGAAAACAGAAAAAAACACTGAATATACTCAGTATTTTGTATAGTAAAAGTAAAAGAACACTTGCAGGTTTTGCTTCTCTACCTGTTTGTCTTTCACAGGAAAAGCATAAGCATCCTACTTTTTTTTTTTTTTTTTTTGTTATTGAACAGTATCTTCTTTTGGAAAATGAGACTTTGTTAGTCTTGAATGGAGTTACCCTTGGGTAACCGTTCTGTAGAGTAACAGTTTAGTTGCTAGTGTTTGAACTTGGTTGAATAAATTGGTTTTGGAGTAAATTATTTTAGTTTTAAATCGGCATGTTTTAATATCAAGTGGTTTGGAGTGACTTTGCTGATCTGCACTACACAGAAAATGCAATATCCTGCTTCAGCAGCATAATGTGTAGTCATATCTCTTGACTAAGTTTTCATCAAGGCTGTACGCATTGTTAATTATTATAGTGACATTCACAATGTTGGTGGCAAAATAAATCACATATTGGTGGCAAAGAAGATTCCAACCAAAGTGGCTTTGTTTTTGATTTCATGGCTTTCAGGAGAATGATGATTTTAAACTTACTTTCTACTGCTGGTTTGTAACTGTAACTGTAACTGAGAAATACTTTTTCTTTTGTGTATGGGATTAAAATTACTGGTCTGAAATAAGAGGCATACATCAATAATCCTGAATGACCAAATGCCTTAGAAACAACATGCTTAATGTTAGGTACACAGTCTAGCTCATTAGCAGGAATGGAGAGATTGAGAGTACTTGAGCATACACTGTGTATAAACTAATTCGATTCTAAACTTGGCAGGTAATTTAAATGTAAGAGTTGATTGGCATAATTCACATACCTGAAGTTCAAAAGGTAGCATCCTGCTTTGTGTGTTTGAATGCCAAACCATCTACGTGTGCTGAATGCAGTGGAAATTGGCAACAGAGTAAGTTGCATCCCCCTTCAGGGTTCCTTGTCTGAATGTCACCTATTCAGTGGCTAAAGATTGCCTGTGTCAAATGAATTGGATTATACTTGTTTCTGGTCATGTGGCAACATCACAAAAACCCCACATTTTATTTGTCACTAGTTGGCAGGATAGCTAAAAGCTCTAGTCAGAGGGGTTAAGAACTGAAGTTATATGAAAGCTGAAATGCCATTTTCTTCAAGAAAAGGTCATTGAAAAGCTTGGATGGAAAGGAGGCTCTTGGAAAGAGGATGCTTGTACTGATTTTGGTTGTTTTTGTGGATTTCCCCCCTCCCCCCCCCCCCCCCCAAAGAAAGAACATCTTTGCATGTCTAAAATGAAGAAGAAAAACAAGCAACTAAGAACAAATGCCTAGCATTCCTTTTATTCTACATATACTTTCCATGTCATTTTTGTAAGAGAATATTGGCATATTAACAAGCCAGTTAGTAACATTTTAGAGATGACAGAATATCCATTGTTTAATCAAGAATTATTTGCTAGATACTGGTGGTTTTTGAAGGACAGGAACAGTTTCTGAAAGACGTAAGTAAATGCCATATCTTTTATCAGCAGTAAAAGTTAAAGTCTGTGTCCCTTTTAGGTTTCTAAGATTTGTAGAGTTGTAAACATTCTAGCAAAATTGCAGAATGCCAACAGAATCCTATTAAAAATATTATTATAAAGTTCTTTATAAAAACTTTTTTCCTATTTATGTTTTTGTTGGCTCTCTATAGGATATGGGTTCATAACCCAGTCATAATCAGTTCCACTCTGAAATTAGAAATGGGAATGAAGCCACTTTTCCACAAGTTAGAAAGTAAGTGGTGGGTTTGTGCCAGCAAAAATGCGACTAATAATGGTTCTTCCTAAACACATGAAGTACAAGAAGGTGATGTATAAAAATGGTTATCTTGATTAAATGTGATAAGTCATTAAAAAAATATATTGTGAATGAATGCAGTTCATTTCTATCTACATCTATAAAGTAAGAAATGAGCATTTTGCCAATTTTAAAATATTTTGAATACTGTAAATATATGCCAATATATTTTATATTCTCAGTTAACATTTTATATGCTTCTACCTTTAGAAATATTGTGGACTTCTAAAGCAATTTAAGCTGAAAACAAATACAAAGAATTGTGGAGCAGCTGTTAATTATTTCTTAGAATTCATGGGGTTTTTCTTCTTGGAATGAAAACCTGGAATCTAAGAGAACTGGAAAAACAGATGGAGATGAGAATTCCTATCTTAACATGCCAAAATATGATTTTATGGGTATGCCTAATTTTGTTAGAATAAGTTGTATTTGCATGTTAAGGTTCCTCATGTAGACAATATGGACAGAAATACTCCAGTCTGATTGTGTTGTAGAGAGGGAAGTGATGAGAAATTTGAAACAAGTGATTTTATTTGCAATGCATGTTGAAAACAAAAGAAAGAGTGTAATTAGTATATGAATTTCTGTGCATTACTGAGCTGGGAGGTATGCTGTGTAGAGGACCTTTCTAGTAGGTTTTTCACAAGCTTGTTTCCCCAAGGTGCAGCTTATTGAGGAAGGGGTTTGATGGTGCCCTGGCCCAGGACATTGTTCTCTATTGGTTCCCTTGGAGCCTCTATGGCAGCAAGATGCCTTTGAGGGCCAGAAATTATAGTTTGTACACTGTAAAAGATGAGAGAAGTCATTCCCATCTCCATAGAGCTATCTGAGATTCATGGGTATCTCAATGGGCTGGAGTGTTGAGGGATCCAAACCCAAACTCCATCAAGAGGACTGAAAAATAACTTCCTTAAGGTGAAACTCTCGCAGTTTCCACTCATTTGTAGAAGGATAATTGCTGTGGGACCCTGGGGAGGAAGTGATGTCCAGATTTTATTCTATGACAATTAATGCCATAGGTAGAAGATGCTCTCAAGCATCTCAAGGTAGATCAGTAATTAGGAGAACAGTGTGATTTGAACTAAATTTTTGAATGAAATTCTGTGTTTGAATGAATTACTTGCAATCCTTATGTTTTTAATATTTGAAAAATGTATACCAGAACCAAACCCACTGTTTAGCAAGTCTAGTTTATGGCATGTTCATCTGTGGGTATTACAAAGATTATGAAGATTATGATTTTAAAATTTAAATAGAGGAAGATGAACTGTTGCATAGTGTTTGAATATAATTTATGTGTCTTTGGGGCATAGATCCCAGTCAGATGCAAAGAGATCCATTCAAACAAAGTCATAGCGCCAGTTTTTATATATATATATATCAACAAAAAGTAATGTTAGGTGATGTCAGAGGAAAAATTGTGATTTGTGACACACTATTTTGCAATAACCAAGATATGCTGATATTGAATATATGACAGATTTTCAGTTTTATTTCTCTTGGCTATTCTGGTCCTTTGGCAAACTTGATCAAAGAATTTGTTTCAGAATAGTCAACAAAACCCTAGGAGTTGAGATGAGCTGTGAGTCTTTTATTCGATAATGGCTAAAAGCATTTGAAGAAGGTTTGAACTGAGCTCAAAGCTCCAAGCATGCCGAATGTGGAAAAACAATAAGGAAGAGAAGGTCAGTTTGATTAAAAACGTGTTGTTTGTTGCAGTTATAGCAGTTGCATATCAAGTACCGGAACAGTGGATCTTTGAGACAGCAGATGTGTACTACTGGTAGACATGCTGGATTCAAATAAAATTGTTCATTGACTAACAGCAAATAACTGTGCTGAGGCAGAGTGATGTTGTGCAGGGTGCTTTGGCTTGGTTTTATTTTACTTCTTTATCAACAGAAAGTGCTGATCTGCATTGCATGGTGCAGCGTGATACACCTCACCTTTCTTGCTTGCTGGTGGGACCTCTTCCTGCTACTTCTAATCAAGTGCATTTCATGATAATGTTCTTTACTGAAGACAGTAAAGTCAGTTCACTTCAGTGACATTTGAGACCTTTTTGAGTACGGTCTACTTGTTATCATAGTATAAATTTTCATATATTCTAGGCATGTTTTCTCTTTTGAGGCATTTTGTGTAAGTCTTGTGCCAAAACCACTGTAGCTGTTTTCTTGCTCAGAAAGCTGTGTGCTCCGTTTTATTCTTCTCAACAGGGACCACAGTGACTATATACATTTTTTTCAACACTCATTCATATTTGCAACCCTGGGTTTTTATAGCCACCATATTTTTTCTGTAGACATGTCTCAATCCCTTCACTCCTCCCCCAGTTTCACTGCCTGTTTGTGCTTTTCTGCCTTTCTATTTTCTTTCCTTTCTTATATTCACCAAGGGCAACTTTTTTTCCTCTTAATGACTCTCATCTTTTTCTTTCCATCTTATTTTCAGGGTATCTTAGCATCAACAGGCAGCACTTGGGTGTTTTGCATGTCATTTAGTGCCATCTGTGCCAGCGATGCCAGCTTTTATAAGCTTCACATGGCTGAGAAGAGACCTGCTATATGGGTTTTGTGGGTGTCCACTGAATTCTAGGCATCTGCTGCAGGAACATCTAAATACCAGGGAAGAAATTGGAGGTGGCCACTTAAGTTAGGTAGGTATGGAAGAAGTTACCCTGGAGTCACAGTGAGAGCTTGATGACTGGCAGCAGGTTTTTCCAAGCACTGTGAAAGAGCCCATGCTGAGGAAAAGCTGATGTGAGCCCCTGTCTCAGGACACTGGAGCAGAGGGCTCCTCCTTGCACAAAGTGGGCTTAAAGCCTTCCGTTAAAATGGGTACCTGCTATGAGTTGCAACACGATTCACAGTCCATTTATATTTCTTGGAAAGACAGCAGCATAACTTATGCACTGCCTTGATGATGAGCAGACAAAGTGTGCAGAACATGTTGCTAGAGAACGGCGTAAAGGTCAGGCAAACTCAGCTGGTCCATCGCCCAGAAAACAGAGACGGTTACTTTCAAAGACCATGGCGACTGATTGTCCACCCCCTTAGCTCATTTATGCTGTGTGATTGGGTTAGCACTTCTCCATAGCTCGTTAAGTATAATGGTGTTTAGCAATAATTGGAAGCAGTAACTGTTGATGTAAGGGAGACATTAGCGCTACTGCGAGTGCAGCCACCAGTCCTGTACCTCTGGCAGCACGTTTGTTCAGCAACGTTGAACCCTGTCTCAAAAACATAAAAGAGCTTTGAAGTGCATCCTGCTAATTTGTTTAGTATCTGCTAAATTGGAACCTGATACTCTGTTCTGAATAACCAAATGGCACAAATTGGCAAATGATTTAAAAACAGACCTTGTGTTTTGTGTTTTATGTTTCTTCAATATTACTGACACAATTTCTTTTCAAAATAAGGAAGCTGTCATTGATTAAATATGACATGCTAGGGCATTTAGAAAAGAAAAATCAGAGCTGCGTGTGTCATCCATGCTGAGAGCACTTGTTGGCCACATTGGCCTGGCTGTGGTAGGTATGCCTGTGCTCAGCTGGGTCTTCCTATACCTTGAACCTCTTGGCTTCAGCCTTTAGGTCTGTTGCTTAGCCCACTCCATGTACCTCGTCAGCAAGTTGTCAGGGTAGCATCCAACGATTGGGCTTTCAACATATTTCCAAGATAAAGAAAGATATGAACTACTAAAAGCTGTTAGTGTGTGTATTCAAAGTGAGGTCTAGGTGTGCCAGGGCAGCTAAACTCAAGTTTAGTTCTCTCTGGGGCAAGGTATTTATTCCCCTAATCACAGAATCACAGAATCATCTAGGTTGGAAAGGACCTTGAAGATCATCCAGTCCAACCCTTAACCTAACACTGACAGTTCCCAACTACACCATATCCCTCAGCGCTATATCGACCCTACTCTTAAACACCTCCAGGGATGGGGACTCCACCACCTCCCTGGGCAGCCCATTCCAATGCCTAACAACCCGTTCTGTAAAGAAATGCTTCCTAATATCCAGTCTAAACCTTCCCTGGCACAACTTGAGGCCATTACCTCTAGTCCTATCGCTTGTTACTTCATTAGAGAGACCCATCCCCAGTTCTCTGCAACCAACCTCCTTTCAGGTAGTTGTAGAGGGCGATGAGGTCTCCCCTCAGCCTCCTCTTCTCCAGACTAAACAACCCCAGTTCCCTCAGCCGCTCCTCGTGCGACATGTGCTCCAGACCCTTCACCAGGTTCGTTGCCCTGCTTTGGACACGCTCGAGTAATTCAATGTCCTTTTTGTAGTGAGGGGCCCAAAACTGAACACAGTAATTGAGGTGCAGCCTCACCAGTGCTGAGTACAGGGGTAAGATCACTTCCCTGTCCCTGCTGGCTACGCCATTGGCCTTCTTGGCCACCTGGGCACACTGCTGGCTCATGTTCAGCCGGCTGTCAATCAACACCCCTAGGTCCCTCTCTGACTGGCAGCTCTCCAGCCACTCCTCCCCCAGCCTGTAGCGCTGCTGGGGGTTGTTGTGGCCGAAGTGTAGAACCCAGCCTGTCCAGGCCTCTCTGCAGAGCCTCCCTACCCTCGAGCAGATCAACACTCCCACCCAACTTGGTGTCATCTGCAAACTTACTGAGGGTGCACTCAATCCCCTTGTCTAGATCATCAATAAAGATGTTAAACAGGAGTGGCCCCAAAACCGAGCCCTGGGGGACACCACTCGTGACCAGCCGCCAACCGGATTTAACTCCGTTCACCACAACTCTTTGGGCCCAGCCATTCAGCCAGTTTTTTACCCAGCAAAGCGTGTGCCCATCCAAGCCACGAGCAGCCAGTTTCACCAGGAGAATGCTGTGGGAAATGGTGTCAAAGGCCTTACTAAAGTCAAGGTAGACAACATCCACAGCCTTTCCCTCATCCAATAAGCAGGTTGCCCTGTCGTAGAAGGAGATCAGGTTTGTCAAGCAGCACCTGCTTTTCATAAACCCATGCTGACTGGGCCTGATCATCTGGTTGTCCTGCACGTGTTGTATGATGGTACTCAGGATGAGCTGCTCCATCAGCTTCCCGGGCACCGAAGTCAATTTCCCATATCATCCTTCCGACCCTTCTTATATATTGGCCAATTTCCAATCTGTCGGGACCTCCCCGGTCAGCCAGGACTGCTGGTAAATGATGGAAAGCGGTTTGGCGAGCACCCCAGCCAGCTCCTTCAGCACCCTTGGGTGTATCCCATCCGGTCCCATAGACTTGTGTATGTCTATGTGATGCAGTAGGTCACTGACTATCTCCTCCTGGATTGCGGGGGGGTCGTTCTCCCAGTCCCTGTCTTCTGGCTGAGGAGGCTGGATTCCCTCAATACATCTAGTCTTGTTATGAAAGACTGAGGCAAAGAAGGCATTAGGACTTCAGCCTTCTCTTCATTGCTTGTTACCATGTTTCCTCCTGCATCTAGCAGGGGATGGAGGCTCTCCCTGGTCTTCCTTTTTCTACTGACATACTTATAGAAACATTTCTTGTTGTCCTTGAGTGTTGAAGCCAGATTAATTTCCAGCTGGGCTTTAGACCTCCTGATTTCCACCCTGCATAGCCTCACAGCCTCTTTGTAATCACTGTGAGTGGCTAGCCCCTTCTTCCAAAGGCTGTAAACTCTCCTTTTTTCCCTGAGTTGCAGCCAAAGCTCCCTGTTCGGCCAGGGTGGTCTTCTCTGGCACCGGCTTCTCTTACAGCACCTGGGGACTGCCTGCTCCTGAGCCATTAAGACTTTCTTCTTAAAGAGTGTCCAGCCTTCCTGGACACCTATACCCTTCAGGACCATCTCCCAAGGGATCCTGTCAAGCAGGCGCCCAAACAAGACAAAGTCAGCCCTATGGAAGTCCAGGATGTCAGTTCTGCTTCCCCCTCTCCTGGCCTCCCTAAGAATAGAGAACTCTATTATTTCATGATCGCTGTGCCCTAGTCATCCTCCAACTGCCACATCATCCACCAGTCCTTCTCTGTTCACAAAGAGGAGATCCAGCAGGGCACCTTCTCTGGTTGGTTCACTCACCAGCTGTGTTAGGAAGTTACCTTCCACACATTCCAGGAATCTCCGGGACTGGTCCCACTCTGCTGTGTTGTATTTCCAGCAGATGTCCGGGAAGTTAAGTTCTCCCACAAGAACAAGGACAAGCGATCGTGAGATTTCTCCTAAGTGCCTATAGAATATTTCATCCACCTCTCTGTCCTGGTTGGGTGGCCTGTAGTAGACTCCTACTACAACATCTGCCCTGTTGGCCTTCCCCCTGATTTTAATGCAAAGACACTCTACCCTGTCTTCACTACACGTGTACTCAAAGCAATCATAACAATCATTTTGTCCTTGCAGATCACACTGTACAAGTCTGAACAGGAAAAATGAGACAAGGCCGTGCAAAATAAAAGCAGAAATTCCTAGTATTTGCAATGTAGTTATGAGGAACATCCAGCAAATTGATATGTTCACATCATCTAAGCTGTATACAGATCACCAGTTTTCACATTATGGAAAATCATGCAGTCCCATACAAAGACTGTACATAGTAAAAGAAAATAAATGACAATGCACACATTTTTCATGTCCTGGGAAGAAACAGCAGGGCTGAATTGTATAAATGTTAGTCATGTCATTTGCCCTATGCCAGAAGGTTTTTGGATGCTGGGGTGATTAAGACTATGAAAGAATACATTCAAATTACAGTAGAATGTATAAACTGACGTTAATGAAAAATTAGTGTTACCTGTCACATACTTTCCATAATGAATGCAGATCATAAGGTTGGGAAAATATCTTGCTTCAGAAAACAGCTTGCAATAATAATACACAGTGAGTCTAATACAATGTTCCTAAAGATAGATGTTTTTTAACTGAAAACTTTGTGGCCCTTGTTTCCTATACCATCAGTGTCATGGTGAAAAAATATGTTTTTCCTCATCTTTATACTCTTTTCAGCTTGATTACATTTACAAAAAGAAATCATCATAGCCAAATTATTAAGATATTTATTCTTTCAGTAGTGGAAGATTAGTTTAAGCAAACAAAATGTATTAATTGAAATTTTGATGACGATTCTTGAAACCATTGATGTAGAATATCTACATGTTCCCTTCATTTTTAGGAGGTGATTGTATAGTACAAAGCAATCTCCTCACTCCTTTGAAAACTGGGATTGTATTTTATACCTTTTCTTTTAAAAGAAAGTTAGATGCTTTCTTTTAGTTAATCTCAATTACCTTTCCACCAGTAGCAAATGACACCAATGGCACCAGTAGCATTTCCTTTAGGGAAATGGGCTTTCTACCCTTGAATTAGTTCCGGGTCAGTGTAAAACAGCAAATTAATTTAAATAGGTGAAAATCACAGCAAAGAGTTTCTGGATCTATAGATAATCTTCCAAATGTTTTAGGGGTGAGTGGTGGATGTGTATTTGAAGTTTGTGCTGCTATGTGGAGAGTTTTGCATCTTCATTGATACTGTGAATTTTTAATACGTACAGGGTCAGATTTAAAAGTTAGGTGTTCAATATAATTACTTCATCATTTCTTCCCTCTTGGATTAGAGCTCTACCATTAAATTGTCTACTTCTGTAGCTTAACAAGTTGTATTGGAAAGACTTTGCCATTAAAGACTGAACTGAGAGCCATATCATGACAAGGCAACGTATTAATCTGTGAGGAGTACAAAAGTACAATCACTGCTATCTGATAATTAGAAATTTTAAACATCAGTAGATTATGGGTTTGAGTATCAGTGGAGCTAGACATTTTCAAATCGAGAGGTCTGGTACTGTACTGAAAGCTTTAGAGATGATCTCTGCTCAACAGCTGTATATACTTTATAATCCACCAACATGAATGAATAAAATGAAAAGACTATTGCCTACATGTTCTGATGATAAACTGTAAGTAATTGTAGCATGTCCCTGTATTCTGCTCTGTCAGTTTACCTTGCTCCTTAGTGTGGAAGCTTTCTGGTATGTTCTGCAGCATGGAAAAAAAATCAGGCTAAATCTCTGGTCTAGGAATCCAGACGATCTCATTTTCTTTTGTTGTTCGTGTTTATGTCATCACTTAAGTCTTACTCTGTGTTTGTGCGTGGGGGTGCACATGCACATGCGTCAGCTTCTTTTTCTGAATTTTCGGGGTGGATTTGTAGCACTTGTCATAGTGCAGCCTTCGTGTAAGCTTCCTTTAATTGTGTCTAAACCCACACAAAAGTGTGTTCCCTGTTTTACAAGCTAGCATTTAGGAAATATTAACTATTTTAAAATGGTAGGATCTTCTGAATGGTCAGGAAAAAGATGCAAGGATGTAAATTCCTAGTTCATATTATCAGCTTGCCATGCTGAAGGTGTCTTCTTACGAGATTGGTGACCTGATGAGAAGAGAAAATAGAATGGATTCTCACCGCAGAAGATCACAGGGGTATTCAAGTTTAGCAGGTAATTTCAGAACTTGAGGAAAAAAATTCTGAAGGACAAAAACATCTCTGAACTCACAGAAATATGCCTATTAGTTTCGTATCCTAAAGCAAATTTTAATTCAGGTTTCTTCTGTCTTTTATACAATACTTTTATACAAGACTTTTTTCAGCTAATAGACATTTTTAATAGTCTGTTATACTTCCAGTTGTCCTACACCTTGCCTTATGTTTCTGCTAAAACAAAGTGCAGAATGACATTTTTTTCTGGGTTATTAGGAAAAGAAGGTGTTACATGTTATGAAATCTTAGAGCAATTGTTTGGTAAAGTACAGTACAGTTTCTTAGGGAGCAATAAAATACAACATTTGCAACTATGGAAATAATACTTAGGAATAATGTTTTAAAAGAACTGTCTTGTGTTTCACTTCCTCTAAACAGGATTTTCTTGTTTTGTTTCTGCTTGCTTACATACATGAAGTTTAGATGAAACACCCCTACACACAGATCTTTTCCTTCTGACCGGGGTGATTTCTTAGTCCTGACACATGATCTCCAAATACATGTTTTTGCATTGCTTAAATGCACTCGGAACACAATGGCAGCCTCAGAATAGACCTGAATTTCCCCTGTAAGCAGCAGTCCTCAGGTTGTCACAGCAGTAATTCAGTCTCTGTGTCAATAGCAAGCTATCTGCCCCGTTTCCAGCATGACAGATAGCTTGCAGTTTGTGTCCCAAACATAAGAGGTGCTAGGGCCCACTGATGGCTCCCTCTCTCCTCCTTCACAGCTCCCAGTGCCATTTTTCCTCTCCTGTAGTTAAACCCCTTCCTTGCCCCCATATCTTGTGGTCCCAGCTTTCAGCTGGTGAGCATGTGGAGCTTGCCAAACTAACTTCTTCACGGACACCCAGGGGAGAGCTCCTGTCACAGCTGAGGAAATGACTGGAGGGTATTTTAGGGGTCTTCTGGGCTTTTGGTGAAGTTGTCCTTCTACATTTGCTGCATGTATGCCGAGTTATGACCTAATTGAATTCTGCATTCTTCTGCTCTTTTCTCTTTTTGATATTTAAAAATAAACCAGAACCAAATGCTGACATTTAAGTTCTCGGTCAGCTCTGCAGCTGGAGAGTAAGCACTGCCTTTATTTGCAAGTGAAACTTCCAAGAGTTGTGGAAACAGGACTCATGGCAAAGTTTTGCTGTACCACATCTCCCTAAATGACAAGCAATGAGAGATAGGTAGCCAGAAAACATGTACAGACTTCAGGCACTTTGAGGATGACATTTCAAAAAAAGAAGAAAATACAAACTTGACACTGGAGACAAGGATATGTGGCACTTGTCTAGCATTTTCATTTGGGATTGATGAGTTGAAATCAGCACGTTACTCCCGGCAACTTGCAGAGAGATTTAACCATCTGTACTCATGTTTCTATAGATTGCATCTGGAGCCTAAAATACATAATGGGAAGGCTAGTGAGAATTCAGAATGTTGTTTAACATTTTGATTTGCAAAGCAAACTTTGTGCGTCATATTCTACAATCACTTGGAGAAGATTTCAGCAGAAATCCACACCTGGTTTCAAAAATAGCACTTAATACTAAGAACTGGCACAGAAATATTATTCAGAGTATAATTGTCCGATTTGGGATATGTTTGTCAGTGTAGAAAAAAAACACAAATGAAAGGTTCATGCTAAGTTGTTTCAATTTATTATTAATACCTGAGCTACAACATGTTTTTTTCACTGTGCAGTCTGTATTAAATACTTTGTTAGAAAAGGCTTTTTACTGCTAATGACTCAAACCTTGTAGTCCACAGTTCATACAAGAAGTTCTACCCAAATCAGAAAATAGTGCGAGAGTAAGGATGCTCCTGTGAGTTTGACTTTGCAGAACTGAGCTTTAATTGTTTTCAGCCTGTAGCTTTGCAGAGTTTTTTAGCTTACTCAAGTTTGCTTGTAGAACTGTGATTTCCTTGTGGTGCATGTTCATCTTTGTCTTCTTTATTGATTAATATACATATATTCTGGATTTTTGGCTTGCTGCAGACTTTGTGGGAATTATTTTCAGGAAGAAGATAATATTTTGTGGTTCAGTGAATTTAAACAGGCTGGGGTTCTTAAAAGTGAAGTTAGATTGAAAATGAGATAAATGCTATAGTTAAACGTAAGGTAAATCTTTGATGTCACACTCGCACAGAACATCTGCAATAGCAGTACCACTTGGAAAGCTTTGCTGAGATGGGTAATAAGTTGAAAGCTTAGGAAGAGTGGATTGAAAGATTAGGCTTTCTGTGTGATACACTGGGAAAAACTTGGGAAAAGCTGAGTGGGTTGAGATTTTTTTTGGAGGAAAAGGCTTCTCATATATATGATGTGGCAAATCTATGAGAAAGATGCTTAATGTCACTTTATATTTTATGTGCTTTCCTTTGGAATTATTTATTTTCATTTTCATTTTAACAGATATATGGAGCAGGGGGAGACATAAATGTTCTCGGGACTGGAGATGCCTGTGAGTTGTGATAATGTGCGAACGGTCCTGAACACTTCACTGTCTGTTTCTGTATTCAGAAATGATGAATTCATATGTGTGTTGTTGTACATATGGCACAGTTGTAATGCAGCATAAACTTAAGCGCAATGAGTTCCCTTTCTCTTTTCTAACTGTAGGCTGAGCTGGTATCATTGCCTGATCTCAGATTTGCTTGATGTTTCTCATCCATGTCTCAAGGATGTGTTTTCAGTCATATTTTTCAGGTGTGGGCAAACTAAGCACGTGTTTCCTGAATTCCACCTGAATTACTTTGAAAATCATCAATTAAAATAT
Source organism: Strix aluco (assembly GCF_031877795.1). Taxonomy (NCBI): domain Eukaryota; kingdom Metazoa; phylum Chordata; class Aves; order Strigiformes; family Strigidae; genus Strix; species Strix aluco. The sequence goes on along the minus strand of NC_133933.1, from coordinate 98,564,347 downwards.
TGCAAAATACTTTAAAAAAAAAAAATAGGGAAAGAGAAGGAAACACAGATGCTTTTGTTTACATTTAGCTACCAGAAATAAATGAAAACAAGTAACCAGGAAAGAAGCTGTCAGAGTTGCTTTAGAGCAGAGGTTTGCAGTTGCAGGTGGGTCTGGCCTTTGGACGCGACCTGTGAATATCTGCCGGCATTTGGTGACATTGGAAGCCTTTGAAAAGCAGGTTAGAAAGTTGCAGGTCAATTCTGCCACGTTAGTGACTCAGGGATGTGCCAGCTGGGGTCAAAGCAGGCTTTCTGGAGCTGCAATGGGTACAGGGAGCTGGGAGTGAGCCCCAGGCTCGTCCCTGCTGTTTGCCATGGTGGCTGGATGCCTAGTTTCAGCAGAGGAGCAGGTGCTTGGCAGGGCTTGGACATCTCATCTGCTTCAGGGCCCGTTGGAAAAGGAGCCAAACGGGATGTGCGAGCAACATGTCTCTTCCCCCACCACTTTTGTGAAGGTCCTCCTGTGTTTCCATAGCCTATAGCTCATGCACAACTTGCCTCTGGACATTTGCTTCGCAGCTAGGACGTAGCTGTGAAATTATGTTCATGCCTGGAGTTCTTTCACTAAAATTATTTACCAAAAGCAATTTTTATTTTGATCCATCATGAGATAGCCAAATTAGAAGGGGCTTACCTGGCCCTGGACCTTTATGCTGTGTTAGGGTAAAGGTAATGCCAATGGCATTTGCACGTGTCTACCTTGGCTCGGTTTCTCAAATTAATAGTGCAGTGATGTTACGAGGTTGGCTGATTTTCTTTCCCTTTCCTGCACTTCCTCTGGCATGAGAGCTTTTTCCTTCACGTTTCTTAGGGTGAGATGTTGCATTTCCTTCAAATCTTGAGTATGTCTGATGTATTTAACTGGATTTTGAGCCTCTGCCTTTCCTCCTCTGGGTATGTGTGACGCATGATACTGGCCCTCTTGAAACAAATTAATATAACAAAATCATTTCAATCGTTCAATTATTTAAACAAATAATTTAAAAACAATGAGCATACATTGTGCATACTTTGTTCCCATCTAAATTAGACTGTGGCCTAATTAAGATAAATTGCCTTTTCTCTTTATTTACAGGAATTAGACTGAGCGAGGTTTTGTTCTCCCTGGCAAAATCTGGATGCTCCCAGGCTTGTGCGGCTGTTTCCATTCAGTCCAACTGACCCTGCTCAAGCTGATTGATTTCTGTTTGCCACCAGGGCAGGGTAATAGCAATAAGAAGGCTGCTTCTGATCTGACCTGATGAGAGCCTGAGGCTTAACCACTTTGGTACTGGCAGAAGGGGCCTTGCTGCCTCTTTTGCTGGGCAGGGGAATCTGTGGTGCTGTGGGGAAATTCTGATTTGGTGACAGATCAAGAGGCAATATTAGTAATTGCTAAAGAAAATACACTACTTCGTGCCACAAAAGTATATGGAGTTTTGGAAAAGGCACATCTTAAATTTTATTGTTATGAATATTACATTTTATCCAAGATGATTCTGTGGGTCTGCTTGGTTATGCAGGTGATGTGAGGAAAGCCGTCTGCTTCTGAGCAAGGTGATGAACCAGTTTTCTCCCTGCTACCTTGCTTGCTAGCATGAATAAAATAAACACATAAGATGTGGTGAATTACACTTGTCCTCTTCCTTACATTGCTGAGGGAGAGGAAAGCCTGTTCATTTGCTTTAATACATCTCTGCTTTCATCCTTTTCCTCACTTTGCCATTTACTTTTGCCAAAAGGAGAGGATGAGACTGCAGAGTTGGGAGCAATTTAGGTCACTGTGACTGTGTTAATGGGTAAGAATTAATTCGAATTATCTCCTTTCCAGCTGCCTGCTGACTTGAATCTCATTTGCCCTTACCTTTCACATCAGTCCTTCTTTTATTTTCTTTTTTTCCTTCCTTTGACCTTCAGAAAGTTACTTCCTATATGAATATTTAACCGGCCTATTGTGGATGTGTGAGTGAACTCAGGCAGTGTCCAGAAAAAGCAGCTGGGTTAGACTGGTACGCCGGGATACACTCAGGAAGCTTTCCTCCTCCGAAGGCACCTGTTTGTTAGGGTTCTTCTCACTTGTTGCTGCTGATCACACAGAAATGTAACTCCTGTGTAACAGGCATTAACATCATTGCCTACCTTGATGACTAGTTTTATACAACAATAGTTCCCTAAAACCTTTGACCCCCGATTAAGACATGCACACCATAAATTTTAATCATGCCAATAAGATCCTATGTTAAAATTAGCCAAGATCATGTTGAACAAAGAGACTCCAAAGAAACACGAGACTTGCCATCGGCTCACGTTTTCAATAACATACTTGAACTGCCAGAACATTAGCATACTTGTAAAATTTGAGGTTAACAGTGTTTGTAAAAATTTGTACTGCTTTGCATCAGTTGCTGAGCTGGAGCACACAAACATTATTTCATATAAACAATTTCATATGCCGCTGGAAATTTTATTAAAATCTTTCAGCAACTCCTGTTTACACATGCAAATTGTAGTTCTTTCTCATGCACATATGAAATATCACCTCAGCATTGCATCCTTTTATTGCACATCTTCAAGCTCTTAAATGTGTTTAAAGGGTAGATGTTTTCAGAAAAGATACATACAATTTTTAAACAATACAAATCAAGATTTCAGTGTGAAATACTGCTATTTCTCAGTTTTTACCACCAAAGTGCACGGTCTAAAAATAAAATTGCTGGCAAGTACTTAACTACAACAGCATAAGGAAGTGTCTCCAGAATAAATAAATAAACCAGCCTTTAGCTAAACCATTGGAGTAAAATGAATGTTTAATTCATCTGGGAAGCCACATATTTGGAAGGTGGCATGCTATGGCTGGGTTGTCCAATTTATCAAGACAAAACATTTTGCTGAATGTTGCTTGGAACTGCTCTGGAAATCCTTTATGATACCGCATTTTCCACTGCACAGAGGCCATTAAAACTAAATTACTTGGAAAAACAGTAGTCACTAAATTGTGGATGTATTAGCACCTAAACGTGAAGCAGTAAACAAATAACAAAAATGAAATTTAAGATACTTTATATACTGGGATGTCTCAGAGTAACCATGACAACAGTCTGGGCTTCATGTTCGTTTGCTGTGTCTGAGCATGTACATTTTTTTCTTAACTGAAAAAAGGGGTGTGAGTGACTACTGTACAAGTACTAGGAAAAATAATTATGCTCTGTTAACTGACAATGGAATATAGAGATATGGCACTGTAGGTATATTCGTATGCTTATCAACCAAGTTGTGGGATGCTTTTTTTCTGACAGTGTCAGAACTATTTCTTACTCATAGTGTCATATCCCACTGACAAACTACGAAATGTATATTTTCCCGATATCATTAGATGCTGTATCAAATATTTTTAGAACTGGAATTTTTCCTTCAATTCTGCCAACAAATTAGACCTAAGCTACATATATATAAATGTTGGGATTTTAATACAAAAAATTTGATTTGGGTTGTGCTTTGTTCTGTTTATAATTAAAAAGATAAATTTGAAGTTAAAAAGCACTGTCTTCTTCTATGACAAATGCTTACATTTCACAGCAAATATCTGAAATTTAAAAATAAACTTTGTATAAAAGAAAACATTGATATATCATCTGTTCTATATCCAAAGATATGAAACTAATCTACCTTCTGGGACAAATACTTTTATTTTTGCTCATAGAAAAGTAACAAAACAGCAATAGCACGTGCACATTGAACCTCTGGCCATCAGGTTGACAAAAGTGTTGGGACCTACTTTAAATGAAAAGGTGATGTGGTGGCCCAAAGGACCCAAATGAAACATCCCAGCCAGTTGTGCAGACTGTTGAGATGTGATACAGGACTGACAGCAGACTTAATGACTTCTGCCTGGCAGCATAGGGCCATAAAGCATAAGAATCAGTATTCAATCCCATAAAATGATTGTTTCATGGCCCTACAGCGTGAGAAGCCTTTCGCCATTTTGGCATACTCTGCGTAATAAATCTCCCACTCTGGTTGGCAAATTATCAAAAACAATGTCCTACAAGTTGAAAAATTCACCAGATTATTCCTTTACTGTGATGTGAAGTTTTTCCATTACTAATGAATTAAGTATTAAAATCAAAACAACTCTGAGTTCACTGTCCAATCTGGAGTACACAGTTCTCTGTGAACAAGCAGCAAGAATGTATTCTTTTTTTCTTTTTCTTTCTCTTTTCCCCTTTCTTTGTTCAAAAAAACCCACCACACAGTAGCCAGTGCGGTAACAAAGGCTGTGTTTTGATTATAATCTTTTATTTTACTTATTTTAAGGAACTACTATCACATAGACAAACAAAACTTCTAGTTAGAGGACATGCTAAAGATGCATACGTAAGTGGTCACATACCAAAAGTGGTGATTTTTATACCTCTAACTTCTTGCTTCAAGTTTTGCTTTTTAAAGCAATATCTCTGCTTAGAGTGGTATAACTGGAAACAGAATTTGTTCCCATATTTTAAGAGCTTAAAGATAGAATTACCACTGGTTAAATGTTGATTTTTTTTTTTATTTTAAAAAAATATTCTCTGGAGTAATTACAATTTCTACATACTTTTTATGTATTGTTTTGCTTCTACATTTTTTCAAGTTTTGCAAATAATACTTCCGGTGTGTATCTATATATTTATTAAACATGCAAGCTATGATGCTTCATAAAGTTCAAAGTTGAATAAGTTTTTTTTGTAGGCTCGCTAGCCATAGCGTTGTAAGTCCTGGCTTGTCATGAATAGATTTCGGTGACATTTTTTGGACCAGTAGTCAAAACGTCATCCTGAAGCTATTTGCAAATATGTCCCCAATTTGGTGAGTTGTTGCATCAAACAGGTTGGTTGAGTTTAGACTCAGAAAGTCATGAAAGATGAATGGTTATGGTTTCTGCTTAGTCACATTTCTATCCTTGTATTTTCCTGCAGTGAACTTTAAGCTACAAGTTTACAGAGCATTCTGGGGGAGATTCTCTGTCTCTTCTATGCACCTTTGCATTTTCTATAAATGATTGTCCTTGAATGGAAACTGTCATGTCCTGTTTCCTGGGTAGATCTGTTGATCTGTTTATCAGTAATTTTTTAAGTATTTTGTGTAATATGGAGCTGCTCCAGATGATACTGTTGCCTCTGCTGACTGAAAGGGCATTCACTCTCACTTTGGGTAAAGTCAAGCCAAATATCCAGTATCTTCTCCGAGGAGTCTAGCCACAGATATATTATATAGGTGGGAAACTACATTTTGTATTATTATTTGTATTATTATTATATTGAATAAAATTCTCATTTTACAAATCTAGTCTTATATTGTCCCAAGTATTTTTATCTTCCACATGCCCAGAAACAGAAATTGTTGGGGTGTTCTTGTGTTCAGCCTGGAAATAACTTGAAATTTTGCTTCTCTGTCTTTGAGCAAAGAGCCAAAAAGATTTTTTCCAGTTGACCCCACAAGTCATTGACTGAAATGAGAGAGTGAACTGAAGCTGTGTATGGAATATGTTTCCCTAGCTTCAGCTTGTCATTTCAAATTGTAAAGTATCTGCCTGAATACTACATTTGTACCTTTTATTCTGGACGACTTTCATAGTGACCATCCTGGTTTTGTGGCCTGACTGCTTAAGACATATAATTTCAATGAAGTGCACCAACCCAGAACAAAATATAAGGTACATACCTTTTTAATACTTGCAACGACAAAAGCACTTTGTCTGCTCTGCTTCTGGAAGGTATCATGAAAAATGGGAATTAATAAATGGATCAAATCCTTGTGAGAGGTCCAATTTTGTCCAAACAAATTGACATTAATAATCATTAATGTCACACTAATGTTGTACTAGCTCTAATTAGGTACTGCTGTGCTATGTGATATGTGCCTGTAATAATAGAAAATATGATAGTATTTTGCTTCCTCCCATTTCCCAGCAACACGGGCAGCTATGTTTATTTGAAATCAGTCTTACAGAACATGAGGTCTTTGATAAATGTGACGGTTTCTTTGTGGGTACGTGGCAGACTCATGTAATCAGCATTTTATCATCAGCATGAGATTTGAAGTAAGTCTGACTGTCATAGTTAAATAGTTTTGAAACATTTACCAGCAGTTTTGCTCTGAAGTGTGGCCCAAACGGCTGGGGACTTGTTGCCCTTTCCACAGGTGCTGGGAGGGGGGAAGTTACCTCTGGCAGTGTTTGGTTGCCGTGGGGTTATTTGCCATTTGATATGCCTGTTCAGTGTGGCCTTCTGCCTCCAACAGACATTAAAAAGTCAGCATAACCCCCAAATCCTTACTTCTTAGCACAATGTGTTGTGAGAGAGTTTGTCTTGTATCCAAATGGTATTCCTGGTTAAGTCTTATTAGGCAGATTATATAAATATCATTCTTATTATTGTATTAGAACAGACTTATTACAGACTTGTTGAGAATTGAGCAAGCAGTATGGTTCCCCTTAGCTGGATTTTTATTGCTCTGATAAGGACTATATGTCCTTCTAGGTTACATATTTGGGGAGGGTGATAATTACTGCCATATCTGTCAGCAGTGTTGCAGTGCTTTGATAAAAGGCTATTCTGCTCACAATCAAATGACTAAGAAGTTTTTTTTGGCTTTGTTTATGGAAAAAAGACATTTTGTGAGATTATAGTTGGAGTCTGTGGAGCAAAAAAGACGAATAGTTTTCTTGGCATCATAACTCAGAAAGAAGCAGGCAGGAGGACCTCTGAGATCTTCAGTCAGCATGGGGAGCTTGTGCTCTGGTTTGAAGATGTGAGCAGCCGTATGCAAATTCTCATCATGCTTGTGCACAGTTAAAAATTAACTCCTTTTACATGCTGTCCGACATGAGGATGAAGCATCATGTTGGAAACAGTGCTTCAACCATCATTATTGTTTCACAGCATTGTAGGATTGTTCTTCCTTTATTCATTTCCAACCAAATTGACATAATATATCATGTCAGGAATGAGGACTCCCCATTCTGGACAGAAAATTTAGTGGGATATTATTAATAGTCGTGATAATTAAAATTAAAAAAATATTAGTCTATGGGTTGCAGAAGTGAGGTGTTTTTAAGCAAAAATGGTCTTAGAAAAACAAAATTAGATGGGAGAAGACACAATGCCAGGCACAAAGCTGGACTTGATTGGGTACAAGAAGAGTATAGTTTCCCCAAATGCTATTTCAGGAATGGATGATAGATTCAGAGTCATCTGAGTAAATGGGGCTAACACTTATCCTTGGTGTCTGGTAACCTCTTAACATAATACAAATACATTAATGGAAGTACCCACTAACAGAAAGATAATCTGTGTCAAGAGACAGTCTTCAGCTAGTTCCAGTTTGTGGTAAACTTAAATTTATTATGAAATTAGAACTTTTTTAGCATTTAAATGAACTTCAAGCCAAAAAAGTGACTTGCTTTTTCATGGCAAATAGAGCTCAGTTTCTCTTCTCTATATGTTTTTCTCTATACATATAGTAAGTACAGTTTCCTTATGCATGATTGAATAGCATGCTTATTTTCATAAACTTTTTTGATATCACCCTGGTTCCATGAGGGACCACTCTTTTTTCTGTGGTTGATCCTGAATGTGTATTTGGCTTTGACTAAATATAAGTCTATCAGAAACCAGGGAGGTCATCTTCCAGGAAACAACTCTGTTGCTGGGACCAGAAGATGCTGAAATGTGAAGTGAGGCAAATTCAGAATGGCCAGGTCTTGTATGGCTCAGGACCGAGTACAGAAGCTGCAGTCCCACACAGTGCTTGGCTGTTGTGACTCGATTTGCTCACTTTCGTTTTGGGGCCATTTTAAAAATGAAGTTACTCCTGACACCAGAGACTACAGAGAAACTACTGTATGGTTTCTTTATTGTTGAAAAGAAAGTACTATACTGATTGGTACAATGCTATAATACCAGGAAGCTATAAGCTTCATACTAAGCTTCATACCACACACCCATCTTTTTCAGGAGGTGGATATAATGTGTGTGTGTGTATGTGTATATGTGTTGTAATGTATAACAATTTGGTTTTTTTCTACTTTATCCAAGTAAGGGTTTTTTTTTCTATAAAGTTTTTCTTCCTTTCTAAAATTGTGACATATCGGTCAATCTTTACTATGATACACTATTTATATTTTATTTAAAAAAAATGTTTAAGTGATACAAATTTTAAAGCCAGCATGTTTGACATACCACCAAATATGAAAATTTGTGGCTTAACCTCTCTGTGGTTGTCTCTAGTCTGTTCTGTGGATAAAGAAATAGTATTTTCAGCTTGTTCAGTTCAATAGCTAAAAAGATTAATTTGGAATTGAAATGCAGTTGCATTCTCTCCAATTTTATATAAAAAAAATAAGTCTCTTTTAATCTTAAATTCCTTAAAGATGTGATCATCAGGAGTTTCAGCTCATTTAGCTGAAAATACAACTTCATTTTGATTTATAGATCATTTTCCAAAACTGTGTTTTAATAATATTGGGGAGGGAGGAGACTGTGTTTGTGTGTATGAATCCAGAAGTCTGATAAAAGTGTGTAACTACTTTTAGAACATTATTTTCTACATTTTATGATTCTAGTTCTAGACACAAATTGCTAAAAAAAATTACTGTTTCACTGTTTCATAAATTAAAATGCAAAAATCAGCAAATGAATAAATTTTCTGATACAAAGCTGTGTAAATATGTTTCCATTTATATATAGTTTCTGTGTGTGTGAAAATATATATAATCTGTGTAGCTTCCTGGTTAGCAACAAGGTGACAAAAAGTTGTGGTTAATTGGAAACCAACAGGTTTTAGTGGGTAGCAGTCAAGAAAATAGAACTTTCATTAGGAAACAAAATGAAGGAGCAAATATTCAAGGAAATATTTTAATAAATTTAAATAAAGGTTTCCTATTAGTTCGAAATCATGTTCTTTTCAATTCTTAAACTCAGTTCTTTAAATTGATCCACAAATGTTGTATTACCTTTAACACCTGCATTATAACGTGCAAGGAAAACATTCAGATTAAAAATAAGAGCATTAGATGGCATATTGAAACTCTTCTGTAATTGGCTTTCCTGAAAAGTAATTGTTTCAAAAGCATCACAAACAAAAACCATTTTGCTTTTAGATAAGCTCAGCTCTTTCCAGCTTTTGTCATTTACTTTGAGCATTAGACTCTTTTGATAAAAGGTAAATCTCAACAAGAAGACAAAAACACTTTCTTCACTTCCTGTGCTATTTGGCTCAGACCTCTGGAGAGAGGGAGAACAGATTATTTCCCTCTTTTTACACAAGTTGGTTTGTGCCCATAGGTATGAGTTAGTATCATGAGAAGGGGAGACCACACTGAATCAAGTCTAGGCTATTTTCCAATAAACTTTTGCTTTCTTAGCAGATCAGTGTTTAAGGAGTAACACTGATAGATATATTATTAAATTTAAAGGAACAACAAGAAGGAAGCTGTTCAGTAGTCTAAACCAAATTTTCAAAAAAGCAGATCAAAGCTGCAAACGTTTGCATAAAAACGAAATGTCTGCCCAATAGAAACTGAATAAAATGGAAACTGATAAAATCAGAATAAGCAGTCTACACTTTCAGTCCATCAGTTCACATGGGCAAAAGTTTGCCTTAGATTTACGTGTTCATATTAATAAGAGTCCAGAACTTGCATATGCAAATGTCTCTTCTGTGTGTCTCTGGAAATGTTTCTGTGGTCATCTATAATGAGTCCGTTCACCTTCCTAGACATGAACAGACTGAATTGATTTCCATCCACCCTGGTTTTAATAATTCTGCCCTAGAGCAGAGGTGTAATGTGAAGATGTTGACCCTTATGCCTGTGCTTTTATAGTGCTTTGACACCTGTAGCAGAGACTTTGTCCTGGCTGATCCAGGATTTTCTTAAGGATTATGAGATACAGTTTATTCCATAGCCTCATGGAATCAGCCTAGGGTTTTATCTACCCTAATTTCCAATCTCCCAGTACAGGCCAGTAATGGATTCTTAGAGAAAGAGTGAAGGAGCCGAGGTCCTCCTTGATGCCTCCCCTAGTAACCATTTTGATTTCTGATAAGGAAGGGTTCAGCGTTTTCTGAACTGGAAGCTGAATTCTTTCTGTTGTGCTTAATAGACCCAAAGCATATTCCACTGCATAGTTTCATTCTATGTCCCTAATTTTTGAACTATGAGAAATAGTAAATGTTTTCTTTTCACTTCATGATTGTGTAGACAACCCCACTTCAGTTGGGTTTTTTCCCCCATAAAGACCTATAGTCTGTTATCAAACAAACGCTACTGTATCATCTCTCCTTGTTCCTTGTACACAAAAAGAAGAAATGTGAGTCCCCATATCTAAATTTTTAAAAGTGGATGTTGATTAGGTTTCACCACAGAAAAGTGCACTGGGCTACAAGAGTGAGTATTGCTGGTCACAAGTGGGTAGAAATATAGCTTACTAATTTTATCCTAATGCACTTGAGAGCGAAGAAATCCAAGCACTGAAAATAAAAGCATCACATGTCCTCCATTATTTGCTTACGGAAGCAGTAATACACAGTAGATGGTATTGCAAACATGAACTGATCCTTTTTCCGTTGAAATCAACGTCAGTTGATTAACTTCAGTAGAAGCAGGTTATGCCCAAATGGTAAATATCGCATGTGCTTCTTCCAGCACTTGTGAAACAAATAACTGCATGTCCTGGTTCTAATTTTATAAATTCAAATTAAAATAAAAAATAGCAGTTGATATTTTTGCTGAGCAATGTTAACCTGTGCATGCTTGGTCAGTAAATTGCAGTGCTGCTCACTGACTAAAGCTATTTCCTTGAGAGAAAAGAATTTTTAAATTATGTTATACTTTCCCATGTACTTTTGATGAATATAAATTAGAAGCTCATGTCTTTCAACCTACCTGCTCTTGACAAAAACAAAGCCGAGACAAAATCATGGGTCTGGCAGTTTAACTTCAATTGTTAGCCATGATTAAGTGTATCTGAAATATCCAAAAGCGAGAATGAATGTAAGTGGTGTTTCTGGAGTTGCCTTGTTTTGAAATTCCCGTGTCCCATATATAAAGAGTCAGGAATGCATTTATGTGATCCTCATAAGCTAGTTAAAAAAATATATCTGTTTGGGCTTTCAACTTACATTTCAAGAGAATTTCAGAAGAGATAGCAGGCTTTCTGCTTACTGAGGTGAACGCATGCTTACTCTGGCTTTGGAGTGGGCATTATGCCCCCTGACATCAGACACTATGCTGGGCTGTGGATGTCACCGATGGGAGGCAGTCATCCTACACTCCCTCAATAACCAGTGGAGAGAAACAGGCATTAGGGTGCCATTCATCTGGCCTGCTTTAGACCTCTAGTTTCCAATGAGATGAACTACTTTCTAAAATTATCACTGATTTTAAGGGTCAGGTGACATGTTAGGCAGTATCTGTCAGATGAATCTCATGCTATAAGATGCAATCACGTAGTTGTTTCTACCACTACCATGCTATCGGCTCATTCTGCCTTGCCAACATTCTCAAGGCCACCAGGTGCATAACAGATGACAAAACTTAATTGTACCAAATCCACTGTCATCAAAGGAGGTGGGTTTTTTTCCCTGATCCTGAGAGATTTTGCTTCAGATGATCCAAACCAAGCAAAGGTCTCATTCCCAGCCTTGGCAGAAGAGAGGCAAATTCTGTTCTGCTTTCATGTCTTTATGGAGATTTACATGTTGTGTCTGCAGAAAGCACCACTGCTCTGCGAGTCAACCGGCTAGCTTTCAGATAACTCTATCAATTGTTTTACCATTTTCATTTGCTATAGGACCCATCTTTAGTTCAGTGTTTTTATTGCTTGGTCATAGGACTACTTTGTCTAAACGCAGCAATATAGCACACGTAGGTCTCAGCCTACACCATTTGTGTATATGTGCATACCGATGCATCTCAAATGCACTAGATTTAAAACCTGTGTCATTGTTTCTAGCTTTTGTAATTAGACTGTGTGGTTTCTTCTTATTTAAATTAGGTCAGTATGTCTCTCTCACGTGCTTGAGGCTTCTTCCAAGTGGATGTGCTTCTGGAAATGCAACACTGTTGCATCTGTTTTTTAAGTGAGTATCAGCAAGTCACTTTTTAGGGGGTTTTCCCCCAGTCATGTGACATAATAATTTTTTTTAAAAACTAATCTCTTTGACATTTGAATTTTGCAAATGAAAGCAGACCCTTTGTCAAACATTTTTCAGGCTTAAGAGCTGCCTTCTTGCATTTGCTTTGCAGTTGACCCTTTAGTCCTATTTTGAGTTACCAGATGAAAATGAGGTTTCCCTTCAAAGGTTGGTTGCCAGGGGTAACTGGCACTGACGCCGAAAGATGAATACTCTACCTACTTAGGATAATGCCTACTTTGTGAGCTAAATAAAGAGCTAAATTGCAGAGAAGGAAGTTGGATAAATGTGAAATATCAAGGGAGAAAAAACAAGATTATTAGGGACACAGAATTCAGAAAGGATTATTGCCTTTTGTGCCAGTAATGGTCTGGTACACACAGGTCATGTACGCTGCTCTGCAGCTAGGCGCTTGGCTCTCTCTGTCCCGCTGATCCATTGAATGGTGTCCGTACTTTTACCTCTGCCTGGATAATATATAGAGCTGTGGAAATGAGAGGCAGGGAGGTGGAATATTTTGCATGAAGTAATTTGAATTTTACAGAGGAACGATGGTTACTGAGATTGCAAGAAGTTTAATATTTTGAGCTTGAGGTTGAGAGGCTCTGCTGCTGCTGGGGGAGTTACTGTTGGAATTCAGAATTTCTCAGCAAAATTCATGCACTGTTTGTGTAAACAAAGGAGAAAAACCTCTCTATCTAATATTGTATAGTGGAAGGAATTGATTATTTTGGTATTTGATTCAAATGTGGAAGCAGTCTTAGTCCCTGTCCCACAAAAAAGGTGCTGGTGATTTTTTGGGGGATATGGCAGAAGGAAGCTTTCAGTACTGAACAATATAATCTGAATTTGATGTCTACTGATACTGTCATATTTGAGCAAAAGATGAAAACACGTCACCCATATCTTTTCATATGAAAAGATGTAAGCTCTTGGTTTCTTACAGTTAGTTAACTCACTGAATAATTTCTCAGTAACTGGGAGTTACACCATATGCAGTTACATACACTGATGTGATTTTCAGAAACTGTGTTTCATGTGATTTTGCTCTAAGTAATACAGAAAAAGCTGGGTTATGGACCTCTGTGAGAACTGACTCGGGCTGAGCAGTCAAGACTGTTCCTTATAAATCTGTTTTCTGCTGTGGCTCTTAGGGGTTTTCAGGCAGACCCAGTAGCTTGTTCATCAGATTTGTTCTGAAGATACAAACCAGTTCTTCTTCTCCCAGCCAATGCACTGCTAATTTTACCAAAGAAAACAAATACAGTTATTTGACTAACCAGAGACCATAAACACTAAGATGGCTTAGACTATATTTATTCTGAGCTTACATTTATGTTGGAGATCTCTTCGTTGCTCTCTGCAAAGGCTGTCAACGCCCATCATGATTCTGTGAGGAGAAAAATTTCTGCAGATTGGCACCAATATAGCAAACAAGCTGCTGCTTTTACTTTCCATGAGCTTTTATTATTATAAACCTTTTCCACTCTGGAGGCAAGAAAGAAGAGTCACACCATACACCACAGAAGCATGACCTAAAGATGACTCTGTCAGTGATACTTCAGTGAAATTATATGCGCTGAGTCCCCCCACCTAAAGTCGAAGAAGGGAGCAAGAAGTCTTTTCATTTCAAATGGGCTTTTAGTGTTTTTTATAGCCCCTGTAACATTAGTTCAGCTTTGTTGTGGAGTAAGGGTCCAGACTTCAGCATGTTCACTGCCTTGGTGGTGTCACATAACACATGATCTAGGGAACTTGAGCCCAGGTAAGTGCTATTTTTAGTAACTGTGTGATTTCATGAAATTCATTTGCTGTATCTCAGATATGAAAAATAGCTTTGCATAACTGAAAAATATACTAAGAAATAACTTAAAGATATACTTGAGCACTTTCAACTATCCTGTGCTCCAATGGATTTCTGTGGTTAATCTGAAGTCACCAGCCATGCTTTTCATGGACAACAGAATGGCCAAATGAACATGTTTTTCTGTGTGAACTTCACTTGCAGTTTGTACTCATCAGAACAGAGCTAAAATTCTCCACCTACAAAACCATCTGATAGATTGGAAATGTCTACCTTTAAAAAAAGCAAACCACACCATTCTTTGCCATGTACCACGTAGAATAGTAGAAGAGACTTTTGGCTTGTTTCCTGTGCAAACCATCCTCAGAAGCAGAGCCCCCGCTGTGGAAGTTACTGCCAGAAGAGGCCAGGCAAAGCCTGTGATTGACTGTTTCTCATTTCTAACTGATACATGATTTTGCACAGCAGGCTTTCCAGGGAAGTTCCAGGATTGATAGCTAAATGTATGTACTTATGCTTAAAAGATACACTAACCACATGTAAGTAAGGATTCATAATTCACTCAGGACTTTACAACTTATTAATCCAAGTAATGATAGTATTTGGGATGCTGAAACAAAATTTAGAAGGTGAGAGAGTGGTAACTGTAAAAAGTCAGTTTTCTGGCCTTTTCTTGGACTGAGGTGAAATTGTAGCAATCATCCAGAACCCTCTACCCGTTTTTAGTAGTACAGACAAAGCTTTAGTCACTGCAGTTTAAATCCTTATTAAGCTTATACTTGTACACACTGAAAAGTTGACTTAGTTTGTATCTTTATTAAAAACAACTGTAAATATAGAATGCTTTCAATATAAAAGGGTGTCCTCTAGTTTCACAGGTCAAAATGTTCAATGTTTTTCTGGCATTTTAATTTTGATCTTATCTTTGTAAAATAATGATTTAAGGAAAATTCCTCTAGCTGTAAAGTTCTGTCAAATGTCTGTGGATCTCATGGAGGGACCTTGATTTCTTACAGTTGTCAGCAGGTCTGTAATGAACTGAAATATTAGGTAATTACTGAAGTTGAATATGCTGTCAATATCTAGCGAAAACAAATGTCAAATGTCTTGTTATCTTCTTGATATTATCAATGCAGTGTGCCTATGTAGACATTTTTATTCATTGTATATTTAAAAAAATCACAATTATTCATAATTCTAATTTTGCATTCCTTTAACTTCTTTTTTCTACTTCAATGAACACTATCTTTCATCTTAACCATACAGCTCCATAAACTCTGCTTAACAGCTTTTTGGAAAGGAACGACTCCTAAAATAGTAAATACAAAAAAACCCTCTATGTGCATGAAACATGAGTTGTGGGACTATTTTACTTCTATTTTTTACACTCTTTTGCTACAGAGATTTTAAGGTCCTAAAGTAACAGTTAAGATTATCTAGTCCTCTTGTACAATTAGTGATGGCCATGCATAATGAATACCTGAATGAAGGCATCTTCTGGTTGAACTAGTTGACACCTTGCACAAGGATGTTCCAAAGTCCAGCTGTTTTTATGGTTAGAAACAGACATCTAACTTGAAACTTGAATTTCTTAGTTTATATGCATTTCCTTTTGTGCCAACCATGTTCCTGTATCTCTTGTGTCTCCTCCCTCACTGCCCCCAGTGTATCCATACATATGGATCATACTCCCTTTGGCTTGTTTTTGCTATGCCAAAACAGGTGTTCTCTCTTACCCTCCTCATATAAGAGGTTCTCAGGGCTTTTTTGAAAAAGATTGACTAGATTTTTCCATTGTATTCTAGATAAGGCTCTCACCTATGCCTCTTGCAGTTTTCTTCTTTGTCTCTATGGAGGGTGCTATTCAGGCTGTTACTTTCTCCATCTGTAAGGACATACACAAGGCCATGCTGGTCAGACCAAAGATAACATTACCTATGATTGCCAGTATGCACAGGTATGGAAAAATGATATCCTTCTATGCTTCAGTGAACTGCGGCTGTGCTTCAGTGGAGCTACATTGACAAATACTCTAATTGTACTTCAAAGCTCTTTGTATTTTGGCATTCAAATCTCTTCCAGCATTAGATTCTTCAGCTTGATGTTGCTTGTTGTTGGCACTTACATCTCTAAAAGTGCTAGACATGGTATTTCTTTCAACAAGTGTCTCTTGTAGATTAGTGACTAAGAGTTTGGGAGTTGAATAACACAAGTTTAGATTTATTACAGTGTAAAAGTGCATGCCTCTGATTAGTTAAATATTCATGCAAGAATGTTGACCTCAAGGATTCACTCCAGTGAATGTTAGTGGTAAATTTTGTAGCATGATGCTGATTTATGTTCCAGTTCAAAAGAATTTTGTATGCTTCAGTAAAGTTCAGTGTGGGTTTACACTGATGTTAGTGACAACAGTGGGTATTAAAGGACATGTGTTAAGACATCAGTGTGCTGGTTAAACATGAGAAAAATAACTTAAGACTATAGCTATTAATGCATCCTTTGAAATGAGATTATTTTCTGATCTATTTTATATGATCAGTGAGGTAGGATCACCTCACCAGTCAGAAGATGGATATCTGGACATCTACCTTAGACTCAGCAAGACTGAGCAACTAAATGTTCTATGTTAACCTATAGAGAGGAAAAAAGATACCTTGAGAGGCAAAGATATTGTAACTATCGTCTTTGATACTCATTTTAGGACAGGATAAAGGGCTCTTTCTAGGCACCCAACACTATCATTTAGGTATGAGACAAACCAATTTGACTATCTTTTTTACCAGTATGTGTGTGTGCGTGTAGCAAGAGATGGGGAGCGAATGGGGATGCAAGGCCAACAAGAAAAGCAACATTGTTTTTAAAGACTGGTGAAGCCTTCTTGAAGTAAAAAAACTGTTGTGATTTTTATAAAACACAATTCCATGTGTGATGATGGCAGCTTCCTTTAAGGAATTGTTAAGGTTTTTTATACTGGAGTATAACTGAGTCTAATAACTTAATTCCTATTAGCTGCCTTATGAGATGTTAAAATAAACAGTGATTCATACTTATTTATGCAGAGATTTTAGACATTTGAAAATAGTGAAGGTCAGCCACATTAACTTTTCCTTCTCTTGTAATTTATACATGCTTTCTGGTGGATGTTATATGAAGATTTTTTATATATATACTGAAGATTAACTTTTTGAACCTAAATATTTAAACGACTCAGGACAAATAATGCATACGGGCTGTACAACACAAAGATGATTTCACAAGTGAGTACTGAAAACTCAGCATTGAAAATGCATAAAAGCATTTTGTCATATTTTTAAAATTTTGATAATGTACCTTTTAAAATGTTTTAATGTAAGTTCAGCAATGGAATGTCTTTTTCTGTTTATCAGTAGTCGTGTTTTGCTATCCACAGTCAAGAGGGAGTAAACACTTCTAGAAATGAGTGGTGGGTTTTTAGTAAGTTTGTCTAAATTGCTTGGAGTCTTTGTATCCGAACACTAGTATGGCATAACTGCTGTAGAAGCAAAAGTTCAGTTAAATTGTTTGATAGATAAATGACATCCTCTTACAGAAAGTCGTGTTATAGTACATGTAAATATATTTGAAAATTCCTATACAAACACTTAGCTATGTATTAACATGGGAAAAGATTCCCTGGAATTATGTTTTATTGCCCGTATTTCTATTTCCTCATCATTTTGTGAGTTATTATAATTTTACATTTCCCTTTTAGAAAATGACATTTTTCAAAAATCAGAAATGCTAAACATAGCATTAAGAATCCTTATTTAGATGAAAAATTGCTGGTACCCTCATTGTAATTGTATTATGATAATTCTGTGTGTATGCTAATAGTCTTATTTGAGAATCAGTAACCTTTCCCAGTTTGTCCTGTAAATACAGCAGAGCAAAGATAAAATATAAAGGGTTGTCTGTATGAGTTAGTAACTGTAATGGAAAAAAATTTCTGAATCTGTTCTCTTTGTGATTTGGTTTTAATATAACATGATGGCAAGAGCATTTTAGATGCTTAGAAAGAATACTGATAGTAATTTTTTTTTTTTCAATTATCCATCAGTTTCTGGAAAACAATTGAGAACATGAATTTATTACACTTTCTCTATGGCAGCAAAGATTCAGCGTGCCAAAAGTGGAACCATGAAAGTATTTCCTTGATTCTGTATTCTTTGGCAGGAGCATAATGAATTAAAAAATACCATCTCTTTAGAAAAACATGTGCTATCTTTCCACCCTAATTTTGTATGATTGTAATGAGAAGATTACTTGGTGCTTTTTATTGTCTTATCAAGTTGCTAACTGTTGAAATAGAAGACTGTTGCTGTATATTACTGTTAGGAAGTAGTGCATGTATGTGTGTGGCCCTGTGTCTAACATTGCAGCTTGCCATCTTCTGTCATTCCCACCACCTATAATTAGCTAATTGGTACTGTAATGTTTTCTTAATTTCTTTAATGTATGAATTAAAACTTATTAAAATGTTGATAAAGAAATATGTCCTTTTTGCTTTAGAATGAGGAAGTTTGTCAGCCTCATTTCTATAAGTAATTGTAAACTGATATTTCTTTATGGAGTGTAGTATAATATATACACACACATATAAACAGTATTTCTTTCCCTAGGTAATTTCTTTCTGTCTGACACATAAACCGAAAATAATTCTCAGCTTCTCCACTGTGACCCCAAAATAAAGACTCTAATAAGTCTGCATAGTGTTAGGGGGACTTGTAACATGTCAGAAGAACTGGAAACCTTTATGTGATGTTCCTTTTCCTGTATTCTTATTGCTGTAGATCTTCTGAGTTATTGTAGTGATGAAATGGACCTTTGATAGCTTCTTCTCCAGGTTCTCTGTTACTGCATTCATGGATCATTGCATTTGTTATCAGAAGACTTAGACATTTGAGTCAGTAATTTAAAAATGTGCCTCCATTTAATCACCCAAATAATTTTAATTGATTTAATTTAGTCTTTACAGTCGGCAATGCCCTTTCTGAATTTGTAGTTGTCTTCCAACATTGTTTCACAGAAGTGTGAGTCCTGTAGAAAGTTCCAGTTTGAATACCTTAAGTGATGATGGTAACTAGCTTCATCTAGTGCCACGATGGTCTGTAGAAGAAGGGAGGTGGTAGCACCTTCCTTGCTCATTTCTGTTTATTAATAGCATGAAGAGAGAATCCGCATTGCAATTGTGGTTGAAAGAGCATTTTGTGGATCAGTTTCTAAAAATCTACCAAATGTAGGAATAGGAAGATCTCTGTGTTTCTTTTTCCTTCTTATCTGACAGGGTTCATTCTTTCTCTAATTAAAATCTGTTTACAGTACTCCACACAGTATCTTAAGTAGCATACTATTCAAAGCTGTATGTAAAAAGAGTTATTACTCCAGAATTATCTTTTGGAGTTCTGTCTTTAACATGCTTCTCTGCTCTTTCAAACCATGCCAATGAAACACTCTTTATTCTTGAAAGGACATGAGTCAGTAAGCACAAACTGAAGCACACTAAGTTCCACTCAAACATAAGAACATAAAAAACTCCATTTTTTACTGTGAAGGTGGTCAAACACTGGCGCATGTTGCCCCGAGAGGTTGTGGATTCTCCATCCTTAGAGATACTCAAAAGCTGTCTGGGTGTGGTCCTGAGCAACCTGCTCTAGGTTACCCTTCTCTGAGCAGTGGGTTGGACTAGGTGATCTCCAGAGATGCCATCCAGCCTCAACTGGCCTGTGATTCTTAACATGGATGTGATTATAAACATGATATGATAAAACCTTAATAATTATGATCCTTCTCTGATGAACAGCACTGCTGCATGATCAAATAAGACTCAACTCTTGTTACTGAGAAGACTGGTAAAAGAAAGGGCACAGCAGCTAGGCTGGTTGAATAATTCTAGACTTAATTAGACATAATGCCCCAAAGCTTCCCATTGACTTCTGTGGGCCCAAAACTTGGAGATCCTCCATTTCTTTATACATCCAAGCAACTAAAATGACTTTTAGTGTGGATTTTAACAACTTATGTGATAGTGATCTTTCAGCATTTAAATTCTGGCAGGAAATATGCTTTTTTTCTAAGCCTTGTTCCAAATGTTTTAATTACTGCTTCCGTGTTCAGGATCTTTTCCTGTTATGCTCATCTCTTAAAGGCACAGTCCCCAGGACCACAGGTTTTGTCCATCATGAAGGTGTTGATGGCATCTGGAAATATACATAATGGGAATTTTGTGTTCTGAAAACTGGGTATTGAAAACATGTTTGGTAAAATTGTGGTATATGATAGAGTTAACCACGACATCCAACTTGCTATCAGTAGGTTGAGTGGAAAACTGTTTGCACAGGTAGCTGTCAACTGAAAAGGTACCAGATGAGAAATGAAGAGATAGGTTTAGAACAGATTGCAAAACCTGCTGTCATTGAACGTGCATGCAGCTGAAAAGGCTGGTCAATAAACCAGATCAAAATATACAAGAGAGTGGTGGGGCAACCTGCTGGGCATGGGCCCCGGGTACAGGGAGCAGGCCTGGCAGGGTGGAGCTGTAGAGGTGACTTAAAGGCTTCGGTGCCACTGGACACAGGTGTGTCTCAGCCTCAAATCCTAAGTGTAAGCTGCCATCTCCTGCTACATCTGAGCACCCACTTTCAGTTCATCCTGCTAAGACCCAGCCAGCTCTCCGTGGCACACTCCAGTGGTGGTAGTAACATGGTGGGCAAAGCACATTATACTCTGCTGGTTTTGAGCTAAACAGGAAGATGCTTACATAAAAGCCACTGGACAAGGCTCTCATAAATTATTGTGTAATTTTAAATCCAGACATTCAAATAATGCTGTAAAATTTACCATTATCTTCTGATTTCAGATTTCTAAGCTGCTTTGTAAAGAAACTTTTGTGCACACTTCTGTTTTACCAGCTATGTAGCCCTGTACTTCTGGTGACTTCTAGGCCTGTAATGACAGCAGACAGTTATCTGTTGCTTTAATAAAATTGAACTGAAAATTACCATGGTAACTCTAGCATCATATGAATCAGCTGCCAATCTACGAGGGCATCACTGCGTCTTTTGGACTCTGTGTTATGAATATTTTGTAAGAAACCTGGGTTACTTATTGTTTTAGGATTTGCCATATGAAGAAGTTCTAATCTGGGGCTAGAAAGACAGCTATG
Source organism: Strix aluco (assembly GCF_031877795.1). Taxonomy (NCBI): domain Eukaryota; kingdom Metazoa; phylum Chordata; class Aves; order Strigiformes; family Strigidae; genus Strix; species Strix aluco. The sequence continues at coordinate 98,543,169 of NC_133933.1, read as the reverse complement.
TGGCTAAAGTATTGTGCTGCTCCAAAGCAAATTGAATTCTTTCTGCCAAATAATCTCTCCTTCCCCAGTAGCTCTGTAAGTAATGCCATTAAGATGTTTGTATAATCCTCATATTTCAGTGACTGAACTTCTACTAGAGTACTGTGCAATTGTCTATGTGTTATCTTTGTTCCTGGCTAAGACTTCTATAGCATAACAAGAATATATGCGAAAAAAGCGGTATTGCATAGCTTGCAGCCACTTTGTCCTGCCATCTAGTCCTCACAAATTAATTAGGTTTTACTCTCTTGAATGCTCTGGGAAACTAAGGCATCTACAAATGCTTCAGGAAATAATAATGATGAACTAGTGGGTGGCTCAGTTAATTAGCAAAATCTTTTGAGTACAGAACATTAAAAATGAATTTGCAACTGCAGATCTGATGTATGTATGTAGAGCTATGATTGCTTGTGCAGAGATACCCAAGGTAACTCTGACCACATTAGCTCAAAAAGAGAAGCAGCACAAACATGTTATTCCAGCCTTTGTAGGGACAATACTTCTTACCACTCAATCATCCCACTGTAAACTTTAAAACAAAACTACCCCAAACAGCAACAAATCAGTTGAGTATGTAGGTATCTATAGTAAAACAGACAAAGGAAGTGAAAAATATTAACTCCCCCATTGACTATTTTGAAAATACAATTATAATTATCTGTAATTAGTATTTTCTTTGTATTCACATGTTAATATTCTGAATATGTGGTGAATACAATGCTTGTGGTTAAAAACACTTTTCTTGACCTAGTATGAAATGACTGGTGCAGTTGTGCCCTTTGAGAGCTTTACTGAGGGTCAAAAATTATTTCTAAACTAATAGCCATGGTATTTCCAAACTATGACCTGTCAAAATAAATTTGAAAATTCCAGAGTTAAAGAAAATGTGGTATCAAAGTATCTGCTTCACATTCATTTACCATCCCTTTCCTATTCTTTCTACCATGTTTGCAACCATATGGGTTAATAATGCATTTACTTGCAGCAGTTTGCAGTAGGAATGTCAGCTCTAATGGTCTGTGCATTCTGCACCTGCAGGTGGTGGGGGGCACTCTGAGGAGTTGGGGATGGCACCACGCACCCCTTGGGCATTGCATCGCAGTGCTCCCATGTTGGTGAAACGGCATCTGTGGGAGCAGTGGCTTTCCCATGGTAATGTCCAGTGCCTCTTGCAGGGGTGAAATAACTTTGCAGAATCCAGCACTCTTGCAGGTCCGTTTCTTTGATCTTTCCCACAGTTTCCTAAATATGCAGCAATGTAAATATATGTATTAATATTGCTGTTAGTAGTAAAACTATTAGACTTGACAGGGTACTGCTGCCACAGGGGATACTAAAATGAGCATGTGAAAGGCAGTAAAATGTTCTATAGTTTGCACATCTAGAGTGGACTCAGATGCTGTTTAATGGTGATTTGTCTTACACAGGATAGAAAACTGAGACCAAACAGTATATACAAAAGTAACTGCTCAAGAACAAATAATTTCTGCTGTTTACTGCCCCTAGGCATCTTTCATTCTGAAAATTACAGGAGATGGAATGGTTGCTACATATCTCCTCTCCAGATTTCAACATTTTCTCAAGGTCTCTAGGTCCTCTTTGGACTTGTTTTCCTGTTGTTTTCTAAAATTTCAGTTAAATCGACTATCAGTAGTGGATATTTCTGGGACTGGATAATTGCTAGCTAGACATTTTGTAAGGTACACAGAAGAGGAAGTTAGTGTCTGTCGAGCTGTTTGTAGGGGAATAGGAGAAGAGGTTTTAAAAATTCATGTTACTGGATAAAAATATTACTGGAAAAAGTAATCTTAAAGACTGCTTTATTCAACTTCAAACATTCTTTCTGATCCTCACTGTATATATGTTATAAGGGTAGTCCTGCTAATTAGGTTGTGCACAATGCTTATTGCATGGCCTTCCAGAATCCCATGTGTATTTGCCATTTATTATTTGTTAAGGCAAATATTGTTATCTTAAGGTAACAATATCAAAGCAAATATACTGGTACATTAACAATTAGACCCTTCCTAGACAATATATGCAGTGAACAGTATTCTGGAATTAATTTCTAAGAAGTAGCTGTACTTCCCGTTGTTTTAAATGGTCAGTTTTATCAGAATTTCTCTTCCCAGAACTGACCGCTTTTTGTTTTAATGCATGGTGTGTTAAGTAAACTTAAATTACATACTATGAGAAAAGACTGTTCCTTAGGGTAACATTCCTCCAACATGAACTCAGTACTAGAATATGTATTTTAATGACAGAGAAATTATAGGCTGTCAAATAGTCATTTAGCAAGGCTAGAGTATTCTGAGTTTCTGCTGCCATTATTACAGCTTTAATAAAAATACACGTAACTGAAAAAAAGCTTTTTTTGAATACAATTTAATAAAAAGTGTTTCAAAATCTAAACAAATGAACTGTAGAAACTGAAAACAGGGTAATGTGAAATACAGTTTGGGATAGCAAAGCAATTTAAAATGGGTGTAAAAATACCATCAATAAAATACATACGGGGAGATTCTGGAGTCTATCCCTACCCTGGGAAATAAAATGAAAGTTGAATTTCATGTTATGGTAACAGTTTAGTGGCAGGGTAAGGCAGATTTATATGAGAATATAATGCCGAACTTAGTAAAGCATTTGTACACACAGAGAAGAGTGAGGAGAGACCATGGATGGCTCTAGTAGTCTACAAAATGCAACTGCAGCCTTCAGAGGGAGCAGCAGCATCTTCTTCTTGTTCAGAAGATTGTTTGCCATCACAGAGAGCTTGGAGGGAAGGAGCTGTGAAAGAAGCCGTGGAGTTTCTAGACGTGATAAGTAATAGTTTGCGTTTTTGCAGAGTTATTCTATAGAATCTGACAGCTGCCTGCACCTACTCCATTCACTCTATGTCATTATTAATGTCTTCTATGTATGGGACTATCACACCATTCAGTACTAACATCAGAGTGTGTAAGACTGAAATTTGTAGAGAAAACATTGAGACTACATGACATTCAGTTTATATCACCTACTTTTCTACAGAAAATGGATTCTTACAGTTTTATGCTACTTGTAGGCATTTCCATGAAGGTGACCTATATGGACAGATGTTCTACCACAGTCCTGTGCTTAGCCATGATGAAGCAGAGAGCAATGGCACCTGTCAGGGAAGAAAGCTGCCTGGACAAGGGCTGGAGCCTGTGGTGCATTATACCTGACATGCTGTGATGGAAAAAGCTGTTTTTCATTTTGTGTATATCATCTCCCATCACAGTGAAAAGTCTCTTAGAGTCTAGCGTTTTCATGCCAGTGAAATTTAAATGTTCAAGAAGATTAGGAATTATTTCTGTCGTCAGTTGGGTACTGGTAGAAGTACTGTTGGTAAATGTTTCATGCATTCAAAATAAAGATGTTATTTCTCCTCAGAGAAACACATGCCTTCAACTTATGGACAAACTTTTAAAACAAAGGGAGAAGCTATTATGTGCACAAAAGTGGTCCTGGTCCTGCAGTGGACTGTTCATGAGTTTGTCTTTGCATAGAGGAGCAGTCCAGAAAGGGTACAGTTAGACACCAGTGGGATCCTCAACTAGGCCTTACAAGGTCATCATAATATTTGGGGGGATGTTAATGAGATGGTAATGGGAAATACGAAAAATTTCAGATAATGAAAAGAGATGGGGAGAATACCTGTCTCTTGGACAGAATTTCTGGCAAATACTCACAGGGGCCTGAACTTGTATTGTCTTTTTAGTTTGCTTTTGCTCTCTACAGAATTATTTTAAATGCTGTATAATATTAAAGGAATTTTCAGTGGAAGAATTATATTTCTTAAGAAGCTGATAACCATGGCTTTTAGATCATTTGGGGATTTTGATTCATCTCAGAATGGATAGATGGAGCTCTTGCTGTTTTTCTACAGCCTTTGTTCTTTATCTTATTGAGTAATTGAAATTCAGATTTCACACATATTTGATTCTTCAAATATATATTTTCATTAAAAGCTTGCCAGTAATGTGAGCTATGTATGTTTTTGAGGTATTCATTAAATGAGATTTGTAACAGTTTACATGATATTCTGACAGTTTACCAAACCTATCACTCAAAAGCAGATGGCCTGCGTTGGTAGGATTTTTCTGTTATAAAGAATATATTTTCAACATATGTACTTCATTTATAATATATTTGCTAGCAAGATTATATCTAGCAAGATTATATTCTTTAAAATCAGTTAATCAACCCGCGATACCCTCCTACACTTCAGCTTGACGCTTGAATGCTCAGATGTCATCTGTCTGCAGTTCATTTCAGTAATGTATGTGATTATGCAACAAATTAAATTATGTCATATATTGATCCAAAACCACTGAAAATATGGCTGAATTCATTTGTCACTTCTTCATACCTACCCCTTCATGAATGTATTTTGCTATTAGACATCCAGGTGTCCTTGGCTTCAATGCTTCACCGTTTGGGCTTGCTGTTTGAACGTAGCTGTGTTGGCCATCTCACCTTGAGGAGACGCCATCCCACTAGGCACTGTCTGGATCGTGGTGCAGTCTGGCCAGGAGAGGAGTGAGGGCAGGAAGGGCACAGAGAGATAAGTCAGACCCCGAAGAGGCTGGATCGGCAGTGGCTTGAAGAGTGGCCGCCTGGTGGTCACCAGGGCTTCTCCCATGAGTCACCACACTTGGGAGCTTGCTCGATAGATTGCCTACATCCCAGTTTTTACAGCTGTAAAAGCAGTGAAACAAAGTGCAAGATTGTGGCCAGGGCCCAGGCTTGCAGAGATGCTCTGATTTCAAGTGGATTTCAGCCTTTTACCCAAGCTGGGAATGTGGGAGACCCCCACACTCATGCACAACCTGTGGCATGACCAAGGGCAAAGGCACAGCCTTGCTAACTGCCTCGATGCAGACAAGGATAGTGTCAACAAAGCCGGTATCTGAGGGCATTTCAAAACAAAAACAGTTCCTCCTATCTGCAAGGGTAATGTAGGCAACCTAAAAAGGCTGGGGCTCAGATTCTCAGTATTTTGTAGGCATCTGAATTGTTTGAAGCTATTTTGAAATTTTTCTCTTCGATCTGATTGTTGTTAACCATGTTTTCACTATAATCAGGACACCAGAACATGTTTGAAGCATTCACCTTTGCAGGTCTCTGCAGCATGCTGGAGCAGAGTGAGAAGGTAGATGGGGGCCTGGCTGGATCTCTGCACCATGCACTGCTACAGAATGTTGGGGAAAAGCAAAACCCGTGTAATCCACCACCCTGATAGTTTGCCCATGGATGACTGAGACTTAGTCGTTTATATTTTTCATTTGACCATGTCTGACAACAATGTTGGGCTCTGTATACGTGAAGCGTTGATGTCATTGTAGACTTTCTGGAAGTGAACTTACATTGAGCTACATGTAGCTGCTCAGTAGCATCAAGTTCAGGACACAAATGCTTAATCCAAAACTTAATTTATGAGATTAACTGTTTGGTAAAGAGGCATTGTTGCAGGTTGCAGGCTTGGAGCTGTGTTAGGTAAGGTAATTGCTAAAGGTGGGTTTTTCTTCAGTCTGATCTATGTGGTTAGTCCTCATGCACACTGGGATCAAATTTTTTGCATTTAATGCAGGTTTTGGTATACAAAACCAACTATTTCAATTTATAGCTATTAAAACAGAATATGGTTGAATTACATGCAAAATAATAAAAATACAAAATTCTAAGTAACGTGTTGATAAGAAGTATTGATTCATTCATTTGGTAAAAGTTGTTCTTGGAGAATTTTTATTTAAGTGATCTAAAATTACACAGCTAAAGTTACAGGGTTTGTTCAGTGTTTGTTAATAAAATGTTGAAACTTTCTTGTCAGTTACAATATATTTGCTATAGGCTAACAGTAGTGGTTGCACTACAGCACCTGCATATCAGTTGTCCAAGCAGATTCTCATTTTTAAAAAGAATAATAATTGAAATAATTTAAAATACAAGAAGGCATTATGCTTTTCATTATACTAAGGATGATTTTTCTAAGGAGAAAGGTTTTTTTCATTTAAGGAATCATAGAATCATAGAATACTAAGTTTGAAGGACCTCAAGGATCATCTGGTCCAACCTTTCTGTCAAAAGCACGGTCTAGACAATATGGCCCAGTACCCTGTCCAGCTGAATTTTAGAAGTGCCCGTTGCTGGGAAATCCACCACTTCCCTGGGAGATTATTCCAGTGGCTGATTGCTCTCATTGTGAAAAATTTCGCTCTTGTGTGCAACTGGAATCTCCCCAGGAGTAACTTGTACCCCTTATCCCTTGCCTTTGCCATGTGACTCCTTGTAAAAAGGGAGTCTCCATCTTCTTTGTCACCACCCTTTAAATACTGGAATATGGTGGTAAGGTCTCCCCTAAGCCTTCTCTTCTCAAGGCTGAGCAAACAATGTTCTCTCAGCCTTTCCTCATACAGCAGGCTTCCCAGTCCTTTGATCATCTTTGTGGCCCTCCTCTGGACCCTCTCCAGCCTGTCCACGTCTTTTTGTATAGCGGGGACCAAAACTGCACACAGTATTCCAGGTATGGCCTGACAAGCACTTAGTAGAGTGGGATAATGACTTCTTTATCTATCTTTTCTCTTTATGCTATATGGGAAGTGGCTTGGCTTTGAGGCTTTGTCTAGAGTAGCATTAGGCATGTGCTATCCTGGGTATAGGTAATATTTAAATATCAGTAATATTTAGGATAACTGTAAATATGGCTTAAGATTAAATCCTGTACACACCTAGAAATACCACTTTTTATTACTATCAAGTTTGTAAGAGAGTGTTTTCAGTGAACACGCTTTCTACATTTATACAGAAATTTGTAACATTGATGATTTCCAGCTTTAAGTAATCACAATATCTGAACTGGACTCACAATAAATATGAAACAGAGGCAAATAGAAGTGAACTTCCAAAGTAATTCAGAATCATCAAGGTGTGTGTGTGAGGATGCCCTCGCATCTGTGCTTTTTATGACTTAGTTCTTATATTGCTGTATGGAAACAGGTAAAAGGGATGTTATGAAGAAGTTTTTACTATAAAATCATAGAATCATAGAATAGTTTAGTTGGAAGGGACCTTTAAAGGTCATCTAGTCCAATCCCCCTGCAATAAACAAGGACATCTTCAACTAGATCAGGTTGATCAGAGCCCTGTCCAACCTGATCTTGAATGTTTCCAGGGATGGGGAATCCACCACCCTTCTGGGCAACCTGTTCCAGTGTTTTACCACCCTCATTGTAAAAAATTTCTTCCTTCTATCTAGTCTGAATCTACCCTACTTTAGTTTAAAACCATTACCCCTTGTCCTATTGCAACAGGCCCTACTAAATGGTCTGTCCCTATCTTTCTTATAGACCCCCTTTAAGTACTGAAAGGCCATAATAAGGTCTCCCCAGATCCTTCTCTTCTCCAGACTGAACAACCCCAACTTTCTCAGCCTTTCTTTACAGGAGAGGTGTTCCACCCCTCTGACCATTTTTGTGGCCCTCCTCTGGACCCACTGTAACAAGTTCATGTCTTTCCTGTGCTGAGGACGTCAGAGCTGGATGAAGTACTCCAGGTGTGGTCTCATCAGTGTGGAGTAAAGGGGGAGAATCACCTCACTCGACCTGCTGGCCACACTTCTTTTGATGCAGCCCAGGATACTGTTGGCTTTCTGGGCTGTAAGCACGCATTGCCAGCTAATGTCCAGCTTTTCATCCACCAGTACCCCCAAGTCCTTCTTGTCAGGGCTGCTCTCAATCCCTTCATCCCCAGCCAGTATTGATACTGGGAGTTGCCTCGACCCATGTGCAGGATCTTCCTGGCCTTGTTGAACCTCATGAGGTTGACATGGGCCTACTTCTCAAGCTTGTCTAGGTCCCTCTGGATGGCACCTCATCCCTTGGGTGTGTCAACCACAATGCTTAATTTGGTGTCATCTGCAGATTTACTGAGGGTGCACTCGATCTCAGTCTGTGTCATTGATGGATGAGTGAAAAGTCATGGCAGACAAGTAAAGTCCCTGGTGACTGGAAAAAAGGAAACACTGCACCCATTTTTAAAAAAAGGTAGAAAGAAGGACCCTGGGAACGACCTATCAGGTCACCTTTCTTATTTGGGGAATGATCTCTTATGTTTCTTGTGCCTTACTATGTGTGTTAGATCATTAGAGTAACATGATCTTCATAATTACATTTATAAGGACAAACATACAGTGTAAAGTATTTCTTGGTTTTGTATTAGATGTATATCTTTTAAGGGAAAAATATGTGTCCTATATGTAACTAAGGAAGATAGGACACAGGAATTTTGTAGATTTGACCAAAACAGTGCAAATTCTTAGTTATCTTCTAAGTAAACTGTGATTTAAGAAAAATTGCTTGAAAATGCTTATGTTTATTTTGTATCTGAATCATCTTGAATTAAATTGTATATTTACGTTATCATAAGGCAGGATTTAGGGATCATCAGTTATGTAACTACAGTTTATAGCAGTTCAAGAGTTTACCTATTTTCACAAAAACTCTAATGCAAGGTTTTTTATAGCACTAGAAATTAGATGTAGATGTAGATGTAGATGTAGATGTAGATGTAGATCAATTTAGGTTTCATACAATTTCTGCTCAGTTGTTAACCAGTAATAGTTATCCTATTTTATGTTGTGTATCACTGACAGACATTAAACTGTGGAACTTACTCAAACCAAACCTTAATGATACATGCTGGTAACTCAGCAACTTGATAAGCTAAATAGTAGAAACTATGCTGAGGGAACATTTAAAATAAAGATTTATATGTATAAATACATAGAGAGAAAATACACTTTTTCTGGCATGTGTTGTTGCTTTTATTAGCGTACTGACTTACATATTTATGTATGTCCAACAGACCAAAAACCAGTTAATTTAAACTGAAAACAGTTTAGAAAAGATTGTTTTATCTGTGTAAGATCTATGTACTTTTATAATATGGACTATTAGAAATTCACATGTTCTGCACATGGACAAAACTTAATTTTTTCAGTAGCCATGTAAGGCAATATTTTTCCAGTTAATGTTAATTAGAAAGTGAAGTGAGTAAGACAGGAAGGTTTATCTGGGTTTATAATAGCTTAAGGTTTCATGAAGGAACTCTGTTAGCCAGATCAATTTGTAACAATTGATACCACCGTTGCATTGTGACTTAAATTCAAATTTTTGGGAAAACTTCATAACAGAAGGTTTTGAAAGGGCAGAATTGAAGAGTGTTCCTAGAATTTAAATCTTCTTTTATTAACTCAGTTACTTACTTTCTCAGTTCAATATAATTGCCTAGTGAGACTTTCTCCACTCCTGTAGGTTTCTTTCAATATAAATACAAAGGGGGAATTGAGAGGAAACTCAAAAGCCTAAAAAAAAGAAGTATTTTTGTTTCTGTTTTTTTTCCATGAGCCATCCTGAGACATTAGATTTTTGCAGGAGAAAGGCTTGTTCTAAAAATATTTATTTTCTCATTCATCTACAAAGATATTCAGATTTTTCTGCTGTATTGTATGAGTTGTTCTCTCAGTTTTTCTCTGTCTCATGGTCTGTTTTCTTAACTGGAATACTGATTTTGATGAATGCTGTTAGTGAATGTGAAGAAATATTTATGGTATTTTTCCAAAAGCATCTCCCCAAGAAGAAAAACCCTGAGAGCCTCTCACTCACACATGCTTATTGAGAGGACCTTGTAGAACCTATTCCTCACTGCTGTTAAAAGCTTTGTCATAAAATGCTTTGAGTTTGTGAGAAAAGGTAATCATACCTAAAAACATCCATCACATCTAATTTAGCAGTTCAAACAGTTCAGAGTTTGGATGGTATATTTAGATAGCTTCATCCCAAAATTACTTAAATTAGTACTACTCAATACAGCATAAAATACATTATCCTAAAATAATAAATGATAACTGTTTTGGACAAACTATTATGTAGTATTACCATTTTTAGATGTAGTGTTGTGAACACATTCTCGAGGCAAAAGTGCATAAAAGAGAAGAATACATGTTTGTTAAGAACATCCATGTTTAAAAAAATTCAACAATTTAGCTCAGCATGGAGCACTGGTTTTCCAGAATCAAAAATAATTGGAATTGGAAAAATAAGTTGCATTTCACTTAATGCAACTTGAGAAAATTGTAAGAACAGATGTAAAAAATAAGCCATCAGGTAACCTGAGCTTGAGGGAAGCAACTGATGCAAATACTTTCCTAAGATATTGTCACAGCTAATGTTACATTTTGTAAATTAAAGCTTTTTTCCTATATTGAAAACAATAACTCTGCTTTGAATTGTTACTGGATTTTACTAATTTCCTATGCTAATAATATAATTAAATATTATTAAATACCTTATTAAAATAGATCAATGTTTAGAAATGCAGTACCTATGTCTCTAATTTCAGAGCTTCACTAGATACTTGCAAACAGACTGTAAGCAACTGCTTTTACTTTAGCTTGAATCCTCTGGCAGTTGTCCCCTCTCTGGTCAGTTATGTGGATTTGCCCTTTCTGTGTCTAAATGCAGTCTTTTTTTCTGTCCTACAAAACTCTTCTCAGTCATCTGAATTAGAGAGCAGAGAAGTCCTGGTTCACCTCTGTTTGCCCTGCTCTAGTAACACACATGAGAAAGCAGCTGAATTTATCATCATCAGATTTACCCTATGAGTGACACCGAATGTCCATGCCAAGCTATAGAGTTTGCACCCTACATCCTGTCCTGGAAACATTTGAGCCAAGTACCTGTTAGGTTGCACACTTTATGCATAACTCACAGTGTAGGGAGAAAGAGCCCCATCGTGATTTTAAAGGTGTCTCCGAGCTGCATGGACATGTGAGGAGCTCTCTGACAGTCCTGTAGGCCTGCCGAAGGGACAGCAAGCTCCCAGCTTTCTTCTGTGAACTGCAGTTACTGCACTGCTCAGAGCCTCCCTGCTACTGTGCCTCAATTCCTGCCCTGCCTGTTCTGCCAATGGTTTGTGCCCTTCTGAGGTCTTCTGCAGGGATTCTTGGAAGACAACTTTGCCTTCTTTTACATATATATATATAAAGTTATTCTGTTAGAGGCATAATGCACAGTGACCTCAGAGAGTAGCAGTAGTACTTTAGGAAGAAGATGAGTTGAGAAAAGGAGCCCTGTCAAGATCAACTGCTGTGGCTATGAAGCATCCAGACTGGCCTCTGTGCTTCTGACTCTCCAAAGACGTGAACAGAAGAGCTGGCAGGAGGAGGCTTTTGCCACCCATATGGAGCCCTGCCTTTTTAAGGAGTGAAAAGGAAAATACCTGGCTGTAAATAGATAGGTGTATTGTGCTTAATTCTTTAACCTCATAGAGGCCTCATATAAATGGCTTTGTACTTGTAGTAATATATCTTACTGAAGATATTTGCTGTCCTTACTGCTTCTACAATATATAAATGGTCTTAAGAGGGTTGCTAATTACGTTGGTCTGCCTTTTGGGAGCGTGTATCCGGCACAGAAAGCAGTATCTTCTTGAGGCGACTGTTAATTTCTCCTTTTTGAGTGATTTATTGTCTCTTGAATAATTAACCTTTGTGCTTAAAGGCAGTTATCATTCCTTTCAGTCTACTATCTTCCTAGCCTTAACTGAGTTTAAATCATCAGTTGCTGCATTAAAGCAATGAACATATTGCTTGCATTGTGTAGTAAGATATTTTACACTGTTTTCACAAATTTGGGTATTTTGAATGGCAGTTCTACAATTCCAAATGCCTTCCAGTTAATAAACAAAATAAATAAGTGTGCAATAAAGTAGTAAACAGACCATGAATCTGAATCACTTCTTGTTTTTCAAGCTGAATTTTTCAAGGAAATTAGTTTAGGAACTAGATTTTGAAGTCTGGACTCCATCAGTCTTGAGGAGAAAGAGCTGTAATTACATTCTCTCTAGATTTATGCTGTGTATCTGCACTCCTTTTTTAGAATTTTTAATTCTATTATATTGAACTTAATTTTACATGACAAGTAGCAGGATAATGCAGATAAGTAACAGAAGAAATATAATTGATTTGTGAAGACCCCCACAGTTTGCTGTAAGGATATGTATATGTTGTAGTCCCTCACTAAGACTGCAGCCTGTGAGGATGCATCAAAACTAGCTTTAGATTCTTGGCTAGGGTCCTGCAAACAGGAGTCTCCCAATAACCCAAAACTCAAGTGGATGAAATTCTTCTTGTTTTATCTATTTAGATGAATTTTATTTTGCAGCTGACACTGAGCAACAAACTACTGCAATGGATGCCCTGTTTCCAGTACAATTTTGTTACTTTTGCTGTAAATGAGCTGAAGTCCTAGGACCAGGTTTAGTATGGACATACATCTTAGCTAGAAGGAAGATCCTCCATAATTTTGTCAGTACTTTCTCACAGATTTCTCTTTTGTGCTTTCTTGAACTTTGAAATATTGAACTTTGGTCCACCAAAATGTGTCTGTGAAAAAGACAAATGTGGTCATAATGTGACAGAAATGTTGACTGGAAATCATGAGATAATCTTGAGACTTTTGCAGGAACATTCTCTGCAGTTCTGGCCACCCCCATCCAAGAAAGATCAAGTCCAGCTAACATGTGCTGAGGGCATCTGGCAGAGTGATCCTGTACAAAATGACTGTAAAATAAAGCAGACACTCAGCATTGCAATTTCAGGTTGCATTTACATTAGTAAACTCAAGACCTGGGGCACCCATGTCAGCACTTGAGTCCGTCTCCTTGGTCACTGAGCACTGGATTAATCATGCTGTGCAGTTGTTAGCACTGTCCCATGCCAACCAGTGCTGTCCCAACAGCACTGGGATTATCATGGATCAGGGCCCTGCCCAGGCAGTCCCCTCCTTCTTCTCTGTTGGTTGGCCTCCCATCCAGAGAATAAGCCTAGGTCTGTTCTGTTTGCTATCACAGGCTGTATCCCACCCTGTGGTCTTTGTAAACAGCCCACAAGGTTGAAGCATTTTTTCTTCTTGATAACTCTTACCCCTTCCTAAAAGACTACTCTTTTCACTCAGCTAGAGTTCAGTGCTCCCAATGTTGTTGGTAATGCACATAAGTGTTGCCGGTCACTTAGAAAGAGGGACAAACTCATTGCACCCCTTTCCCCTCACAAAAAATTAAGGCATACAAGAAGAACTTGCATCTGGTCTACCTGCAAGGAAGGAGGGCTTTATTAATAGCAACTCGTGCTATTTCTGACACTACCAAAGAAAATGAAAAAAATGTGAGTTTAATTGTGGTGAACCTGTCAGTTCCATAAGAGAAATGCTGTTCCTTGTGTAGAGGAGATGCAGTGATAAATCACAGTAAATAGTAAGTGCAGATAGTATGCTGCTTTAGCAAGTGCAAATCACAGATAACACCACCTTTTTATTAGTAACCCATAAGATAATATAGACAAAATGACAATATGGCTTTTTTTGATTACTAAGGAAAAGATAATGTCCATGATCTGCACTTTATATTTGGCATGAGATAATTTGCAAATAAAAGTAAAACTGAAAGGAATATTACTGTTTCCCTTCACAATGGTTTTCTTAAAAACAAATTGCAAATCGAAGGCTTTAAGTTGCTAATATGTCATCCAAGAAATATTAGACTTGAAAGAGGATGAATAGTTTTAATTATGTGTAAATAGATTCATTAAGAGGAATGCAAAGGTCCAGCAATTATTCATTCTCTGAGATTAGATTAAGAATATTGTGTTTAGAGTCTTGTATCTTAATAGACCACTTTAATTTCTGTTTATACCTATTATTCTATTTCAAATGCACATTAATCTTCTTCTCAATTAAATGTATCCATTTATCCAAGAAGAGGAAGTGTTATATGTGCCTAGCTATTCATGCAATTATTTGAAAACAGCAGTGATTTTAATTTTAGGTTGGCAATAAATACATTTTACTTTGTACTTGGTATTGTTGCCTTGAGTATCTCTAGACACTGTTGAGCATGAGAAATTCTCTGCTCTAGAGGAGAAAAAATGGCTTTATAAACCAGGGGATTATTGATGGCATTTATATATACCTTGTCAGTTCATCTGTTCAAATATAATAGTTACTTTATTTCTAATGTTTACTTTTCTGTATGAAGTTATTTAGCTGAGCTTAAGTTCTGATAGAGAACATTTACACATATTTACAAGATGCTTCTTGTATGTGATGCAAATATCTATTTTCTTACACAGAATCATTTACATATACATACAAGTAATACCTATAAGTGGGAGCTCAGACACAGGCTAGAAAGCATTCACTTTTGAGTATTTTAATTATATATATATTACATATCGAGAAGTGCTAATAATGGTGTAAAAGCTTTCTCATAAGCACTGTCACTTTTAATTATACAACTGTAAATATGATGAGAACCAAGCCTATTACATCCAGACTTGTTAATCTAGGATAACATTGCAGTCTCACTGGCAAGTTAGTCTGAATTATAGATCTTAACATATTCCCACACAGTTGCCTTGTATGTTCTTGTGTTTCTCAGGGGGCTTGAATATCATGGTTACCAAAAGACAGAAAACACAACACAGTAACTGAGAAATGAAAAGTATTTGGTGCCCCCAACCGGCCTCAGTTGAAGGGAAACCATTGTAAGAACACTCACTTTATTTTTTTGTGTTAGTCTACATTTTGTGTCTGAATTTCTTCAAAGATATGGTTATCCTGTCAGGTATCACAAGAAAAAAAGACAGATACACCCTTCTCTTCTGTATTTGTGTTTCTGTTGCATCTGTCTTTCACATCATGCCAACTTGAAGTCCAAGTCCAGGATCCCAATGCAACTCCTGTCTATAAGTACCAAGTTCCACTTCTGGTTACCTATAATTTAAATGTAGCGTATGTGAGGGAGTCAGAAAGCTGCCAGAAACAAGCAATGAGATGGAAGGAGGCACCAAGAAAAAACAAATAGTCCTTCTAGGGTTTTAGAATTGTAATTCTAGAATTCTGATTAATTAATCTTTTTAGTCAAATCTGACCACCAGCTTTTTACTTTTCCCATTGACCTTTCTGGGACACTTGAGACAATACAAGAAGTATCCTTGCAATTGTTACCCCCCCTTGGATTAACTGGCTCTACAGTCATCTGTTTTTCTGATGATTTCTGTCTCTTCCTCCCTAGTTCAGTTTTGTGTAAGGTGCCCGAAGTGTTTGTTTTTCAAGTCTTTTTTTTTTCTACTGCTGTCACATCAGTGGATGATCTTCTTGAACACAGACTCAGTCATCATCTGTGTGCTAATGACTCAGAGGTCTGCTCCAGACTTACTTTCTCCTATCTAGGACCTATTTGCTGTTGTCTCTTCTTGCACAATGTCTCTAACTGAAATTTGAGTTGAATTCATTTTTTTCCCATTCAAATGCTTTCCAATACCTTCTTTCTTGATGTGTATGGAAAGCTTTCTCTCTCTAAACTAGCATGTTCCCTAATGGCCTGAGTGACATCTTTGACTCAGTCTTCTCCATAGCAACTCATTGCCAGACTATGACAAGTCTTGCAGGTCACCTCTCTACATGATCTCCTAGAGACCACTCTCTCCCTCTCATCCACTGATGTAAATCCCTTATTTGCATCCTCACCATCTTGCATTGTGGTTACTGCTAAATTGCGTTCTCTTGCCTTGACAGGTGCAGTTCTGCCCTTACAATATCCACGTAAAATAAAGATGATACAATGGTCTGTCTGGCCAGTCTATTTCACAGTCTCACCCTGTGTCCATGAATCACTCCACTGGCTCCTATGTCTGTATTGCATTAAACTTAAATGCTTGTCTTCACTTTTAAAGCTGTTTCTTAAACAGTCTGAACACAGTTCATCAAACTTGTTCTAATATGCAGTAGTTGAGTTCCTTGATTAATATATACTAAGACAAATTATATGAAAAATGCATCATTTTCTCATCAGTTCAAAGTTTTCACTTATGAGTCACAAGTTATTTCAAGGATTAAAAAAAAGGAAAAGAGGAAAAAAGTGGTTTGGTAAAATGGTACTGAGATCACAGCATCACAGAAATGTTAGCTGGAAGAAACTTCTGGAGGTCATCCAGTCATCCCACTCAAGGCATAGGTATTCCCAACTCCAGAGCATGTCAGCCATGAATTTGTCTAGCCAGGTCTTGGCAATATCCAGGAGTGACATTCCACCACCTTTCTGGGCAATCTTGTCCAGGCTGCATTACCCCGCTGGGAGGGTGTCCAGCCTGAAACTTCCAAGGCACAATTTGAGGTCATTGTCCCTTATTATTCCATCTGGCACTGCAAGAACAGTTTGGCTTCATGATCTTTGCAATTTCCCTTCAAGTAGCTGCAGGCTGCTATTAGGTTACCCGTTAGCCTCCTTTCTGCAGGACCGAACAAGCCCAACGCCTCTTTCCACAGGTCATTTGCTGTAGTCCCTGACCATTTTGGTTGCTGTCTGCTTCGTCTTCCTGAATTCCTCCACATCTGTCTTGAACTGGGGTCCCAAAACTAAATGCCATTTTCAAATGCAGCTTCAGCAGTGCCAAGTAAAGGGGGATAATGAGTTCCCCCCTGTGATGTTTGCACTCCTTGTAATGTAGCCCAGTGTGCTTCCCCCTGCAATGGCATCATGCTCTTGGCTCATATTCACCCTGGCATTCACTGTAACCACCAGGTCTTTTTTAGCAGGGCTTAAGTACGAGTACATTATGCCATTGCTTCATGCCAGCAATTTGCTATCTGTGGCAAACTGCATGATCAGTGTCATCTTCTCTCTTCATTTATTATGGCATATTGGGTTTTTGGATTGGTTGCTTCAGTTCTCTTTGAATGTCTTTGTAATGTGAAGCAATGAAAAATGTTAAAATACTGTTCCCCAGTACAGTGATCATAGTGTTCTTTGTTCATTCTTTTTTGGGGGGGTAATTAACTTTTTTTCCTGTTTTCATGAAAAATATTTTCATTATAAAATAAATGAAAAAATGGCCCTTCAAACTTTGTCTCCTTTTCCAAACCTACAAAACCAGTTCTTACTTAATAATTCAGTTTTGTTCCACTGATTTCATGTTAAAAGGAATAGAAAATTATTGTTAGATTTTCTTATAGTTTAGTTGTAGTGTTGATATCTGTTTTACTCATTTAATATTTATTAAATATCTGCTGTTGATGTTGGAATAGCACAGTACACATGTAACTAGTCGATGCCCAACAGTAATTTCTTTAGTCACCTGTCCAATGTGCAGGAATGGTTTTGGCCCTACTGGGATGAAAGGAAGTTCATGCCCTTTCAGTGTTGTAAGCCTTGGTACGCATGTTAAGGATGTCAGACTATTCCTGTCACCTTCTTTGCCTTGAACATTCAGCAGTTTGAAGCTTACACCTGTAAGGGTTTAGCACAATAGCAATACTGCTAAGCTGTGGTAATACAGATGCAAGTAGACACTGATATTATTGTAGTGACACCACAGTGCCTTTGTACAAATTCTTTCTACTTATTTGCTTACTCCCAGAATCTATGCATAGTTAAAACATAATTTTCTGTCCTTCTGTGGCAGAGGATGTGTCAAAACCCCACTGTCTGGCAGAGTGAATTCAAGGAAGCACAGGAAGAGCAGATCCCCAGGCATCCCAGTCTCTCCTGCAGGTGGATCTACAAGAATACTTCAAAAAATACATAAGTAATCTAAAATGTAAGAGGATTAGAAATAAAGCAGAACAAGTAGAACTTGCATTCTGCAAACCAGGTGTTTTATTACATTAGGGTTTTTTTCATATCTATGGACTTACTGTGGATAATTTGTTATTTTCTCACACTTGCATATTTATTCAAATTAATTTTTATTTTTTGCAGCTGATGTTTAACTCTTTGGATCTATTCAAAACATTATGGGGAAGCATTCATACTGATCTGTGCTGAATCACTGTGGCTGATCAGATGGGAGAGGCATGATGTTATTCACCCCATTTAACAGTGGCAACACGCAAGCCTTTCTGCCACTCATATTTCACTCACATACATAAAGTGTATATCTAGGTGCTGCTCAGCCAGTCACTGTCATCCAGTATTTAAATGTTTGTAGTGAACATCAAAGGAAACAAATATTGACTGAAGTTCATACTCTTAAAAATCTTACCGCTTCTTTGTAGTATGTACCATTTGCTTTTTGTTCTTTGAATGTAAGCCACCTCTAAGGATCAGAACTAGTGCCAAATTACTATTTTGGCTTTAAAATGACTTCCAATTATGTGGGCTGGAATACCTCCCTAAAAGTCTCCAAACAGCATATGTAATCACTACTTTGTATTTCAATGTAATTTGAAATAGCTTGGATATTAAAATGGAGTTCATAAGGGGAACTGTGACTGCCCTCAGTCACAACACCAGAGATTGTTTCTGTGGATCTGAAAAGTTCTGCTTGCTGTAAGTATTCTTCTGCTATCAG
Source organism: Strix aluco (assembly GCF_031877795.1). Taxonomy (NCBI): domain Eukaryota; kingdom Metazoa; phylum Chordata; class Aves; order Strigiformes; family Strigidae; genus Strix; species Strix aluco. The sequence continues at coordinate 98,524,700 of NC_133933.1, read as the reverse complement.
TTCCACATGCTCTTTGTAAACTGAAATGCTAGAATATCTGATACTGCACATTAATTTTCTGGGTTTGTTTTGCATGTCCCATATTCTGACAGTAATTTGTCATGTCATATGTGGGGTTTTTTTTCTAAAAAAATGCTAATTTTCCTATTTTCCTGGTTTACAAGGGTCTTGGATTGTTAATAGTATTTCCTTCTATTTTTGATGCAGTGTGCCTTCCCTCTTGTTGACCCATGTTCTTTAAATTCTATTATGGAGTCTCCCAAACTTACTGATGTTATTTCTGCAAACTGTTAGCTAGTATTAGGCATAAACAGACATTTCGTCTGTTTTGATTTGTGCTTTACAAAGCAAACTAATGAAATTAGTAATGTGGCAGGACAGTTAAAAAATGCTTACTACTTACATATCCATTTAAAACCTTGTATGAAATTTGACATTTTTAAGAAAACTATTCACTGTAGATGTTGCCAAGGAGAAAAAGGTCTGATATTATTTATCATAACCTTTTTTTGTTGATTTTGTTTTCAAGTATATCATAAACAATATGAGTATATATTGTTTACCCATACAATTTCAGTAACAAAGCCCACTGATTATTATCCATCCTAAATCTAAAACATTACCTTCTGCATAGTGAAAAAAACCTCACTGTGTTGTCTGGAGATCAGCCTATTTGGTGGATGTTATTTTTTCAGGGTAGGAATGCTATTGAAGAAAGATGGAGAGTATTGTAGGCTCGCTCATGGAGGAGCGCTCATGTTGCGGTGGGGAATGGTGGGGAAAGAACAAGCCTTCAGCTGCACCAAGGCTGAATCAATGCTCTCAGGAAGCAGAGAGGGGCAAAGGAAAAACAAGACTTGTCCTGACATCTTCCCTAGGTTGGAGACCACTTTCCTGCAAATCTTTGGGTTACGTGTTCTTGTGAATAGCAGAGGAGACCATAGGCAGGATGTCTGTAGATGTTTCTGGTCTCAGGTGTACATCTCTGCTGTGGCTGAGGGTGGGTCTGCTCTTCATCTGTTGGCCACGGATATGCAATTAGTGGAACCAGCCTATAGCAGAATTTTTTAAAAATTGGGAAGAGAAGAGGAATCCTGTAGAGGTTAGTATATTTAAACATTTCCAGAGAAGGAGGGGGGCAAGGGTACAGACTTGAGCGGGGTCTGAAAAATGTTTGTGGTGAAATCTCAGTTTGATGCTTTACTTAATTTGTACATTTGCAAAGTAGAGGTTGCATTGGAAATGTTTCTGCATCCAGGAAGAGTAATACTGAATTTTGACATGCTTCCTAAGTTATTCTCCGTCTATAAGGTCCGAGTGAGGTATCTTACATGTTATTTAATTGACTTACTTGCATAAGGTGTGTAAGGTTGCCTTCAGGTGCATCAGATGGTGATTTGTCTTGTGAGTTCTTACCAGCAGGTAAAAAGTAACCATTTACTGAGTCAGTAAAAGCTGAATCTGGATGTTGCTTCCTTGCTGAACATCTTCCAGAAAATGTGTTGTTTGTACAGCTTTTTGAAAAAAAGGAAAAAAACCTGATGTTTCTTTTTTGTTCTGAGGAGTCTGTTGGTTGTTTCCTGTTTGTGGCTTTTGAGGCCTAACTAAACCGGTTAGAGTTGGTGAGAGGATGTAAAAGCACTTAATCATGCAGAGCCCATACTGAGAAGGTAAAGATAGTACTGCAATAATAAACTTCTTCCTTTCAGAGTTTGCCCAATGTAAAAATAAATGCTTTTGCTGTTGAACTAAAAAGGTAAGTAAAAGGTACCCATGAAGGAAGTGAGAAGTAGAAGTGACTCCGTCGTTGTAGTAAATTGGTATCATCCTTATTATCTTTAGAAGCTCTACACTTGGGTCTGAGTGAAGGAAAAACATCTTTCACATACAGAGAAACAGCAGAACAATTTAGATGTCAGACAAAAAAGAAAGCATTGTGGTTTTTTGAATGCTTTTTTTTTTTTTTTTTTTTTTTGGTGATCTAGGCCCTCAGAAAACTGTCTCTAAGGAGAAAATCAAAGGAAACATCAGGATTATCTCTGTGTGCCACATATGTTTAGTTCTAGGCAGGTATTTAAAATCTCCTTCTGTCTTTCTGTGATTTATGACTATTTGGGGAGAGAAGAATGTAAGGTCCCTAGTAAAAAATTTTCTATGTTTTAGAAACCAAAGCAAATACTTTTAATGTAGTTATCAAGCGCATCAGCTGGGAAATGTTATATGTTACAGGAACTGGCATATAGCATACAATAACATTTTAACATCAGCATAGTCGCTCTTTTTTGCTTTTCAAACTTGTTATCTCCATGTGCTAGCATGAAAGAGATCAAGAAGAGACCAGCTCTGGCAAATTTGAGGCCAGTTCTAATTCTGTACATCTGCAATCACTTCTTTTCCTAGCTGGATATACAATTACCTAGTGTAATCCCTGGCATTTTACTCCTCGTTAAAAATCAGCTTGGCCACTAGAAAACTATAAAAAAACTCAGAGAAATAGAAATTATTAGTCGAAACGCTAGTTTACCAGTCCTGTCCATTGCTGCTGGAATGATTATATATGCAAGTAACGTGAGGGTTTTAACTATAAAACTACAGGGTTTTATATTCAAGTGATTTTGCCTCACTTAGATGCAGACCTAAAAGAACAGTGAGTCCTGCTAGCTTAAATAATTTTATATCTTCAAGAAATTTATCTGCTTTCCTACAGAAAAGTCAAAGGCAGTTGTTATTCTTTTTTCAAGATACACGAGCATTAAGTTTTTCAGTTTGTTTCTGATTTCCAAATTTTCCTGTTATTCATGCCACTTACCACTGCTGCTTATATTTGCTGTGTTCTGACCTTGTAGTTTCACCAAAATAGCGAATATTGTAACTGAAATGTCATTAGTATTTAAACTTGCTTGCTCCAGCTTTGAAGTGGATGAAGCAAAAAGCATTCTAGCAAGCTTGAACATTATTATTTGAACCGCTCCATCATTATATTGTGGATTGCTTATTGGTTCTATTTGTCATCCATTGTTTTCTATATTCTGCACATTTTTTTGTGATGATTGCTTTTTCTTAATCTTTATAACTAGCTCCTGCCCATAACATCATTAAAAATTACTACCTAGACTTAAACATGTTTTCCTGAAATTAGGTGTCTGTTAGACATATCTGTTCTGTCAATCTTTGGATGAGGTTGTAAAATAACAGGGGCAGACCTTACATGTTCTAGTACATCTTGTATCCAGACTTCCCCCACAGCCCAACATAATTCTTACAGAAGACCTACATTCCGCAAACAGAAAGAGACAGAACGCCCCAGGTCACTTCAACCTGTTAAATTCTCTTCAATTACCTGCTTTCTAGTGTGCAGAGAAGCACTTGAAGATAAGAGATAAAAATCTGTAACAGAAGTCATCAAAGACCCAGACAATAATGACACCTATAAACTTGTCAGCTTGATTGCTAATCACTGATGAGATAAAGGCTAACAATAATGTCCAAATAAAAAGACTATGAAATAGAAGTAGTAGAAATGTAGTCAACTACAAAGGGCATTCAAATCTGGAAAGATAAATCTCCCTGGATACAGAAATGAAATGAAGCTCAAGCTCCTGGGGTCAAGCAGAATCATTAATTTTCTAATTACATCATAAAATGTCATAGCACTTTCCATTCGCTCTTTTCAATTCACATCGTGCTTAGTTCACAATATCCCACCTGATTTTGCCATAGTTACTAATGTACTTTTAGCATTATTGATAAATAACCACTGATGCCTCTTCATGTTTTGGTTTCAGACTTTGGTCTCATAAAACCTTAGCATTAGAACAAATAATGTTTAGAGAGAGTAAAATTTTGTCCTTGAAGTTCCAGGAAAAATACACATTCTACTACAAATATCATACAAATTCAAAGTTTTTTGAGGCATTTAGTCTTTATTCTATTCACATTGACCTTTTTTTCCACTTTTAGGTGATAGAAGATTTCTGTGAACTGTTCATTTACAGACATTCAGAAGTTTTATAATATCTGGGTGTGAGAGTGTTCTTTATCTGACACAAAGTTCATCTATTATGTATTAAATACATACTGAAGTAAACCAAATATTTGTGTTTATTGCTTATAGCGTGTACTACTGGATTTAAGAGACAGAGGAAAAGTTAGCAAAATGCATTAGGAATGAGTGAGTATACACTGAAATAGGATAGTGGGTTCATAAAAGAAATGAGGAAGACCTATAGGTGAGACTTGTCAAGTAATCTGTTTCTTTATAAAGGAATAAGTTGATAAATCTGAAGTTTTCCATGTAAAAGCCTTCATTTGTGTTATAAAGAAACCAAGCAAATTAAAAAATTTACATCAGGCTTTCACACATTTGTGTGGATCTTGGACAATGTATGGAAGGATTGTCTTCACCTCCCCTATGATTTTTAGGTATCATTGGAGGAGAGAAGAGGACTTGTGGTTTTATTTTCTATTCTTGTTGATTCTATTCTTATCTTCTAATATATATTACATATAAGATAGCAAAGTCCACTCCAGTAGCATTTGTTATGCTATAATATTTACTTCTACTTCTCTGTCTTTTTTATATGTAGGGTCTGAAATCTGAAATATCCATTCTAGCATATTATATTTTTCCCTGTGTTAGGAAATATCTAATATGAACTGATGTTTAGGTACCATGCTGCTCAGCAAAAATGTCTGCGAAATACTCCAAGGTTCATATTTTAAAGTGTCTCCATCCTTTGCATAATCAAATCTGACAATTGTAGCCCAGGAAATGTTCTTTCAAGTGAATGAAAAGGCAAGATACGTGAATGAAATCTTTGCCCATTCTGAATAAATTCATTTTAAGGTGACATTTTTGTCAGACAGGGACACGTGAAAGAACTCCTTATACTAATTTATAGATCCTGAGGGAAATTTAGCTCTCTGTTTAGTCTGTCGTAATTGCCTTGTTGAATGATAATTTAACAAGCATTTAATAGTTTAACAAGAATGTAGTTATCACTATTATTTGATGGGTCATATAAAAATATTATTGGTGCCAAAATTTGTTGTACTGTTCTTCCTATATACTGATTTTCTCAGATTAAATAAGAGATGGATTAAAGTTTTGTTTCTTGCCTAGCACTTCCCAGCTTTTTTTTTTTTTTCCTTCACATCTATTGATGGGTATGTTGTAGTTCATCTTTTACTGCTGAGATAGGTCACCATATTAGCTTTGAATGTTTGAGCTTCGTGAAGGATTTCATTTTTTATATACAGAAAACTAGCAGACCAGTTAAAATCTCGAGTATACTTGCAGTTTGACAAGCAAGGATTGAAGAGATCAGGAAATACAGCATCTGATTAAATAGTGGTCATGCTATTTTGGTGCTTGGGCAAATTAAATGTGACATGTATGGCTTAAAGACTGGAGCTTATCCTTGGGGTATTCTGTCAGAAATCATTCTTTATGCCATTGATGAAACTTGAACTTATTGTAATTAAGATACTACTTTTGATTAATGCCATGTATAACTCATCTTCTAGCATGAATTCACAGATTCATGCATTTGGTAATATGCTTTAATGTTACCATTTTTTAAGTACAGTTTTGCTATACCTAAAGCTGTTTATCTATTTTACTAGTTGTTTTAACACCAAGAATTATTCTATGTTAAATCTAGTCTATTTATCTCATTACATATACATAAAAGAATGGAGCCATTAACATCCTGAAGATACCAGAAGCAGATTTGAAAACACATGCTTTAAAAACCTCTACCAATTAATTAAAATCTTTGAAACATTTGAACTCATTTGAGGAAAGATGCAAAATGCTAAGAAAGGAGAGAAAAAGAGAGACCGATGCCTTTTGCAGGGTCTGTGAAGAGTCTAGGTCCAATTTTGATTTATGTGGATTATAGAATGTCAGTGACGACTGCTGGTTGAGCACTACATGGCAGCATGTTGAGATGTTCAGAGGTACATTTTGGAATACTATTTTGAAGTTGATACATATTCAATCTGCAATAAATGTGAAAAGGATTACCATGCTCTTGTTGTCTGAGGTTAGAATGAATAATGCCATGTTAGATCCAAAGAACATGTGAGGAAGGAAGTCTTGAAAGGCAGAACAATTTCTTTTCATCTTGCTGTAAATTGTTCCATTAGGACTATAAAACAGTGAGTAAAATGTTCAAGTTCTATTGTATTGCAGGTTTTTGTACATATTCATTATTCTTTATATAAGCATGGACAAAGAGGTGGAACTAAAGCAGACTGTCTTGCATTCTGGCTTCTGTGTTTCACCAGCTGCACACTCATTTAGGTGGTATTTACCCTGGTAATGATTATTTTAATGAAATCACAGTCTAAATTGGTGGTATCAGGGAGCAATCCAGGAACAGTCGAATGATTTAGTACCAAACTATCAGATAGAGAGGGAAGCACTGAGAAGTTCGCTTGCATGGTTCTTCAAATTTTTATGTTCTGCACAAATAATCAGACTGAAGTAGAAACAGTACATAATCTTCCTCTGTCTTCTCTGGTACTATATTCAGCAGAAGAATACTGAGCCCTAAAACATCTGAAATGAGGGGGGAAATGGAACTTGAGGCTGCCAGCATCAAACTGGCTTGAAAATTAGCTAGACAGAGTCAGGCAACCTTTTCAAACCTTTGCAAATGAGCAAAAGGTAGAATATATAGTCGCACTTTCAGCTGAAATGTTTTCACTAGTCAACAGTCACATTTCCTGTCAGAAAATTTGTTTTGTGAGTTTTCTACATAAAGTAAGAAGAAAAGAATAAAAATTGTCCACATACATGCATATAATAGTAAGTAATCAACCAGACTGTTCTGGGGTATGCTACGTGGCAATGAGTCTCAGCTAGATCCCGCCTAATTTTAGGTACATAACTAAGAAGGCTAATTTAGGTTTACTGACCATCTGCCAAGTATCTGCTCGTAACTTACCAAGACAAATAGGCAACTCTAGAAGACAATTCAGATCTTAGCAGAACTGAATTTCTTCGGGAAGTTTCTCTTTGTCTCTACCAACTGTAGTGGAGAATGCAGGGCAACTGTGCCCCCCTAGCCCGGGCACCCTGGTACCTGAAATCAGTTTTAGATGAATCTGGACTGGAATATGTTCTCATATGGACAAAGTCAAACTAGGTTTATTTAATGAATCACTGTACACTTGCCACAGTGTTCATTGTTTGTGATAAGACACTTTTATATTGGTATGTCTTTATCTGAGAGAATTGTTAAATCTTTGCCTTCTGAAAAAAAATTCCAAAGAATGCACTAAACTAGAGAGTTCTAATCAAGTTTGAATGTTGGTTCCAGTGTTGCATGTCTTGGACAACAGACTTAGATGACTGCTCTCTGATAAACTTAGAACAGAAAGTGATAGAAGAAGACTGTTAACCTAGAAGGGTGTTTAGTCATGTTTCTATTGCTTGTTCAACAAGAGTTGGCCTTGAGTGGAATTATACTGCAACATTTACTCTAAACGACCTTTATATTAATCCAAAACCAAATGCTGCCCCACTTTAATTTCTTGACAGGGCCAGAAAACTTCCTTGTTGAGTTATGGCATAAATGGGCCAATCAGCACTATGCCAAAGCAGAACTTGAGAGCTAGTAAAAATTACCGCTGTATTAAGTATGCGTTGATTTTTGCCTTATATTTACTGCTGCATGAGTGAACTTAATTATGCTTCTCTTGTGTTCTGAGAAAAGAAGAAATTTTAGTAACCCAATTTCAATCACTGTATTGTTTGGGTAGTTGATCAAAGATAACAAAAAGCAGATTCTTCACTTCTTTCACCATGTGAAGTTGATGAATTCAGCAGGATGGGTACACGGCTTTTTTTTGGTTGTGAGTAGTCTGATGCTTATTTAGCATGAGCATTTAGTCACAGGCAAGACAGGGGAGTGTGTATTTATACCTGGTGGACAGATAGTAGAAAAGATGTTCATTTTTACTGTCCATACAAATGGTGGAAGAATTCTGATTAGCAGTTGCATCCATTTTGTCTGTCTACTTACACTGCTTTATGTGCCTTTGTATTTCTTCCCCCAACAGTGTATCTGTATAGAGTAAAGGAACTGCTCTTATATCCTTATGTTACTTCTCTGACCTCTAGAGTTCCATATGTCTTCTATATTTAGGATTGTGCTGTGCAAGGTGCCCGAAGCATGAGTATGTGACTGCTAGTAGGACACTTGAGTTAAAAAAAAAAAGAAAATTTTATATTAGGGCTAGATATCATAAGGATAATCTTAAACAGTTCACAGATGTTATCTTGGAGCCTGCATAAACAGGGTGGATTTTCTTTCTGGGTTCATGATCAGGGTATTGTGATAACTGTCAACTGAGGTCAGGGAGGAGGCAAAACCAGTTTCTGGTGTTTATTTACTTGAACTTCTATAATTTTTCTTTTAAAAGTTCTGTGAAACACAATCGGAAACCAGGGCTGAAGTTTATTGTGTAGAGTTTAAATATAAATACAGGTAAAGGCTTAGCCCTCAAGGGTTATTAAGCAGTTACAGTACTTTTTGCAAATGCAGGCTCTGCTATTCAATCAATATATTATAGAACTGTTGGAAGTTTATCAGTCCAGTACAAACACTGCAATGTGCCAGTTGTTTTCATTTCTAACTAACTGATCAGTGTTTGCCTGGCTGTTTGTAGGAAACAACAAATTTCTCCGACCTTAAAATGTTGTGATTGTGAATGATACCTTTCTTATATTTGATGATTGATGAGTATGTTGATAGATTGAAATAATGGGCTTCAAAATACTGAGTACTGAACTTCTGATAAGGTGAAGAAGCAATTTGGGGTTGAGTAAAAGCCTTGCTTTGAAAAAGAAACCACCACATTCTCCGTTATTATAAAGAGCTCTAAATGTGATATTCCAATTGTTAAATTAATTTTATCTACAAATCAGTGTTTAATATTTTAGAGTGGTCCCTTCCCTCTACAAAAGGATTGAGAGGTGATCTGATAATCTGAAGTGGTTTAAAATGATGGTTTTGGATAAGATGCCAATTCAGATGGTAAAGGTAACACCACAGTTGAAATAGCTGTTACCTTTCAGATACTGACATTGCCGTATCTTATCAGGGGGGTCTAAGCACGGTTCTGCAAGTCTTCATACCATTTGAGTCACCAAAAAAAGCACACATTGTAATTTATTTTTTTCCCAGAACTAGAAGTGAGTTTGCATTCTTTTCTGGACAATGGGTCATGAACATCTTTCATAATTCAGGCTATAGACACGTGGCCTCATATCATTACTAAGTCCCATAACTCGTGATAGAAATAGAACCTTCCTTTGTCTCAGCGATATCTTACTCCAACCTTCCTAATAAAAACTTTAATGTCATTTCCAGTTTTCATTCTTCTTTCTTCAGTTTCAAGTCATATGATCTTATTATTCTTATTATGCCTTTACTCTCTGAAGAACCATTATCAGAGGTTGTTGTTTTTGTTACCGATCTCTAAACCTGCCTTTTGATAAACTGTTTAGTGTGAACTTCCACTGAAGATGGATGATAACCTGTGTTTTCCAGACCTTGAGTTACTCGTGAGATTTTAACCTTCACTGAGGTCATCTGTCTGAAATGAATAAAAAATATCAAGTTGCACTCAGTCTTGCAGCAGAAATTGTAAAGATGGATTCAGAACTGTCACTGTTACTCTCTTTTTTAACCCAAATAATGTGTCACCTGCACACCCCACCTCAGAAAAAAGGTGCATATTCAATTATGATGACATATCCATGTACATCATCTGATGAAACAAATGAACAACACCAGGGCAACAACCAGTTTCTGCAGGATTGGACTCATTAGACCCTAATCTGTTACTAAGTCTGACAGTTAATTCATTAATATGATTGTGATTGTTGTACCACATTTTTTTTAATAGTTAGACTGTTCTGAGTTACCAGAGCAGCATATAGGCTAATATATCTAATCCTAATGCATCAGTATAACTCCTTCTTTCAACTGAGCACATAAATTAGGGTAATATGTAGTATATTTGTCCAGGTATAAATTCAGTGAAATGATTCTAATATTTCCCTATTTCCATAATGTATTTATTGAAGTCTGTATCAGTTATCCACTCAGGTTTGGGGCAGGGGGGGGCGGTATGTGAGGTTAAGAGCCCTTCAAGCCCATAATTACCAGTCAGCTTTTCTGTTCTCTCTGGCTCACCTCCAGTCCCTTGGAACTTGCTCAGTTTTTCAGGATTTATTTAAAATAAATATCAACAGCCGAGATATTTTTTTTTTTTCCAGGACACAAATTTGCTTGGACATTTCAGTTGCTTAATTCAAGCATCTGAGAGGAAGGGCTCTCTGCTGAGAGAGTATGAAAAATGTATGGTTTTGAGAATGGTTTGGTTACCCATTTGAACTCTTTGACCAGTTTTAAAACCCATTTGGATAAAAGAACAAAGGCAAGAGCTGCTCTGCAGGGAGTGGAAGTTCACTCTGTTGGTGCCACTGCAGTGGCCAGTGCCTGCAAGGCATCTTCATGCATCACACCCTTACTTGTAATGCTGTACCTAACACCCACATAGATAATATAAGTAATTATTATAATAAATAAATATATACATAATAAATAAATTATTAATATAGCCATCTATGCTGCTAGAATAGCAAGAAAAAGTAGTGTTTAGAAAGTCTGAGAATAGTCAGGAGAAGAGAAGAGGCTAAAAAGCAAGCAGATAATTTTTGTTAATGAACTACCAATCTGTTTCTTAGGTCTTAAAATAACATCTAACTTTAAAAGGAGCAAAAGAGAAGTAGTATTTATCCCAAATCAGAAGGAACTGGATTTCCAGTCCCCAGCACTTCAGCTGGCCCTTCAGACATGTGCATCCCCTGCAGAGCTGCAGTAGGGCACACAGAGACATCTCACTGCACTAAGGAACAAAACCACCTTCAGAGCAGCTTCATTTTCTCTAAGACCTTCCAAACCTCAAGTACTACACAGTAAAACATTTTATACTGATTAATGCAAAACCAGAAACAACTGAACTCTAATGGTATGCTGAAACACAAGGATGGCTATATGCTGACCCTTAGGAAGGACACTGAGTCAGGCTTAATCATGAGCACAGCAACAATAAAGGGAGAAATGTGACTCACAAGCCACTGAGCAAGGGGGAGTGAAACTGTATATGCTTTTGGGATAACAAGGAAAGACAATGTTTAGAACATCTGAGCCTCAGACTCCTAAAAAGTTATTTAGAAAACGTATGCATGCACACAAAGTCCATATTATGTTGTTGAAACTAAATAAAGAACATAAAATTTCTGTGGACCCAGGTTGATGTCTTCAAGGAATGAGAGGAAAGCATCACTGTTCTTAACCAAAGTAACTGTGGTAGCAGGTGTAAGTGACCAGAATTTTCCTGCTTATTTCACTAACCCTTAAACCTCCACACCTTTCAGGAAAACTGTATTTCTGTAATGCAGCAAAAGTGATTCTAGGAGTCCTGCATCAGATGGCATCAAATTCTATCCACTGAAGTTTATAGTGAGCCCACAATGATGCCAATGACATAACTTACATTAGGTCTTTGAGGAAGATGTGGTGAAGCTTGAAAGTAATCAGGAAGTTGAATGTGGGTTTTTACCTTTTTTTTTTTTTTTTTTTTTTGCTGTGATTCCTCAGCCTTTTTAATGAGAAATATTCCTTACTTCTGATTTGTGTGGATGCAGTTTCCAGGCATTTGTTCCTGACATGCCATTTTCCACAATGTGGAACTCCACAAGAGCTTCTGCTTCACCGCACCCCATCTATGAATCTCAAAATGAGAGCTATGTGCTTGGCCTCTGCTCCTCAAGGAATACTTGGCCAGTGTGAAAAATGGGAATCCTAGCATTTTCCCCATTGTGTGAAAACCAAAGGTAACAAGACTTGAGCCCTGAGAAGGAAGGTGCAATGACTGTTCCTTTGTAGCACATCTGTTTGGCTGAATGGCTTGTGCTGCATTTCCATTTCTCACGAGAAGCGACCAGGGCAGTGATTGATCTTGCCGTCTGAAATCTGGACATTTGTCATTTAAAATGTGTAAATATATATTTGCATATATTTAGGCTCTTTCACTTTTCAAAGACTGTCACAGGACATAGCAGTAATTTGCTGAGATAAAAGTGACAGAGAAAAACTTGTTAACGCATGGAATACCTCCCACCTCAGTTGGTTGAAAAGACAGCAGTGCAGATCCTGGATGGTACCCAGCCCTCAAGCTCCAATACTCCACGGCCTGTGGCAGACAGATACAGCACAGGCTGAAGAGCTCTATAGTGCCTTGATCTTGCCTCTGAATAATCAAAACAACCCTCAATTTTTTTGGCTAAGTTAAAAAATTAGAATGATGCATTTTGATAAATTCAGTCTTTCTTTAAAATCCCATCCTTCTTTAACAGGTGAACTCCCTTTACTCATATTTTTCAGTTATTTTTCTAGCATTGTTAGTAACACCTTCTATGTACACTATTTCTTTTTTTTTTTTTTTTTTTTTGTAAACACCACCATTTCAGTCTTCTGGATTGTCAAGCTCTTGCAGATGTAATTAGAACAGAACATGTATGTTAAGGATACTGGGTTTTATCAACTCTGGTCCAGACTAAAAGATGCATATCCAGAGTAAATATTTTCTAACATTTACCCTAAAACATCAATCTGAACAGAGTGGAATGAAAAGACCTGTTTTATGAGTATCTTCTAAAATAATCATTATAGAAACTAGATCATATCTATTTTGTTGTCGACAGGTGTTATATACTTATGGACAAATTGGCTGAAACTGGCATCTATATTACTCTGCAAAAGCAAATAAATAAATATAAAATCAGCTCATTATATTTGTTAGGAATACAGAGATGTCTTTCTTTTGAAAACAGACTGTTTGTTAATCCATCTACTTTACTATGGATATCAAAAGGAATAACCCACAAGAATAGTGATTGAAAAACGTATTTAGTTTTTTGGTTTTGGGCACTCCACCTCTTCAGAGATGTAGAATTTTGTGTAATCACAATTACTGACAATTCTTAGTTCAGTAAAACTGAGTGAAAAATAACTTCAATTACTACAGAAATCCTTGTATTTTTCATTTAACTTTTTTTCCGGTTGAGTTTATCCCAAAACTGAAATTTTTTTTCTGGAATAAACACACAGAAGGCACATTTTGAAATATAAGCAATTTTGAAGCAAAGAAACTATCTTCCTGGGGAGAAGAAAAAAAACCAACCTACATTTATTGTAAATACACTTTGGATTGAAGAGGTCATTCAGCTGTAGCTATTATATGAAATCTGTGCCTGTGTTTAATTTAGTTTCTTTGACATTTATAAAGTACTTGACATAGTTGTACAGCATCTAACTTTGGACTTGGAAAACACCAAGTCTACCTGAAATACTTAATTATTAAGTCTAAGAACGGGATTTTGTGATACAATTTGATAGGAAAGAAAATGTTCCAGTGTATTCAGCCCCCTTTACCAATGAACATTTTGATTGCTAAAATTACTGAAATGCTTTTATCAAGCACTCTTCTTTGCTGAGTCCTCATGTAAAGTAATAATTATTCTGCTGGAAAAGAGGAAGAAAAGTAGTAAACTTCTCTAAATATAGTCCTGACTTCTCTGTGTGGCATTTTCAAGACCTTTATTAATTGCCCTACTGCACTGAAGTCTTGAGAGTCCATAGCTCATCATACATATACTCATGTGCTCATAATCCTTCAGCTACTTCTGTGGGCATAGAAGGAGAGTTATTAGTGTTTAATTATGTATAACATCAGTTTTAGAAGCTGAGTTGAAGTTATATTAGAAAGTGAACCAGAAAAAGCATTTTTGCACGTTATGTGAGTGGACGTACCTTATGAATCTATAAAGCAGATGGCTACTCTGCAATCAGATGAATCAAATATAGCCCTCACAGCTGGTGATTAGACATGAAGACCCAGCAAGAACTACTTCTTTTGGCTATCACAGACAGTTTTTGTTTAATATTAAAAACCTCTATTTAAGGCTGAACAAGTTACTCTTCAATTCACTATCCTCCTCAAGATAAAAATAAAGATCCTATATGTGAATTAAAATAAGGCACCTTTGGGGATATTTAAATCCTCCAAAAATAGTCCAAGATTCTGACCACAGCTAAATTCTTATTTAAATTCCTTGAAGACTGGATTTGTGTAAATTATTTTTTAACTTCCTTTGTTGTACTGATTGTGCCCCCTTGAGAACAATTTATGAATTTATGAATGTCCCCTCCCTGGCAGTGTTCAAGGCCAGGTTGGACGGGGCTTTGAGTGACCTGATCTAGTGGAAGGTGTCCCTGCCCATGGCAGGGGGGTTGGAACTAGATGATCTTTAAGGTCCCTTCGAATCCAAACCATTCTATGATTCTATGAATTTGTGTTGAATCCTCAAATAGATTTGGCTGAAACATCTTTGAAAAGAGTAGACACCTTTGAAAAGATGAATCATGCCATTTCAGTGGTTTCTAAAATAAATGTTTCAGCTTTTCATTTTGAAAGAATGTGTTTTGAAACCAAACAAAACTTTAAAGACTTTTAAAAACTGATTAAGTAACCCAAGAATAAAATGAATCATTTTATTGACTGAAAGTAGGATAAAAAATTGTGGTGTTTTCCCATTTCATTTCAACAACTGGGTTAAAAAAAAACCTGTCAGAATTTCCATTTGGAGTCAACCAGAAATGCTTTTTCCTCTAGTCCTGCTTTGGTTTGGCTGGCCGTATGATTCCATTATTTACATAGTATTACTCCTGGGTTGTTGAGTGTAATCACCAGCTGCTACAGGTAACCATGATATATGATCATTGGAGATGCTCTGGTTTATGAATCTTCAAAATCTTCAAAATTGCTTAAGTTTTCTTCACTTCCGACTCCCACCAAGTGTTTCTCAACTTTGATTAGAAATCTTATTTTCAGCCTTAATTTTCATAGGTAGTTTATCATCGTACAGTTTGTACAGCATGTGATAGCACTGATTATTGGTTAAATATCTATTTTTCATGATTATGCCACTCATTTAGAAAAAAACTGTATCCACTTTCAACTATTGCTCTGATGAGCTGAACAAGCCAAGCTCTTTTCAGTTTCATCTTGTGATGAATACACTTCCATGACTTGCTCATTCAATTGGGCCTTATTTGCTCTCACTTCAGATTAATTTCTCTTTCTTGAACAGTGGCCAAAACTGTACATGGTATACAGGATGTAGTTTCCAGACAGTGCTGCTAATATCGCCCCGTCTATCCTGGAAATACTTCATCTATTAAAACCCAAGGTCATATTTAACATTTTTTCCACAGCAACCTGACACTGATGGTTTTTAGCCATTCTTGACCCACCCATATGCCTCTTTTTTCTCCACTGCTATTTCAGTTGAATAGCCTCAGCTTAAAGCCAAAATTATTAATAGGATGTAGTCTTTTAGGACTCGTATTTAGCTCCTGCTCAGTGGTTGGATATTTCTGACTTGACATTGACATGTTTCCTGTCTTTGGGAAATTGCTACTTTCAAAACTGTAAAAGAAACCTCTGGATTTCATCTGTCTAATTCCAGACAGCTTTCATACATTTCCCTTCTTTATTTTCTTCATAGATGTTGCTCACAGGCACATTCTGGATACTTGCAAAACACTGAAAACTTTTGCTCCAGGTCAGACTCCCCCTCCTCCCTTTTCAGAGAGAGGCAAAACTCCACCATTCCCTTGACATGACTGTCATTATTAAATGTCTGTATGCAACCATATATTCATTTCAGGTGCCACTTCTCTCAGTGTTTTGTAAAGGTTAGCAAAAGGTACTAGCTCCACCACGACGAGGGTGTCAAGCTTTGCAAATGCTTCCATGTCAGATGTGGTAGTTTCTGAATATATTTATAATTTCCTATTAGTCATGCTATCTTTCACCTTCTGTTCTTCAGCAAAAGAAAAAAAAAATATTTGGGAAACAAATCAAATATTAATTTAGGTTTTGGCTCAATTTAAATTGTTCAACATTTTGCTCCTTATCTCATCCCTTGTAAATGCTCTTTGCCATTCCAGTTTTGTTTGAACCTGTGTTCAGATTAAGTATTTCTGCAGTGGTACCACAAGGTCCCTCACATCATGTAGGATACAAACTCCAGAAGTTTCTAATCTTCAGTTTAAACAAATTCCACCTCCCTGCTCCATGTTCTCATCCCTTTCAAGTCTCTTCTTGGTTCAGAACAGATCTACTCACTCATCCCTTTCTTATGTTTTTGACTTCTATCAGAAAACACTTTCAAGACTTCCAAATTACACATTTCAGTTACAATGTCTTAATGTACTCCTTCACCAGCTGTGTGACATGGAGCAAAAATCTTGAGCCCAGTTCAGTTACCTTGGTGTGAAAATACTGCTCTCTTTTCTGGCTATTTCTTAACATACAATATATGTATAATTGATGTTTACTATGAATTGTTGATGATAAAGCTGGATAAATTTTAAGGTTAATTTGCACGGGAGTGAATGCCACCATGAGCCGTCCTCCAGATGTGTGCAGCTTGAACTCAGTGGTCCAGTTGCTCCGACAGGGAGGGAGGAAGATCAGGGAGGCAGTTTCTAGGCTCCATATCTCAACTGGTAGTGTTTGATGTGGGAGCTCATCCACTTCTCAGCAAAGACTTGAGTCCAGAACTCAGAAAATATCTCTCTCTTACATCATGTAGGTGACTAAAGCCAAGCTGCATTTAATCTTTTAATGTAAATACCTCCATTTAAAATTTAAGGCACTTCTCTTTTCTTCACCATTCCTTCTGCTATGTGCAGATTTTAAAAAACACCGAATAAATTTTGCATATTGGTTATTTTGGGCGTAAAATGCATGAAATTCAAGACACTAGACAGATGCAATATTCTTCAGTAGCTGACGTCATAAATTTTGTGCCAGCCTCCTGAGAGTAGTGCCTCACAGAAGAATCCCTAATAAATACAGTGTCCCCAGAAGTGTTAAACTGTGGGCACACAACCTCTTCCATGGAAGAGGCTGAATGGTCCCAATATCTGTATGTTTACATCGGTTACATATTATTATTTTTATGTATTCTGTGAACATAGCAAAATCACTCCAGGTTTGGTAATTGGTTTCCATAGTAGTTTGATCAGTGCATAACAGAAAATGGATAAAAATAGATACTTTGCAATTATGGAGGTAAGACACCAGCTGTGTTCCCCCTTCTGTTTAAAATCTGTTTAGTTCTGGTTACCTCGTATGGACCAATGTAGTGAGGATAGGGAATACCACTGCAGCTTGTAATACTCACACCCCACAAAGGAGAATGCATTCCCTCAGCCTTCCTGAGGGGAGGTTTGATTTTTGGACCAGGGTGGAAGGAGTAATTTCTGACTTCTTCTGAGTCGCAGAAAGGTGGTCAAAGGCTTTTATGAAGAGCAAGTGTGAGCACAGGCAGATCAAAATTAGATTTCTTCTTTATCACTACACCTTTCCCAGCCTGCAGAGGCAAGGCTCGAGGGTTTTCTTTTGCTGAGCATTTTTCTCTTGGGAGGGCTCTTGCCCTCAGCAGGGAGGATGTTTCTGCTTGCCTTCACACAGGGGATCAAGAAAGCAGCTGTACAGACCCATACAAAGCCTTTCTGATGTCTCCCTGCTCAGTCCCCCACACTATAGAGACCATCCTGCTGCGTGTCCCTGAGCTAATCCTTCTTGGTCCTCTTCTGGAGCGCCATGTAGCAGCTTCACTGCTAGAACTGCAGGTGCCATTGGTAGTCTGTTCTCATTTCGGACAACCCTTCACATCTGCTTTTGCTGTGACCTTTCTGACAGACCCAAAGCATGGTCCAGGGTGTCGCAGTGTGTCTACATTAACTTTTTTCAGATCTTTTGAAGTGAATGCCCTGGTTTTCCTCACTGGCTGTTGTTTGATTTGCACCATGAACAGTGTGGAAGCACCTTAAATGGTTTTCTCTGGAATGAAAGAAAGTGAAAAGATGTGTCCCAGGTGTTTGCATCTAGTGTACTGCAGCCACTAAGAGCTGGCATTCAGTCTCCAGGACCAAGCTTGATTCCGACTGCAATTAAACCCCCAAATTCCTATGTTGTAAATACCAGGTCCTCAACACCAGTTGTTTTGCTATTGCACTGCATTGTTTGCCCATTGTGCATGTCAACACAGCTGTGGTTTAGCAGGTGTATCTAATAAAGAAGCCAAGGAAAGATGTTGTCAATGTGTGCCAGACAGAAATAAGCCCCTTTCTTCACGCTCCTCAAATGAGTAATGGTACAAAACAGAGGTCCTCGTTGCACATACTTGTGAACAGTTATAAAATGAACAGTTCTGTGAATGGCATGGTCTATTGCTGAGCAGGGAAGGGGCAAGATAAATTAATTAAATTGTGACTCAAACAATAATCCATCTTGCATCCATACTGTTTTTATTCACATCTTTGACAGGATTTATTTCAATTTTTTTTTTATATCATGTTGGATTTATTGCCTCAGAAAGGAGTTCATTTGTCTTCCTGAAGGGATAATAAACTACCTGTGTATTAAGTTAGTTATTGAAGATATTAATTCAGTCCAAAGCATCTATGAAGGCTAGTTTAAAATTAAAGGGAAGGAATGTAAGTAGCATGCAATAATGCGTGGCTCTCTCTCAAGACAAATACAGTATTGACACTAGTAAAATTTTCATTTCTTAGGAGGGAGAAAATAGTTTAAGATACAAATACTAAACTAATCATAAATTCTATATATGAAAATCTGAGCTGGAGGAATCACCTCCATTTTGTCAAGTATTGTACTATTTTTGGAGATTGTATTGGTTGGATATATTAAACTACTATTCTTGCGTTGCTAGTTTCCTAATTGGTAGTTACTTTACATATACTGACACAGTGATAGTTATCTTGGTTTGTTGCTGAAAGGTTGTTGAGTGGTTACGTATGTTTTATCTGGATTTGCAATTTGGTGGATCCAAAAATTGGAATGTGGGTCCCATCCCCCCTTGTAGGGAACTTGAATAATTCCAGGAATAATTTCATGGAAGTCAGTGGGACTGGTCAGATGAGCATCCTCTGCTTGATATGATTGGTTTATCATCTGGATGAAAACTAGAAGAAATATCCTCAAAGTCTGCTTCATGTAAACATCGATGAATGAGTACAAATTTCTGTTGTGCATTAGTGTACAACATGAATTGTGTGATTTTGCGTGCATGTTTGCTTTTTTTATGAGTGCACTGGCAATTAGGCTGTCAACGCTAGCATGACTGCAAATGTGCACACATTTACTGTAGGACTATAAGGGATTGTGTTAGCGTAAATGAACATTATGTTGCTTTTGCCACCACACTTCCCACTGAATACACTGCTTGCTTTCTGAATCTATGAACACAGCCAGATTCTCTAAAATGTGTACTGTTTTGTGGCAATAGAAAATAAGCTTAATACTTAACCACACTGAGGATATGTCGGCCTTGAAGGGATGAGGTATTATAAACACTATCACCACAGACAGTTGAAAGAAACAGTGTGGGAGTCACAATTATGGGTTCAAGAACCTATTTTTCTTTTTTCTCCCACACACACTCATCTCTTGTCATATTCTCTTTCAAGAGTTTGCAAATTTCAAGTGTTTCTCAGAATGTCCTTCTGCTAAGGAGCTTAATACAAATTAACAGCAACCCAGAATCTATTATCTGCATTTGTTCAAGGCTCCTCCACAAAGCAGTACTGCAATAATGTTTACATGGCAGAGAATAACAGCCCAAGTTAAGGTATAGATTTATGTGCTGACCAACATGTGGGAGTTAAGGCCACGAAGGAGACATTACTTCAAAGAATGCTGTATACTGCCTGGGAACCCGGAGTACTCTTTTGAATCAAAGTACCTTAATTTAAATAGTTTAAATTTAGATTGGTTTCATTCATGAGAATGGGTTAGTGCTGGATAGATTGTCTCTATTATAACTGAACATAAAATTTGCTCCTTTGTAGATGCCCTATTTCTTTCATATGTTACTGCCTTCTTCAGGAAATTCTGTAATTAGGACATTGCAGGCCTTTAGGATGTTAACTGTTCAGTATTTCTCCTCTGGACTCTAAACTATGTGTAGTTCAAATAGAGAGTCTTCATAATTTTTTACATGAGCAAAGTAATGTTATTTTTCCTAGGCTTTGTGGTTTCAGTTCACGTGGCTAAAGTCTTACATAGTTCTAATTAAAACAGAAATACCTTCTTATGACTGTGAAAATTAAAACAAGACACCTTCTGATGGAAAATGTTTGATATCCTTAATCACAGTCAATAATAATTGTTGCAATCAGTAATTAAAAGACAATTTTCCTGCATTCCAGTGCCTCAAGCACCTAACTTCTATTTCAAGCAATAACTTTAAAATAAAGAGGCAATACAGGGTTGCCTTTTCTTGTGCCTTAGCTCCAAATGAGCCATTAGCATTCAGCAACAGATAACTTGGCCCTGTGAGTTGCGGTTTGCTTAGAGAACGTTTGCCAATTAAGCAGAATGAGCCTCAGAGTTGTCAACAGTGTGCTGATAATGTAGCAAGTGTTTTCAGTGAGGTCATCAGCTCTTCTAGGAAATAATAGGTGTCTGAAGAACACAGTCTGACAAATCTGTACTTGGTGGGATCACGTGCCAAGGGGTAAGTCAGAAATTGGAAATCAGATGATGAACCAGAAGTAAACCTAGTCAGCTTTATATGAAATACACTCATCATAAGCTTCAGTCAGCCTAAAGTCAACACAAGCCTGCAATATATGCCTAAGAGAATGAGAGCTGGTACTTGCTCAGACTTGTAGTCTCATTGCTAATTTGTGTCAGTAAAGCTTGAGGATCAGAGTACAAGATACTAAAGAGGCATCATAGTCAAGAGTAGTTGTCATCCTTTGGAAGTCATACAAAACCAGTGACCATGTCTGTTCTGCCAGTCAAATGTTTTATCCTCATCTTTTAAATACTCAGACAGTACCTATAAGAGGAGATACCTTCACATTTTCCTGTTTGTGTCTCCCTTTCTCTGTCTTTCTCAATTTTTTACTGGCATAAGGAACTGTAAGAAAGACAACTCAGCAGCTCTTGTAGAGGTAGGAGAATGAAGAAGAGCAGCTGATAATTTGATTGAAATGGGAATGTGGCCAGAGATCTGAGGAAGTAATTACAGCAATTGTTCTAAGAGGCCTTACGCTGTCCTCTTCACACCGCAGAAAAAGCCATGCTTGGGGCTGTTGAAACCATGCTGAACTTGAGCTAATGTAACCAGTTGAGGAGGGATGTCTTAAATGTTTCACTTAAATCACCATCATTATTTTTAAAAAGAGGAGAGGATATATCTAGCTTAGTAAATTATTTTGAGTGCTATGACATTATATTGGAATATATAGTAATCAGAAATTAATACAGAGTTGTCAGGTCATTGTACCATTTTAAAGATCTTCAAATAATTTTGTACAGCTTCAGAAGACAAAAGAAACAGAAGGAAATTGACTTACAGTTCTGAATCTTGCAACATTTCAGATAAAGTTTATTTTGCTTAACTTCAGCTCTGAGTTGAGCTCCCTCCTAGTCCATGGCAAAAGAGAGTTGCCAGTTCATCCAGTGGCTCATAGACTGATTTGATGTTACAGAAGTGTGCTGCCCTCTTTGGCTGCAAACAGTAGAACTCATAAATCTTCCACGTAACAACCACTGAGACACGTTTCATCCGGACCATTAATTTCCTCACTCTGTGTCACAACCTGGCAGCAGAAACCACTGCAATACCTGTGTGGCTGCAGGGGTGGGATGAACAAAGGGCAGTGAGGGGAAAACTTATATCCATCTAATGCAGCTACTACTCGCTTCCTAATGTCAGACTGCATCTTCAACATATGTTTTTGTAGGAATCAACTTGAGGAGCTGTCTGTGTTCTGGTATTTCCAGGAAGCCTGGGTAGCGTTAGACAATATGACTAACCTTAAGATAGATTAAAACGAACTGAAGTGAATACTATCCATTCTGCTAAATCTTTTTTGGACACAAAAATTAATTGTTGATTAAAAGTTTTGGGTTTTGTTTTTGGTTTTGTTTCTTTTTTCAAAAAATACTGAAAGATTTTGGGTTTTCATCAAAAACAAAAGTTTCTGAAACTTTCTTAAGGAAAGCTGCAATGTTTTCACTTGGCTGCTCTGCCATATCATCTCATGGAATTTTAGACCAGTTTATTTGTGGTCTCATCCTCTAGTCAATACATGTTCCTTTGATCTCCTGTTCTCAGTTTTCAAAAACAGTCCATCAGAAGGTATTGTGGCACTGGGGAATCTGGCTTATAAAGGAGAACGGAAATGAGATATGGGAGTGACACTGACAAGCAGAAACATTTCCTTGGGGGAGGCGGTGACCAGCTTCTGGCTAGTCACGGTCATGCCACATGGGGCTAAACTGCGCCCTGGACAGTGAGTTTATGAAAAAGATTAAAGGACGGAGATCTCTTCCATCATAAAAGATAAATGACAAGAGAAAGCTTCAGATACATGTCCCCAAAGCCATTAATGGCTAGAGAAACAGAGTAAGCTAGCAGAAAACTGCCATTCCTGGCAAAGAGGAAGCAGACAGGACCCCATTCCTTTCCTGGGATACTCCCTGTTTGATTAGAGCCCTGTCTGAATACTATGAGGATACTGTCATTGCAATTAAAATTAAATTAAATTTAAAACTTTGCATCTGGACCAAGTTTTGCGTTCATTTGACTGGTGTGAGAAACTGCATTATAATCTTTGAATGTTTTCTCCACTGGGGAAAATCAAGCCCAACTTGCTGTGTCCCAACAGATTGCCAAGAGGAAATGCCCCACATCATATTTAAGTATTAATAGCGGTATACTTAGAAAATCTTTAGCCTTTCCACCATGAATGCCTTCATTTACAAAGAGAAATATGTTTACATTTGGATAGCTATGGTACCAGTGTGGAAAGATTGGAGAAAGAAAGAGAACTCTCTCAAGTTTACATCAAGAACCATAAGCCCTTTAAAAGTCTTTTTTTTAAGCCTTAGTATCTTGTACTTTTATAGCAGTTTCAGAGCAAACTGTGTTTCTTGTAGTCACCCTTTGATATCCATTCATATTGTCTGATTATCTGTTTTGAATGGAAAGAAACTAGAAGATATTACTGTGATCTCTATGACAACAGACTTAAAGTTACTATTGCAGTCTTGGGAAATCAAGATTTCAAGGATTCCAAACAGAATTTGATCAGGAAAATTTGCTCATTATTGAAATTTAACAGAATAAAAAGATACAGTTAAATTAAAAAGCATTGCCAGATGAAACCTTCTGTGGTATCAAACTATTTTTTTGTCTCAGGTAGGGAGGACCACACTGCTCTGGACATGGTACTTTGATATTTTGGCAGTTACCTGAAAAACTGCTAAAAGTGAAATCTTTCTTTACAAGTTCTGCTTGCACAAATGACAATTTATTGTGAATATGTCATCTAACTATTCCTATCAAAAGATAGTATATACTTGCAAAGGCCCCATTTAAGATTAGTGTCCAGTCTCATTCTTTGGACTAATTATAGAGAATACCAACAGTTAAATCAAGTGTGGAAATACTGTTACTTGGAGGCATACCTCTGTAAAGAGAGAGCCCCATAAAAACCTTTTTCTATGGTATTTTTTTAGGGTTCATTTCAGTGCCTAGCCACAGGCATCTGGTGCTGTTTGAGATGCTCTCAGATCTTCTCCAGGCCACCAGCTGTGGCTTCTGGAGGATGCAGGTCTCCTGCTGATTGTCAACTGCCAGCCCTGTGCAGATGTTTCAATATGTCTCCAGTGGCAATGGGTGCCAATGTTTAGGCAAATGAATTGAGTCTTTAGTTACTATGCATTTGGCTTAACTGGCTTAAGTGGTTGTAATTTTCTACTGTTCATGTTTTCTGTGCTTTTTATATGTCTAGCAATAAATATGGTTCAGTGCTTAAGTTAATGTCACACCTGATAGGAAGATAATGTACACACAAGTTTACAATGTTTCAAATCTGACAGTGGCTCTAGGTCACAAGAGTCATCTTGTGAAACTGGAATAGCTCTAGCTGAAGTATGTTGTTTATTCCTACAGTGCTTGGCCAGCATGATGACCACAAAGATTTCCTCATTTGCTGCCAATCTCCTGTGGCTCACTTGTACAGATTATTGCTGATGTGATTAGGTGTAAGTTATTTTTATCATCTGCATTCATGTACCCCTATTTCAGAGAGTGGCATGCAAGTAAACTACATGCTTTTCTTAATGTGCCTGAACATGCCTTAATTATGTCATTCTTTAGAAAGGAAAGAAAGAAAAGTGGAGAACAAAGATAGCAGGCTGTTCTGGCAGTGTATGTTTATTGGGGAGAAGGAATTTTCAAATAAATGGCATTTGAAGTAGAGACTAATAACCCCTCTAAATATGAAATGTTATTCCCAGGAGCTAGCAGTTCAAAGCAGAGGAGTTGATCCTCACTGTCCCACCTGGGTGTCTAATGGTCTTTAGGTGTGTTTGAGTCCCGGTGGCAAGGACGATCCTTGGGAAACTGAAGCCCTGCCTATTGCTGGCAGTGACCTTCGTGGTGAGCCTCTGGCGGTTCCTCACTGACTCCTGTAGGTTTTCAACTACACAATTTATGTGTAGTTGAAGAGAAGACCATTGTAAATGTGTTGAGGATCTTTGATAAAAGAGAAAGCAAGTAGAGTTAAGCTTGTTAAGTATCTCTAAAAAGCACTTTCTGATTATGCCAGTCATTCTGCTGCAGCCAAGCAAGCCAGGAAAGCTAAAGCAACATTTCTTGAAAAGTGTAGAGGGAAATAAGAAATGTTGTTATTATGGATTTGTTTGCCTTTGTTTTGTTCCTTTTTGGAAATGTGTTGGAGGAAAAACATCACCAGGACTCCTATGCCAGCACCTTGACATACGGAGCCCTGAGTTCTTTTGCAGTGTTTTATTTTCTTCCTGTGCATGTGTGGCTGCCATCCATGCTAATCAAACTCAATCAGCAGAAGGAGTCAAGTGCTTTGTATTAACTATTGTTCTCCTGACAGCGGTATTTTATAATAGATTTTTAAGATCTGCACTGACTCATACAGTGCATATCTAATCAAAGGTAAATTAAACTACATAAGATGACTCGGTATTAATGACAGAATAGCACTTATAACAGCAGAATGGTGACACTCTTTATTACATAAGATTAAAAAAAAAAAAAGTCTAGTGTTTTCTTTGTTTTCTCAGTATATATTATTGTGTGTCAGACTAAACTTTTAATTTTTAATTAATGTTTTTATTCAAGGTTGTTTAATATATAGCAGATACATGTTTCTTAATCTGATTCCTTAAAATTTTCTATTTCATACACTAAAGTGGAATAGGAGTTCATTCATATTCATAGTTTGATAAATTACACTAACAACGGTTCTTTGTATTTTTAGGGAGTCTATTGATTTTCACAAGTATTTCAAACCTTACATTTATAAAATTGTTATCAGTAGTTGTTTATCTGGTTATCACTAATATGGCTATCTTTTCTCTGTTCTTTTGATACTTTAATTGAAAATGTGTGTCAGCATTTTTTTCAGAGAGTTATAGTTTAACTGTAAATATGACTAATAAACTACTGTCTACAGAAATTACACCAGTGTAGTAAATAAAGAGCCAAGGTAGGTTTAACTAGTTGATATGGATGCTGGTCAGTGTAGATGTCTGCATCAGCTACAAAACCTTCTCAAGAAGCCAATTAAAGTTCATATACTGAGTTACTGAGCTTCAGGGTAGCTTCTGTCCACTTCGGTCACTGTAGCTTCAGACCAAGGTGACAGGCAAACAGGGGTGTATTACATATTTAACAAGTCCTTTCTGTGTGTAACAGACCCAGAATGGCCCCATCCCAAAGAAGCATGTCCTACAGTGTTCCAGTAGGTTTCGGCTCTTGACTCATGACAGAATTTTTCCCTTCCAAAGGTGCTGAAGCACATTTTCTTTTTCAAAAGAAGTATCTCTTCAGTCTTTAGTTGCAATCCCTTTGAAGGTTTGCACATGCATTCAGCTACTGCCCCCATAGATGTACTGTTCCCTAATCCCAGCACCTTTGGAGAGACACATCTTCCTGTCTTTACTCAAGAAGTGATTGTTTTTGTTCTAAATGGCTCTTGCTAAACATAAACCCATAGTCTTTTCATTGACTCCATTGGGAGTCCTGAGCTTGTAACTCCTTTTGATCTTCCAAAAGATTCTCCTCATCTTGTAATATCTTATGCTTGTGCATCATTTTTAAAGTATTGCTTGACCATTAAGACTCACAGCAGCCCCAGGAAGTAAGTAACATTATCCCTGTTATTTATATTTGAGGTTTACCTTTGAACTCATTGCAGCATCATATTAGTCAAGGTTAGAGGAAAGGGTCCCAGATTCCCAATCCCGCCTCCTCTCTTCCAGAATTCCTGCTGTCTGCTGTGCCTTACCAAAGGTTTCTGCTTAGGATGTGCATGTTTGATGCAGTCAGAACAGTGACAGGTAGGAGGGCTGCAAATGAAAATACTGTTGCCTATATTTCTTGTGGTTTTCTCATGATTTTTTTGTTCATGGTTGTAGGAGAAGACCATTATTCCTTTCATCATAATAAGAAATGACTTGTAACTTAATAGTCTGGAGAACTTGGAGAGTTCCCTTCAGTCAGCATTTGTGCTAAGTTAGCTGGTTTGTTTCCAGATTTTTACCTCTTTTGGATTCTCTTTTTTCTTTTGAAACTACTCAGAAAAGAAAGAGCTAGAAGGCCTGTCATGATGTCAAGAAGACAATTAAGAGGTACAGAATCAATCTAGTTTGTAATAAGAATTCAGTACTTTTATGTTTAAATTATATAGGAGTTTAAATGAGAAAGAAAATGACTAATATGTTCAACAGCCACTAAAGAAAGCAAATCATTAGTCGATATTAGTATCTGCTTTATATTAATAAATCTAAAGCAAATAATTATCTGAAGAAAATACTAATATATTATTTTAACTAAATCTTCACAGGAAGGTGTGTTACCCACTGTTCCTTCAGTGGGTAACAGTTTGTATTATTTATCTTCAGTTCAGCCACTCTAGTGGAAGTAGTGAAATTGTTTCCATGAATTTACCAACTGAAGACTAAAAGAAATTCCAAGACTCTGTTACTGAACTGCTTGTATTGTGGTATAGTGATTCTGGAAAAAAATACAAAGTATAAAGTAGTTTTAAAATCCCCATTGTGTCTAAGCATGATTTTCCTAAAACAAGCAGTAATTCTTGAAATATGCAAATGTGTATCAGTGGCATATCATCACTCCTCTGGCAAACTGTTTCTCAAGATCATAAAAAAGAAGACAAATCCTGAAATATTAAGTAAAATGTTTTACTAACTGACTACTTTCTTTTCTACATGTGGGAAATCCCATTGGCTTTTCTGCCAAGTTATCTCTGTACCCTCTAATTATGCCAGTGGTTGGTTATCCTATTAGACACAAACATGCATTCCTTAGGAGCTCCTAGATCCTCAAAACTGATAGCCAATTTACATACATTATAGCATGATTGGACCAAAATGTATATTTGACCATGCAGAAATGGCTTTTATTTTCCTGTGATTTGGTCCCCAGATGCCACTGCAATGAATTCACAATTCTGCACTAATCAATAATAGAAATGCAAAAATGTTTTCAATATGCTTTAATGCTGTGCTGCATATACCATTGAACAGGAACTACTTAGACCAATTTAGTGGAAAAGACTTAATTTATATTGACATTTTTAAATATTATCTGAATGTTACTGCATTAGAACACCAGGAACATTATATCACCATTAGTTGAGAGATTTTAATGTAAATTTGGCTAAAATGTGTCTCATCTTTAAAGAAAAAGCAGTGCCTTCTTCACTTTTTCAAAAATCCAACTTAAAGAAAAAAATTATCTTGTGCTTCTTTGATTTTTATGCTCTCTGTTGTCATAGGCTTCACAATAAACAACAGCACTTCCTCTTTGCTTGCTAAAAGCTTATTTAAAGAGATTATTCTGAATGCCATGCACCTGGAGATGAAAAGCTTTTTTATTCCATCTTGAGAGAGATGTTAAATTGCTATTGTTTGTCTCCTGTGTTTTCATAAGTGGTGCTTAATGATTATTATTACATTTACAGACATATGCATGCATATTCATTACACCTTTTTAGGCCTTATTAGCTCTGTTTAAGCAACTCAAATATCAGAGTAATTTAAAAATATATAGATAATATTCATGCTGATATAATTGAGATTTGATACTGAAGAAGCTTTTACACCTCTTCCAAGAAATTTAAATTGTAGTTTTACATGCCTAACAAATATTCTAGTCTAACATTCAGAGCAGGTAAAATGAATGCATTTCTTTGAGAAAAACATCTGGGCTGTACAGTCATTTTTTAAATGCACAGTTTTATAAACAACACAATTTTAGAAATAGAATCATAGAATCATAGAATGATTTGGGTTGGAAGGGCCCTTAAAGATCATCTAGTTCCAACCCCCTGCCATGGGCAGGGACACCTTCCACTAGACCAGGTTGCTCAAAGCCCTGTCCAACCTGGCCTTGAACACTTCCAGGGAGGGGGCAGCCACAGCTTCTCTGGGCAACCTGTTCCACTGTCTCACCACCCTCACAGTAAAGAATTTCTTCCTTATATCTAATTTAAACCTACCCTCTTTCAGTTTAAAACTGTTACCCCTCATCCTATCACTACACTTCCTGATAGAGTCCCTCCCCATCTTTCCTGTAGGCCCCCTTTAAGTACTGGAAGGCCACTGTAAAGTCCCTAACTGTGAAGTAAACATGAGGTTCAGCTGTGCAACACAGAGCAGTCTGAAAGATCTCATTCCAAAGCAGAGAAATCTGTACTGTATAAAGGTACCTCTTTTGCTATATTCCCACTTGTAAAATTCTGCCCTTAAGTCGCAAATTCATCTTCTGCCAGTAAGCTAGAAATGGAAACACAGTTGCCTGGGAGTGAATAAATTTTATTTGGATACAGTTTTATTTCTCTAGTACATTTTTAAGCTAACTTTTATTTTTATAGACCAAGGGAGTGAGGAGGAGACTAAGACTAGAATTTCTCAAAACAGTGTTTCCTTCAGATGCGTGTTGGCTGTGAGAGCCTTGCATAAAGAAATCATTCACACATGCCCTGGTAAGCTGGAGTTCATTGAAGTGACACTGTGCTGCCCATAGCGGTTCTAGCCCACAGGCAAAACATTCTTCTGGTAAAATG
Source organism: Strix aluco (assembly GCF_031877795.1). Classification (NCBI taxonomy): domain Eukaryota; kingdom Metazoa; phylum Chordata; class Aves; order Strigiformes; family Strigidae; genus Strix; species Strix aluco. Next base: position 98,495,373 of record NC_133933.1, on the reverse strand, counting down.
CTATCAAATTCCCACTGACTGTTCACTTAAAGAGCAATTCATAAGTAAGTGCCTGGTTTCTGAAAAAGCAGAGGAGCTGTATGTTCCTGGTCCTCTGAGATGCCCAGCCCTGGATAGCAGCATGTATTTCCTCTCATAATAGGAAGTTAAGGGCAGGTTATTTTCATTTTGAGTTTTTTTTTTTTTTTTTTTTTAATATAACAAAATATGCTACGATATGAATGCTCTGTGTGAAAAGATTGCATTGCATAAAGCATAAGCTATCCTTCATAGGTATGACATCTGAGGGACAGAGAAGAGCATTGCAGTATGAGTTCTCCAATTCTACATTTTGTATTGGTGTTCACCCAGCTGTGCGCTTTAAAGTGGGAGATGAAGAATTAAATGTTCCCTCCGTTTTTGTCTCTTTTGGATTTACAGTCACAATGTGTGGAGCTTAATTTAATTTTGCATGATCAGAACATGGAGTTAAAACATTTGAGAACATAATTTGAATTATAAAACTGGTAAAAAGATAGGATTTATTGAAAAACCTATGATATGCAAAGCGTAATAAATTCTCTGTGCTGTTCACAAGCGTTACCAAAGGTTAGTCTTATTTCTGATTTTACATCTTTTTAGTTTTAATTATGGTATATCTGTCTTGACTTCAAGTGTTGGGTTCTCTTTAAGTGAATATTAAAGTAGTTGCAATGATTCTATGCCCTACTCTTTTGTATATGCTATGCAATAGATTCCCAGTGTATATTTAGAGGTGGAAACCTATTGACTGGACAAGTATGAGGTTATCATTCCACATTAGTATCATAAAATCAGATGGATGATTTTGATTTGAGTTTACATTTGCCCTTATTTTGTTAAATGTATTTTAACATCTCCTGTATAGCTTTATATCTTCTTTAGCCCTTGCTATATACTGAAATACTTAGGATAAAGTAGGTTCTAGGATGGATTGTTTTGCAGGGATCTCCTATTCACATCTTCCCTTGCTGAGTAAGTAAAATACTTACATTCAGTTGCATTGGTATACCACCGTTAAAATATATGGGTCTGTATTATAAATGGAAGAGGAAGTTGGTACAAGTTTTTGTTTTTTTTTTTTTTTTTAATTCACTGTTTGATTGCCATAAGTTACTCTTGATTTGTCCTTGAACAATGATGAAAAAATCTGTGTCACACATCTGTGACAAGTTCTGGAAGCTAGACTGCTTTTCAGGTGGTACCATTATTAGGGTCCAACTTTACTCTGCAAACCACGCAAAAGTACTTGAAGTCACTTGTGGTGGTTTAGACTCTGCCGGGGCCTGAGACCGCGGGGCCGCTGCCCCTCCCCCACAAAGGGAGTGAAATACAAAGCCCCGGGGCTGAGATAAAGAAAGGTTTAATATAACAGTGCAACAGCAACACAACAAACAACAACAATAACAATAACAGTAATAACAATGAACAGAGCAAGATATCTACGGATACAGCAGTGAGAGCAGAGAGATGGCATAACACACGCGCTCACCGACTGTCCCGAGCTCCCGCGCTTGGGCGCCAGGAGGTGACGTCAGCATGGTATTGAATAATCCGGCTAGAGCTTCCCCCCCACTGCTGGGGAAACTTAACCCTATCCTAGCTAAACCAGGACATCACTGAAGTTTTGTAACTTGTAATTCATAAGATAATTTGGTGAGGGATTGTGATAGGGCCACAAGATAAATAGCATGTGAATTAATAGCTGGTATTTCCACAGGTAATTTTCTCATCATGTCAGTGCAGTATTTTGAGGAGTGAGAATTTCCTATCCGTTCTCCTAGTCCACAGACTGTCATCTTCCCTGCACCTGTTTCACTGATGACTAAATTCTCACCTGTCATCTTCTCCAGCTTTCTCCTTATCTCTCATTGCTGTTTTCCTGGGCCATTTTATTATCGTTATCCTTCCTCTGTGCTTCATTAACTCTCCCTCTCCTCAGCACACTCTCTTTCAAATCCCAAATTTAGTCTCAGCTTCACTGCTCCTTTCTCTGTTCTTTGTCTTCTACCTGTTAATTTAGAAACCCCATGAATGATTATTTAGGATTGTTTTTGTTTTGTAAAAAGTAAAAGAAATGTAAAAAAGGTATTTGCTATTATTTAAAGCATGTACTCTCTAAATGTTATGCTAGATACCAGTCAGGAGCCCCACTGTATTTGTCAATCATACTGCTAGGTACAGCCAGGCACTGAGGTGACACATTGCCACCCTGGTACTTGTGGGTCCTACTGACACTGTATGTAAAGCTCTGGCCTAACCCGTTTTGCCAGCCAGATCTGCTTCCTATTCATGTTCTCTGTCAACAAGGATGACTTCATGCAGAGAGCTGGGCTGGTGTCTGAAACTCCTGCGAGGATGACTGCCCAGGCACGCTCAGCATCTTTATCCCAGGCCACAGGCTCTCAGTCCTTTTGGCCATGGGAGTGGGCGCTGCCAGGATCGAGTGCAGTACAGCTGTCCAGCAGCGGCTCTCCAAAGTGTCGCTGCCCTGTAGTGCAGCATGAGCCTTCTCCTCTGAACAGCAGGCTTGCCTCCTGGCAGTAGCAATGGGAAGAGGTTCGAGTTGCAGTACTGGCAACCTGCAGCACACTTTTAACTTCTCAGTGTTGTCACTAAGGGGACAGTTGGTCCTGGGAAGGCAGGCACGAATGCCACACTGCACTCCTCAGAGTTCACGGGCAATGTTCATCATAGCTTTGGGGGCCAGAGGTGGTCTGGGAATAAAAACTGTGGTGCCAAATTCTCTTCTCCCACTCCATTTGCTTGCGGCATCTGCTCCGTTTGATTCCACTCTGTTGGAATCAGATTTCCTCTGTTGCCATCTAATACTGCATATTTCAAAAGAGGAAAACCAGATACCATTTCTTCTGATGTAACGCCCTTTGCAGAAGGGTACATGATGGAGTCAGGCTGCTTGAGTTCTGTACATTGAATTTCACACTATCCAAGTTCCTGAGAGTCACTGATGTGCTTTTACAAATCACAGAAACAGGTGATTTTGTTGGTTCAATGTATCCTTTTGCTTTCTCAGTAAGTTTTATCTTCATTACTCTAAGAGGCTTACAAGTACACTATTACTTTGCAGTAAACAACATTTTATTGGGAGGAACTGATTTAAGAGTGCTTAGCCATACACTGGAATTGTCAGTATGGATCTATGAGAAATAAATAAGTTCATCATCATTATCTTTAGCATATTACAGTTTACTTGCTTACTCATGATCTCCTTGAAATGGAAGACCCTTATGAGCAATACAAACAATCTCAGAGAGACATCTGATACTCATAAATAGTTATGCTTGTTGCTTTTTTACCAACTCATATCTCTGGTGATGTGAATTTACTAACTGCTGTAGCTGGAAATTAATCATGAAAGTATATTGAGTGCCACCAAGCTAGCAACATCACTGTGAAGAAACTTGCCCTCTTCCATTGTCTAAGTGGTAATTCCTCATTATTCATCTCACAAGAAATGGTGTCTTGTCTTACAACTTAGAAAAAAAATGATTGCTTAGTAATGCCAAAGTATTCCATAAAGTGATGTGATTAATGCTTTTCTCACTAGATCTGCTGATGGAATTAAAGTCTTACTCAATTTTGCTGTGGAGACACAGTGAACCAATATATTCGGCAATAATTTTTAAGCAGGAAGATTTCTGCTTATCTCAGCTGTATTGTGTAGTCATTTCAGAATGCTCATTAAATAGTTGGAAAGAGGTTATAATGTGGGTGGATTTTCCCTAAGTCACTGAGACTTCTTTCACTGAATACAGGTTGTGGTGGAGCTCTTTCCCTTTCTGCCATCTGAGATCACTCAGACTTCTTCATCTTTATTATTGTTTAGTATAACTAATGCCAGATAATATGACACTTCCTTAATTGAGTGCAAGTAGTTCTGTGTTCCTCATGCCTTTTATTGTTTTTGGCCAACCACCTGCCGCAGACAGTTGTTATATCTACTGCAAATATCAGATTAGATAGCTGACAAGACCCACAGCATTTCATTAAATTGCTATTGCAAGTTAGCTTCTTGATTCCTTTAACTGGCTGCTTTTTTTTTTTTCCTATGAGAAATCATAAAGAAACATTGAACAACTCTTCTTCTGTTTTACATGTCTTTATTTTAAACATGTACCAAAAGAGAAAGCAGTAAGGCAGAAAACGTTTTCATATTTGGGAATTAACTACAGAATGCGATATAAGCACCTTGCCATTGAATAAGCCTTGCCGTTTGTGTTGCCTGCTATTGGGGCAGTTAATGTGCTGAAGATGGTTGGTGGCAAAAGTGGGCAGTGGCACAGGGCAGCCTTTCTCCCCACCGCTGCATGCTGGGCTCCCATACAGTAGACAGTCTTGGCTCAGTGTCCTGCTTAGTGGCTTCTGCCTCTTTGCCTTGCTGATTTTGATTTCTCCAGACTGTTGACTAAACTTATAAACTAAACCTAAAAGACCAGTTCCTCTTTCTCAGCTTTTTATTTGCTTTATTGGGAATCAAAAATGTAGGTGAAGCTATCCCATCTATCACTCTGAAAAAAAAAATGCTTAAGTTTTCTTATAAGCAACAATAAGTCACTTGCAATCTGTTTCATAGTGAGAAGAAATCAAGCAGACACTTGCAGGGTGAAAACATAGTATATATCTGGCAAACTTCTGGGAATAGTAGAATCAGTCAGCTTTTGAATAGACTTTCACCACAGTTTGCAAAAACATAGTTGTTTGCAGGCAAACTTCTGCCTGGTGTAAAGCAGTGTACAGTGTTCTAGCATGTAGTGATACCCTTTTTATTTGTACCTCTTCTAAACCTTCCCTTCTCTATAACACAAGGTCTGTAACTGAGTCTTTTAAGGCTCAGTCTTATAAGCAGCTGGAAAATTTCACACACCCACTGAAGGTTCCAATGAACACAAAATACCACAGAACAGATGCCAATAAGAGGTATTTTTAGCGGCTCATGTCACAGTTGCTGTTTGCCTCCACCGTGACAGCTAATGAGCTTTGAGTGGCTGGGAGAAATAGTGTATCCTGCAGTAAAACCCTGCAAATGCCTCTCGCTTCTTTTAACACAGGCAGTAAATGTTTGCTTGGGGTCTATCCGAAGCTTTATAACAAACCATTACAGCATATTCTACACTGGTTAAATGGATTACACCTCAGACCTCCATTTCATACATTCATTTCCAAAGAATCTGTCATGACAGTTTATTGTTTCTTTGTCTCTAATATTGGCTACTAGAGGTAATGTTATTGTAAACAGAGTTTGACTGAGTGAACATTTTTGCACTACAGTAGTTAATATAATTTTCTTACATTTTCTTGGACAAAGAGTACTTAAAATGTCCATATATTTTCAACTGAAGTTGAAGCTGCTTATCATTACATAATGGAAAAAATTCTAAAAATGTCGACTGAGTGAAAGAAAATTGTCCGTATGTTGAGGTTTCTTATTCTTTCTCCCTTACTTTGCACCATTATATTACACAGAATGTAGCATGTTCCATTCCCAGGAGAAAGCCAGATTGATATTGAATGTGTAACCAGCTGGATGTTTACCCTTCATTATTCATACAGACAAGACATGAGAAGAAGAAATAGAAAAAGAAGGAAATCCAAAGTTGTTAGAATAGTTGTTCCTTTTTGCCTGAAAAAATGCCAATTTGAAAATTCAGTTCAAGTGAGTTAGGAGAAAAGCTCCTGTGTACTCTCTCAATTTACCTGCTGTTTCTATGGTATAAATTCATAGAAATTATAGACTGACATATTAAGGTGTGTGGAAATCAGCCCTTTTTCTTTAGAAATGAGTTTATTATTCTTGTGCTTCCTGAAGAACAGACACAGAGTGTGCAATACAGAAAGCACTGGATGGGCCTCCTTTCACTAGTCCAGAGCTAAAGTTATGTTACAGTTGTTAGCTAAGTGTAAAAACCTGTGTAAACCCAGAGAACATTATTTCACAAGATTTCAGAAGATGAGTGGAAATGAATCAGAGCAGAACTGAATCACAAATGATCAGATCATGACGCTTTTTTGTATATGCATGTGCAGGAGGTACCTGTGGGATTAGAAGCGTGCATCCCAGAGAGGGGCTGCCCAGTATCTGACATGGGATTTTGAACATGCTATTTATTCTTTCTCAGATGGCATAGAAACAATATGTAGTTCTTGATAAGCATTCTTTAGTACAAGAAATATGTAATTTTATACTAAACAGCTTTTATCCTCTTCAAGTCTAGTGTTCAAATTATCTCTGAGAAACGCATAAATAGGACGGTCTGCACTTGTTTTATAGTCAGGAAATTGAAGCGGAGTGGCTAGGGGATTATCCTGTTACGTTTCTGCATACTGTTCAGTCTGAGACTTGTACTTTAAGCATGACAGCAAAACATTACTTATTCATATTAAGAAACTTTCTTTTTGTGTCTATTTTTTTGTTTCTGCTCCACTCGTCTTTTCTTTGCAATCTTCAGAAATCTGGCTTCTGTTTTCTGATAATTTCAAAGGTCATTGTCTTATCTGCACTGCATTTTGAACTGATTTGGCTGTGAACAGTTCTCTTAAAGTCAGTTTTCCTGGTTGCTACCAAACAGTAGGAGAACTTGACATGGTCCTGAATACCTTTATCAGGCTTCATCTAGAGAAGTGAACTAAATTGGCCAGGGCTAAACATTATTTCCTGATCATCCATATAATTAAATGTGTGAATGTTTTTATGATTCATGGGATGTTTCTGCCAAGGCCAACTGGATTGCTTGCAGACATGTAAACATGAACCCCATGCAATGCAGTCTTTAGCTAAAGATGTGGGGTTGGTCAGGGGTAAGAAGTGGAGGAATAGGTTGGGATCCAGCTGTGGGTCCTTTTGGCTGGGTGGTAGGAGAGTGTGAGACATCAGGGAAATACAGTTGAGGTCCAGCTTTTGATCCAGGCATTTGTAGGTCCATTCACAGGGAGCAATTTTACACCCACTAGGGTGGTTCCCTAGGATGGCCTTCTGTAGGCAAAGGCCTGGTTTTGGATGTGGCACTCCATTACCATCTGACCATGGCTCATCATAGAACTAGGGACGTGAACACCTCATGAGACATGCTTGTAGGAGAAGCGGAAAATGGCAAATTTAGTCCCTTAGCTCTCACTGGTAAATGTGTCACTAGTGTCTAGAAGCATCATGATCATCTTGCTGCTCAGAGTTTTGAATATCTAGACAAAACTGAACTTTTGCTTTCTTTTGTGCCTGAAAATATGTCGGTTTATTGTTGACTGTTACACCAAATTGTCTTTTGGTCATTGCTGTGAAACAGCAGCATGTGATGTCTTCAGTTATTTCCCACTTTGTCCAAGACTGTGTGCCATCAGTGCCAATCAACTCTTTTTTTTCTTTTTTGTATGTTTCCTGGTATCTCTAATGTTTCTTTATGCTTTCACTCTTTGTTATTCTGTTACCTTTTAAAATGTTTTGTGTTCTTTACCATCTGTGATATTCAGCAGTTTGGCTCTTTTTTCCATATCATTTATAATGCTCTAAGATGAGGTCTGAATTCTTACTGCAAATCAGTAGTGAAATATGCCAGACCAGTGGCACTCTTGCTATAGATGATGATAAAATTTCAGTAATGTTTTAAAAAAATTTTTTCTATATGTTCCTTATCACTGCCAACATCTTCTTGTTTAGTGGCATGAATATTAACTATTGTGAATGGTTAACTACTGCATAACCTGGCATACCTTGAGATTTTTAGTAAACCCTGGAAATTACTTTCCTGTCTATAGCAGCGTATTCCATTGGCCTTCTGTCAGGATCTTGAATTTTTCACAGTTCTTCAGCTGCCAAATGTTGGCTATGAAGTGATTAGTTTTCTGAGAAACCCACTCTTGGCCTCTGTAATGAAGATAAATTCACTGGATTTCCATATCTCTAAAGTGTAGCTTTTAAAAAAAGGATACAGATTCTGGTGAATTCTGCTTGGATCCAATTTTAATGACTAATTTAATCATTCAGTAGCATTTCTATTTACTAAAAACAAATGTAAACTTTTTAAAGAGAGTTACAGATCAAAAGAAAAAAGGAAACAATATGATAATTATTGTTCCTACCTTCAAAATTGCTTTCCTTTGAATAAATGCAGTCATGTCAAGTGGCAAACACAGCAAACATTGACTGCATCTTATCATATATGTTAATTCTTGTTTTTAAAGCGTAAATTGTTAATGTTTGCAAACTATTGGCAAATGTGAGTGTTTAATGAAAAGAACTTTGGCACTGTCAATTGCCTCAGAACACATCTGTATGTCAGAAAATGTGATACTAGATGACTGCATACCTCCAGCATCACTTTTTGACCAACGTTTTGCAAAGGTTGAACCAAAACAGCAGGACGAGTCCAGGCTCGTTTTCATGACCAAACCCTGTGAAGAGAGTATCAGCACTGTTGTTATGTTAGCTTATTTAAGATTTCCCATCTAAATAAGGTTTTTGAAATGCAGAGAATGCAATTAAATATAGCAGGGTTTCAGAATTTCAGCACTTTTCCTTCTTCCAAAGCAGCTGGCTGTCTTCTCTTTATATTCCTGGGCAAATGTGGGGTAAAACTGTTGCATGTAAAGATTTTTAGGTTTTATAAGGTGTTTTTTTCAGCCTGCACAACCAAGGCTTAGTGTCTACTTATGCTTCTATGAACTGAGCCAGAGATTTATCTTCTGTACTAGCAATAAACTTAAATGTTCTCAGGAAGAGGATTAACAATTTGTATATTCTAAAGGTAGTGCCTTAGAGGCATTGTTCTTTAAAAATAAGGAACAGTGGTGGCTGTGTTTACTTTTAACAGGGAGAAAATTGGTTTGCCTGAATTAGCTTTCAAAGTAACTTTATGAAGTGTAAGGAGAAGCAAAAAATGTCAGGATATTAGAAATCTATAGGAAAATAAAAGTACGCTCATAAATAAAATAATAGGAACAGTAGATAGAAAAAAGTAAGAAGATAAAAGCCTTTTTTTATATTCATTGGAAATGCAGCAGCATATGTTTGCAAAGAAGACTGCAGTACCTTCTATCTGAGGGTTTGCTCGTGTGGTTGTATTTTATATACTTTCAGTAGGAGCTGAAAACTGTTCTCTGTCATTAGCAACTTGTAAAATAAGTAACAGATGCTTTGGCTGTGTGTGGCTGAAAGAGAATGAGCTTGGGGTGTTCCACTTTGTATCCCTCTAGCCAAAATAGCTGTTTTTACCAAGTACTGACTGATCTGGATAGGATCAAGGTAGGTTCTGTACTAAAAACATCTGAAGGATGATTTAAAGATAAAAAGAGGTAAATGTGCATTTCTTTATATTCAGTGCAGTTTGGAGAAACTGGCTGGAGAAGCCATGGGATTTGCACTGGAAAACATTGAGGTGAGGTTGGTCACTTGACTGTGGGGTTTGGAAGAATGTTTTTTAAAAAAGAAAACAATAAAAATAAAAACAAAAACATAAAATCAAATATTCACATTCCATGGTTACTATATCAATTAGTAGTTCTATATAGAGATAAGGATTTATATATGCAATAAATGCTTTCAATATTTCTTACACAAATTTTCCTCTTGGGATGAAAACCAGTTGGAGGAGTATCTTTTATGTGATTCTAATATGAGCAAAAAATGTTTTTTGTTATAACCCATTGAACTTAAAATGTATCACTATAATATCAGTGGCAAGATTATTCTTATGCACTTTCTCTGAATTTTTTTTTTTATTTCTGATTTCATTTCCTCATTTGGAAATCAAAATTTAATTAAGTGAAAAATATCTTACTTTTAAAAAGCTGGAATATTCATGGAAATATGTGGATTTCCTTTCCATTTTCATTTATTGCTTTTGGGTTTTTTTTCTTTTTACTCTGACAATATTCATTAGTTGGACTGGCTGCTTTGCAGGGCTTTCTACAGTTGCTTAACATTTTATAAAAATAAAGCACTTTCAGAAAACATCAGAAACAAAACTAGAACAAAATTAAGAATTTAGTGATGAACAGGAAAAGACACTTTTTATTCTCAGTGTCTGGTGAGCTCTAATTTTTCAAGATTTCTGTATTTCCACTTTGCCAGCAGACTGTATGTAATGTTTTAATATATGGTAGAAATGATTCATGGAGTACCTAAAAATGATGTGCAGTGTTGGCACAAAGTAGTCAAATATCAAATTAACTGCTAATATCTGTATGGTGCAGGTCTGCACATCATCAAAATAAGCAAAAGAACTAATGGGCAAGTCTGATGGTTTTGGTTTTATTACTGGTCCATCTCCACTGGCCTTGTGATGGCAGTAATGCTGCAGCAACACCCCCTTGGTGTAACACCAAGGCCTGTTACTATGGCATAATCATGTGGTGGTGGTGCTCTTCTCTCAGGGAAGTTAATTGCCAGTGAAAGGCGTGAAGAGAATAATGTGAAGAAAATGCATCTTTTGGATGCCTGTTCTTGGGGTAAAAAGCTTAGGGTTTAGGTTATTGTCCCACCAAGTGTTCTGTATTTACAGTGAGGTTCTGTATGTTTATAGTGAGTTTCTCTATTTGCAATGAAAAAGACTTTTTTGTACAAAAAGTATTGATAACACAGACCGCAGCAGTGTTTGCAGTGAATGTAGAAAAAAAAAAAAAAAAAGGATGTGCAAAGGCAGTGTGAGCGGACTTCTTTTCAGTGCTTTAGCAATATCAGTGGATTAATCATGACAAGGTCTATGCTAAGTAAGCATGGTTGCTTTTTTGGGGATCTGTAAATGAATGCAGAAAGGCAAAATGCCCACTCTTTCAAAAGCAGTCACTGATAGCCCCTGCCTGATTTACAGCAGATTGGACTTGATTCTGAGAAACTGGGGCAGCCGCAATTCCCACTGAAGTGTTGCCAAGCCGAGGACTGATTATTACAGCAATAAATCAAGGTAGGCTGTTTGGAACTGGTGGAACATACCTCGGTAGGATTGTAGCATCCAGTGTAAGTAGTAACAGGAGAGGTAGTGACACCACAGGAAAGAATATTTGAGGTCAGTTACTGTCTTATTGAACTCCTGGGTAGTGACCTGAGCTGTTACACATTTTGAATCCATCTGCTAAAGCGTTAGTGTTACCTGGCTCATAGGATAAAGTATTCAGAGATACCCGTTGGTTTTTTCCTTTTCTTGCAACAGTTGTGTCATTTCGGCCACTCTGTTGCACTTCGGCTGCACAGAGCAGATAAGCACTTTTGCTGTAAAATAAAGAATTACTAATGAGAACATTGGCTGTCAGCTTCTTCTTAAACCCCCTTCTTCTTTCTGTGATCCCAGCCCTGTTACAAGTATGGCTGTGATCTGAGAGTTGCTCTCATGTGGCTGATACAGCTTCCAAAATTGCTTTGCTATAAGAAGGCAGAGAAATGAAGTGGTTAGGTGAGCCACCCTTCCCTATCGCTTTCTGACTCTCAGACTGAAGCAGTGACAAGCAATGCCAGTCAGAACAGCTGAAAGGCAGTTTCCTTCTGCTACTTGTAGTGTGGGATGCTTTGGAAGGTGGCTCCTCTTCTACTGCCGCTGAACCAGCACATCTAGGAGGCTTTGGCCAACCACTGGAAGGGACAGTCTTCTCCGACAGGCTGATGGGATTGTTTAAATTCCAGTAGGCCCAGACCTGGAAATTAGGTATTATCATTTGGTATAAAGGAGCAGATTTTGTGTTTCACCATGGAGGACCTATAAAACCTCTAAACTTACAGCACTGCTATTTGAGTTAAGATTTAGAAAGAGAGGTCTGCATGTAAACTGCCCAAAACCTTGTGTATTTTTGTGGATTGGAGATAATGAGATGAGTAAGTCCAAACTAGTAAAAGAACTGAGGAGCTGGCCACTTGACTTGTGATAGCAGGATTTGTCCCATAGGCAATGGGAGGAGAGGTAGTTGAGGAAAAGAAGTGGCCAAGGATATAAATGGCCTTAAGATATCTTCCTTCCCCCCTAAACACAGCTGTGTTATCCAGGTACTGAAAGGTAGCCTGAAGGAAAGACCCAGGAAGAAAAGATTAATTTGAGAAATGCTGAGACCAAAATAATGGAACAGTTCCCTACACGCAACATTTCCTCTCTGCTTACTGAAATGCTGTTAAACGTGCGTACATACTTCAAGACCTAAGATCCTCTATGGTCAGTAGGTGAAAATCTGGTGTAATTTAACAATTGGTCTTTGCTAACCAGTTAAATGCAAATGAAAAACCCTCTAAACTAAATAGAAACTTAATGGGAGATGTAAGTATAGAAACTTAATGGGAGATGTAAGTATATAATCTTCCACTCTGTCTCATCAGAATAAGAATTTAATTTAACCTACAAGGAATATGCAAATGGTTTCTCTGTGTTATCATTCATATTCCTTCAAATGGGAAGTTAGTTAAAAGAAATGGAGAAGACAGAGAGGAAAAAAACATTGAATATAAGTTTAACCTAAAATACAGATTTTACATATCTAGTTTACAAACTTATTTCCATTTTTAAAGTAAATAGTGTAGCATTAACAGTGCTCACAATTCAGTTGGTTACAAACTGATTACAAATAAAAGGAATTAAGTATGCTAGTCTCAATTGTCAGGGACAGAATTCCAAACAAAACAAATAACCCAAGTAAAACTTGTAAGATAAGTTTCTTAGTGTGGTTTAACTTTTCCTAATTAAACATGAATAAAAGCTTATTTTATCTTAAGATATGTTTCTTAATTGTGTTAATTAAGCTAGGTATGTCCATGCTAGATTTACTCTGCAAGGCTGTAGTGTTTTATAACAGGTGTTTGTAAATGAAAACCAAAGCATAATGCAAGATTTCTCTTACTCTTAAAAATAACAAGTAACTTTTTAGCTAAGTCTACATCCTTCATATTTTCTTAATACACTAGTCAGAAGTTATTCAGATCAACAGTTTCATGTCTGCTTTGGCCTGTCACATGTAACACTTGTGGCTTCTGACTCAAAGTCTGAGCCAAAAAAAGAAATTTCCATCTGCAGAACCAGTAATGTTAATTAAAAGTTTTTCTCATTTGCAAGAGTTGAACTAAGAAGCATTATAATTTGACTGGTATTTCAGTAATTAATAGCAGCATTATCACATTAGACATACAAGATTTTTGGCTTGCAGGAGTCAATAGCCTTTTTGAGAGATTCTAAGTGAGTTGCTTAAAAGAGTAAATTCTTAAAGAATCAATGGCCATACATGGCATGGATTGCAAATTGGCTAAAAGGTAGGCCTCAAAGTTAATTTTAACAATCATCAAGGGAATGTAGGATAGTGCAGTAGAATTCCCCATGATTCTTCCCTTTGCACTATTTAGTAGTCTAACCAGTAAACAGATACTACAGGTGGAAATGAAAATTGAAATAAGGAATGATGTGAATAATTGTTTTCTTCTGTTGCCATAGGTTATGATATGAAGTTTATATGCTTTTATGGCATGGATCTGCAAATATTATTTTAATATCTCAAAATCAGGTCATTTGATAAATCTGTGGATTCTGTGATTTGCTAGCTCACACTGCAGTTACATACATCTCTTTCATCCAGTTTTATTCCCTTCTCCAAAGGTTCTTGGGGCAGCAGCACTAGTACTCAAAAGATACATTGTAATTACTTGTAATTTTTGACAAAAATTAAAATCAAGAGTAAAAAACTTTACAGAATATGCACTTCCCATACTGTTTAATAATTAACCCCCTTCCTATTTTCAAAGGTTGGGAAAAAAGGAAAGGATGCACCCATCTTCCTCCAATACTGGGTTTGTACAATTCCTACACTGAATCCTGCTACTTCCCATTTGTGAATGGATGAGCCACTTTAACCAAAGGCATGTACTCTTCCTGTGATTAGCTGGTTTATGGAATTGTTGCTTGGTGGTTGCTTTCAAAAAACACAGTGCTTTCCTGAATCAGTTTGTTTGTTCAGAGTACTTTATCCAGTGGATCAGTACCTGTGTGTGAGCTAGTATGGACAGCAGGGGAGGAAATTAATAATGACAAATCCTGAGGCTCATGGAGGTGCAGAAGAAAGCTAGGGCACACATGTGAATGCTCGTGTAAGAGGTGGGAAGGAGACTCTAGTCCACAATAGCCAAGTGGACCACAAAGTGCGGCAGAGCCCTGGCCTGTGGCTGCTGGTCTGACCAGGTAGTGGCCCCTGCGTGAGGTGTGGGGAAGTCTGACGAGTGGACTGTGGAGTCAGCCTCTCTCCTGCCTGGTGAATATTGCGTTATTTAGACAGAGCAGAGCAATTTCAATTTCAATTGAGATAAAGAGTCATACTAATACCATACTTACCCGAGATAGAAGCAATCAGAGTAGAAATTCGGAGCTGGTTACCCTCCATCATCTTGGGCAAATGTTTGATCAGTGAATTGTTCTGGAGTAGATTTAACTTTCTTTCTTTCTTTCTCCTTCCTTTTCTTTCTTTTCTTCCTCCTCTCACTCATGTTCTTGTTTTCTCCTATCTTTTCTCTGCTTCAGAGCCTGAGAAATTCTCCCAATTAATTAACTAACGGATCCTGAATGTTTTGAAAAACTTGTTTTGAATTTTTTTATCTGGGAAAAAGTATGTTTTATTGAAAAACCTGCATTCAGTTCCCAATGTCCACATACCTGGGCGTACTTTCTTACTTTGCTTTTATTTATCCCTCTGGGTGTTGGTGGTTGATTCATGTTTTTTAAGTTGTCTTCATAGCTACCTTTCTTTTCCTCTCTTAAAGAAAGGAGATACACATCTGGAATGAACTCTGACCAATAAATTTTCTGGGAATCCTGTCACAGTGTAATTTTATCTATATTTGATAGACAGGCAGGAAAATCAAGGGAACTCATTTTCTGCGTGTGTTGATTACTTTGAAAACTGTAATTAAATATAGCATCATTATCCATATTTTCCATTTCAGTGTATTACTTTTTACTATGTATGTCATGTTAAACATCCTAATATGGGGAACTTCATTGAGTCAGTCTTATTTTTTCCAGAAATGTTTTACTAACAAGTAAATATGATGGTAAGCATTTTCCCTTTGCATCTGTCCTCTGTTTAGGACAGGTCTACTATTTCAAAGGCTTTCAGTGAGCAATGAAATGGGAAACAGAAGGTTTTTTGCTCACTTATACCAGTTTTTAAGGAAAAAATCCTTCATGATTTCTTCATAATTAGGTCTACTTGAAGTTTATGAATCATAGTATTTGACTGCTGTTTTTCTGTTTGATTTTGTAACAGAATATCAGCTTTCCATTCAACAGTTAGTAGCATTTTTGGAACCAGACAACTCCACTTAGGAGACTCTCTGAGACCCTCTGGAGAGAGGCAGAAATTTTTCTTTTTCATGCATATGTAAGAAATCTTAAAGGTTATTATCAAGTTATTCTTGGCTTTCAAAACCTTTTTTTTATTTGCCCCCAGCTTTCACTACATTTCTTGAAACTGGGAAATTCATCTGACAGCCACAATGTGCGACTCTGTGGAGGAACTTGCCTGTCTCCAGTGATGACAGAAACTGATATAGGGAGGTTAACATCACGGGGCTGAAGTTTGCTTTTGGAAATCCCCCACTGTGAGTCTCTGCTAACATCTACATATTTAAATCAGATAACTGTGCATTGAAACAGATGTTTTACCATTGACTCAACTTATGCATCCAATTATATATGCACTAATGAGAAGACTTCACATTCTGTCATTTGCAGTTGATTACACATTTTAAAAGATGGCCTCTTATTTTAAAATTGGTCCTGGACCACCATTTACAGTGGAATGAAACTTGGTAGGTAAAGAAGTAAGATAGTATGTGGTAAGCAGAAGAGGAAGTTTTAAGCAGATATACACAAAACACAGCCAAAGGAGAAAGTCTTAAGCAGATATACACAAAACACAGCCAAAGGCTTAGAAGGGAAATGAAGAAAGTAGAGATAGGGTGGAAAGAAAAGGAAATAATTTCTGGTAAAACAGAAAGTGTGAACTGGAGTGATGAAGTGAAGACATTAAGAAACCAGACAAAAAGCTGTTGGCACCTAGTGTGAGAAGCAGTGTATACAAAATGTAAGTTAGTATTGATCTTTGCAGAGAAACTGCACTGCATCAAACTCCAGGAAAAATATGTGACTTCCATTGCTGGTTACTCTCTCAGTACTGTTTCAGACTAGAGTTTTGCAGTAGAGGCTCCAGCATGTGGTGTGTCTTGGAGAAGAAAATCTGAAAATCTTGCAGGAGGATCTGAAATGGGACCTTTGACTGTGTAGTTCGCTGGTGGGGTGTTTTTGTCATTTGATAAAATAATCATTCAGATTCTCTATAGCTTGGTGATGGCATAGACTGTTTTCATGTTGTTAAGGATAGAAGGATTCTGAATTCTGAATTACAAGCTGTGGTCTCTGACCACTTGCTGAAAAACACTCCAGTACTGGAGGATATGAAAGTGACTTGCAGGAGACTTGTTTTTCAGAGGACTCCAGAAAAGATCCATGATATCACAGATGAGTAAACCTGTTGTCTGCACTTAGTACAAACAAATTAGAAGAAACTATAATAAAGAGTAAAATTAGTGCATATGTAAGTAATGCGATATATTGTGGCAGTCAGCATGACTTTGCAAAAGAGAACTGAACTCTGTAACCCACTGGTGCACTCTGAGGGTTACCATGATCAGATGAAGGAGAACTGGTTGTTGTGATCTCCTTGGATCATATCAAAGGCTTTTGACAGGTTCCTTCACCAGAGACTCTTAAACAAAGTTACCCTGGAATAAAAAGGAAGTTCCCCACAGAAGAAAACAACTGAATAAAAGGTAGGAAACAAAGGCCAGGAATGTATTTTCAGTTTTTACAGTATAGATAGATCACCAGTGTA
The DNA here is from genome assembly GCF_031877795.1 of Strix aluco. Classification (NCBI taxonomy): domain Eukaryota; kingdom Metazoa; phylum Chordata; class Aves; order Strigiformes; family Strigidae; genus Strix; species Strix aluco. The sequence goes on along the minus strand of NC_133933.1, from coordinate 98,478,498 downwards.
ATCCCACATATGTGTATGCTCATCGGAATAATTATAAGTGGTTTGTAAAGGACTGAATAAAGAAATGTAAATTTCATTATTTAGAATAAGGACTGTCATGAAGAACTGCAGAAGGATCATATGATACTGAGTGACCACATGTTAGAATGATAGATGAAATTCAGATGTGAAATGATGCACAGGGGAAAAAGAAGCAATCCTTCCTTTAGACACTGAGTGATGAGCTATTAGAAGAATACCACATAGGAATGAGATACCAGAGTTACAGTAGACTGTTGTGTGAAAAGGTGAGCTGAAAGTTCAGAATCAGTCAAAAACGGCAAATGCAATGTTTGGGGTTACTAGAAAGAAGAAGAGAACAACACAAAAAACTTTATGCAACTAGACGTGTGTGTGTGTCATGAATGTTGTGTATGGTTCTGGTTCCCTGACATCCCTCCAAAAGGATGTTCTGAAACTGGTGAAGATTCAGAGGTGGTCAAGAAGTATTATAAAAGCTTTGTGGACAGCTTACATATTAAGGAATATTAAAGTATACTAGGACTTTTTAAGCTGGGCAAGGTATGAGGGTGGGGTGTGGCATAGACTTGTGGATAAGAGACTTGGTCCCTTTGACTAACAGTAGGGGACATGAAATAAAACCAGGGACTACCAAGCCAGCTGGAGCAGAGGCAGTGGTTCTTCACTCAGAGTGGAGCTGAGCCAGGGAATTTTGTTGTGGATGCTAACAGTTTAGATGGATTGGAAAAGTAACTGGACTAATTCATGGAATAAAAAACGTAGGCTGTCAGCTGCAAAGACACTGTGTCTGGCTAAGCCCAGGACAGTACTTTAAGAAAATAACATTATGCATTTTGTTATTCTTATATAATTGCCTAGGCTTCTAACATTGGCCACTGACATATACCATGCTTGTACCTTTGGTATGTCTCAGTATGCTCATTATCATGTTCTTGCATCACTTTGGTAGTATTTGATGTACCTGTATTTAACCTTTGAACACAGAAGGCATTATTAATTTGGCTGCTGTGTATCAATTAGAAGTTCAAAAATGGTCCTGTTCAGTGTCTGTAAAAGTAGCGTATAACATACAAAATATTATAAAGTGATTTAGAAACCTAAATAAGGTACAGACCTTGCCTTCTTTTGATACCCAAGAGACCTTGGTGTATTATACAGGATTTATTAGCAACAATTTGTTCATATATGGTATTCTATGAACTAATTGGTAGACCTTTTATCCCATTACATCACCATATACTAAAATCTACATTTTAGAAAATGCACATGCAGGAACAAGATTTTTGGTTTGCCAGCATGTACATATAAGGAGCATGTTTGACATGACGTGGAAAGTATGTATATTAAATGCCTGTAGATATTTTAATTACAAAAAATAAATTATTCTGTAATTATATGTGCTATAGAATTGTAAGCAGCACCATTAACAGAATTAAGGTGAATTTGATATGTTCATTTTAGAAAATCAATATATAAATATGAAAGGTTATCATGATGCCATTGAGTTGCTCGCTCGTAGATTGCAATTGAGTGTAAAATGAAGAATTTTATTACCCCGCTGACATTTTTATCTTCTGAAATGATAAGAAAGTAATAATCAAATGATTTAATTAAACTGTTGATATACATAAGGCCCTAGGAGATTACTGAAGTATAATTCAGTTTTTCCTCTCAGACAGGATCTCCTGATATGATTAGCCTTTTCAGTGCCATAGAAAACAGAAGATTATCATATACTAAATTTAGGCACTGGTCATTGTTAATGGATTAGAACTGGTGAAAATGAATGCACCTGTCTGAGTTTTTCAAAGGTTTCTAGCTGAGTCAAGATAAACCCTGTGTAGAAAATATCTAAAAACCTGAATTGTACAGAATGTAACTTTAAAAACCTGTCAGTGGAAAGAGTGACTAAGTTCACCTTGAAGTGATGTGGGTAAACTTAATCCATATATGCTGCATTGCTGTCAGCAGCATTAGCCTTGGGATGAGCTGAGCTTTGTCTACACCGGCATGTGTGATATTTTCTTCCAGCTGAGATTTTGAAAAGACCAGCTGAGTGCTGTGTTAACACAACCCTGTCATCCTTGCTGTAAAGAGAATAGGAGTAAATTGCAAGAACACTGTACGTTGAAAATGTTCACAAGATCACTGTTATGTTAAACAGCAAACTCATCCAGAAGATGCACGGGCTCTGTGACTTTCCCCCTGCCTTCCAGGGAAGGTTTTAACTCCCCCTGCACCCACACCATGCAGCTGGGGGCAGCCAGCCTGGGAGCGAAGGCAGCATGGGGTCTTCCCATGGTGGCTGGCGGAAACCCCCAACACGTGGATCCTGCTGGGAGAGCTTCCTTCTGATGGGAAGCAGGTCACCAAATGAAATGCCTCCAGGTCCTAATCAAGCCTTACTTCATTTGTGCCCTCACAGCTGTGACACTTACCAGTTTCCCAGAGGTGCACAGAGATTGCAGGACATGCATCAGTGCAGGAAGCAAGTGCTCCCCAGACATATAATGAAATGATATAAGATTAATATGAATTTATAAGGTTTTGGATTTGGTTTTGTGGGAGCTTTTTGGTCCTACTAATCCAGTACTTTCTATATATCTGGCCATCTGGGCCCAAAGTAATTCTCCACCTTTGTTTTAAAATATTCCTTAATAGAGAGTTTGTGAACATTGCTGTGTTAAGATCATAAGGCAGCCTAATTAAGTGTTACCTTGATCTACAGAGCTACAAAAGATACTTGCTTTCATGAGGTGCTTATATGCTTTTTGTTACTTTGAGAGTACTAAAAGTCTTCATTTAAGTGAAAGAGAAGTTGAACCTATTACATATAAATTAATAAGTAAAAAATAATGGAGGACACATACATGTGTATATATGTATAACATCCAGACATAACGCTACCAACAGGGCAAAAGCAAAGGTTTTGTTGCAATAGCTTTTAACATTTGGGAACAGCTGTGCCATTCCTATGCCTTTTGTTAAGTCTGAGCTGTTGTCAATCAACAGTTGTGCCGGGATAAGAGAAAATTTGAACATAGTCGTAGTTGGCAGAATTTAATAATGAAGCAATAATGTTTTGTTGCAATTACTGTGAATAGACACTGATATCTTTTCCATAGAGATGTTTTCAACACATCCTCTAGAAATCCACGCAACTCCGTTATGTTCCATGGGCTTCTTCTGGTGTTGGCTTCAAAGTAGATACCTCACAGGTTTCAGTAGAAATTTTGCTTTTGAGCCCAAGGGAAAAAACAACAGTAGAGAGATCTGAAATGAAAAGGTTTTTTTCTTTTACTACATGTTTGAGAAAAGTACAGTGTGTGAGACGATAAAGGGCAGCATTTCCAAATTATCTAAGCATCATTGCAGCCTTAGTTCCATTTTCAAAGCAATGTAAGCACTTGGAGCCTAGAGGCTCCAGCAGGTTCAGATAATATTCTTATTGTAGTTTAAAATTGATAAAGTACTCTAGGTGCCTAATTCACACTAAGTCCAAGTGCTTTGATGCTCTCATAAGCCCTGCTAGATACCTCTCTGAATCAATACAAACCTGAAGTCTCCTGAAAATTGGACACTCGGTTTCACTAAAATGCAGTGGGATGTGAGTGCTAATGTCACTTCTAAAACAGCCTTTAAAATCCTAAGCCACATAGGGCCTGATTTTTAAAAGCATGAAGTCACTGACATGCAGAAATGGGTCAAGAGGAATTTTCTTAAAACCCTGAGGACCTCATGAGGTTTTCAGAGAGAGCACAAAAAAGGAAAAAGACAGCCAGTTTGCATATCAAATATCTCTCAAATAATAGATTCTTTACAGATATTCACTGAATAAAAAGGCGGATAACATCCATTCAGACAAACATTACTCCATCAAAGCATTAATATTTTTAGTTGCAAGAAGTGTTGACTTTTAAAACTATATAATGGTTGGACATGCAAGCAAATGTTACTTGTAGAAATATGTGTGGAGTAATCAGCTCCATCAAGTCTAACAAATACAGCTCCTAATCCCACACCAAAAATAATTTATTATGGTCTTCATGAGAGAGACACAGGATCTTAACTTAGGCTCACCCAGTGGCAGTGAATAGGTCCTGATTAGCACATCCCATTAGCAGTCAAGGGCATGTAGAAAACGTTGGAGAACAGGAGAACTGGGATTATTGCACTCATGAAGTACAGAGGTTGAATAATAAATTATTTCCTAATAAATTAAACAGTGGCAGACTATGGTCCCAGCTGCTGGTATGAGATGATCTTTGCCCTGTAACTGCAGGAATGGGCCCTGGCATGATAAGCCATGATAAGGAGCCCTGTCCCAAACAATTCCTGGACCCTGTTGGGGCAGGGAAGTGCAAGCCAGAGACCATTGCCAATAGGTGGTTTGGATTTGACCACCTTGCTTGGTAGGATTTGCTCTACTGACATGATCCAAGCTGTGCCACCTAGTTTGAAAGTTGAAGAATTTCTCTGGACCATTCATTTACTGCTGTAGGCATGACTAGAGTACAGCAAAGGATATTGTGTTCTGGGAGAGCAGGAAATGTGAGAGGGAGCTTCAACTATGGGACACAGCTGTGGGGACATCACTAGTTTTGCTGCCCACAGGCTTCCTTTTTCCATTAAGATTTAGCCTTAAAAACAATTTGACATCCTATTTTTTTCCAAGATCAAGAAGATGACATTCCGTGACAGTACAAAGTCAACAAACACTGTTAGAAATGTTTTTGTTTTGCTTGTCCCCATTTTTAGTCCATTCCCCTTGCTAGCAATGTGTTGCTGGAGTACTGCATTACCTCCTTCAGGTTTTGTTAGATGGCATAAACAAGCAATGTCACCAAGCCTGTTTTCATGGCCAAAGATGCTACACCCAGCATGTACTGCAGAATTCTCCTAAAAGGAGAAAGGCAAAGTAGTGACTCTGGAGAAGCATGCATTCAGAAAAACTCATGTGCTGCTGTGATAAAGTTATAAAATTCTCTGTTTTCAATAAGGTAAGAGCAGAAAGGCACCAGTTCTGGCAATGTCTGTCTATTTTGCCTTTTCTCTGGAAATTCAGTAAAAAGATTTAAAAAACTTTTACCACATATAAGTGTCCTCTAATAGTTTTTGTCTGCACCTCAATAGCAAATTGATTTGCTACTTAGTTGTAGCAATGGTCAGTATCATGTACGTGGAAAACAGAGGGCAAGAAGGCCTCAAGTTTACAACTGGTGAAAATTTAGTTCAGTTTAATTATCACTATATTCAAACCAATAGAATAATGTTAATGCCCGTGTCTTTCACAAAAGTGTCCCATGCATGTGCATAGATACCTTTTTCCCACTCTGCCTTAGAGAAAATGCAGGCTGCTTTTGGTGGCTTCAGTGAAGTAGTTTGGCAGACCTGACTCCCAGTCAGCACAAGACTAATTTGCAGTAATTTCCGGTCACTGTTTGGTGCTCTGATAGGGTGGAACTGGAAACAGAGGAATGAACCTTCTAGGGAAGTAGAGGATAAGCAAGTAGAGCATCAAAGGAGGGGCACAGTACCCCCTGTGCATTGCCCTCCTTACCTTCATCTGAACAGCTGAGAAAGAGGTCCCAGCCGTGGCTAAGATATCTTCATAAACTCAAAGATATGTGACACTATCAACTACACAGACACTTTGGTTTAGTAGATAAAGTTAGATCAATAGAAGAAAAAAGTTTCTATAGTTCCTATAGAGATAAAAGACAAATCTTCTGAATGTTTTAATCAGGGGCAAAAGTTCATTGGCCTGTGAGTAACTTTGTTACTCAAAACATATTTGAATTTATAGCGTTTGTGGTTGGACACAATTTAGCAGAGTGTATACTTCTACTTAGTCTGTACAGACTACAGAAAACTGACTAATAAGAACCTCATGTTGGGTATAATCCAAACCCTCATTTAAAGTTTTTTCCAGTGCAAGATTCACTTGAAGATCCACTGCATCTTCTTACTGATTAATATGGTGCCAAAATAATTTATGATGTCAGATTCATATGATGATAAAACTAAAGGGAGCTTCACTGGTAGTGTGTTACTATCACAGAGTCATTGCTTTGACCAGACGAACTCTAACACATCCTTGGTTTTTCTTCTCTAGCCTTTATCTGTAATGCTCAGACGTATATTCCTGTCATAGAGGAGGCTGCATGAAGGAATTCTATATTCTATATTCTGTCTAGAAATGTGCTGCAGAGAATCAGGGAATAAGCAAATTCTTTTCTGTGTAGTAACAACACATTTGATAAACAATATCCCTGAGTGATATTAGAAGGTATACTAATGGGGCGGGAGGAGCAACCAAAATAAAACAATCTGGGTTGTCCAAGTAATCTTATCTGTGGGAAAAAAAGCTGTTCTTGATCCCAAATTTTCAGAGTAACTTGGCCATGATCAGTGAGCTGAAGACACCAACTGCATGTCTAAGAGCTGGAGAAGGCAGGAGAACAAGTGCTTGTCTTAAATGGCTGATCTCCAGCTTCCAAGTGAGCATCCCCCTTTTCCTGGTCTTCTCACTCTCTGTTTTTTCCAAGACAGCCAAATGTTTTCCTAAATCCCATAGGGAGCTATGGTTGGCTCTCAGTATGAGTTTCATACAATAAACGTTATAATGAAGGATGTTATGGTCCAGTCTCCTTTTAATTTGTTGACACAAATTGGATACACAAGGCTCACCCTTTTTTTATATCCAGAATTTCTCCTATTTATTTTATATAGTCCCTTTCATAAGCTTATGAGACTCATATTAAAACAATTCAAGTTTCTTTCCCTGTACAACCATTTCAGAACTCTAATCCTCAGATGTTTCACTATCTTCCTGTAATTTTAAGTCTAAATTTATTCATGCCCCATTTATAACCAATATACAGTCTTCTATTATATTGTTAAACTTATGAACCATTTACATGAATTCAGTAATTGAAATATATATATTTTGATTGTATGTGTTACAGATATATAGTTCAGTTCAGCAGGTTGCTTATGAGAATAATTTGTAACTCTTTATAACAAGTTTGATTGATGTGTACTTAAAGCCATTAAGGATAACAGCATCTCCACCTGTCTCCAACATGCTTGTAACTTCTATCAACTATTTATAAACATTTATATATTATATATCATCAGCATACAGCTTATTTGTGAAATAATTAATGTCATTTCATGATAAGTGTCCTGGGATAAGTAAGTAACACTAAGGCAATGGGGAAATCTTCCTTTATTTTTTAATCATGTCTTAAATGTGCACTTAGATTTTAATACAGTAAATTCCTTACTGTGGTAATAAAACCAGCATTAGAAACACCTCTGTGTGCATGGATGCTCTTTGGAGGTTTGGCTCCCTGACAATTAACAGAACAAGGAGGACCAAAACACCTAATTCAGCAGCTGTTTGCAATGGTGCTGCTTCTGTTGTTTCTATAATGACACAAAACAATTACCTTGTTTTTCCAATGCGCTGCAATTTGTATAGACCTTTGTACTTTTGCACAGAGCAGAACAATGTTTTTCATCTCATAACGTCATATTATGCTGGATTTGTAAAGTTAAAAAGCTTATGCAAGCAGTGGGGAGTCTGTACCTGAGTTATTTAATGCAAAGGAAGTTTTTCAGTTCTCTTCTACCATGAGGTTAGGTTTATTCTATTTTGTGTGATACTTGAACTGTTGAATATTTGGATGCTGATGTTAACATAAAACAAAAATGCTTATCCAGAACTGAGTATTTTTAGCTCTAATGTGAGGTGTTTAAAATACTGAAAAAAACCTATCCAGCTTTATCCTTGTTATGCACATATTTAGGATTTGAATTAGTACCTTGAAAACAGTGTAAAATTAACTTCTGGAAAGTAGATATTAAAATTCTGCATTTTGGACATTTTAATTTTGACATTTAAGATTATTTTTTACCATGCATGATTTTAAATATGCTTTCACTTTTAAGATGGTTTTTCAGATACTTCCTTATTCTGAGCAGTAAATCAATAAGACAGACATAGTGTCTAGGCACAAATCTCCATTCCCAAAATAATGAGATCTGGAATAGAGGTATTTTTATTTTTCAGAGCAAAAAGAAATGCATCATGTTTTAAAAATACCAGTTTCAGTAGGGTAATAGCAAAAAAAAAAAAAAGATAAATGAGTCATTTGGCATTAGAAATGAGATAATGTAGATTCTGCAAACTTAGAAATTTGAGGATTCAGGTAGAAGAAAATGCCAAATAAGGGATGCAACTGTTAAAAGTAAGCAGGGAAATAAGTAAATAAATACTGCTACTAAAATCAAAAGAAAATGTTAAACACCATTTGATATACCTTGATTAACATAATGTACATTCGTCTTTTCTCAAAAGAGCACATGTACCTAAGAATTTGCGGTTTTCATACCCCTTGGCCACACATTTGCTTGTGTATAAAAAATGTTATTTTCCAGAAGACTGAACTCTATTCTAATCTTTTATCTGGATGTTGCATTAAAAGATTCCTTCCCCTTGGCCCATCAGTTTGACGATGTGATAAATTTAGCTGTTACGCAAATGTCAAACAATGCATGCAATCCTTTTTTTTTTTTTTTAAGGAAGATAGAAATGAATAAATCTGTATTTTGTGGCTCAGGCTTATCTTCTGTTCAGTGTAGTAATCCATTTTACATTTTTACATTAGCAATCGTTCATATCCAGAACATAAAACATGTTGGAGTGACAAGCCATACAAATACATCTGATATCTACTATTATTACCTTGAAATGCTGTACAATGGATATTTTGGTTCCATAGTGTTGCACTGACATGGGTAAGAAAAACACCAGTAAAAATGATAAGAAAAATGATCTGGTTTCTATGTAGCAAGCTACCTTCTGCAGTGCTTTTAAGAAGAGAAAGAAAAATGCAAGAAGGTGATTTTGGTGATGAGACCTATACTATTGGTGTGCCTGGGAGCATTCCTGGGCAGTGGGCAGAAAGGCCTCTGCTAGTGAACTGTTATAACTTCCCTGACCCAAGCTGGTGTGGCCCAGCCAGCACCCTTCCCAGCAGTATGCCAGCATGGTTTGCCACTAAAATGGTCCAGACACCATTCCCAGCAGTCAGTTTTCATGCAGCCAGGGCCACGGTGGAGGTGAGAGGGCTTTGCTGGTGAGGATGCAAGCTTTCTGCACCAGCTGCCTTTGGTGCTGGCAACTTTCCAGGGCTTGCTTGATTTATTAGTATAGGCATAAGAGCTAAATGTGCCTGTCTTACTGTGGTGGCACCAAGGAGCTTTAATGAAGTTGTGCACCCATTTTGTGCCAGTTGATTGGAAATGATAATTGACAGGTCAGTGTAAGAAGGCTCAGTTAATACAAATTTCCTACCTTACTCCCTGTGATTCAGTTATATCCAAAAAAGGGGAATTAATGTACTTCATCAGCATGCTATAAAATACTTTTATTAATATTTGTGACATCACCATGACAAGCAGCCCAGAAAAGAGATAGTTGACAATACTGCTAAACTAGAATGAGAGCTGTGTTTTCTTGTAACACAGACATGAGCCACACGGTGAGAACAACACAAAATACGGAATAGCTGTTTGCTCTGTGACCACTGTCCCCGCTGTGGGTTGAAAAAAATAGGGATCTCATCAGAAACCAGAGTATTTGATTACACAACTGTGCAGTTAATGCCAGTAATCTGATGCATAGACACAAGGGGTCCAAGTGAAGGTTGCCCAAGGAGTCTTAATGCCAGTATGTCCTAAGAGGGAGTGTTCAACTTTGAAACCTGAACTCGGTGTGTGTGCGTGTGTGTGTGTGTTTGGAGAGAAAAAAGGTTTCCGGTTTTAACAAACACAGATCTTTCCACAGAGGATGAAAGTTTCTGTAATAATCATATGCCAGTCAACAGTAATTAAGAAAAGTTGGTGCTGTGGCGAAGCTCGTTACTTGTATAGTGCCTTCATTAGAATTGCACAGCAAGTGGGAGTACCTGGCTCTCTGTAGGCTCACAGCTCTCTGTAGTACCAGTCCTAATAAGATGTGCAAATATGTTCCTTGTTCATTTATTGTTAGCAAATTGCATGAGTGTCATTCAGCAGGTTGAGCACTTTGTAGCAGCGCGACATCTGTTCTTTTCTTCTGAAGAGGTCCAAAGGGAACAAGCAGTCTTGTCCCCAGACAGGTTTGGCAAGGCTGCTGTTTTCATAACAGCTGCAAATATATTACCTCTGTATCCAGGAAGATTTTGAGAAATGCTCTTAGATGGAAGGACAAATCATGAGGTGAAATGTGGATTTATGAAAGGAATGCCTTTCATAATATAGTGGGTATCATACACTTATCTTGGTGGACAAAGAAAGCAGAAAAATTGTAGCTATTAACATACAGTAATAATTAGTTGAAACTATTGTTCCTGGAGTTCTAAATACGGCTTTACTATAGCTATCTTAATAAAAATTGAGCTTCAGCTTCATTGATATCACAGTGACATAAATAGATCTTTTTTGTGTGTAAGTGCTATTGTTGTATTGTTGCAAATATTTTGCTCTGTTATGTCTCATGACATTACAAACATGGTTTATTAGGTGGGCAACTTCACTGTTTCTTTCCAATGGATTTGGTTCTGCTGAACCTTATATCTCTAGATCATTAAACTAGTAATATCAATATCCTCTAATGTATAATTCAGCAAATGCTACAAATATGTATAACTTTTATCAGAATGTAGACATTCAGAGTCATGCATTCATACTTCTATCCTTTCAGCCTTCCTATTTTAACCAGCTGCCTTCACACCTCAGAAAATAAAGAAAAGAGGACTTTTTAGGTCATATTTAAAATAAATTCTAAGAATATTAACTTTTAGTTCTCATAAGAAAAGGATATTTCCTCTGTGAAGCAGTAACACCGTAAGGTGACTTCACCTATCTACAACTTGGAAAAAATTTATCCCATATGTGATGTAGATGGGTCTAGATTTCACTGCATTCAGTTTGGGTTTAGGTGTTTTATGGTTACATATATACAATGATCATCATCTTCTTTGCACCTCAAATACCACATATCATAGGGAAAATATGTTATAGAGGGCTATATGTCTCAATGTAATGTTAATAATTTCATGGATGCTGGCTCAGCACTTACCAGCAAGTACAGTAACAGGAGTGCTTACTGTAGGCTGTAAATGTTTTCCCATGCTCAGATGCTCTGGCAGTTAGCAGTGGGAAGCCAGCGGTTTGAGAAGTCAAGGCTAGGATCAAATAATGCTCACAGATTGAGGCATAGGGTGGAAGAATATCATCAGAGCAGGCTGTCTTCAGGAGCATGTACTCTCCTCATTAAGGACTGATCTGAAACACACTGAAAGCAATAGAAAAACTTCTGATACATCCATAAATCCCCTAATATCGAATATAAAAGGTAAAAGACATTAGAGTCTAGGCAACAATGCTGAGACGTTCCTAGGAATCATCTCTCTCACTCCGTGGCTTGCCCCTTCTGGTAACTGGGTTGGCAAAAATGGTGCTTGACTCCTTGTAGACCTACAGATACAATGGGGCTCATAACAGTTTCCAGTGCAGTCAGGTTGTGCCTCACCATGTTTTAGTAAATATTAAATTATTACAACATGGCCTAAACTTTTAGAATTTGTACACCATATTATCAGCAGGACTGCCAACTTCAAAATTTGTATCAAGGCAAGGTGAAAAGTATGAATATCACTTTTGTCTTAACTATCGTTTTTGGCTTTGGACTGCTCCAGAGAGCACAAAAGCAGTGCTAGGTCTCAGTACTCATCTCTTTCATAGATTGCCCATCCTAAATCACAGAAGCTCAAAATCAGATTTCTCTTTTCTGTGTTGCAAGTGTAGGTTTCACTAACACATCAGTTGGAGCCTGCTCCAGCTATGCTATTCCAGCTTGATAGCTGCCAACGGGGATGGGGAATGGCAGCCAGGAATGTGGTATTTTCACTGGATTCCAACTTCACTTTGTATAATTTTCCAGCTGCAGTAAACCCATCAAATTATACCCTAAGAAGTACTGCTAAATTAGGAATGTATATGCATTTAGAAAATGGTTTATTCTTTTACGTTTCCTCAGCCATAATGTTTAATGTTGCATAATATGTTTTCTAATAAAGTTCAGATAGTAAAAAAGACTGGATCACACATTGAAAACTCCAACAGGAAGTGTGATACTTTGGTTTTACCTTCGTTTAATGCCACCTGCTTGTGAGATAAAGAATTGATTTTAAATTCTGAGCAAATATTCAAGGCACCTTATTTTAGAATCCAGACTTTTTAGTGGTCCATACCCATTGACAGTTCTTCACATTTTTCTTCTGAATCTTAATTTCTTTTCTTTAAAATCTAGATAGACAGCCTTTGACAGGCTGCCCTTTAGTAGATTCTCATATATAAGTTTATGCTGTCCTGGAAGTGAATTTTCTTTTGCCTTTTAAATCACAGCCTAGAACAAAAAGTATGTATTTTCAGAAGTGGTTCATTAACTATCTTGTAATGTTTCACTGACTGACAGCTTAAACAGTGAAATTTTATAGAGTACATTAATATTATCAGAATACTGTGGGTACAGCTGATGCTCTGCAAAAATATTATCAGGATTATTATTTATTACAATTATAGTTAGGATTTTCATTAGGATAGTAAACAAGATTAATGCTGATTATGACTGCAGCAAAACCAGCTTTGCAGTTGATATATACAAATACTTTGTAGTGTGTAGAGCTTTTGTGAAAAAACAGAACAGGCAAAAATATTTTAGCGAATTTATTTCAGAAGATGAGATTAAAAAAAAAAAACAAACAAGAAGATCCAGATGTTTGAGAATAATTGGAATATTGAGTTTAGTTCTGGGTATCTCATCATAGACATTAGCTATCTTTCTAATACTTACACATATTTCTTAGGAGACAACAGTTTAGGCATTGATTTAGAGCAGGTCTGTATTCTCATTAAATGGCCACATCTGTGCTTTGGCTGCAAGTGAATGTGCAGTTGGGACATCATTGAAAAATTATGCAAACAAACATTACTCGTGTTTAAATTCCAGTGAGTCTTAGCTGACCTCTGTTTCAATTTTATTCTATCCCATTTTTATTCTGGAGTCACTTTTTACACCAAAAAATCCACTTGATTCTACACTAATGCTTTTCAGTTGTAGGTTTCATATATCTAATGATATTTTTCTTCAAAAATTCAAATTTATCAACTTGTCATCAATTTCTATAAAACATAGAGAAACACGCAAGAGCGATTCTCTTGCATAAGTTTCATTTTGGTGCTTTATGTAAAATACAGACAATGTACAGACAGTGTAACTTGCAAAAATATTAAGATAACCTTTCTATCTAAGGTAGGTCCAATGGAACTTAATGTTTACCATAGTAAGTAAATACTTAGTATAGCAATATTAATCTAATATTAATATAGTACTAGAATAGTAATATAGTAATATTTACTATATTAAGTAAATAAGTGGGGCAAACATAGAAATTTAATTCTATTGAGCTGTCTGTGGCTGATGTTTTCCACTATACTTTTAGCAGTAGCAGTATGAAAATACTGAATTTGGGAAAAAATGTCTTTCTTATTTGAGGAAGACATAAGATTTACAAAGTAGATTGTCTCTGTTACTAATATAATACCCATCGTGTATTCAACTGTTATTAAAATAAGCATGCACCCAGTCTGGATAAGACCACTGCTGTTGTTACATACAGCCCTTTTTCCACTATAGTTCACTCAGTAGTTCAGCTATATGTAGCCATATACTAATTAAATTAAGATTTAATATTAACTGTTTTGTTGGTGCCTTATTTTTTGAGGATTGGTGGTAATATGGTGGTGCTTTCTCAAAATGTCACCAAGGTGCTAGGTGGTGCCAGGGGGGTACAGACGCAGTCACCCCAAGTTAAGCCTATCAATATCAACCCATATTTCTTATATGAAATATGGTTGATGGATGTTCCCACCCCAGTGGTGTTCACGAACATGTAAATTAAATAGCTATTCTCTCTCCAACTGTGGATCTACTTTCTTCTTAGCACAACAGTAACAAATTTAGTCTAGACAAATGGCGAAACAGTCACCGTAAAGTGAAGTAAAAATAGTGAAATATATTATTCAGCCCTTCATCAGCTTTTAGTGGAGAAGTCTTTAACTTTTAATTTTTGCATCATGTGATAACATGAGAACTAAATTCAGTTTCTTTTAATCAGATTGGAACACAATCATTTTTTACTTTCTCATATAGCATGATATGTTCATTATTCCTACTCAAAAAAAAAGACTCGTGTAAGATTTTCACTGCTTTTGCCATTAATCTAGAGGAGAAAATGAGACTTTGTAACAATGACTTGTAATACTGTTCCACCATGCTTTGAAGGTTGGCACGGAAAGCTGAACTCATCAGTGTAAGAGTTCAATCTGAAAGCTTGGTAGTTCAAGCCGAGAAACTCTTTTTAGTGTAATGGGAGTGACTAGAGACACGAACTAGGCAGAACATGTGATTCATGCTAGCAGGAATTGAAATAACTGAAGGTATCATAGGCTAATATGTTGGAAGTGCCAGACTTGCCTGATTAAATGTTTTCCCCCATCCTTTCAAAAATGTGTGTGCAGACATAGAAGCAAACCCAAAGATACTGCAAAAGGGTAAGCATTTAAAATTTTCTGTAGTTTTGATACTACCCATTCATATAAGCACAAAATTTAATAAATATTTATTGATAATTATTCATAATAAGGATATAGTTCTTAAAATACTAATATTAAATAATCAGCTACAAAGTTATTCTTAATGATGCCCTAAAAATGCCTTTAAGTCTGCATTATTCTAGTATTCAAATATCATCTAAATATTATTGAGTGATAAATCCCCTGTTGGGGCGTTTCCATACCTAAAGTAAACTCAAAGACTGGGATGGTGGTCTGCTGATGTTTTTTTGTTGACACATTGGTTAAAGAAGCATCTCCTTTGCAACATTACAAATCTGTTCAGAATAAGGGGAAAAGACATACTATAGAAATGTTTTAGCTCCATGAAGCCTCTAAGGCCTTCTTATTAAACTCTTAAACACAGCCTGTAAAGCTCCTGCTCCAACTCCCACTGAAGTTAGTGACGTTTTTCTACTGACTTCAGTGGCAGCCCATACTACAACTGCAGCTGTCAAAACAACTAGAAATCAGTCATGAGATCAGCCAGCACACAAGTATATATTAATCTTAGCAGAAATTATACTTTGGGCAGCTCTGAAAAGAAACCAAATTGACCTTATTGTTTCTGAAGAAATGCGTCTCCCACCGTACTGTGCTGCGGAGGAAGTGAGAGCTGTCAGGACTCTGTTTTGAGCACTTAGGCATGTCAATTGACACTAAAAATGTGAAACTAAAAATAATAATAAAAAACCTTACAGAGCCAGTAATTTGAACTCTATTTTTGTCTTCAAAAATAAATTAGTGCCCATTACATTTTTGAGCAGTCTCATAAGAGGTAACAATACCAGTTAGAATTGGTCAAGAACACTGAATAACTAAAAATTGGTCACACAATTAATGATAGGCCCAATACTAAGTATAGTTACCTAAGTGTAGTTGCTGCTTATTCTGTATATTGTTTCAAGGGTGATTATCTCTTTACTCTGTAATCAGGGCCTTTTTTGCAATGTGGTCCTTGCAAGGCAAGTGTGCTTGTGCCTGAACTGACACGTTTCACTGATTTCAGCTAGGTGCTAATACACTTTGTGAAGTGAACCAGAAAATGAACTGAATTTTGCTTTCACAGTCAGACCTCCGTACCCATACAATTTATTTTTTGTTACTGAGGTAAAAATAAAAAATCATTTTTAATACTCTATAAGCTTCAGAGCAGTATTAGTTTTAAAGTAATTTTCCTGGAAGGGCTGTGTGGCAATAAAAGAAAGTGTGCAAACTAAAAAAAAGTCCCTACTCTTGCTTCCTTTCACTCCCAATGGCTTCTGAAACCAATTTCCTACTGCCACTGTTCTGTGAACTACTTAAACCCATGCATTATTTAAGGCCCATCTACTGGGTTTTCAAAGCAGATGAAGCTGAGGACACATGTTGCTGTAAAAAAGCCATTCTAGGACATTCCTGCCACCATCTCTATGCTCCCAACCACTTCCTTTCCCATATGCAAACCATAGTGTGTTGCCTCTTTTATTCCACTGCCACGTGTGGGACAAAGGGATGAAAAGAGCAAGAAGGAACTTCTTAAGCCAGCTTTGTGACCAAAACCAGTGTATCAGGGCACTATGGTCTTTCAGATGTTATATATATTTAATGTTCATATCAAGATGCTCAATATCAATCCAGAGAATTCAAAAGCATCTCCTAAAAAGAGTCAAATAATCAAATCTGCAGTCTAGGGTTTCAGGATGTGTGCAGACACTGCCATGCCAAATCAGAAGGCTCAGTTTGAGTAAAGTAATATTTGCGATGAAGTTCCTCAGCATGTTCCAAAGTTTACACAGTTTTTAAAAAATATGAGCATGATATTCAGCAGTTGAAGTTTGGCAGCTCCTGTAGAAAACATAACTTTGTTTTAAATTTGATTTTAACTGAATATTTTTGTTTCTTTTTTACTTTCCTCTGATACTGTGGAAAAACGAGAGAAAGCATCGTGTTGCAAAGGTCTGGTTCCTCAAAAGGGAGGGATGGTGGGTGGTTGAGCATGCCCAAAATGGAAGAGGAATCTTCCTTGCTGTGCTGCTCATGGCATTAGGGTATGGAGCTCTGCTCTTGTGACCATCCCATGGGTACAGAGCTGAATCTTGCTGCCTATGCCCATGTCGCACTAGTGACTTGTACCCCACAGAGTGGCTTAAGCAAAGGGACAGACCACTTGAGAGTCTCCATCAGGTCAAAGCAGGAGACCAGCAGCAATTAATTCTGACAAGACAGGAACAGTTCTGGAAGTAAATAAAGTATTTTAAAGTAAGAAACTGTATGGATTACAAACAAATTAATTAGATGAAGTCTTGAGGGTTTTCCTTTGGACCTAAAATCTTATATTACAACTGTATTCCACTCAGCTGCCTAAATCCTACAGCAAAACTGCCTGAAGTTCTTAATAATGAGGTAACACAGAAATGTTAATGCTTAGCTGAATTTGAAACATTGAAAGCAAATAGTTCTTTTTGCTCTTTCAAGCATGTATTACTGCAGACCACTGAAGTATTAGTATTATTAGCATGAGTACTTAAATAATAAGCGTAAAGTAGAAAACCAAATGGAATGTAAAATTCCCATGAGTACCATTATGGAGAATAAAGTATGCTCTAGATTATCTGCTAAAATGCATCTTTTAAACTATAATTCCAGAGAATGTAGTACACAAATTAGCCATATATCTTAAGATAATGGATCTTAATGGGTTTACATTTTAAATAAACCACATTTCTGTATCAAGATTATTATGAATTTAACCTTGGTGTTACTGGTTAGCCATCAAGAGTTTGAAACAGAACATATCTGAAAGACTTTATCTGGACAGAGCAAGAATCAGAAAATTGGAATTTGCTGTCAAGAAGCTCCTATAAAGTGAATGGCTAGTGTGTGAGTGATAGACTTTGCATACTAGGTAGGATCTACAGTGGGAGAAATTTGTTTGAGGCTATTTTTTATGGATTTAATTATCAAGAACATTTATTAGCATAACTCCTAATACTCCATTTTTCACACATCTATACCCACTGGGAACAAGGACAGAGTGGATTTTCTCTGCAAAGGCTGTAGGAGCACTTTGTTAGCAGTTAACCTATATTAGCCACCTTCTCTAGGAGAGAATAAAAAGCCTTTAAAGGGATTCCTTCCTTCAGATGTGCCCATTGATGAATTTGGTGGGAGCTCAGTACCTCTTCCTATTTTAGAATATCCCCTTCCGGTAGTCTGCAATCCCTGGCCCATGGCCAACTGATAACCTACCCATGGAGTGCAAGGATCAAGTAATTCCGAACTACATTTTATTTGAAACAGGCAGTTTAGCTCTCATCAGGTGAATTAATTTGGGGGTATATTTTTTTCCAATGCCCATACTGGCAGCAGTTTTCCTGGAACTCTTAAAGACCCTGTGACAACTACTGTAATCTGCAAGGTGGTCTGGATTTTCTCACTGGACAGAAATTGGTACCTGAGAATAAATGTTATATCCACTTCTGCTTTTTTTTTCTTCTTTTATTTATTTTGGTAGTGTCTGTCTCTTAGCAGCCACAGTTGCAACCTGTGATCATGCCTTATTTCAAGAGTGCTGTCCTCAGTTTCTCTAGTTGTCTGGCGCAGCAGATTTCCTTGGTGAGCAGACATATGCTTATGGCTGTATTAATTGGATGCAGTTGTGAATTTTTCCTTCAATTGCAAGCTGTGAACTGTGGTCTTCCAAGGAGAGGAAAAACTTCTATAATGGGAAAGTATTTTTAATTTTACTTAACTCGATTTGCTTTCTTATTTTTGTTGGTTCGTTTTACTTTAAGGCAAAGAAAGGCTTTAATAAGTCTGAATTGATCACAATAGTCCATCAGCTGATGCTGAAAACACCCTTTATGGCTCTGATATGTAAGACAAAATAATTATTTGACAACTGACACAGTTTGTGTTCCTAATATCCATTAAAACCAGTAGTTGGCTTGAAGAGAAAAGACTTGAAATCATGGAAATGCAATTCATTTCTGATAATTCTCAATGAAAGTATATCATTTGTCAATTATGTTTTAAACTGGTTTATGTCATATTCTATCTCTTTAATGTATATTACCACTTAGCAGCATTGTGTAATGTTCCCTGTTAATATCCAGCCTTTTTGCCCAGTTATAGTGTAATTTATTCAAACTCTGGCATGTAAAGTTTGGCAAGGCAGCCTGTGTTGCAGCTGTTGCTGTTTTCTCCATATAAAATCTGTACAAGTTTTTTGATTTTTTTTTTTTCCTATTATCACACATTGGTTTTCACAACTTTGAAATAATAGTGCTGTGAAGTGCATGAGAAATTCAGTGTATAGCTTTGAGTTTCATGTAAAAATGTAACTCTGCATTTAGGGAATAGAAGTGAGAATAGCACCCGCACCAGCTGAGGAGTCTACTTGGCCTGTCTTGAACAGGATCCTCCAGGTTGGCTTCTGTTTTGTAGGAAAACTGCGTCCACCTGGGAATTTAGCAACAGGAGACAAGGAGATACACTGATGGTAGGAGCTTTAAAGAGTATTCACCAATGTAAGCAACATTGTGCAACACTTTTCTACATTTTAATTGGAGTGCTTTTCTTGTGAAAGACATTTGGAAAACAGTCTGCTCTCCATTCATGTTTTTTTTATAAAATTGGTTGAAAGCAATAGTTTCAAAAATAAGCAGTAAAACTTTCACTTAAAAATTGGAGATCTCCTAAAAATAAATACCTTTTCAAAATTAAATATATGCACCTTTTTTTAATATGTCTATTTGTAAATATTGATATAGCATCTGGAAGCCCGTTGGAAGGAGCTCTTTCCAGTTTTCATGTGAGTAAGAACCCAGAAGACAGGATATGACTTCTCATGTTCAGACCTTTCAGCAGAAATTAATCTGTGAAGAAGCTTACATGCAGAAAAAGGTAGATCCTGAAGCTGAAGCCAAGAGCTGGATCAGACCCCAGGCTGTTCCTTCAGAAAAAGAACTTTTAAAAGATGAATACCTCTCTACTTTCTTAATTGATGTCAGCAAAACTGGTGGTGGTCTGGTAAAATGGTGAAATATAGTATCAGCTCTGTGTGATAGTAAGCAGCAATGTAGATGACATAATTCCCCACTGAATTGTAGAGCCTAAATCAATTAGTTTAAGAATATGAAGCATGTTAGACTGCAGAAAAAAGCAAAGCCACAGCAGAGGGTAACAAATCTGCTGCTGTCATTCTCTGGCTACATCAGCCTTCATGAAAGAGAGGTTACACAAAATCTTTTCTCTTCAGGAAAAAAAAAAAAACCTGATCAGTAGAAGCTTATTTTGTAACTTAATCCTTCAAAAAGTGCTTCTGAAGCCTAGAGTATATTTTTCTGGGAGCTGCTGTCTTGTTTTGTGGATACAGCACATTTACAGGCTTGCTCCTGTCACCTAAACATATTAGATTTCCAGACTGAACTATTGTTCAGTGGTATCCCTTCAGAAGGTGAAAGATGCAGAATGAATACCAGTTTTTTTCTTACATTGTAGTTACTTGTTATAATTTAAAAAAAAAAAAAAAAGGAAGGAGACAAAACAAACATGCGCTGCAATATAGTTGACACACGGTAATTGAAATGAAAATTCGTAGAATTATGATTAAATATATGTCTAGCTTTAGGTAAACTAACTGAAGTCATAATAAGCCGTTATCCATATTATTTTATTTAAGAGAAAATATTCTAATGGATTTATTTATTAATAGAAGAATATATACTTTCATAAACATATACTTTGTTACCAATATAATACCCACTATATGATACCATTGCATGAGTATTTCTACTCTTAAGAAGTTTAAATTATTAGCAACTCGACAATTTTAAAGTAGATCTTGAAGTAGCTTTATATTTTTGATATATATTTGTTTCTGTTTGGGAGACATAGTTACTTGAACAGAGTTTGCTGTAACTTGGCTTCTTGTATAGGTGATGGTTGGGTATCCCAGAGAGATGGAAAACAAAGGGTGGTGGATGATGAAAACAGCTGATATAATTTCAAGATCTCATGATGATACTTGGGCTTCCTAATACCAATGCACACAGAAAAGAAAAAGGAAAGGTGTGCTCTTTGAAGTAAATGGCAGAGCACAAGTGTAACTAGATCTTCTCTCTCCATTTCTTCAGGTAAAAGGCCAAAGAACAGGAGAAAAACATAAAGCTGGAACCAAAAGAACCTGTTATTTTCTTTCAGTGCATTTAGTGATGAAAGCAAGTCGCTATGTCATTAGCAAGCCATAGTTGAGTGTTTGCAGTCTGTAAGGGGTGCATACGCCCTGCTAAAGCCTGATGACAAGATAAAGCATCTTTATATTGCTCTGTAATAAAACCTCCTTATCATTCCCCAATAATTTTTAAATTATATGGTTTCTGTCCACCCTTTATTCCATTTACTCTCTAATTTGGGGTTACATAAATGTCGTAGGCTTGCATTGCCTTTCAAACTATACCTCGGTCTGCTTACAACCTGTCAGAAAATGAGATAGGAAGAGCGTCCCATAAGCTTCAAAGTAGAAAATATATCCCACAGTGCAGGAGGATGGAAGGGGTTGGTGGGGCAGCCTGTGGTGTGTTCACCCCCACGGGGGCAG
The DNA here is from genome assembly GCF_031877795.1 of Strix aluco. Taxonomy (NCBI): domain Eukaryota; kingdom Metazoa; phylum Chordata; class Aves; order Strigiformes; family Strigidae; genus Strix; species Strix aluco. Next base: position 98,457,167 of record NC_133933.1, on the reverse strand, counting down.
GCAGAGCAGTAGGCAGCAGGAGATTCTGCTTGGTTAGCCAGAAACTGCTTCACTGAGCATCTGTGCACCCTAAATGTGTTAATTGCTTTATATGGAAAGAGAAATGCATAATTTATGAAAAATGTAATATTAGAAAACAGCCAAACTGCCTTCTATAAAAACCTTGGCATAATTGTTGTAAGGAGCACTTTATTTTCTTAAAGGATTAGACCCAAAGTGTTAATACCAGTGAGATTAGACAGAATAACAGGAAGAATGGCTCCATTCTGCTTTATATCTCTTTTAAAAAAAATTAAGGTACTATATGTCAAATGACAAATATAACAGGAGAAATAAAGCACAATACAATAATAGACTGCATTTATTTATAATTATTATAAATCAGAGAGATTGTGGATGAAAATCTGTTTTTTAAAAAAATTGTCCTTGCTGTTCTGTGAACTGAAATCCTTACCCACAGGAATATGCTGGACAAAATGTATACTTCGTATGTTTGGCACTTATTATGTATTTTCATTGCATCAAAGGACATTGTGAGTTCCAATTTGTAGAAAGTACAAAAACAAGAAAGTGAAAGTTGTTACTGTATCTATAAATGTAGCATGCAGAGGCATCATTCCAGTTTACCAAGAGCAGCATGGTACGAGCAGGGGTCAGGGCAGGGCCAGCAGCCAGGGCCTGTCCCACCACCCCAGCCAGTAGCAGGGCAGCTGGGGGGCACCGGATGAGCCCCAGTCCCGGGGCATCGGGCACCTCCCCAGGGGCAAGGCCCGGGTATCTACACTACCAAGACTGCTGCAGCGTGTGTACCTGTGCTGACAGGGCTACTCCCAAATGCCGTTTAGCTATGTTCTCATTATGTACCTAACATGACACACCACATTTCTGGAAAGTTAAGATTCCCCTGATTTTTCTTTTTATGCTATAATTGCTGAAAGCTACACAGGAAATTGTGGGGAAAGGTAGTAACTGCTCAAGGTGTTGCATGCAAGTCATGTAAATTCAACTGGAGACAGAAGAGTTGCTGTGTAAACCAAAGGGGCCACTTCATCAAAGCAAGATCAAGTGGTCTTTCAAGGAAGCAGTGGCTTCTTTCCCCTGAGAGCTGTTTTAAATTAAAGCAGAAAGGAAGTGTGGCTGGTGTGGACCTTCTTTAAAAAGGAAAGGACATGGGGAAGGTTTGAGTTAAGGAGTGCATTGTAGTTATTCTGTCATTTGGAAGAGAGAGAAACCAAGCCAGCTGACAGCCTTTCAATGACTTTGTTGCTTTTGTCATTGAAATTTCTCTCAGAAATACATTGGGTTTTGAAAACTTTCATTGGAAGAGCTTCTTTTGACTAGTCTCTCAAGCTTGTCTCCCCCTTGTTCCTGACAAGAGCTGCAGATCACAGCCTGCTGACTGTGCTGGGAAAGCAGTTTCTTCTGCCCTGGCTGTTGCATTTCATACAAAACTAGTCAATATTATTTTTGCTTGGAAGGAAGAGGTTCTGCTGCCTCCTGATTAAGGCAGTTACTGAAGGACTGACACCAAAGGAGCTGACCTATGCTTCTTATTGTGCCCTTGGTCAACAGAACATCTTTTGCTATTAGAGTACCATCAGAGGAGTTAATTCAGGACATATTCTGAAGGTAAACAAGGCAAGCATGAAGGTGTTTTAATGGAGCCTCATCTCCAAATGTACTTTATGAGAGGAGAGAAAAGGCATGATAATGCTGGGGAGAAAAGTTTAAGCAGTAGCAGGCCTGGTCCAGCAGATGTGCTGCAAAACGGAGAAATACAAATCTTAGTCCTGACAGGATGGGAATTTCATGGTCAGTGAACCAGAAGAGAGTATATTGTACCCAGAATGAATTTGCTCTCAGGATTTAGTCTATTTGAAAGTTAAGTGATGAAGGGCCAGGTTTGAAGTCGCTTATCTTCTCATTATTTCTGTAAACTGCAAATAAACCTGCATGATCAGATACTTGGAAGGCTGAAACAGCTTGCTGGAGGCATAAAGCAAAAAGCAAGCCATGTGACAGAGTGTAGGTTCTAAGAAATGATAGAAACCTGTTAAAAATCTTTCTATAAACTGGCAATAATCCTGTAATCTTTTACAAATATTTTGAAACTATGATGGTACCTAACCAGCCATTTGTTACTAGACCAAGGACTCAGAAATCACAGTTTCAGTCAAAATTCATACTTTTCTAACTCTGGCCCATTCACTTTTTTTTTTGTTGTTAAGCACAAACACAAATAAATGCACTTTTGCTTCTTCTACTTGACATTACTCTGCTGAACTGGCCCTTTGCTTTTAGCCCCAAAGACCAGTCTTGGCTTTGGTTTCTTTGTTTGCTTTAAACTCTGGAGGTGTTAACAGCTGTGCCTACTGAATCCAAAATCAGATGAAACGGAAAAGCACATATCAGAAGCATTTCTTTGTACAAGTCCTTGGAGAGCTATGAAGCAAGCACTATTTCTCAGCATCTGGAGAAGCTATTCGCATAGATAATTTTAGGGTCATGTAAAGCTCTAAAGTTTTATTCAGCTTTTATGGATCAAAGTAGTACTACTGGCAATGGTTATAGCTGATAAGCCAAATTAAAAAGCCTTTATTTAATCTTTGCTACTTAGCTGGCTTGTTTTGTCAGCCAGCATAAAACCGCCAAAACCTAAAAAACAATTTGGCCAATTAATGCTTAATTTCACCTCCTCCCCACCCCAAAGAAGAACTACACAGTGACTCTTAGAATCCATCTTCCTCCCATAAGCATTAAATATAAGCACCTTTTATAAGGAAATCTCTTTCTGAAGCGGTGGCTTCTGCCTGTTCTGGGGAGGTTGCTGGGAGCAGGAAGTCTCCTAACGACCACATGTGTCCTCTCGAGACTTCCCCAGCGCTTTCTGACCACAAGCATTCCAGTAGCCCAGTCACCATCTAATGAGAGTCAGGAAAACACTGCTAATTGATTTAATGAAGGATGTTGATTTACTTCAGATGAGAATCTGCTTCAATAAATCTAGAGCCACTTGAAAAAGCAAAGATATCAGATCATGTATTAGTTGTTTCATCTGAGATACGTATTTTAAGCACTTTTCTCCTCTCATTTGACGTTCTGGCTGCAGGGGATTGCTTCTGTGTTCTATAAACTCCTTTATCTTCTGAAGGTAGATGGTGGTGGTTAATCATCTCTGTGATTTATGTGGTTTGATATTAGTATGTTAATTTTATCCTCCTTAGATGGGTCATGCAGTATCTCAGTGCAAATCCCTTATTTTATAAGTCCAGGCTGTTCCAGTCATATCTCCAAAATATTCTCGGGGAGTGGGGATATGTGGTGGTTACATAGCTGTCACAATCATGGCCTTCTCATGCCTAGGCATCCTAGGAATGTGGAAGCCCCTGACTCAGGGAGGCCAAGTTCTGGTCTTAGATGAGATCTTGGGAAACATTTATAAATTCATTCCATGCATCTGTTGGATTATATCTTTCAGTATTCTCCAAGGATATTTTCCACTATCATGTCTTATCTTGAACAACTTCACATATCTTGCTTATGAAGATGTGTCTGGAGCTGAGATGTCACTTGGTACTGCTGGGGGCTGCTGGGCAACCTGGGCTGTAGTTGTCAAAGTGGGCAGCAGCATTAGTATCCTTATCCGTTCTTTGTCACTTGCTATAGGATCTGTGCATTAATATAACTTTCCCTATATCCTGTGCTGAATCCCACGGTGGTGGCAGACTGGTACTGACAAATCCCAATTCTTTCTGCCCCATGCTCCAAATTGGCTGCACAGAAGGCAGTGCTGGTCTAAAAGCCATGTGCCTGCATTGGTGAGATGTTGTGCTTGAGTGCATGGATCTCACCAAGAGGCAGCACATCTTACGGAAGGCACGCACTATGCCTATCCAACATATGGTTTGTAAACTGGAGCTAACCTGTGCTGTTGCCACTCACACTATTAGCAGAGGTGCCCAAGTCTAGCTGAAGGTACAGTCAGCTATAAGGGAAAGGGGTAAGCACACTCAAAGGTGAGGCAGAATTTCACAAAAAAAATGCTGTAAAATCTAAAATTTGGTGTAATATAATTTTTAACTTGGTCTTTCTTCTTTCTCATGTTGCTGGCTCTGCCATTGGTCTGCTGAAGGACTTTTCCAAAAGCCCTTCTTTTTCCTGGGTGCCGGTTCTTAACATTAAGTAAAATGACCCTCTGCATTATACTGACAGTCCATAAAGTCATTTGGGTTTCCCTAATGGAAAAGCCCTATATAAGATTTTTACTTTTTTTTTTTTTTTTTAATGGAAAAATCTGTCAAATATATTGCCAGGTTTATTCATTTAACTTTTGTGGCAAAGATAATGAAATTCATAGCTTACCTCCTGAATAAATTCTTTAGTTTAAATTGTGTTGATGCAGTAACATTGGTGCCAGTTCAACAAATTCCACATTCATTTTGACTTTAATTTAAATAAACATGGGCATAAAGTTAGGCTGAAAAGATGAGCTGTGCAATTTGGGATTATATGACTTGCCATTTTAACATCTATTCCCTAATTTTATTCTTGCTTTGGCTCTGCTATTGCTTCCAAAGAAAGTGAGAATACTATAATGGACAGTTAAGGACTGGCTGGAAATTGAGAATATTTCTGTTAAACTTAAGATATTTCTGTTAAACTTAAGTCAGGTAGTAGTTAGTTTATACTCTGACCGGTGGAATTCTTTCACAGAAGCTTCTTATTCTCTAAATATGAGTATTCCTGGGGAATGCATCTGAAGCCAGACATCTTAAATTTAATTTTCACTGGTTTAAGAATATAGGACTGTGTAGGCTCACTGGTGTCCCTGAGCCATTTCTCAGCTATTGCAGACACCATTGTCATATAACTAAGAAACAGAGGATTGACAGTGAGTATACGCAAGGAACAAATTTCACAGATCGATTAAGAGTAGATTAGTTAAGTGTATGTCGTACTTGTGCCATTGACCTGAAATATCGTACTCCGTACACCTTGACCCTTAACATGTTCTGAATGCCTGAAGCTGTGCAACTTGTCAAAAAAAGCATCATATTATCTGAGTGCCTGGAAAGCTGAGGATCACTGCATTGTATTCACAGAGCCTAACCTGTGGTTGATTTAAGCATTCATTTTCATAAAATAGCTCCTCCATGACCATCCTGTTGCCTTCATTAAGTGACATTTTCAACTATTTGTTACTCTTTTTGTGGATTCTGACTCAGATAGGAGTTACACCATGACTGAGGATTTCCAGTATGCTGTTTGCCAAAAAATATTCACATTATTGAAGAGAATTACCTCTTCTGGGAAGTTATTTCAAAGTCAACAACATAGCAGTGAACCCTGCTTACAGCAACTGGCTTTCATTTCTGTTTGCCCTTTTGTAACACTGTCAGGAGACCAAGGGCTAGGAAACACTTCAGTGCTCTAACCCAGCGCTTCCCAACAGAGGGTCCCTAGACACCCACCTGCCCATGCTCCTCTCACCAGTGACTCTTACAGCACTGGGTAGTTCCTACACTTTGGGACCTCTTGCTGCCTCCAGCTGTGAACTTGTGGTCCAGCAGGTATGAGTTGGTTGGCATAACAAGAGAATGAGCCTCGCTACCTTCCCTTCCCACTAGCACCACCTGGAACATGTTTTCTTACCTTCTGTGATAAAGTTATCACACTGTATATCCTTTCCACTTTGATCCTCTCAGACATGTAATTTAAGCTATCACAAGAGAGGACACAGTATGTATAAATGACAAGAGAAGTGTATGTCAGCCATAGGCTATATTAGGACGCTCATAATGTGATTGAGTACTCTGCTGCATTGGTATCTGCTGCAAATTATAACTATTTATGCTGAACAATTACTATGAAAAGCAAGGTCTATCAAGGTAAACAATAACTATAATATTTCTGTATATCATAGGGGCTTTAGCTTTAAATGGACTTTTATGCATGTTTGCCTTTCTAATCTTTAAAATTAGATGTATTCTGGTAATATTTTAAGTTTTCCTTGGAACAAATGTAATCTGTCCCCTTTCTAAATGTTATTTAAGATTTTCATTACATAATCAGTTGCTGAAATGATAATACTACAGGGATAATATCTGGTCAAACTAGTGGTAGATGTTAATAGACTACAGTCTACTTTCTAAGGATAAAGGTACGTAGGAGTGCAATTCACAGTGTGCTTATAATCTGGCTTCCAACCTTATGTTGCTACTAAGAATTGGATTTATTTGTTGATTGGGACTTTTGCCTAAAAGAAGGAAGGAATATGGCTTTTTCCCTTTTTTTTACTTTTTCTGTACAGTCAGAACTATTGCTTTACAGTCTTCAAGCAAAAGCAGGTGAACAATGGTTGGTTATAATGTACTAAACGTTGAATAATCGTATTGTCTCAGGTGTGTTTTTATAAAGTTCTTGATGATGTTTTTTAAAAATCTGCACAAAATCCCTTTCCCATTTATTTATTGTGTCTTCACAGGATCAACACACGGATTTCATAGTCACCAGAGTATTAGCAGTTTATATGGCAAAATAAGTACATGTCTGTTGGGATTCATAATTTCAATTCATTGAACAATTTGCCAACAAAAGATGGTGTTCACCCTGAAGGTCAGCATAATGTTCTGTTCCGTATTAGCCATTTTATCAAAACTACCCTTGATGTAAATCTAATTGATGACCAATTCTGAAATTTTAATGTTACCCAAAAAGGCTGCGTACATAACAATGTCACGTTCTGCCCCGGATATGTTTGTGAAACTCCCACTGACAACAGTGGGAGTTCTGCACGTAGAACATGGGACAGAGGCTGGCCCTTGATCTTTAAACCATTAATACTTAAAAATGAAAAAAAAAAAAAAGGCAGCATTCCAAATCCTGAGTTTCTTATTGCAAGTTTCACTTAGGCTAAACCTTCACTGTGGGTCCCCATATTTTGGTTTGAGAGAGAACTTCACAAAATACTTGCTAGCTGACGGAGTGTTGCTGCTGGGTGCTTGGTATTTATCCTGTCTGCTTCTGGAATGACTTTAAGTAGGAAAAGCTTAGACAATTTACTTGTCTGAGTGACTTGAGACCTATTCTAAACTCCTCTTTAAAAATTAGACACTGAAAGGCTGTGTGCTACTAAATATCCAAGTCATCCTTTAGTACTGCTTAAACTGCTAAGTAATGTGTCATTTTAAATGTTAACCCTACTTCTCATTTTAAGCATTTTGGGGATCTTTGTTTACAAATACTGGTCAAAGCAACAGTTATTACTTCTGCTACAATCTTGCATTACATTTACTGCTTTACCGGAAAATTGTGTTACTAAAAGGAGTTCCAATTGAGCACAGATCTAGAAAAAAATTGTAGCAATACCCTCTGCCCCCCAAAAGAGTTTAGTCTAGACAGTCTAGACAAAACTCTAAAAGATGGGATTGTACAGGATCAGGGATAAACATAAAATTTTAAAAGGAAACCAGAGAGCTGACATCGTAGCAAAGATACAAAGACAGGATCTGAGAGGTCAGGGAGCTGTATCAAGCCTGGTTGCACAGATCTTTTTGACTGCTCTGTCTTTCTTTGCTGTCCTCTGTTTAGCCATCAGCTGAATGATACCAGAGTACATCAGGCTTTATTAGCAATGTTCAGAAAAGAGTTTAAATTGTATGGAACAGAAAAATCACTGGATATATTCCAGTAACATGAACACCTACACTGCAAATATAGGTATATTTGGAAGAGAAGAAGAAAAACCAAGAACTTGGAAACTTTCAAATCTGTTGTGGCACAGAAAAAAATATATGGGTTATAAAATTGATTATACTCTCTCTGGAAGCAAAGAAGTATTTAAAAAATTACAGCATCTAGTAAAAATATTATAACATATTCTTATTTTCCATTAGTTGTATTTATGAGGATTTCCTGTGAAGATTGTTTTCTGTAATATAAATTATGTCCTGTAAGATACACATTTACTCCCTGCTATTTTTCAGACTCAGGAACATTAAACATCAACAAACAATTCCTTCCATCTCTCAGTCTTCCTAGTAGATAATAGCAATACTGACAAGAATAGTCTTCATTAACAGATACTCATACTGAATTACATCCTCAGGCTACTGTCTGGTTTTAGACATGCAAGCTTTTCCCAGAAGCCCAAGCTTGTTTCTGTACTTCGTATATTTTTTAAATGAGAAGGGACAGACAGGAACAAATGTAGTAAGTTCTGTGTCTGACTGCTAAATCTGCCGTTTGTCAGAAATCTGTTTTGCAACGATTAATCAACAGTAAAGGACAAGAGTGTAGTGCCATTTTATGGTTCCTGGGCTTCTGATTTTGAATAATTGTAATATGATAGAAAAACTGCATAGTTATAGTAGAGATAGGCTTTAGAATTGAATTACCCTTAAAATCAAAGCATGAGTACGTTCAGGTGAGTAACTGGAAGTGCATATATAGGTACATTTTAGGCTAGCATTTTACAGTTCTTTTAGTATTCATCTCAGTACAACTGTGCATCTTGTGTGTTTCTTTGTTATAGTTCTTTCTGGTAAATTTTTTTTCGATTCAGTGGTGCTTCTGACATACAAAATCAAATTTCTCTTTCCTTAACAAATTTCTATGCAATCCATTTGTATCTAGTAGTACACCAAATGAAAGAGAACCTTATGCTTGATTTTAGGCTTTCTAATTGCTGGTGAGGGGAGGAAATGGCTTAATGTGGATTTCCAGACTGAAAAATGACTGTAAATAGCCTTTAGGCATTCTGTGTGTATTATCACTTAGTGCCTTTCATATCACATTTTTTCCTTTTACAAGTAAGAAGTCTTTACTGCTAACTGCCAACACTATGCACATGACCTACAAACCTAAAGTCAAGCTGGATTCTATCACCAAAAGCCATCACTTCTCATTATCTTTGAACCCTTACTAATAAAGTTAGTGTGAGTGCATGATATAAGAGAGGGCAGAATTTGTAATCTAGAACTTAGATAAAATAAATTCTCTTGATGATGTGTGTGCATCCTGATAGAGTCCAGTTCCCTTTCCCATGCACATATACTGAAAAAAATTGGTGAAGCCAACAGATGCATATGAATACACAGAAGGAATAATCCTGTTGATAAAGAATTTTGAAATAGAGACCTGTCTCACGATGACTGTTGTAATGAAGGTGCAGTTTTTCCTTTGTAGTCACTTCTCTGGACCTATCTGGTGTTTCAAGATGGGGCTCGTTATCTCCTGTTGTAGGCAGATATTGCTGGTCATAAATGGAGGGTTGGAGTAATGGTTCACATTTTTTTGTGGAATGGGAATGCATGCTAACAACAGGTCATATAATAGGGCTACACTCTGCAGACTGGCACTAAAACATGTGGGTACAGGTTTGTGTGGAGTCAACCATAGCTTCTTTCTGCTTTTGGAGGACCCTGATAGACTGTAGCATCACAGAACTTCCAGGAGGGCACAAACTACAGATAGGAGAATGTGGGAGAGATAACAAGTGGTTTTCAGCTATAATGGGAAAAATAACAGTAGGAGCTGCAGTCAGCTAAGGAAGTATTGTCTGTTGTCAGTGTACATAGATGTTGACTTTTTCCTCTTCTTGAACCTGCTTTTCTTCATTAAAAGCCTATATACCTATGTAGCAGCAAATCGGTAGAACTACAGAGAGACTATCCTACATGAAGGCTGCAAAGCATGGCACTAGAGCCAAAGTTTGGGAAACAGTTAAGTGGCAAGGATTAGTTACAGAATCTGGTTGTGTTGCATGAAGTGTTTAAAGTGAAAGAAGAATAATGGTGAACACCTCACTAATTATGGACACCAAGGAAGGTTGAAAAAAAATGAAGGCAAATGAAAGTAAAATATATCAGGAGTATGATGCAACAGTTTATTAGAGCTAACTTTCTAATTACATCTTCCACATTATTCTAAGAAACTGTCAGCATCTTATGCCCAACATAGAGATCAGTAATGAAAACAAGCAATGAAGTATTTCTGAAAAGGTGTTTACAGGGAGAAACCTTGTGCTCCAGAAAAGAAACATCTGGAGGTGTACTTTGTTATTGCACAGTTACAGTGAAATTGATGAAGTGTCCTGTCTAGTCAGAGCTAGCACACCATCTGCTAAGCTGATAAGACAAGTGCCTGATCTCTCACCAATTACCTGTCAGGACCCAAAGACTGCCTGGGTAAACTGTAAGGGTATGAATCATATCCCAGCATTTGAATTATACTTTACCAGTGTTGTGCATTGCAGATAAATACTGAGCTACACATTTTTTTCACAGAAATTTCTAGCCATTAAAAATTAAATTGTTTCACGGTCATGGTAACAAATATCATTGTGAATTGTTGTGCTTAACACCTTTTTCCAGATTGGAATAACAGGAAAAATTATCCGGAAGCAACCTTGACACCAATCAGAGAGAAATACTCATGTTGTGTTCAGAGCTAACCTGATTTGAAATGAGAAATTATTGTTCAGGCTCCCCAGGGATCATTGATGCTACATAAGAGAAATTTTCCTACCTCCTGGGTATAAAATTTTCTACATTTGAGGTATAAACTTCAATTCAAGATCAAAAAGAGAATGGATATGCTAGAAAATTGGAGAAAGGGAAGCAACATCGAAAGGAGACTCTGTATGTTTCTAGGACAGGCACCAGGAGGTGTGATGTTAGTGCATGTAAATATACTTGTGGTAGCTTCAATTAATTTATTTCAAGTCCTGATGTCAATAAAGTTTTGCTGAAGAGTTTTTGGGATAGACTTCACAAGCCCTCCCAAGCCGCTGGGTACCTGGACTTTTGAGTCTGGACTGGAATTTGGCAGGAGACATTTACTGTAATGGTAACTGAGACGAGCTGCATTCACTGATATCTTAGAGAGGAGAGGGAAAGAGCAGCCTGTCTGCAGCTGATGAAATAAAATTAAGATTTATGAACTGAGTAATTTGGGAAGGTCTCACTTTGTATATGTATTATGACTAGCAATGCTGAACTCCTACCCAAGGGCTTCATAGTTTGTATAACTTCATTCTCACTATATGCACTGTTATTCCATCTTGATAAATGAAGACATGGAATCAGAAAAATTGGATATGCCCAAAGCTATTAGGCAAGTCTGTAGCAAAACACTGGAGAAAATCTGACAATGCTTTCTTTTAAATGACAACTACAAACTTCACACAGGGGTTTGTACACCTTCATTATATACATTACTCACTAGGTCCATCTGATTTATGTAGTTTATACCTGAGTCCTACCAGATGCATCAGATCAGAGCCAAAGTTTCTGTCAGGCCTCCAAATGTTTATCTCTTTGTGATTTTTCCCTTCACTGTCATCTGCTGTATCTTTTAACTGTTTTTTTAATGAATACAAAAGGTGGCTGGGACTAACACAAGCCTGCGAAGAGCTTTGGTAGCCAAAGCCATGCAAGCTACATGGCATGGGGCATTGTGGTGGTGAGTCACCTCAAGATGGAAGGAGCAAGGAGACACACTGGAGTTACACGGGAGCTGATTTCTGTAATGTAAAGCAAAGTAATTCTCTAGTGTCAGCTTCATGCAGTAGCTGCTAATCAATGATTTTACAGTTTTCTGTGACAAAAAGAGATTCTAGTCTAACACAAGTGACTTGTCTTGAAGTGGGATGCTACTGAGTGGTATGTGTCAAGAAGAAACAGAAGACAAATTTTTAAAATAATTTTAAAGTACAATAAGAAAAGCAAGAAAAGTCTTTTTTTATTTTTATCTTGGTGTAAATATTTCTTAGACTATAAATGAAATATTTTTGGTTTGGGGGGAGACACAAATCCGTCAGCAGAGACAATAGGCAGAGGAGGATGTTTTGTCCTTGAATCATTTGTGCTTTTCTATGATGAGCTATATTTAAAAGCATTTAATGAGAAAAAAAAAATCTGTTTATGGATTCATTTGATACCAAGTGTCATTGATGAATGGTCAGCTGCTGTCCAAAGCCCTGGCTTTCATTATTGAGTTATTTAAATATGTATATGTGAATACTAGAAAGAATTGAGATTTGTCATGTTTATTGACAGGAAAAAATGTCCCAGATTTGGAACACATCTGTTTTTCAGTTCTTGCTTCCACTTCAGAATCAAGGCTGTATTGTATTTACAAAAGACATCTGATCAGAAACTGAAATACAAGTCTTACCTTAAGAGACAAAATATACCTTAAGTTCCTGAGGGGATTGGGCAAATAGATCTGCCCTAGCTTTAGGAAAGTTATCATTAAAAAGAAAAGTTGTGTGAAGAAGAAATGTAACTCTGCATCCAGTTGACCCTTGAGAGACAAGCTTCAGATTTTACTTGTGGCTGTGAACAAATCTCATGGGGCTTGCTTGTTAGCAGGTCTAAATCAGCATAGTGCCATTGGCTCTGGGGAGTGCAGAGAGCAGATCTTAGTCACTGTGTTACTCACTTCTGTACATATAAAATGGAATAACAATTTTCTAGTGTATAAACTTGATGCAACTTTATAATTGTGACATGTTTCTATGCTCTGAATCTCAAAAGAGAAGTGTAGAAATTTGTGTGCAAAGTATTTGGCTTTCATACGCAGGAAAGAAGCCCATATGACCCTATAGCCAGACAAACTCCCTCAAACTGGTGATGCTTAATGCTGATATTAAACAATAGTCCTATTGCATGGATCAAAAGCTTGAGCTCTACATTGCTTATAGGTCATTTCATCAATATGAAAAAACCTGTATTTTAGTGCTCAACTCCATACCCCGTTCACTACTTCCCAATCCCATTTTTCCACTATTTTTTTTCAACTATTTTTTCTTGTCAAACTGTACAATATTTCTTGGCTATATTAATATTTACCACTGAATTCTGCTATGAAACAAATAATAAAGATACTCATAAAGATACATTCTAGAAAGCTGAAGATCTTTTTTCTTTTATCTCCTATTTATTATATTACTATTTTCTTTATGATAGGCCATTCTTTGATGTTTTTCTCCAGTTCTAAAGATGCTGTTAGTCCATGGATATACTAAATTTAAATGTTTTCTTTATTAGCATTCAGTGGAGGAACAGACAGTTGCACTTTCAGAAATAATTGTTTGCTTGGCTAGTACTGCTCATAGGTTATTTAAGGCATCATCATCAGAAACACCTCTTGTGTGATTAGGTCAAACTGGAGGTCCTAAGTGAGTCTGTGCAATTCTCTGTGTTAAACTGGCACAGCTGAAGATTAATGGTTATTTCTATGGGAGCTATAATATACAGTAACAGAAGATTTACCCTCTGGAAAATTAGCTGAGCTATACAGACAGGTAGGACTGTCATTTCTTTCTAGCTCAGCTAAGGGCTGTTTGACAACTAACAGAATTTTCTTTTAGACCCTTATCTTATTTTTTTCCAGACCAGATAGACAGATAGATACAGGCAAGTTTCCTAGACTTCATAGTAGGTGACTTCTCAGAAAATGTTTTAGTTCAGTCATGAAGGATGCCACTGCAGACAGTCTTTTATTATTATTAATCAAGACGTCTACACATCCCGCATGGTAGCCAGACAAAGAGCATAATCTCAGGTGTATTAATGATTTCTTCCAGATATCCCCTCCTCAGTCTGCTATGTTCTGTCAAGATCATAGAGAGGTGAGTACAGGTTGATACCTTCAGTCTTACATCCCCTCAGTATAATGAATCCTTAATGGCAAGAGCAGGTAGAACAAGAATTTTTCTGTGAGAAAAAGAAATATTATAGAGCAAAACTATAGTATGAATCAAGTTACCTTTGCACAGTTTTAATACAACATAAGAACAGAAAACAAATTATGGATAAAAATTGAGTACTTTGCATAATTAAAAGACCACCACAGCTAATTTTGCCTGACTTTAAGAAATAGCCTGAACCCTAAATGTCTGTTACCTGTACTTTTAAAATACTTGCAGCTACCAACCTTACTTGACAGGCTTTATATCAATTGCTATGACTACTTTCTTTGAATCTTTGAATCTTTGAAGGGTAGTAAGAATTTTTTGTATTCTATAACAATTTTCAGTTGTCAGAATAAGCATTTTTTATCAATGGAGTGCTGAGATAAAAGATACTTTATGTTTCTCTGACAAGATCCAACCTACATAGGAATTTTCATTTCCTTTAATCAAATTCAGACTACATGGCACCAAGGTCAAAATTTAGGAGAATGATGAAGGCCGGAATTTTATTAAAAGAAGAACTGAGCTTAAAACAGACATTTAACTAAAAGTTTATGCAATTAGCTTGCTACGCTTTTTGTCTCACTTACTCTGTAGATAGAGGTACTGCAAAGATTTCAAAGGAGGTGGTAACAGTAGTCAGTACAGCACCTGTTAAGTAAAGCCAGCATGATGCAAGAATTTTAAAGCAAGAAACCTTGTGTGTGTTGTGGAAGACAGCCACAAGATATCTCTGCTGTAAATGTTTCAGTTTCTGGTTCTGAACAGCCATTTAGTGATATTTCATTCCTGTAAGTACCTGCCTGTCTGTGCCACACAACTTACAGGCTGTGGTAGAGCAACTGTGGGTAGTTTGTGGATGTGTGTGGGATTATTCCACTCCAGTGCAAAGAGATTGATATTATAAAATCTTGGCTTTTGTATTATCATGAAATTAAAGTGAGGAAGGGAATGGCTTCAGTGTGCTGCCCTGAAAGTGGAGATAAGCACTGCAAAAGCTCAAACATATCTAAGTAATGGTTAGGTCTGTCTTACTGCTTAGTTGAAACTGCTAAATCTCTCTCTTGAAAAAATGCTAGAAGAAAATTCAAATGATAGGGATTGCTACATCTATTCATTTAGTAGAGTTATAAAGTATGGACTGTTGATAAGAGAAGTTAAAGATACAAGAAAGCTATTCTGATGAAGTGAAACTCATTTAGGAATTTTGTTTATTGTACTTAAAACACCACTTCTTATTAGTCTCTTCAGTTGTTTAGGCCCCTTACGGGATGGAAATTTATTGCCAATGTTGCCAAAAAACCCAGATGTCTTTAATAAATATTTGTTAGGTATTTGGAAGGGGAAGATGTTTTTCTATTTTCTATTACATAAAATCTGACAGATGATCAAAGATTTTAAATTATCTATTAGGGATAAATACTGTTCCATTAACAGGCCCTGCTGACTTGCTCCATGTCCTCAAAGGGGAGACATATTTCTACCATTTTGGTGATAATTCCTCATATTTCATAGAACTCAGGATAAATTCAAAGGAATCTGATGTGCTATTGCTTGAAAAGTGCAAGTGGGAAGACCCAAATATGACTAGAAACTATTTCTCTCTGTTCCAGTCCTGGACAAAATAATGGGTGTCCATGAGTACTTTATTGGAAAGAATAGGGCTTAAGAACATTTTATCTGATAAAACTCTAAGGGAAGGTGTGTATGGAGACTTACAGTTGTTTGTAGTGGTAGTAGAATAGACTCCAGAAGTAGTATTCCTACCTTTCCATTATCTGGAAGAAAATAAAAAAAAAAAAATAAAAATCAGCAGGTAGCATTTGTAGATAACATATGGTAAATAGTGACTAAAATATGCAGTACTAGATGTTCAAAAATGTGTGTATCTTTATAAAACCAAATACAAGGAATTTGAGCTGCAGCTGCAGAAATTTGTATCCCTGAGAACAATGCTCTGAAAAGTCTATAGAGTTCGTTATTGAAAAGTGACGCAATATAAAGCAAAACTACTAAATATTTATACACAGATGTACCTATAATGCATGTTTTGTATGCTAATTCATGTAACATTCATATATACACATACATACATATGTATATATGTATAATATAGATGGCATATATATATGTATAAATGCATGCATTACATATATATCATATGCATGTATGTGGATGCATGTACTATCATATAAAGAAATATTTCTACAGTAGTGAATGTATAAACAGTGACGGTGAACAGGAGTGAAGTGATTTCAGTCACATAAGGGTAGTGGAGAAGGTAGCTTGGAAGGTAACCTGATGACAGTATAGACCTTCGCGGGAAAAATAACAAGTTACTGAAGGAAGCCTTAATTTAATAAGCACTATAATAGTGCTATATGTTTTAACATATGCATAAATATATTCCACAAAATCTGTTTGCTTCTGTGCATACCAGACCAAATTTAAGGTGTAAGTACATACATTGTTTAATTAGATTGTAGGTATTTTAAAGAGAGCTCCCTCTACTGCATTAGCAAAGAAATAAAGACTTGATATGCCAAAAAAAAACCCAAAACAACCAAACCCAAAAAACTATGGCACACGTATAACTGATGTATTTTTTTTAAAAAAGGGAATAGCATTCCAGGACTAATCTTCTGCTGAACAGGATAATGGTAAAATTGCTTGCCTGCTGATATGCTTTAAAAAAAATTCAATGTGATTTAGTATTGAGCAGGACAGAATGTGAAATGTCTTTAATAAGCTTAGTTAATAACCTTCTCTATTCTTTGTTTAATCGTGTTAGTAGTCATTTGAGCATTTAATTACATTTTCAAAGGTCTTAATGGGAGTAGCAATGTTAGCTTATTACATTTAAATGAACCTGAAAAGCACAGGCCATTACCTTCCGTGTGCAGCCTCCTATTTCCGACAGGACATCAGCTTTAACAATTATATGCCTGCTAATTAATGTTATTTTCACTAGGATTGAGCATATATATGGGAAAATAATGAATCTACCCTTTAACTATTAAGAGTTTTTTCAGAGGTTCCTAAATGTATAAATGTGAAAGAAACCTAACCTAAACCCAAAGAGCAAGAATATAATACAATGTCTTTTTATTCTCGTGCAGTAATATTCATTCATCTAGCTGCAAGCTTCCAGGAGACAGATTTATCCCTGATGTAACTCCATCAAATTCAGGAATCAGCAGAGTTACACCAGCAATGAACTTGGCCCTAGACTTTCTAAAATTGTACAAACCCTCAAAGACCGTTGATCTCCAAAAAGCATTTTACTCATCAAACCAACTTCTTCCCTGACAGATACTAGGCAATTTTTAATGTGGTTTGGTTTTTAGTTTTAGCCTTTGAGTCCAGCATGGGAAGTGTCTGAGACTTCAGAAGTGGTCTTGTGACTACCAAGCAAAAAGATGCATGCAGTATGCAAGAGTAATGGAAACTTGTGCTTGCATAGTATCACATATTCCACATTAAAATCAGTTCCCCTTAGCACTTACATAAGGCTTTTGCTTTGTCTTAAATAGCTAATGATTAGGAATCTCAGTAGAAATTTCAGTAGAATATGAATTGAAATTAATTTAATCCAAAATTTCATTCAGATTTGATACTGACTTTTAGATTATGCATTTTTTGAGGTTCAGAAACATATGGGAGAAGCAGTCTCTGCTCATTTGGCTTATGCTCTGGCATCCTGAGCTTCTGCTTAGTGGTCAAAAATAGTTTCAAAATAAGCCAGAAATACTCTCACACTCCAGAAAGCTGAAGATTTTGGCTAAGGTGGATACCTTGGGATATGTATCTAAGTAGAATTTTCTATATCCTGTAAGTGTTGGCATTGCCATAACCACGCCGGGCAGCTCGTACCCTCTACATACTAGCTTGGGGTTTGGCTGTATTCTGCTTCAACTTACAGATCTTAATATTTTTATTATCAAAAAAAGCAGGGGGAAAGCTTCAGGTCATATACTTGGCTATTTTAAATGCATCAGCTGAGCATTTGGTCCAACATGACTAAGAACCAAATCTTATACCCTCTGACTATGAAAAATGGCACTTTCATTAAACTCCTATCTAATGGTAGTCAGTTATTAAAGAAATATGGGTAATGTGGGTAACCATGTGAAAGTTAGTCTGTGGCCACAAGGTACGATAATAAGAGGAGTGAACACCTATACATTGTAATACATATATTATAAGAAGGGATTTTTTTTTTTTTTAATGTAAAATAGAATTTGAAATCACAAAGAGGTCAGAAAGCTGTAGTTACACAGAGGTCACAAATGGAATGTTCTAACTCTCATATATAGACTGCTTTCAAACAGACTTACTCTTTTCATTACCATGCTTCATGCTCTGTGTGTATATTTGATTGCAGTTCAGATATCATTCAAAATATGTGGGAGAAAATCTTGCACAGTGTTGCTCTCCTTTAATAGATGGCCTTTTATGCTTTTGTGCCATACTCCCTTGACTAAGTTTACAATGACTTACTTCTGTGAAAGCTGAACATGATCTTGCTTGGGAGCCCTTGGGGTAGCTGTTGAGGTGCAAATTCATGTTAAAGGAATGCCTGCAGAGAGTGGAGGAAAGAGGGAAGGAGATGAAGCTGTGGCACATGCTTTTTAAAAGCAAACTGTAGTTGAAATTGGGACAAGCTTTTCATGTGGAGGAGCAGACAATACATGTCATGAGATGGTTTAGCTTTTCATCTCTCGACACTTAGGTTTAGCAGCACACAATGCCTCACAACTCTTCATGTAATGTCTCTGTACAGTATTACTGAGAAAATAGGGCAGTGCAAGATTTCAGGTACGGGAGGAATCACAGTGTTTCAGTACTTTCTGTTTCTTCTCAGTTGGTTTGGGAGTTTGCCCCCAAAGAAATGAAAAAGGAATTTTATTGTGAAAGCGCAGAAAAGGAAAAAAAGTGTGAAATGTCAATGAAAATAATTTTGCTTGAAAGCAAATTCACAATAGTATAAAGTGTCGTGAAAATTAGGTTTTGACTGATTAGGAAAGACAGGGGGAGTGACAAGGTAAGCAAATCAAGCATTTGGTGCTGCTTATTTTCAGCTTCCTCTTTTGAAAAAATATTCCTTATTGTTCTAAGGACTGTGAAAACATAGGGATTTTATAGCTAGTGGAAAATAAAACAATTTCAAGGGAATAGCAAACTGTAAAAAAATAAGTCCCTCCAGACCAGTAAACATTCCAGTATCTCTTCAAGGAACTTGTTAATAAATTTGTGCCATGTAATACTTCTAGTAGCTTCATTATATATAAATAGCAAGAGAGGAGCAGCTATAATACTTTTAACCCTTCCATAATTTTGTACAATGCAAAAGCACTTCCACTTTGAGGAGGCTGATCCTCCCACTTTGTTTCACAATACTGATTCATTCATAAATATTCTTGAACACGAATATGCCACACTGTTCTGTCCTGTTAAAGTAATTTTCATGAAACATAATTTTATAGCCTCTGCTCCTACTGCAATCCATTTAAATGTTTTCAACGGCCACCACCACGTCCACATCATACAAGCAATATATAGGAGTTTTGTTTTTAAATCAAGTGCAGCATTGAGAGGGGAATGTAGGTGGCTCAAAGGCTTGTTTTTTGTACTTGGCCACAGTACAGAGGCAAGCAGTAGGCGTCAGAAGACACTCTTTGCAACCCTTTACAAGAAAGTCACAGATGAACTTAATTTTAAAATAGGCTGAGGTTTCAACTTCTTTCAAAATAAACTGCAGAGCCAAATATAACAGTGTCTAGGAAACTGAACCGGCCATCAGTGCAATACATTCAAAAGCAACAAAACTGCATATTAAAATAATGATAAACCTCTGGCTTAGCTTGTGGATTAATATATTGATTTATCTTATATTTATTTTTGCTTATGTTATATACTTCATTTATATCTCATCTCTCTGCGGTCAGAGTTCTCCAGGGTTTTGTTTTCTTATTCTGGAGGGATATTTCATTCATTACTCTCCTTGTTCAGGGAACTGAAACATGCACATGCATAAAACATATCTGCTAACAGTAAGAACACTTGAACCAATTCAAAGGTAAGGCATGATCTCACTGGTTGTTCGTACACTTATGTGAGCTCCTGTGTGAAGAATCCTGTATTCTGCTGAATTCAGACATATCCCCTGGCTGGCTGGGTGTCAGGATCATTTTTATCAGCTCTCCAGAGCAGCTTCTATATTAGATTAACCTCCAGCTGCACACTCTATAGAGCCTCTGCTGATGTTAAGATAGACACCTTTCTAGCCTTTGAATGTAAATGAAACCAAAGCAAATGTTCAGAGAAGAGCCATTCCCTGCAAGAGTTAAATTTAACACCCCAAATTACAGTGTCATCTTACTTGTGACCAAGAAACAACCTCATCAGAGTAAGTCCCTTCAAAGTCACATCAATAACCATTGGTAGCTGGCCTCACAATTTCAAAACCTTGTGTATGGCCATTCAGACCTTAAGCTAGGACCAGCCCAGACACCAGGACAGATGCATGGTGCTGCCGTGCCCCCAGCTAAGCACGCGGTCCTCCAGGAGCAGGACCAGGGCCTGCAACAAGTACCACATCTCCAGCTCTTTCCTTCTGGGCAGATCCTTAGACTGTGCTTAGGAGAGGTCAGTCCTGCCTGAGACAGTTCCCCACCTCCCCACCAGTTATTCAGGAAGAAGGCTAGTGCACTGGGATGGATACTAGGAGAGATGCTGTTTTGGGATAAAAGGGGAAACAGCTCTAACTATTAAGTCTGAAATGCAAAACCTCAAATACTCTTCCTTACTTTCTCTTCCTTCCCAGCCATTTTTGTGATTTCGTATCTGTTACCTTTAAACACCATAGTATTGGCCTTTCTTGGGGGGTGGGGGCTCAAAATGGGAAACAATGGAGCACAGAAGAGGTGTACACATATGTTTAAGATATAACTCTTTCTTACAAAGATAGCAAGGCTAGAGAGAAACCCTAAACAGGACAAGGAGGCCAAGAAAGGTTCGGATGCTTACAATTTACAAGTAGAAAGTTGCATTTTGGTAAGAAATTATTATGAAATAAACTGCCTCATGTCAGGGAGCAGCAAGGGCTGACTGCACAAGGACATGTCCTACCTGCAGGGTATGCCACTGGGGCTGAGCATCAGGCTGGTAGTGATGGGGCCATTGACAGCACCAGGCAATGGTCTGGTACCAGGAGCTGTCAAGAAGCCACGGCCAGAGGCAGGGCTGGAGACGGGCTGTACTGGACATGGAGGTGGGGGTCCACCCAGAAGACCAGCTACCTACAGGGATGGGGATGGAGCTGTAGGCTGGCCCTACTGAGGCACTGCTGGGGCAGGGACTGGTGGCCTCATGGGGCTGAAATGGGGTCCTGGGCTGTGGGCAGGATGGGAGGGAGCCCCAGAGGGCTTAGGCAGGAGTAGTCAGGGTTATTGGTGCTCTCGGGGGCATTGCATCTGTTTTAAGCAAACTTTTTGTTAATTGCCATTGCTCATAATGGTTACACACTGAATGAACAGTGAGTTCTAGACAGAATAAGGCCAGTGGATGCACTACTGAGAATGTATTTGTGTTTGTAAATGAGAAGAGGGGGAAAGAGACAGCAAGTTATCAAGAGATGATTGCGAGGGAATAATAAAGGGAAAGAGACCGTAACAAACATGTGGCAATTGCGGCTCAGGGACTCTCGCACAGTCTGTGACTCCTGCTGTAGCGAGCAATGAGCATGCGAGGGAGGACAGGACAGCTGGCTGGGGCACAGTGAGAGGCAGGGAGGCAGATGACACTGTGGGATGCAAAATAAACAGCAAAAACAAAGATGCTTAGAAAAGCAACTGCTGCCAGAACTGGGAAGTCAGACTTTCCAAAAGATGCCTTGGCAGTGGTCGCCTTGCAGCCCGGCGCAAACTGGACAGAGCATCCTCCTGCCTCCTCCATCCCATTTGCCTCCAGCCCTGCCTACTCTGTCTCTGCTTCTTACCTCCCCTGCTCCGGGGCTGTGCCATCACAGCTATTAGTTTTACTTTCTCTTCTCTTTCCAGTTCTGCTTCTGGCTTTCTGCATCCTGCATAATTCAGTTAAAATGTTTGAGATAAAAATCAGCAAAAAGACTGAGCCTTTACTGGTATTTTACAGTGATGGCTAGAGCAAATGCTCTGGAAACATTGTAGAGAGAAATATAAATACTGTAGCAAAGAGCTATAATTTTACCTGAAATGCCAATTCTACAACCAGCATGGTTTGGTTGTACTGAAAAGCTGAATGATATATTAAGCTACAGCAGGAAGCTGTAAGTATCTACTTATGAGAAAGAGAAATGTTTGAATTGTTACACAAAAGTTTTGAGTAGAGGCATTGTTTAACACTGTGATGAGCACTAGAATGCAATAACATTCAATAACTAGCAAATTTTTTGAAATTTATAATTTTTTGAAAATTATAAAAATAAAATAAGTTGTGAAACCAGAAAAACTTGCTGTTTAAAAGATTGATTTTAGAAGTTTTTTTTTCACATGCGATTGATTGAAGCAGGAAAATAATATACCTACATTATTTTAGAAGTTCTTGTGAATAGCCACAACTATCTTGAAGAATCTCAAATATGTTGTCTGGTATTGGGAAGGTAGTGGTTTAGGTTTTTTTAATAGCATTTACCACCAACCCATCTGAATGGAGATGAGACTTCCCTGGGCAGAAGTGTTCTGCTCCAAGAATAGCCTGCTCCAAAATTGAAATAAACTCTACCAGCAATGAAGATGTTTCTGTTACTGAAAATGTTTATGCTAAGGATTTTGCTGGCATTGCTTTGTCACAGGAGGATGTTAAGTAAAGGTGTTAAGTGAAAGTGAATTAGTTTAAGCACACAAAAGCCTTGTTTAGATGCTCCTTTTGAGAGTTAAAGTAGTGAGGAATTAAGACAGCTTTGTTTGTGAATGAGGACTGCACCTTAGGGATTAATACATTTTTGCTGATGCATTTTTATTTTGCATGTTTAGTTAATTCAGCTTAACTTTCCTAACCATACTGGTGCAGGCAGATCTCAAGGGACAGTGAAATGAGGCACTGCAGAGACCTATTCAACTACATTGTCTAAGTGATGACAAGATGAAAGATGAGTTAATTGATTGCAGATTTTTATTTTTGGTAAATTTGAAGAGGCATCTTCTCTATGGTTTTGTGTACACAAGCATGTTGAGGAAAGTTAAGTCAATTTAAATGAAAGAATGAATTCAGAACACATTAAATCACTTTGCCTGAAAAGCCCCCACTAAGCTCCCTTTAATTTTGAATAACAGGGCGTAGTGTGACGTGCTCTTCTAGCTACATGTAGCTTGAATTTCCTGGTTTTATTTTTCTACATAAGCTCTAAATGTGTGACACAAATGTGTCACACCAAAATGAATAGATATTTTACTCTTGGCCCCCCTAATAAGAGTAGCAGACACTAAAAGTCCAGAAATGCAAGTAAATGCATTTATGTGAACTGATGTGGATTTTTTTCTATTTAATTTTGAAAACTCTGGGCTCCTGACAGTTTTGGAGTGTATTCATGGGTCAGGCAAATGTTTTATTTCTTTCTAAACATTATTTCTTGTTTGAGAAACCCTGGGAAATACCACTTTTTCACCTTGATATTTTGCTGTTGCTACACTGGCAGAATGAGTTAGGGGACACCAAAATTGCCTCCAATCATGGTTGATGGGCAGCAAATTTGGACTGTTTTGTGGTTTAAGATTTTGTATAAGCCCTTTTGTTGGCTGTTGTCACACCTGGTTACCTTAGCCATCGAACTTGGGTACTTAAACTCCAAAGTCTGGTCTCTTGGCTCCATTCGTAGACAGAAAAGAGAAAAATAAGCTTTTTCAGACAGTGGGTCAGTGAACTGCTCTTTCTCTCTCAACTACACAAGAATCCAGGGGTGATTACCTGTGTGAATAGCCACCTCCCGATTTACAGATTACTGTTCTTCCAAAAAGTAAAGCAGAAAATCATTCTTAAAACCTGGCAATCAGTTTAACCACTAGGTCTGCTAATGGCCATGTGCCTCACTCTGCTGACAACAGTGCAGTACCTGATTGAGATAAAGTTTATCATATTTGGTTAGATACTGTGTGATCTTTGTCACTGTGATTAACATCAGCTCTCAGCTTAGAAGGAGGCTTGTACAAAGAACTCAATACCAATTATGTTTTAATTATACGGCAACTTTCAGTTGTTCACTTAAATACTTGGTCTTCAAGCTTGAGAAATGTCTAAGATGCCACCAAATGGGCTGCAGCTGAGCACACACTGCTGTTTAGTTTAGCTTTCAACAGGAAGCAAAGAGCACAGTGTGAGATTAGCAGCTTGATTAGCTCTTTGATGTACAACGTAAAAGCATGCCTCTGAGGATGTGGTCTCGTAGAGCATGGAACTTCTTGTTGAAAAGAAGCATAATATTTCTGTATCGAACCTGCTTTAGCGGCTTCAAAAGCTCCCTACTAGCAATGGGACTTGCTGCAGAAACATTAGTTCTTTACACAATCTGCAATTCATTGATAATAGATTTATACCCATCATATGATGATGGGACTGCTTATATGGTAGAGCACTTGGAGAATTTGCAGAGGGGGGTTTTTTTCAGTAAAGCAATCCAAGAATGTCCATGGTTTTACAAGAATTTCAAGTATTAGGAGGGTATTTCATATTTCCGTAGTTTCAAAGATAAGTTTCAGCACTGGTGTGTTGCAGACTTCCAGGTACTGCATGACAGCAGATGGGCAGTTGTTCAGTTACTGAAATGCCTGCTCTAAAATGGACAGCTTGAGCAAAAAATACACATCAGCAGATGAAACATGACTGCCTTCTGTTAATGACAGTATTATCCAGAAGGAAATTAGATACAAGACAGGGAATTGACCTGTTTTCTGCCTATTCATATCACACCTCTTCAAAAATTCTCAAGAAGTGTGAAAAAAGTCTGTGGTTCATTTTTGCATCCTGTTAATAGAAGGAATAGTAGGTTTACCTGCTTTCCTTAGTGGCTGAGAGATGTGGTAGGTGTCGGTAAGGTGTGTTAAGATCCTTGAATGGGAAGGAGGTCTTAGAGCAGTGCCTGACATTATTATTTAAGAGCTTGCTGAAGCCTCCCTTAAAGTAACCTTATCCCTTCCTCATATACTGCCTGCCATTCTGCTTGTGGTTTCTACCACACACAACAGATGGTGCTTAATGTTGTGTACGTTCCTTATATGCAGCATACCCAGAAATTAACCTTGTCCAAATTGCTTATGATAGAAAATGTTAAAATATCACTCAGTTATGCATACTTGCTTTCCACTGTTGCTTTCATTCCTTCTCCTTCTCTAAAAATACCATTTGCGCTTTTGGTGGCTGGTAGCTTAGACTTTTGCCTTTTCCTTTTCAAGAGCCAGAGGTCAATTATAACACATGTTCTTCTGTAAAGAGTGACTAGGAAGTCTGTTAGAGCCTTCCTCTATACAAAATTTACTACGATGCTATTTTTGGATATCTATTCTTAAAAGTTTTTGGCTTAAGCTATTTAAAAAATTGTAACGGTTCTCAGCATTTGACTTTGACTTTTACAGTGGTTGTAAAGCTGATGGAAAACTGGCGCTAGTTCTTCTTTTTTGTACCATTATTTCACTACAGCATTACCATTCTCAGAATCTCATCATCACTTTGGACACTGATATGAGATTTTTGCTCAGTAACAAAACTAAATTGACTAATCAAAAATTGAAAGCTGAATTGTATATACTAAGCAGAAAGCCAGTGATGTTACCTTGATGTTACACTGAAGGTAGAATTTAGGTTGTCCCTGTCTTTCAATCAGGAAAAGCTGTTGCCATGAAAAAAGCCTTGCTAAATGAAGTATTTTTCATGCATGAAGATTAAGGAAATTAAGATCTCAGATTCTTCCAAAATTGCTTGAACCATGCAGTGAGATTTATTGATATATGCAGATAGTTTAACCTGACTTTTCCCTGCCATTAAAAAGGGAATCCAAGCCATAGGACCTTTGAGGTTAAAGAACATTTTCTGGGAATGTGAAGTCCTTGTGGATGCGATACAAGGTTGGGCTGCTGTAGAATAATCCAGATGTCAGAAGCACTGAATATATGCAAAATGGTGAGGATGACTTTAAAAATACAGTCATAGCTAGTATAGAGATAAATGAACTCAATCTTTCATATCACTGAGGTTTATTTTACAAATTGAAATAAATAATCCATCCCTTCAATATGAATTAAAAGTGTGGTGCTGCGTTCTTAGAAGCATATCCCCCGCTCTTCCTTTGTTTTTTGTATCTTTAACCTTGAGTCTTGGAACCATACTAGAAGTGGGATATGTGACACAAGAAAACAGAAGCAAACTACTCTTTTCCTCAATTTAGAGCAAATTAAAAACTGGACAAGCAGAAAAGTTTACCTAAAGTTAGAAGAGAATACAAAGAGAAAGGCTACTAAAAGATTCTAGATAATACATAATGGTAAATCACTGTAACTACAAAGACGGAATATGTAAAAAGTTTATAGATGATGAGTACATATAATTGGTACATACAATGATTATTGTAGGAAAACTAATAGGGACATTTAGGGCACAATGAACATATAAGACTGAAGAGAGATATGATCCAGAGTGAGGCTGGGCAAAGCAGTAAGAAAATAGAGTTAAAGTAGTATCGCTACAGGAGCAAGGAAAAATAAAGTACCAAAATTAAATCAGAGCAGGGAAGAGGGGTTCACAAAACCCTTTTCTTGGCCAGAACCATGGAAAATGGAAGTACAAAGAATGTATTTTGCTTAAGTGCAGTTTGTGATCTTATGCCAGGATTGCTTTGCTTTCAGTGATGGAGCTGAGAAAAGGTGACAGTTGTGGCTTCTGTGGTGAGATCTACCAGGCAGCACATTTTTCAGGCTGAAAAATGGCACAAACCCAGGACTGGTATCACAGGAAACACGATGAGTGTGAAACAGCACTGGTAGATGCATTAACCACTATCAGTACTGCACCCATTTCCCCTTTCCGTAGACAGAAACTCAATACTAAACTTCAAGAAAAGCAATGTCAGTGAAAACAAAGCTTAATTAGGTGAAAAGTAGTATTCATAGCAACAATGAGTAGTATTAGTAGCAATAGTAATGGCAATAATAACTTCTAGGTGCATCTGTACATATTCATTGTTTTCATTTTTGAAAGAAATAGCAAAAAAAGGGCAAACCTACATTTACTGACCAGGCATCTAAATACGTTGTCACTAATATATCATCTAAAAAAAAAGCCAACAAAGAGAAGACTTTTTGGGAGGAAATGTTGCACAGACCTTGTCAGGAGTTTTATGAGTGAAGGCTAATTACCCCTTCCTTTATTTTGTGGCACCAAAATCCGGCACTATATATGCCTTTTCTTCCAAAAGCCTAATGAGTATTTCATGATACTCCTTTGAGGTTTGGTGACGACAGCGACATCAACGAAGTACCTTCCTCATCCCCTGTGACCTTTGTTGTCTGGAATGCCGCACCATGTGGGGTGCCCGTTTGGAGGGATGCAATGTGAGGATGTGCTGACATAGCACATCCAGCAGGACAGTACGTGCACATACTGTCGCACAGTGTGTGCTCACATTTTCTGTGTCTGAGGCAGACAAGACTGGCTCTTTCTTTGCAGGAGTTCTGAATAAATTAAATTTAGGTTTTTTCTGTGGGGCATGTTCCCAGTATTTATTCTATTGTTGTTGTATGTTGCTCACATCACTTGCTTTCTAAGCTCATCTCTTCAGGATTATTTATTTTTCTGTAGAGTTAATATGGTTACATGTTGAATCCATGGTCCAGTTTTGTTTATTCCTTTGGGTCAAGCTCCTTTACACTACTCCTGACAGCAGTCTGGCACTGTATCCCTTGCTATAAAGGAAGGAGTGAAATACATGGGGTAGTCTGGCAATGGAAACTCAAAGGCTGGATATTTGAAGTCAGTTGTATAATTTCTCTCTATGTATACCTTTAGGCATGCCACTTAACTTCTCTGCATTTTTGTTTCCTCTCTTTTAAAGACTTGTTTCTAATACCCTCCAGGAGTGCTGTGTAAAGTAAATAATTCTGTATATGTTCATGTATATAGTCATTTGCAGACTGGAAATGCTCATACAGTATTCCTGTTTGTTGAGTACTGACTGAAGACATTAAAAAAACAGAAAAAATACTGCATTTCCAACACAGCCCTTCCCTGCCACATGTATTTCTTCTTATGTAGATTTTGGCAGGAGAGTTTCCTTGTAGCTTCAGTGCATAAGCAAACCAGAATCTGTTGCATGCTTCACTTTTGGGTCAAATCAAACAAAATGGAAAGAAACAGACTGCAAACCAGAAAGAAGCATTTTACAGGAAATTTAAGCTCTGTATATTCTCTTCAAAGATTTTTGAACTCTTCAAGCATGGAGATTACATTACTTCTTTGACATTTTTGTTGGTGGCTCCTGTGTTTAAAATTATTGCTTAAGCGTAAGTATAGCTTAAGCATCTTCCCTTGATTTTGGCAGTATACAGCCTGTTGCTCCCATCCTTGATTGCAGTAAACAATAGATTTATAGGATAAATTATAGAGAATAAATACACTACAGCAAGCTGAAGTTTATAGAGTCTTTTGAGTAATTTTAGTAAGATTGTGTTAGTAGAAGGTTAATGCAAATGCCAGCACTGTAATTACAGATTTATAGGAGGTCAGAAAAAACAATTAATACCTCCAAAATAGTGGCTTGGGGCTGAAGAGTTCGTATGAATGATTTAGTCCCGCTAATACTGGTTCAGAGAATTATATTCCAGAAGACTGCTTTGTTCTTAAGGGCTTCTCTCCCTATTAACAGAAGCTGATTTCCTTTCTCCTTTTCCTTCTCCACATGCTGGAAGCTCTCAAAGGACCTCTCACATGTTATAACACCCATTTATTAGGTTCCTGGGGGCGCATGGGGCAGGCTTTTTTTTTCCCATCCTGTCTCCTGGGATGGATCCATTCTAGCAATTGGACTTGCTTTCAGGCTTAAAACAATAGCAAAAGTAGATTCAGCAGTCATAGCCCAGTCTGCACAAGTCTCTGGGCAATGTATCCAACCTTTTGTCTCACATCTGGGTGCAGGGAAGCATGCTGCCCCGTCCTCTGTCCTGCCTTACCAGGCATGGATAGTCCAGTGTCAGGCTTAGCCAGGCTTTTCTCTGAGATATTTTTATTGTGAGTTCAGTCCTCCATGTAGCATTTAACCCCAGCACCTAGGGACAGCACTGGCGAGGGAACTGAAATGTCACAAGCACGGGAGTAACTGTGAGTGGGGGGTCTCACCTCCGTGCCACCCACCCACTGTGGCATCACAACTGGGACCGGGTGCTGCCAGAGCCCTGACCTCAGGAGGGGAGGTGGCCCCGGACCCAGGTCCTGTGCTGCAGCCTCAGTTGAGCCACTGTTCTCCTTCCCTCCCCATCCTTCTCTGACCTCCCCCCAGCCCCTGGTCCAGAGCAGAGCTGGCACCATCTGTGGGCTGTGCTTCTGCTGAAGAGTCAGGGGGAAGCTGTAGTGCCATGCTGGAAACAGCAATGCCAGAATCGCTGCTAAGGAGAGGGGGATTGAAGCTTATTGCAGAGTTAAAAGGGGTTTTAGGCATTCTGATAACTGTGCCTGCCTGTGGCTGGGAATCCATATATCTGGGGGTTGAATCCTTAAGATGATATAAAAGGCTGGGACCAGTGAAACCTTTTCTAAACTTCCACATCATAAAGAAGGCTGGAGAACAGTGGAACCAGTTTCTGAGATAAGAAAGATCTTATGGGACCAAAACTTATGCTGAGTGTTTCCACTAGACTCAGCTTGTGGATTGCCATTGTCATTTAACCTTCACTGATACGCCAGCACTCCTGCAATGAGTTTCAGCCTGTCTCTGCATTAGGATTAATAATGTATCCGTCACGTGTGGTAGGATAAGTCAGATGCTGAAGCACATCTGTGAAACACATCATTAATCAGGCTCTTCTATGACCAGAAACATCAGGGAATGACAACGGGAATGAAAAATCTGTCTTTGAGACACTTATGTTGTTTGTTGTGGTAAAAGACCTGCTTCGTTCTCCTGCATCAGCCTTTGAATGGGGGTGAGTGTCAGGGACATCCCAACTACTTGTTGGGATTGACATTTGTTTCCTTTGCTGTTGTTTGTGGTTTGCCAGCATGGCTCCATGCCTATTCCAAATACAAAGTGAAAAAAAAGAGGTAACATAGACATACACACTGGTGAAGGTTTCCAGGATGTTATTGTTATTCCAGGATGTAAATTTTTTGAGTCATTTAACTGGAGAATTATTAGTGAAGTGTTTAGTTCAAGAATTTGATATGAATGATCTGACTACTGTGTTTCTAAAGCTGACAGCAATGATACTGTCACTGAGAGAGTGCAAAAGGAGAGTGACAATGGGTCTTGGCAGCAGAAATGTTGCTGACTCTGTACTGGAGCAAAATGCACAGAACTGAACTCTTCTCTACAGCAATAACTGTACCCCTTCATGGGCTTGCACTGGCCATTGGGCACATGTAGAAAGGAAGACCTGTGACTATATGCACTTGTGTCCTTCTTCATGCATATGAAGTGCACGGTACACTCACAGAGAAATCCCTCAGAAAAAAAGACCTTGTATTTCTCAGTAAATTGCAAAACTCACGGGCTTTAAACAGGCAGTTCTTAACATGTTATGGAAACTTTCTCTTTATTGTTTTCCCCTGAGAATATTTAAAGTTAGAAGAGTATTCTAGTTTCACATACTTCAGACTTAAGTTATTCAAAAGCTGATATCATCATCAAATATATTCAGTTTATTCAATAGCTTTTGTCTGTCTCTCCAGCTATTGTTTTATGGCATTTTTTACTTTCATGATTCAACTACTACTATAATTTTTGTTGTAACAAAACATAGAGTCTCTAAAATAATGATAATCGAGATATATTTTGTCTTTCTCTGCTCCATGTTTGGTTTTTGGCCATTCTCATGTGTGGTGAATATCAGCAGCTTGGTTCTGCACCGGCCACATCCTGGAAACATTATGAAATCTTCTGTAGAAACCTTGATGGTTTCAAGACTGGGAGAAAGTGCTGATCATTGATTTAATTTCAGTTTTCATTTAGGAGGGCCATTAAAGGTAATCCAGCCTTGAGTCTTCCTGGCACACCACATTGAGCTAAAATACTTACGCTGGAGCTCAACACCTCATGGAAAACTTCCTTAAAACATTCCTCTTGGAATCAGCGTAGGCTCTACAGTCTGTCTTGTCTGTTCCCATCCCCTTGCTTCTTTGTGTCTTTGGGTTTGTTTTTTTAATTCTGTCAGTAAGTTCTGAAGGAGACAAAGCTTCATCCTTAGCACTTGTCTGATTATGTTTTACCATTTTCAGAATCTTAGTTTCTACCAATTAAGAAATTTAAGAGAAACGTACTTAATTTGAAAGAAGAAAGTAATAAACAGCTGAACTAAGTCCCTATATCATCAGCTATGAAGAATTTTTGGGGAAAAGAAACCAGATACATAGGCAACCAACATCTACAACACCTATCTTGTACCTGTCTACAATATGACACCAGTTTTTTTAACCTGAAAAAAGGATTTTTTAGTTACCTCAGAATTCTTTCCTAGCTTCCACAAAAGATTAGATCCTGTTTTAAGTGATATAAGAGTAGACTTCTCCTTTGCTGGAACATAAAGCTGGCTTGAAAACATTGGCTTATTTTATTATACTGAGAAAATTATCAGTTTATGAAAGTCCAAATTATGGTAAAGAATACCATGTGTTTTCAATGCATATAAAAACCATTAGTTGGTATGTATGCAGGCAATAGTTCATCTATCATTTTCAGGGAACTTTTTTAAGAAGTTTTGAAATCTAAATGTAAAAGGTTATAAACCTTACTAATCCGTGTATTGACTGACCAATTTTAAATTATCTTGTTGAAATATGCTAAATGATCACCTGATATATATATATAATACGGTTATTAATCACAATACTGTGATGAGTTTGTTGGGACATTTTCTGAATGGATCTCAGCTCTGCTACTAATCTTATTTGTGCATAAATACAGTGTGATGGAGATGGATGTGAGTGCTGTTGTCAGATAAACTTGCTTGCTTACTTAAACTGGATGCCAGAAGCTTTATAATTTTTGAGAAATATTTGAGTTAATAAATAAATGCTTTTGTTTCAAGGTGTTTAGTCTGTTAATTTAAAAATCACATCACACTGACCAAAGGAATCTAAACCAAAAAAGAAATCCAAAAGCCCCTGATCCCTGGGACTCATGCCATGTGAGTGAGAACTTTATAGCTGCTTCAGTATGCTGTGAGCTTCTACTAGCTGTACTGGGAAAATGCTAAATATCTGAAAAAGCAAGCCTTATTGCTGTTGTAATGTGTCAGAAATCTCTGGCCAGAATCCTGCTGAGATTGTCATGTACTTTTGCTGTGGCAAATGAGTTTATGAAAGTTTCTAGGAAATCTGTTCTTATTCACCTCTTGCTTTTGCAAAATCATTTTGATTATATTTGCATTAGAGATGCTTAAGCTTGTCTCTTCTTAATTTGCTTGTCACCTTCTAATAATTTTTTATGCAATGTGGGATTTTAAGAACTCAATCTGTCTAATTTTGAATATTTTTGAATGCTGGGGTTTTCTGAAGAATTTAAATTGAACTCAGTATTTGCATGCTGTTTAGAAAAGAGCATGCAAAGGAGAGCAGCAAAGGAAAAAAAGCAAAATTCTGATGAAGAAACTAATGAAGGAACACAACACAGATTGGCTATCAAGCTCATGTTTGAAGTCCTGATGCACTGTGTGGAGTCTCATATTTCTTTCCAGGGTTTCTTACACTATACACCTTCTCAGAAGCTGCACATCTATCCTGCTTGCATACAGCAAGTCAGATACATATGACACATGTCTGATTTCTTGAATCCAGTGCTGGGAACACAGGAGATTCACCCAGTATTTTCAAGGCACCAAGCCTGTTGTAACTGAATGACAGACCACAACACCTGTGTGCAACCTGAATGGCTACTTCCAGACAAAAATCCCAGAAATTACTGCAAAAAAAGCCTCAGGTGTCTGAGCTCTTGAAGCTACCAGTTATCTATAAATTCTGCACCTGCTTATAAAGAATTTACATATGCCTAACATGGCAGTAAAATGTTCGTTTGGATTACTTAACATTTGTAAGAAATTTTGAAAACGTTCTTGTAACAGTTTGTGCCTGGATGTGTCTTTGATTCTTGAAACAGTTTAAGACTACAGAGGTTATCTTATTATTTTACCCAGCTATATACTTGAGTAATGGCCATATATCATATATGGTATTATATCACAGAAAATATGGGCAAAAGGGACATTGTGAGTTGTCTAGTCTGTTATTCTGCCCCCAGGAAAGTTCCACAAAATATTTTTCGTGGTATATTTTATAGGTAGCTGATTCAATTATTCTCTTACAGTATTTGAATGGAAAGCTTATGTTCAAAAGCTTAAAGTCCAAAAGTTTGAAAGCACATCTCAGTAGCTAGAATTGTATGAAATTTCCTGATGGGATACATCATATCCCATCCTTCCCCACACTGAGAAGCAGGTGGTTTCCTCTGGTTTTTCACTGTGACAGTATCAAGGCAAAATTAGTCATGCTCAGAAATCTACAGGGCATGAGGAGAGAGTGCTGCAAGATGGAGACCTTCCTTCCTCTTCTAGCTCTTCCCTCACTCCTCTTTCCAGGCCAGCGTTTGCCCTCCTGACCTCAAAAATAGTGTTGCCCTCATTTTTTTATTTGAATCTTTTTTTTTTTTTTGGCCTTCATGTTTCAGAGGAATACCTGTTAAATTGTCTGTGAAATCCAGTGGCCCAGAAAATTTGATCTCATAATATTTACATTAAGTACCATTGTAATAATAACACTAGCTGGTGTTAAAAAAGAAATAGAAGCTTTTTAGTCAGGTACAGCAGGAAAAGTTTTATGACAGATGAAGGAAAACTTTTGTGATAGTAATCAACCAATCTGGAAACTTCTCTGTCATTAACCAAGTGTGATATATTGGGGATGGTAATTTTTTAAGTTCTGTGTTTTCACAAGGCTTTGTTTTCTGTATTTATGTATTTGTGAAAATAAACAAAGGATTAAAAAATATGAAGAATAAACAGAAAACAGTCAAGTTTCAGAGAGGATTTGTTATCAATGATATAATGCAGCTAAGTTCTGCAATGAAAACACCAAGGCAACATTAAAGCCAGTGGTGCAAGCTGCTGTTAAAATTAGACATTGTAGATCTTGTTTCATGGACAACTGACAACTTCCTGTGTGCTTTTCCATTATAATGCATATATTAACGTTTTTTAATTGCTTTGGGGATAATTAACATTAAAGGAGGAGTCAAAACCTCAGGTTTAGGGTGAAAATCCTCAGAAAAAACGTTGGTTTATTTCTAAATGTGCCAGCTGCATCAGCACGGGAATGCTGCAAAGGAACAACTGAGTATTCATTTCTTTCTAAAAAGTTTGTTTTCAAACAGTCTTATATTTCTTTAACAAAATCCAGGATTTGTATTGACAGGATGGTGGCATTTCAATCATAGAAAAGTTTTATATAGCTGTTGCATGATCGTTTTTGACTGGGCTATGGAGTGAGTGATCCCACATCTTCATTGAGTAATCTTGACTTGCTTTATTTCAGACACAGGGAAATAGATCTTTCCTTGGGCATATTCAAAGATGGATCTGACCCTTATGGAGCAGCTGCTATAGCTACACCCAGTCACTCTAAATGTTTCCAGCAGTGAGGAGCATTTTCTAACATTTTTCCAAAGGCAGAATCAAAGTATGCGCTTTTCTGTTATGGAGATGATGAGAGATGGATAGTGCTTTCCAAAACGTGTTTGTTCACCTCCATGGAGCTGTACTGCACCTGGCCCTGCAGCTCCCTCAGACTGACCTTCCCATTCTTAAAGTTCCTTGCAACACAGGGAACTTCTCTGGCTATTTTTACAGAGGCCTGCCATTGTCAGTGTACGAACGCCATTCAACAGTACAAATTCACATTAAGCCAGTGGGACAGGGAAGAATTCTTCCTGTTTTACAGTTTCACAGAGGGTTTAACCCAAGAAGATGTGAAGGGCTCATTTCAAACTGATACTAAATTTAGACCAGCCAGTTCATAATCCAATTACTTGAAAGATGAAACCATTCTTCTCTTTCTTCTTTTTTAGATTATAAACCAAATTATACAGCTTGTGATGGCATAATAACTCAAATAGAAGCTGAAAAACATAACTGTGTTCAGTGAAATGTCACTGCAAGCAGCAGGCAGGTAAAGTCAGTGCTCACACAGTTTCTAACACAGCTTTCCAACATTTGCTGCTGCAGACACAATAGTGAAATAGCTTTGATGTACACTATTTTTTGCACTATGCCTGAGTACTTAGCTTCTGGACAGAAGTTCTCCTTTCTTGAAATGTGTTCAAAAGTTAATAGATAAAGATTTTTGTACGTCATGTTTCTTCTGCATTGGCAGTTTTTTTCTGCAAGGAAGGAAAGAGACATTTCTGTGATAGTTCTAAGAGAATTTTTTAGTTGTGTTAGAAAAGTTGGATCAAAATCATTTTGGATTTGATTAGGTTATTGTGGAAAGAAAATACAGTCCTCTGGGTTTTTTCCTTAATTCTCAGGGCCTAATTCTGATTTTTCTCTAAGGGTAAAATCAGCCTCAGTGGATTTAATTCTATTTCTGTATTCACAAAAGTGATCCTAATATTGGGCCTAGAGGTGACTTTATCACAGGGAATTAGCTTTTGTGGTCTTTTTCTCAGTCTTCTGAAAATTCTGATTTGCCTTTTAATAGCTTGCTTACCTGTATCACCTTAATGAGAGAAAAATTACCGTAGTATGACTTGGTTTTGCAGTAAAAATGTCTATAACACATCAGAAGCAAATTTAGGCATGCATTTTTCTCTTTCAGTGTTGTACATACTTCAGCCAGTATAGATTTTAGAGGGATAGTTTAAATGCTGACATTATCAGAAGGATGGGATTCAGCTCAAGTTTAAGATACTTTATTAACATGTATGTAGTTGTCTGGAGAAACACTAAACACTTCATTCCATTGCCGAAAATATGGGTATCTAGCAACATTTGAAATGTTGCAGAGTATCTTAAACATCTGTGTGGCATTGATAGGTATGACTCATGACCTCTAGGAGACTTTCAGCCTTCTGCTGCAGTAGCTGGACATACTTTAAGGTACCTTACATGACACTAGCAACAGAATTACATCCAGGTGGGTAAGCTAACCATGCAGACCTTGTCATACGTACTCAATTAACCTGAAGATCAGTTTGGTTCATCTGAAAGTCTAGGAAGCTATCTAGATATGAGTGCTGTTTGAGAAACCCTAGGATACCCAGTCCATCAGTATGGCACTATCATGGGAGTACTGCAGCACAAGAGTGAACTCTGATCTCTTGCATGTCTAACAAATAGGGACACATTTATAGAACTGAGGTGCCACTGGGTTTTTTACTGTGCATTTATTGCCATCTAACCAGGGTATCTGGATCATGCCTGTATCTTCTGATCCTGGTTATATAACTCAAGATCTTGATGGTTTATTTTTAAATTATGGATCTGACATGTCTCTGACTGACATACACAGAAGAGCCCTAAATTGAAATCTGAATAGATAAGAAAAATTCTGCCCCAAGATGTATCTTTTGTTGAGTCATGTTTGAACTGTCTTCAAAAAAACTTATGATTTAAGAAAATGGCCAGAAGGAATATTTTAAATCTATATCAAATGTGAAAGATCACTACTAATAATAATAACAACAATCAGACATATAACTTGCAATACAGATGTCTGCATATGAATGGTCAAGAGTCTTTACAGTCAATAGAGAGACCCTTTTCTATAATGCTATTACATTGGCACAGGGTTTAAAAGAAGGGGCGGAAAAAAATAAATTTATTAAAGATAAATGTATCAACAGATATTAAATAGAAAAATACTATGCCTGGTGCTGGAAGTTCCTGTCATGCACTAGAGCCTAAGGAAATATTCTGCCTGCTCCTATTCTCATACCCTTATCTATGCTGCTATTACCGAGAGCTTTCAGACACAAAGGGCAGATGGACTGTGTCTGGGACATGCCCTTGCTGTTATGCATAACAGTTAATTTCCTAATTCCTAATTTAAAATCTAAAAATTGTTAAACATATCTCATCTTAAAAGTACCTGTTCTTCAGGGGGCCATAGGCAGCTAACCAAACTGCAGCTGTCTGTTACAGTTGCCTAAAGGTGAACCCTCCACCTCATGTTTCAAACATGAAGAGAAAAAAACAGTTAAAATATGACAAAAATAATTGACTTGGGCTATACTTTAACTTGTGGCAATAAAGATCAAAACAGCTGCTAATGAAGAGTGAAGCTTACCTGAATAATTGGTGATTCCTATACTTTTTCATGCACAGAACAGGATGCTTATTGATTAGAGTCCTTTTTCTGTAGCAAAAGTATATTCTGTGGCAAAAGTATTATACTTCATTGTAAGAAGTATATATAGAATTCACCAAATTATGGTTTGCATCAGTAATATAATAACCATATATGAGATATCGTGAATTTCTGAGATGTCAAATTGCAAAATAAACAAGTCAGTCAGGAGGGGTCCTTAATCCAACAACTGTTGTGAGTCTCACACAATGCAAATAACTCTGCAGCTCAACAAGGAGTCTCCTCTTTGTAAGATCAATCTTTTTTTTCTAGAGAAAACTTTAAACTTAGTTGTGCTGAGTAAGGATGTAAAGAATTCTCATTTGCTGTACTCTGGCATTATGGAAAATGTGGAAATAGTTTGTTATTGTCATATAGCTATTCTGCATCCCAAAGTGAGGGAAAATCCTAACTTGCCTAGTGGGACTGGAAGGGATTTCTGCCCTAGAGGACTAAGGTTCTTGGAATGGAAGAGGGAGCATCAGTTTCTTCTAAGTACAGGTACATGAATAAGGTTGAATGGAACCAGACCGGATCATGGAGGATGTTAGCAGCTATTCCATAGCCAAGAGCTGCTCAGCCTGGGCCATTTCTGGCCTTGCACAGAAGCAAAGCAGCTGTGGTCTTTTAAATAAAAGGGTAAGATTATTACTGATATTAAGCAGCCCACAGTTTAAAGGTTTGCTAGATCAGATTTTATACATAGGCACCAGAAAACCATCTACCTACCCAATTTAAGGTAGGGCCTTCTGCAGGGGAAGGGGAGGAAATGTAATGAGTGTGTTTTGAATGCCAAACAAGGAATAAATTCTTTGTCATTGAAAATGCTATATATGTTATATGCGCATAAAGTGTAAGACAATAAATGGGATTGGATGCTGATTACATCACACCATTCAGAATGTTTTAAAAATATGATAATATAATTGAATGTTAATCTATGCAGAAAATAAAAGGAAGAACTCTTCTTGAAGTCACAGAGAAAGTACACCTTCCCTATAGACAACCACTGACATGCTTTTTTCTCTCATTTCTGTAGAGAAGTAAAGAGAATTCTAAATACATGTCTAAGATCTTTATCTTGCTCCATAAAAGCTTTGGAGAAGAAGGTGGTTTGCATATAATTTTGCAAGTTTCATGTGGGGCTCTTTGAGATTCTCCTGGGAAGTTGAGGCGGGGAGCAACTGAGAGATACTGGGTCAGCAGCACCCACTCATTTGTGCATGGTTGGAAGGAGGGCACTCAGAGGAAGTGGTAGTTCTTAGACCATCTATCTGCAGTGCTGATTATGTATTTGCTACACTGCCTGGAAAAGACAGCAATTCACTGGGAATAATTTCTCAAGGTTAGTAAATGCCAGACACTACATTTGTTCCTCATCTTTTTAAGGGGCTTTTTCAGAGTCAAGCAGAGTAAGTGTGTTGTAGTAGTTGAACTCCCATCTCATCACATTCTTTAAGTTTTCCACATACATTTTTCCAGACATTTTCTCGCACACACCCCTGAACCTTTGTTTTAAAAGGCTTATACTGTCTGTCACCTGGATGGGTGGAAGAGAGCATTTTTGACCAGTGACTATTCTGTTGACCTGCATCTAAAACAACAAGTATGGATCACAAAATGTGTTCTAATAAAATGTACCATCTTTTCAGACAGGCTTAGAACAAAGGATAGCTTGGATGCTTGGCTCCACTAGTGCAGTAAAATTGCATCTGACATCTGTTTAATACAACTACATGGAGCTTAAAAGTGAAGGGCAAGCCTGAGGATTCAAGCTGATGGAAACCTCCTGCCAATGCAGTGTGTGTGCTCATGTAGTTTATTAATCTTGTCAGTTGTTATTACCTTTTTATCTGGATCCTGTTAACTTAGGATTTGTATGTAACTCATGGAAAAGATCCGCTTTTGTTTTCTT
Organism: Strix aluco; assembly: GCF_031877795.1. NCBI lineage: Eukaryota > Metazoa > Chordata > Aves > Strigiformes > Strigidae > Strix > Strix aluco. The sequence goes on along the minus strand of NC_133933.1, from coordinate 98,417,985 downwards.
TGTTCAGATATGAGAAGTCTGTTGGCATGAGTCTTCAAAGGCATTAAGTCAGTAGCATCATGGAAATTTGGCTATGTTTTGAGCACTGAGTAGCTATAAAAATTAGACTAGGTTATTTTAACAGGCTATTGTTCCACAATCTATCTCATCTTTCTTTCTATGTTTTTTCTTTTTTCTTTTTATAACTTTCAAGTCATTTAAAGCTACTTTGCTTTTATTCCAGAGTTCAGTAAAAGCTGTTACTTGGTCTGTGAGACTTTGTAATTTCAACATTATATATCAACTAGATATGTCAACAGTACATGCAACAGTCCAAGCAGCTGAGACCTTTGCATATGGGAGAATATCACTCTGCAACTTCTCTTAGCTTAATTTTCTTAGAACAAAATGAAAGAACTAAATATGCTTACTCATAGAGAACAAAATAGAGACTGAATTGATTTGACCCTCTATTTCTTTTATTGCTCTGATTCACTTACTCTTGCTTGTTTATTTCTTGTTGGATGATCTCTTTGCTGTGGACCCTTGGCAACTGTTCTACTATTATCTAATCTTTACATTTCCTCCCTTGACCCTCCTGACAGGAATAGACAGTTACATGTCCTAAAGCAAAGCTATGATCAGCACCCATCCATGCTTCCAGAAAGTTCTTCACTGCAGAATTTCACTACATTCATGCTGAGTACCTTTACAATCTTCCCTTTGTGAGCCCTCCACTCTCATCTTGCTACTGTTTTGGGGACCAAAGTCATGCCTTCATCTCTTACTAGCAGAAATATTCTTTTCTTGTGCAATATGTAAAATCATTTTATTACCACTTGTAATACTTGAAGATAATCTCCGTTGTTCTGGGTTTTGTTGCTGTTATGCAATATTATGTAAGAAGAATTACTTTTAATGTATTTTTAAATGAAATTATCTTATATTTTGCACCAATAATCCATATAATTCATTATTACCAGTACTTTCCTACATAATATGCAACCTTTAGTTTCTTTCAGTTTGTTTTCAAGGCTGTCTTAACAAGAAAATGGCCTAAATACCTTCTGGGGTTTGATTTGTCAAGGTTTTTAAGGTGAAAAATGAAGGGGTTTTTTTCACAGCCCACACTGGACCTCTGTAAACATGGTAGTATTCACTGCACTCCACCTCCAGCTCAGCAGCATTGAGTGTCACCTCAATGGGAGCTCCTCTCAGGGTGACACCCAGGTCTGGCAAGTTAAGCCAATAGTCCCTCACCCACGCTGTTAATAACTTGGACAAAAGCCTGCAGGATAGAAAATGAACTGTAGAAAGCATGGATTTGATGTCCTGAAATATTTTGGGATTGTGATTGGCTCTTAATGCCATATCCAGGCCTGTGATACTCCATCCAAGACCATGTTGCCTATATGTGGAACATTTTCCAGACACACTCAATGAACCACAGCTTGCCTCCAAAAGATTACTGTCTAAAGTCTGGATCCTTTTCTTTGATTTAATACTGTAAAATGCATATTTTAGCAATGGGAAGATATTTTAAACTGTACAGTTAATTTCCATCACTCTTCTTAGGGGTTGCAGTCTCTTGGTTTTAACCACTATCAGTAATACATCACTGCTTATATTACACATTATTTACTGTGTGATATAAGTGAACACTCTTATTAAATTCTAGTCAGAAGATACTTTCATAATACCACAGTTTAAATCATCTAAATGTCTTTCAAGACAAAAAGAATTAAACTATTGTTACATCACTTGGGTTACATTTCGAAGGAAGACTGCAGAGGTGCAAAATTTGAGGAACTTCTGAAAAATCTCACTAAGTACGTATTTCCGTATTTTGCCCCTAAACACCCTTCGAAAATGTTCCCTTAGGGTCCTACCATTTTTGCAGTCATCACAACAGAAAGTTGGCTCTTGGTTTCAGACTTGATTCTGCACCGTTTCCATGCACACATTCCTTTGACTTCAATGCTTGTATTGCATCATTGACCCTCATGTACAAAAATACTTATTACTTCAAACACTAGAGGTTTCTCAGAAGCTGAAAGCTGTACTAAGAAAGTAGTTTTCCTTCATAAACAAAGCTGATTAGTGCTCTGCTGTATTTATTGCTGCCTGCGATGTCATTCAAAGCACTGTAGCAGGGATGCTAACAGAAAGAGGGAGACGTGGAAGTGTTGGCTGAAACACTGTCTTCAGCGTCTTCCTGAGACATTTAGTCATTGAATATCAAGGTGTGTGATGTATAATCTTTTATTTCTTTTGGATTCATTTCTATTCATCAACTTGCAAGGATCAACAGTAGTGAGAAATGGCTCCTCTGTGTTTTGGTAGTCCACTGATGTCATGTAACCTAATTGAGACTCAGTATAAATGCTGAGCTTTGCTTATCATGATGTGCAACATTTCCTGAGTTCCCATTTCATTGAAGTTTTTATGCTTTTTCATAGCATTTATTAAAGGCATTCTGTTGTGGTTTTTTTTTTTTAATTTAAATTTCCTTGGGTGTACAAAGAATTTCTTTGCTGGAGTGGTGATGACGATAAACCTGCTATTCTTCTGTAACAGATCCTTTGAGAAATTTGTTTTGGATATTGTATTGCAAATTGTATTCTTATGCCTGAAGAATGTCTGATTAAGTCAGCAGAAGCTTTTGTGGACAGTCGTGAGCTAGTTTCTATGCAGTCAGGTTGGGTAATGATAGTAGTGTAATTGTGCCAGGCTAGAGCACAAGTATGAACTACTCAGCCTGTCTGAGGCTGGCTGAATAATGGGACAGCTAGCCCGAGCTAACCTCTGTGCTTCTTTGGCTGCACTTTGTCAGAGCTCAAGCTAACTCGTTTGAAGCTGACCTTGGCAGGCTGGCGTATGCTACGGTCTTTACTGTGTCTTTGCACCTTTAAGTGAAGGTCTCTCTTTGCTATGGCTTACTGCAGTGAATATGTGTTTCTCAAGTGACAGATTTGTTACAAAAAAAGGGCCTGATTTCCTTTCAGGAAATCTTAACCTCATTAATGTCAACAGCAAAACATTCATTCAAACAGGGATGGGATGTCACCCTACAAAAGTGTAACTCACATTTCTGCATCTCTTAGCAAGAGTAACACATCTAGGACAACTTCACATGAACCCTCTCTGTATCACAGTGGCAGTCAGGAAGGGATCTGCTTATGTTAAGCCTCTCTCCTTACTAAAACAATGGGACTGAAAAAATTACATTTCTATGGCCTTGTGCTTGATAAGGAAATGAACTCAGAAGGATGAATTTGCGTGAGCCCTAAAGGTTGGCCACTTCTTCTGACACTTTTAAGATGAAAGAGACAAAAGAAAAATAGTGTGTTTCTATCTGTTCTTCAATAATCATAATGATCAGAATATTTTCACAGTTAAATGTTCAAGAACTTGGTACGAACTGTGTGTTTCTATTACTGAAAACAGGGCAATTGCTTCAGTCAAAAGTGGACACATCCAGTTGTTGATTAGTTACAATACCAGAATTGATGGCTTGTTTATCCAAATGTTACAAATTCTCTGGTTTTCAGTTTTCCTTTTGCGGTAGCTGTTGCCTCTGCTATATATATGTGGTTACCAAAATGTGTTAACTATATAAATGAGGGAGAGAGCCTTTGGTGATGCTGATGCAAAATATGCAAACAACTTCAGCTAAACATAGCTTTACCATGGTTTTGTTATATAAATGTCAACTTGAAATTAAATGTTATGGAAACATTTCTTTTATCTTTATGGACTCTACCAGCTGCACAGTTTTCTCAAGTACAGTTTACATTTATGATGTTGCTTAAATCTATCACATACATTCAACATGCACAGAAGAATTTTTTAAAAGCAAGCTGTTTGCGTTTGTGCAGTAATTACCTACGGTCCAGCTTCAGTCTTCTTATATGCAAGACAAATTTGTGTTGACTCCAGGGCGATCAGGAGGCACTGAAGCTGGTAGCAGCAGTTTGATTTTTCCAAAGATTAATGAGGTGAAGACTTCTTATACATGTGTGTTGCAGGACTCACACTGTATCATTATTTTACAAATCGTGGGCAAATTTCACAGTATATTAGCAAATTAGACAATTTTTTTTCCCTTGAATATTTTGCAATACCCTTGCAAAAATTGTATTTTAGCCCTTAATTTTCTCCATACATCTGATTTGAGGCTTACCTAGTAACTAGAATAATAAGAAAAATGGTAATTTTTGAATAGAACTGTGCTGTTCCAACCAACTCCTCTTATCAGGCGCAGGTTGAAAATATATGTTAAAACAGTAGTGTCCCTTTACATAATAACATTATGTTGTTGTCCCTGTGGGGCAAAGTGTAGATATTAGGTACTATACATATAGTTAAAGCATTGGACTAGCTCAGCCTGTAAGTGTAAGCTGTCTCCAGCCAACAAATCTGGTCATGAAGCTACAGAAGCAGGGCAACAGAGATTATTGCAGACACGTCACCTCACTGTGAGTCATGAAAAATAGACACCAGCATTCATTAACGCTGCCAGCCTGCTTGGCCTGACATGGGCTGGGTTCGGTGGTCATTGGGTTAGAATTTGGAAATTAGAGCTCACTTCTGTCTGTATCTTCCCTAGTTCCTGAAAGATTTATTCTGTGCACTCATATAATAAGGATTTATAAAGTTAAGATGCAAACAGAGCAGAGGAACAGGAATGGTGATTAACTGCCTCTCAGAATGCCACACAGAGGTGGCATGAGCACAATTATTAAAGAGTAGGTTCAGGCAAACAAATTAAAAGATACATTTTCATGGAGTTCATACTTAAACTTTGTAAATCATTCATAGTTTGTGTATGCATGCTAAAAATACACATGGACTCTAGAACTGTGATTAGGCACCCTGATAGCAGCAGAGTCTGTCTAGGCCCACAGTCTGAGGTTTGGGGGGGAGCCCCTAAGCTACAGCCTGCTGGTAAGGAGCCCACTTGTCACCTCCACAGGGATCCTTGTCATCTGCTACCAGCCACTGCTGCAAAGGCTGGATAGTCTTTGGTCTGGTCCACTGTGATCGTCCGGACAGTGAATGGCAAAGCACTTCACTGCAAAGTTTGTTCCCTGACAAAGTAGACTTGAATGGACTTTCATTACTAAGTTTACTTCTTTTTTTTTTTTTTTTAATTCTGAAAAATCAAACTATTTAAAGAAATTTTGAGGTGCTTCATTTTGCCGTTAGCTGTTGCACATTCAGCCAGCCAAAGGCTGCCTGAGGCAAGGGGCAACAGGCTGTAATAGGAGAACAAAACTGAAAATATGGGAACAAATCAGAATTGTCATTTTACCCTCAGTCTCTATAAATGTTTTCTGTCTAAAGGCATTCTCATTTTATTTTTTCTTGCTATTGCAGAATTGATTTTTTCAGCAGAAGCTTTGGTAATACTGTCATGTCCTCAGCAAGATGATTTGAAGTGAAACTCGGGCATAAGTGCTTCAGTTGACAGCAACTGAATGGGAGGTTTTTGACTTTTTTCTTTTTGTCCAATGAGCAAAATCAACCAAATACTTTCAGTTCCCCTCTCGCCTTTCCTCTGAAGCAGAGAGCTGTGACAAGAACTAGGGACATGCCACTAGATGCATGGAAGATAGATGTCTAAAATAGCACCAAGAAAGTTTTCTTAGATGCCTGCATTTTACTTTTTGTTACTTCATGGAGATCAAATGGGTCAATCTGGAGTCAGGAAAAAGTCTCACTGCAGGGACTCAGAAGGTGTTTTGGCTTTTCTTTGCAGCTGGGCCATGGGATGACCATTGCAATCATGTGGTCCTTACCGTATGGTGCTTGTAGCTGCAGGGCCCTGTGGGTGGGCTGTGCTCTTCCAAGGTCCCGAAGTCAGGGAAAAGTTCAGTCCCCTGAAGTGCAGTGGTGACTGGTACCATTCAGAAGCCCAGCTAAGAGACCTCATGGTCACTCCCAGTCATAAGCTCTAAGAAATATGTGAATATTCATTTTTTAAAGTAATTCTCTGTTTACTTACATACTTACAAAAGCATTACAGCCACTACTGGATACATGTGCATTACAGCACACTGGCTGAAGTGGCAGCGTGTGACCTACTGGGCTGTGGCCACAGATAGAACACATTCTGGAAAGACATCAACACAGCCTGCTAAAGACGTGATAAATACATTTCCAAATGAAAGTGCTGTACTACTGGACATCTGAATCTGTGCCTGGGCATTTAATTACTGTCTTGAGCCTCAGAAGTTCTCCACAGGCCAGCTGGGACTCCTGAGTATGTCAGCTTGTCAAAACAGCTACTCAGGGCTTCTGTATCTGAAAATACCAGCTAATAGCTGGAAAATCCTTCAGTGCTGGGCAACAAGATAATAATTTATATAATCAAGATATCATTAGCATGCATCTTGGTTTTTTTACTTCAGTTTTGGTGGAAATTTTTGCATTTTCAGTAATATAAAATAAAACCCTCTGACAAACTAAAAGGAGTAAACAATAAGTTGAGTTATATACAGAGTAAACCATGTCTATCATTAAACACTGTTTTAGCTTTGTTCTTGTCTGGGTTGCAGGAAAAATAAAAGGAAAGAGAGTACCGAGAATAGCAATCCAGGTAATGAGGATACTACAGAGAACTGCAAGACTATTTTAGTTTGAGAGGCCTTGATATCTGATCTCAGTGCTTCTGTTAGGTTTACCAATCTTCACCCGAAGGGTACAAACTGAGTGAGATTACTGGGGTAAGGAGGTGATAGCTGTAAGAGATTAGCACCAGGAGGATGAGGATGCAGGCCATCCCATCATCTCAGCCCATCAAGCCCACTTAATCTAGTAGACTAAGTGATGCACTTTGGTGATCTGAAAAAAAAAAAAACCAACCAAATTTAGTGATTATATTTTGAGGAGTAATGTGATGCTCAGTGTTTCTTATGTAAGAATTGCAACTTGATATTAAGAAAAAAATTGTAGCCATGCAAGCAGTCGGGTGTCGTACCAGGCTGCCCAGGGAGATCGTGGAGTGTCCTTCCCTGCAGCTACTCACCACTCAACTGGACATGGCACTGAACAAGCTGATGTAACAGAACTTGCTTTCAGCAGGGGGTTGGACAAGAAAATCACTGGAGGTGTCTTCCAGCCAACATGAGACTGTGATTTTTATGAATTCCATTTGTAAAAGAAGCCAGTGTAACTTCAGTTTTGTTAGAGATTAATATTATGAGATTTTTAACAGACCGGTCCTTAGTTATTTGTTTGCCTGTGATTGTCTGAGCTTGGTGATGCTCTGGGAATACTGCAAAACTATTTATTTCATACAGTTTTATAGGAAGGTTTGACTAAATGATCTTGTTAGGTTGAAAAGGGTTGCTTTGATATATTGGTTGACTGGGTTACTTTTTCATCTGTGTGCTCTCATATGACTGGATGGATACTGTTACGTGATTTTTCAGTTAAATCAAGATGCCTAGTCCTGCTCAGCATTTATTCTTTAAATTGACATAAATAAATGTTCATAACAGGTCACAAAATATATAAAAAGAAAAAGGTTCAGCTAACAGAGCTGGTTTTTTACAGATAAATATATACAACATTTTTGGCTCACCCTGGATCCACTCTCGCTTGTCAAGTTTCCTGAGCAATTAGGAGACAGGCAGACATGCATCTCTGCTGGAAGGAGAAAAATACCGTTCTCACTACAACGAGGTGCAGTCAGCTGGTGTATCTCAACTAAGAACCATTCCTGGCTGTGTAAGTGCTCTGTTTGGGCCCCATACATAGCTTAAATCCCTCCTAGTCTAGGAAGGACCAACTCTCAACTCTCAAGCTTCTCATGTACACCTGAGTTAACATTTTAAAGACAGTTAAGAATTTAGACTCTCAGAAACTCAGAATTTGCTAAAAGCCCTTCAGTGCCTAGCCCATACTGATTTTTAATATGAATTTTTATGAATTGTAGTAGGTCAAACTATCATGTATCTCTGCTCCACATTGTTAATATAGGGAACAACACTACTGTGTCTTATGGTGGAGTTGTCTGGACTGAGTACACTGAAAGGTGTAAGATGTAGGTGGGAGTCATAGAGGTACAACAGAGAGATATACCCTTGACACTTTCACAGCCAGGAATCATTCTTAGCTGAGATACACCAGCTGAATGCACCTCCTTGTAGTGAGAGAGGTGTTTTTCTCCTTCCAGTGGAGATCCATGTCTGCCTGTCCCCTAGTTGTGGGAAATTACAATCCTGTTCACTAGGACATTCCATGGAACTACTGAAGGATAGTGCTTTGTATATTGAAGGTCCAGAATAACCATGTAGTTAACAATGGGATCTCCAGGGCTTCTTCTCCAGCCTTGAAAAATACAGTCAGTGTTTGGAAGTATGTACTCACAATCATATATGATTAAACTATGTACATAGATCATAGAATCATAGAATGGTTTGGATTTGAAGGGACCTTTAAAGACCATCTAGTCTAACCCCCCCTGCTGTGGGCAGGGACATCTTCCACTAGGTCAGGTTCCTCATACACCTATCCAATCTGACCTTGAACACTTGAGTAAGTGCTTAAAGGATCAGCATCTGTGAAAGGAAACTGATCAGCTAAAGTAAGATTCATACAAAGTTATCTCTGTGCCTGAAATATGTCTTAAAAATGCAAACTTGTTTCACACTAATTTCTGAGCAGGACAATTTTGGCAAAGAGTGCAAGCCACTGTAAGATAAAATGTTGGAAAGTAAAAGCACCTTCATGTGTTGTTTCAAACAGACAAGCAGCAGCTTTAATGTGTTTAAGAAGCTCAAAGGGCAAATTTTTCCCCATATGGAAAATGAGTGATCACTTTGTGTATTTAACATTCTGCATAAGCGTAATAGTTGTTCCAGAACCATTGCAACTCAGCATTTAATAAAAAACTCATTACTGAAACAGAAATATTATTGTTGCCAAAGCCGTGTATAAGCATACCATTGGCACACAGAAGTCAAACATGTGAGCAGCAGCTGACTTTCTCAAAAACATCCCAGGAGAGGTAGGTCCAGCTTTGGGCACAGAAGATGCTGCCCTTCCACACCGCTGTGTGCAGCCACTTCTGGTGTGCTTAGCAGTGGTAGATTGTAGGGACTTCAGAATATCTTCTTTGATGCACAAAAGAAATTATGTAGCCCTCTTTCCAATTGCAGTGATTATGAGATAAAAGACCCTGAAAAATAGAGGAAAATTAGTCACATCATTGGGCTTTGACTGGAGAGGGTCAGACAGGATAAAGCCTCATTTTGAAAAGTGTTACATCTTGCTTTAGGTCACTGCGAGAGCTGTTCTGTTCTCAAAGCAGTGTGAGATACAAACCCACAAGTTGTTTGTTGTACCCACCTCAGCAAGGCCTAGTGCTTGACAAAGCACATATCTGTTCTTTGCTTTTAAACACTAAGAAACTTAAAGCATACACCCGCTTCCCCCCATTTTTGAGACTTTGTGTTGCTTTCGTGTCGATATCATATGGATGAGCCTATGAAGAGAGGAGATAAGGGTTTCTATAAATAACATTAAACCCAGAAAATTCTCATTGTCATTTGAACCCTTCAAGATAGGATTATTCTTCTTTTGCAGTCTCACATGCTTCTGCCATCAGGTCCTGGTCTGTTAGTACTGCTGCCTAACAACAAGAAAGGGCACTTCAGACTCCAGAAAGCACAGAATTTATTTAGACTAAATAAGACAAGAATAATGGTGTGGTATAAAACTGAACACCCTCAAGCTAAAGTGCAGTGATTGATTCTTGGAAGTAAGTTTAATACTAACAATGCATTATGTTGGAAAAATATTCTGTGTTCCATTTATATCCTTGTTTACTACTGGGAGAAAACTATAGGAAACTAACAGGATTTTCTTTGCTCTGGTGATATTTATGAGTCAGTTCATAATTCCCAGCACAAGCCATACTTCCACTGAAGTCAGCTGTAAGGTTTCAGTAAAGACCAAATCCAGCTATTAGTTTAGAGGAGTAAATTAAATTAGAGAAAGAAGACCTAGATCTTGGTACAGTGAAGAAATTTTCAAAAACATTGTTCTTGATGCCATAATGTCATTATTCTGCCAAGTTTAATGAGCCCTGGCATTTGTGGCTGCTTAGATTTCTGTGGTAGCTGTGAGGGGTGTTAGGGCTATAAAGTAGCTTGGACTTTTAAATACTGAGTTATGTTTACCATTTTTTGAAATTCTGTCATGAATATATGGTTTTGTTCAGGACAGACTTATGCTTTCATCCTCATTCTTCTGAATGGATTTTTTTAAATATTCTTCTGTATTTCAGTATATTAAAAAGGTGATAAATTGTTCCTGTCTTAGTCAACCTGCTGAATGAAAGTATCATAAAGTGAGCAGATTAACTGGTATTTGTCATTTTTATCATCCTGTACCATTCCTCCCACAGCCATCATAGGCTGATATAGTGTGGCACAACACACATCAAAACTCTGATATTTCCATTTAAAATATCTTTATTTAAAAAAAAAAAAAAAAGTGTGGTTTATTGTCTTATCCAGCATTCTTGTAACATGTGAGACTTAATAGCATTTAGTGACAGCACATAAACTGGAATCCCTATACAAAGTGAAGTATCCCATAGATTCTTCATCTATATCATGAAAGTGAACATTGCTGCCTTAATAACTGTGTTATTCTGCAGTCTGGAAAGCTATTATTGGGGGATTTGTGGGTACTACTTTGTTCATTGTGGGTACTACTTTGTTCACATGTCTAGAATAATAAAAAATTATAGAAGCAGCCAAGGGTTACTAAGAGGCCTTCTTGAGGGCTATGATCAAAAGTTCCTTTTACTCATGTACTGCAGCAGTATATGACTGCATTTGAGTGGTCCTTTCCCCTGAAGAACTTCTTTCATTCTCTTATGTTGCTGACCATACACCACTGAAAAACAAACATAAAACCACAGCCAAATCCAATATATAACATACTACTGGAGAAAAATAGGAGAAATAAGAAGATTGATTTATGTCCCAGAGCTCTTCAGTAGGATGGAATATTTTAGGTGCAAATGCACAGCTGATCCTTGGGTGCTTCCCACAGTGTCAACCTATCATAGTCATGTTGGGCTAATTGTCTTAATCCCAAATTTTGCAAATAGTTTAATCCCAAGCATTTTATTAAAATATGCCAAGCAGGCACCTGAATTTGAATGATTACATTTTCAATAGACTTTGCCTTTGTCGTTACCTTCAATTAAGATGTAAAACAATACTGAAATATTCTCATTGATCATAAATTACAGCTCATCTTTTAAATATTCTCATCTGGTAGTGCTTGGGTATGGATTTAAGTATGATAATATTTTTTCAACACAATTAACTTGACATCCAGAAGTATCTGTCCATAGTAAAAGGTGTACTAGCAAGTCCAGAGAAGTATTTCATCCAGATACATGCTAACCTCCAGACCATACCCAGAAATTATCTAGGAAAGTGTTATTTTATCCAGGCCAAAAGGATGCTAGTGGCAGTCCTCACCATTTAATAATGTAGACCATCAGGAGCCATGAGGAGTAACAGTGCCATTCCCTGGCACAGTGTGATTTACTAGGGGTCTAGCTGAGTCACACTGAGTGGGATTAACTCCAGAGACTAAGTTAGACAGGCTTTTTTTTCCCAACCCAGTATGGTTTCTATTTAGTTTTATCTGCAAACATCACAGCACTGTTGGCCACTGATGGACAATTAAGTAATGAGCGTGAGTGTTGTCTGGCCCCATTACAGTCAATCATGCCTTAGCTTCACTGGAGCCAGAGCTGCACGCCCAGCACTGAGCAAAGAGGAGACTGTTACTTGTGGCATAAAAAAATACCCAGCAGTCCTACAATTCTTCTGTTCTTTTGATTTTGCTCTTACTTCAAAAAAACAAACATGTGGTAATGGCAGTATTTCTATCTTAAAATCTAAAGACTTGAAAATCTGATTCTGAAGTGGATTATGCTGGTGATTACCAGAACACATTCCTTTCTTACACATCTACTCATTTCTTATATTAAGGATTATTTTTCTGGTTATCAAGAGATCTGAGACCAGTGTGTGAGCAAACACTTTTACAGAAAAAAGGTTATTTCAGTATTTCCCTTTGCCCTAGGTTGTGGACAAGGTTAAAATAAATAGATTGCAATGGACAAATGATTTTACAAAAAAGATTATGCAGTGGCTTTCATTTTCCAGCTTCATACTGTAACTCTTTTAATTTTCTCCATTGCATTATAATAAAGTTTTTATCTTAATTTTGTATGTGTTCTAAAGAACTATATAAAAGCTGCAGCCAGCTGTCAGTAATAAATACAACATAGTTTCTATTCATAGTTTAAATTAATTTTATTGGGAAATATCTGTGGTGAAACAAAGGTTGCTAGGTGAGCTACCAGACTTGTCATTGGGAGTTAGGTCTATTTGATGCAAAAGAAAAAAAAAATACCCAAAGCTATATAAATACAGATTTTGTTTACTAAATTAAGCATTCACATTTGAAAATTTTGGTCCACAAAAATACCTTCTCTTTGGATGTGATAAAAGGAACGTTTTGTCATTTTCTACAGATTTGAGGCACCTGTAAGTGCAAACAAGGATCCTGGGATGCAGATGAGTATCACACTTCCCAATCTTTAAAATAGTTAAAATCTGGAAGTACACATGCTTTATTCTTATTTTTGTGTCAAAAATATCTCCTGTTGAAGCCAAAAAAAAAAATCTTTTAGAAAATATCTAGGCCACAAGTATCTCTGAGCATTAAACCCATCAGAATAAGCATTTCTTTTTCTGTTTTATTTACTTTTAAGCTGATGTGCTTGCTCAAGAAAGAATGATGCCTGCTTTATAGATACCTAGAGAAATTTACCTTGATGTTTTATTTTTTGTCTATGGTGGAATGGATTATCAAATGTGCATTTAATGACACTTTGATTGGTGCCCCATAGGTGACTGCGCTATTTCATTTGCTTGGTTCTGATTACATCTCCTGTTACAGCCTTTCCATTGCTTTGTCAATATAAGCCACATACAATCACTTAGCAGACACTGCTAAAAATATGACTGCTTAAAAATATGACAGAAAAGGTCCGTTTAGGTTGACAACACTTTTTCTGACACTGCAAATGTAAATGCTTTCATACTTGATGAACTGTTTTAATTTATAGAATGAATAAACATCCTGTAGGGGAATGAAAAATAAAATATTGTTTGAATAAAATTTATTCATCAGAACCTGACAAAACTCATCTTTCTAAACAAGTTGCTTCATAATCAAGTTCAGTTCTTAAAAAATTTCAGGCATAAAATTCAGTTCAAATTTCTATATTGCTGAAAAAGGTAACAATCCAAAGAAAGAATATATAAAAAGCTGGGTTTGCGGTGAATTTATTTTTTACCCCAGAAATTGTTTTTGAAGTTTCCTATCCAGTTTATTTTCACGTTTTAAGACAATGAGGTCTTCATGCTCCACGTCTCCATAGACAGGGTTATGTTATTTCTGGGCAGAAGGCAGCACAGTATCAAGCCGTTAACGTGTTGCACTCTTCCACTTGAAGAAAAGGTTGAAGTGCAAGTCATTTTAAAGAATGCCTACAGGAGTAATTTATGAGCTTTTTCTATGGGAGAGCGCTTATTCTCCATGCAGCTTTTGTCAAACATTTCTAACAAATTGTAATAACCTTTGTCATATCTCATTTTGTTGCATAAACAAGTCACATTGAAACTATAAATGATGGAAAATTTAATCCACATGGCTTGCACTATCAAAACTCTTAAACTGTATTCTTTTCCACCATGTCAGCGGTGCATTATCTGTTTTATAGAAATGTTGAAAAGATTACATTTTAAGGGAGATACCACAGGACCTGCGTAAATGTCCTCCTCATGCCTGCACTAGCTGACATTTTCACTTTCAGTTCTTCCTGAAACTAGGAAAATGCTTTGGCGTTTGTCTTGCCATATCCTATTGGAGAGGATATTTTCACCCACCATCAAGAACTGTCTGCTCAGAGACATCAGGAAGCACACTGAGGCTGACAGGAGATGTCAGGTTTCTACTGCCTTCCTGTCCTGAGTGTGCATGTCTGCTCCAGGACGCAACATGGTACACCAGCTCTCAGTCCAACCATACGCATACTTTCTCCTCTATGGGAACTTAGGGCCTTGCCAATTGTGTGTATATGTGGCAGTAATTCCTAGTCCAGGAGATGCTGTTTTTCTCTGTCCCCATCAGCTCCACGGCACACTGAAGCCATGACGCCTCCCTTTCTCACACACCATGAGGGGTGAGAGTGCTGACAGCATCTAGCTGAGGCAGGGACCTTGTGTAGAGCAACCTGCTTATCAAATGTTTGTCTCTGTGCTTTTTGTGAAAACTATTCACCAAAACTAATAGTCCCATTGAAAGTACAACAGTGCCATGTATGACCATCTCTTTCCTTCAAGAGGGTTTTTACTGGGTATTGTATCCACTTACCTCAACCTGTAATGAATCTATTGGAGCTCTACATCCAGTATAATCTTCAGCAAATTTATTTCTTTATCTAATGCCTCACACAGATTTTATACATTCAAGAATTAAAAAATCAATTAAAGTTGGTACTTGCATACTCAACTCAGCAAGATTCTGGTCACTGTTAAGAAAACACGGGCACTGCTCCTGGCTGTGGGAAGGAATTACTTATGGAGGGGCTCTAATAGCTTCTTTGTAGACTGAGAATTCATGAATTCAAACAACTTTCTGTAAGTCTGAAAGCAACTGCATTAGTTCTGACTTTGTACCAGTGGGAAAAGTAAGAGCTACTTTTTGGTCATAGTGAAGGTTAGCAAAAGCTTTCAAACATTTTTTACCTTCCATACAAAATCCAGGATAATGGCACTGCCGATGGTTTGCAAACAGTTTTGGTCATAATCCTGAATGTTCTTGCATTTATGGGGATTAAATCAGACTTCAAATAATACCGGAACATAACTCTGGTGGTCTAATCGCTTAATTATGTCACTTTAACAGTGATACATTTTTATTATTTACAGAAGAGGTCATAAAACTGTTTGCGGATGTTTAACTTCTGATTATTTTAATTCTAGCAGTAAATAATGTAGCAAAATAGCTTTTAAAGATCTTCCCTGAATGTATTTTTTATGCTTACAATATTCCCTGAGTAATGTTTTAACAATTGCTTTAAGCTGAATATCCTCTTCCATATGAACAGCCCTTAAATCACAAACTATAGTAAAATTCTGTTGAAAATTAAATAAATGGAAAATTGGTAGTTCTTAATTAACCAGTAAGAAAAGTTTATGAGATGCAGATTGAATCAATATCAAAGCTTCTGAGCTATATTATCTTTCATAAATTGGCTTTTCTCCAATTAGTGTATGCTTTCAGAAGCAGGGAAATAAGATGAAAGGATCTGCATCAAAACTGATTACTGCTGAAACAAAATGGAAGTTGCTGCTTTTGATAAAATACAAGACTATTGCAGTGCTTGAATAATTTTATGGGAAGTTGCTGCCTAAGGCATATGTTTTACTGTCTGATACTGAATGCATGAGGAAAGACCATCTGTTTTTTTCAGCCTGGACAAATATATGATCCAGATTGAACCACTAGAGGCCAAATATAATTGCTCTGTGTTTTGCTTTGTACTACTCTCTACCTACAGCAGCATCCTCTTGTATAGCATGTATCATAGCACACAGTTCAAATGATGGCATTCGAAAATACGTTTTTCCTCTATTGAAGGTTATAAAATGACTATCCAGAGCTTAGTGCAATCCTCTACACTTCATCTGTCACTGGAGAAATAGTTCATGATAGGAAAGAACAACTTCTGATACATGTGACCAATGCAGTGTTTGAACCTTAGGGACTTATTTTTGCTGGACAAATCCTTGTTTAATGTCCAGCCAGGTGGAAGGTGTTGGTGTGTTGCATGAAGGATGCTTCAGTTCTAGCTGGGGAAAAAAAAAAAAAGGTGCTTTCTTGCATGTCCCAAGTAAACAGATTACATTATAAAAGACAGAAAGTGAATCCTAACTATTGGTTTACTTTGAAGGAAAGCATGTCAGTGGCAAATAAACTACAGAAAATATTCCAGAACACTTAATCCTTTTACTTTTGTTGCTAGTGTTGTGTTTTACAGCACGTAAAAGTTTGCTTTTAGGTTTGCAAGGCTAATAGGACTGGGTTTCTCCCCTCCCCCAAAGTGCTTACAGTCTAATTTTAGACATAATATGCTGAATGGCAGTAAAAAAAAAGTGTTCAGTGTTAGAGGGAGGAGTGAGGGATAGAGGGGCAAGATTTGAATGTGTGGGTGGATAAATGCAAACATTTTTCTTTTGTTCTTTAATAATAATAATTAATAACAATGCTCCATTCTTTGTAGAGTTTCTGGAAAAATTGAGAACAAAAGGTTATAGAGGTTTGGAAAAAATATCTTTCCAAGACTACTCTTACGTATGGCTGTGAGGACTATTTCTGCTTTTCATGGATGATCTGAAGAACTATGTCTACCAGGTGCTAATCCAAGCTGCACCTGGCTTTCCTGAATATTTACCTTCATTTTGATTAATACACTGCTTAACTGTACGAGTTCCCTCTCCTGACTCACTTTTTACCCATCTACTGTGAATTAACACTTTGCCCACACTGATCTTCTAAATCACAGTCCTGAGGAATTATGGCAAAGCAAGTGGTGGATGAGTGGAAGATGGTTTTGTGCATGCAGGACTGGGGTGGGACTTAAAAGGTTTAGGTTTGTTCCACATATAAAGACGTTCTGTGCAGCCTCAGGCAAGTCCCTTACCTTTTCTGTGCCGTGCTCTCCAGCTGTGATATGGGAACAACAAGCTTTCTTTTTTTCCTGCTGTGCCTGTTTTCTATAATTGTGCTCTAAGAGATCTCTTCCAAGTGAAAACTTGTATTGTGTGTTTGGACAAGACCCAGTACAACTGGGCCTCCAATTTAGTTGGTATTACTGGAATACAACTAAACAAGAGCAATTTTTAATACCTAAACACAAATGAAGCAAGAAAATATCATTTTAACTGATACAGGACTAAAGAAATTCAGCAAAAGGAAATTACATCCTTTTACCGTAAATTCTTAGTCACTTCTTAATTTTATTTTGCCCTCCATGCAAGCCTTAATGAGGAGAAACCACATTTATGCCTATGCCAGTAGGATGTAATTATAGGGGGGGGTGTATCTGAAGACTGTAGCAACTGAAACTACGAGTAATGTTCTGGGAGATTTTTCTTTTTTAAAAAAGTGGGGGAAGGGGAGCAAAATTGCTCACAAGATGGATTTTTGTCACTTGAATGAATTTTTTATGAAACCTTTAAGCATATATGTATGCTGATCTTTTATCTTTCTTCAGTCTGGAAGATAGACTTGCCACTGGTATGTGCTAGAGACACCCTTTACCCTCCTGGATGCTGTTTTATTTACGGTTCTTGGTAGAGCTTATATGCAAGCTCTATCAGGTTTGATTTTTCAGAGTAGTATTTCACCCCAGCAGATAAGTGATAGACTACAAAATGTGCCTCCAATGTCTTATCACATAGCACATCAGATTTTCTAATAGAAATTCTGAAGAAATGGACTTACATTTTTCTCTGATGTACTTGATATATTACAGCAATACTATATTGCAGCAATATGGAAAGTCTGTATGTTATAAGGGAAGGAGCAAGTTTAGAACTTGAAGCGCAAGTGGGGACAGATGCAATAGTATATCAAACCTTGTAGAATCGTAGAAGAATTTAGGTTGGAAAAGGCCTTTTCAGATCATCTAGTCCAACCTTCTGCTCAAAGCGGAGCTCACTTCAGAGTCAGACAGGGGCCTTTTCCAGACAAGGTCTGAAAATCTCCAGGGACAGAGATTTCACAGCCTCACTGGGCAACTTGTTCCGGTGCTGAGCCACCTTCTCTATGACTTCTTTCCTTGTAGCTAATTATAGTTTTCTTTCCTGCAAATTGTATCCTCTCTGCCTTCTTTATAAGCAGAATTAGATAGCTGAGGACAGCAGAGGTCTCAGCCTCCCTTTGTCCAGGCTGGATAAACCCAACTCTGCTCAGTCCCTCCTATATGTCATGAGCTGCAGCCCCTGACCACCTTGATGGCCCTCCACTGGGCTCACTTCAGTCTGTCCATCTGTCTCTCATGCTGGGAAGTCCCAAGCTGGGCACAATACTCCAGATGTGGTCTTGCAGATGCCGAACAGTGGGAATTAATCACTTCCCTCAATCTGATGGGTACGTTCTTGCTGGTACAGTTCAACATGTGGTTGGGTTTCATTGCCACAAGAGCACACTGCTGAAGGATGTTCAACTTGGTCACCAGAAACACCCATACACACCCATACACTTTTCTTAAAATCTGCTTTCTATGTCTTCAGAATTATTGTGTTGATTAATAGAAACATCATATTGAAGAGCACATGCACCCTCTACATAGATGAGTAATTTCTATGCTTTTTCCCTTTGTCCCTGGAAGAGAACTGAGTCCCTTTTGTATCAGGAAGGAGCCATTTTTACTTTCTTGTAGATTCATATGTGCATTAATTACAATACCTATTCATGTTGGGTTACATGAGTAACCCAACTGCTAACAAGAGTCCCAGCAATTCAGACAAAAGCTAAAGGCCTGCCCTTTGTTTGTTGCCCAGCATGACTGGCAAGTGTTTTAAGAAGAAAATTAGGAAAACATTGATACAATCCATTATTATTATTACTTGCAAAATCCATTGCAAGAATTTAAAACACAGAACATGCACTACTTTGCACTCATTCAGTATGCTGCCTGGCTGCTGATTAGTCAGTCCATGGGTAAAATGAACTTCTCTTCTGATCTGCTTCACAGACGGTTTCACCAGCACAGTATTATTAATTTTGATGAAGTACTACAATGGGAGAGGATATTCCTTATCATCCATAGTATTGGCCTCAGAGCATTACCAGCTCTGCAGGCTCATGTCTGCAAACACCACACGTGCAGTATGCTATAAGGATCAGACATGAGATATGCAAGAATTTCTGTGGTGATACCTGCATCTTCCTTGCAAAGAGATTTAGCAGTGTGTTGATGCTCTGCTTTGCATGTGTGTATTCATCAATACCATGAAACATGAAAGCTCATGCAAGCTCAAAATTGCGGTCATGTTTTCCCAATTGTAGTTGCACAACTTGTGTAAGACTTTCTTAATTCACTCCTTTGTTTTAACATCTTCAATGGATTGTATGATATTAAGTTTGTTCCCAGAATGGAGCCTGTTCATTTAAGGCAGTGATGCCGTAACTCAACTACTTCTTGGCTTCTGGTAGTTTGTACATGGAAGTTTGTTGCTCAGAAGGAAGTTGTTTCAGATGGGCAGTTAGGTGCAATATGTATCTCAGCTCTTCAGTAAGCTTATACAGCAGATATTTCTTGTCAGTTGTGGGAGCAATGATTTTTCAGACTGGGGAGGGGACTCTCCCATTGGTGATCTTTCTTTAAAGCCGCTAAGAATATCTGGACTGCATAAAAGTTAAGGATTGTGATACCAAAAGTAGTGTCTGTGTATATTGGGTCATTTCTCTAAAAAATCTTTTCTTGTGTTTGTTTCTGTTAATTCTACCATTGCTCTTCAGAAGCATATGGATTTAGTAACACACTATTTAATGTCCTTAATGAACTTAGTAGTGGTTGAATTCCCTTCTATTAATGAAGACTATTCACCAAGAGTCCTCTATTAATGTTGGTGAAGTAGGATCAATATAGATACTGGGTCAGGGTTCTGAAAAATATTAACAATTATTAATATTCTTTCTTTTTCAGTTTTCTCCTTGTGTTTGGTTGCTTGATTTTGTCCGTGTTTTCTACTATTCCTGAGCACACAAAACTTGCCTCTGGTTGTCTCTTCATTTTGGTAAGTGAAACTTCTAAATACAAGACAGTTTTATAGATAATTTTATATACACTCAAATCCTCTCCCTCACCACAGAGAAAACAGTATAATTCCTGAATGCTTTAAGAAACCAGACTTTTCATCAGAATGATGAAAGAATAATAAAATAGAGGATTCCACCATCTTTTTCTTTAAAAACAGGTTAGATGATTGTATGAAAGTGTTAATAAAGTACTGTATTGCATCCCCTTCTTTGCTTGAGAATTGCTGTGGTTTATAAGTGACAGTTTTTCTACTGCATTTTGTCAGGGACTGAGAATGAAAGACCTTTGATACTGCTGCTACCATTTATAAAGTCAGGATGTAGTAAGAGGCACTTATACTTAAAATAGGAAATAATTGTGGTATCTTAGATACCAATTGGTGCTAGCTATTGGTAGATACTGACATTTTAGTGGCAGTTGCTGCAGTAGGATGTGGTAGTTTCATTATTTCTTCATAATACAAGCTTTTGTATTATGTTTATCTCTCCTTTTTCCCTTCTGAGGTAGATACAAATGGCTTTAATCCCTAAAAGTGCTTAACATTTTTAATGCATTGTGTGGACGCCACTTTATTCATCTGCTTCTTGATGGGCCATTTAGTGCTGCGAGTGATGGCCTGAGGATAAGCAGTAGTGATCATTAAAATGTCACTATATACCCAGAGTTACCATGGTTATTTCAGTTCCATGTATACAGCGGACTGTGGCTCGTTAGGTAGTGCCTGGGGTGAAGTAACTGTTGACAAGTGCCAACATTTTAATTGTCATCACTGTGTATATCCAAAAGCCCTGGTCTTCAGAACAGCTCCTTAATTAATTATGGCGTGAGCAGACCAATAAGCATAATTATGGCGTATGCTATGTCTTTACAGCACAATGTGCCACTGCATCAAGATGCCTGAACTAAACGTCCAGAGCTGGCTAGGTGCAGATGTGTGGTGTTCTGCTCCATCTGATGGTTTCTTAGCTGGGCTAATTAGAGAGACCTGTGCTAAATGTGGTATTTTGCTTCCTAGCCATATTAGCACTTTTTCTTTTTCTGAAGAAAAGATCAGATGGCGTTAAAACAGCTAAAAGTAATCAGATTTAATCCTACACTTATACCTAGTCCCATTATTTACATATCTGAACAACACTTTGTAAATGGAAGTTTGTTTGAATGTTCTGCAACTAGTTATATTATTGCAATTACTACACTAACTGCTAAGATTTTCTGGTATAGAAAACAGGAAAATTTGATTAGTCTGAAAATACCCTACTTCTAATAGCAGGTGGTTTTGTGACAAGTAATCTGTTTCCCTGTATACTTATGCGAATTGATTGTAGAAATGCCATTTGTTCTGGCATAAAATATGCATTTCCCATGAGCCACACGTTTGTTGATTGTGTTGATATGCTTACCGCCACTGATTCCTCAGCTGGCTGATAAACACATTCCCTGTGCTCTGCCATGGCTCTCCCAGAAGCCTGAATGTGGAGAAGCTCTGTGAAGTCCTGGGTTTGGTCCCACCACTGGGCAGAGTTGTGGTGAGCTCTGCTAGCTGATACACCAGTACTTGTAGAGGGGTCCATCAGTGGAGCGGAGCTGCTCAGGCTCTGCGACAGGACACTGCAGCACCTTCTGCTACTGCAGCTTCAAAGGTGGACTTTGTTCGTCTTAACGGTTCTGACTGTACATCCTATGGCATCCTCTGAACACAGAAGTGGCCTTAAGGAGGAAGAAGGTGGATGGTTAATCCTTGAAGCATCAGTACTAGCCTGGTCCAACATTTCTATGCTATAGTCTAGTGTGTTCAGCAAACCCTTGGCAGGAATAAATCTAGTGATGACGAGTTTTACAGCTTCTGCTGTGGATCTCTAATGGAGAAAAATATAAACACAGCAGAGTATGAAGTTCCAGAAGCAGACTAAAGCTGACTGGTTTATTCCAGTTTGCTGGTGCATGATTTGCTGCTTCTCTGCATACTGAATCATTAGCTGATATTGCCAATGTTATCAACAGCATGCTTTTGCAACCACAATACATTTCTACATTAACTCAGGAGCAGTTGTTTTGACTGTGCCAACACATAGCTGCAGTCACTGGAGGTTTCGCAACCTTTTCCTTGCAGTGTTTCACACAACTCTTACAAATGTGTCATTTAGTAGAGACAGTTGTATTAACTATCAGAAATCTGGTTTAATACTGTTTTGCTTTATGCTCGAGATGGGAGATATATGTTTACTTTCTAATGAAGTACCATACAAATACCACAATCCGTAGAGCTGCCTGCTGGATTTCTGTGAACTGTTTGCTTTGCAGATGTATTCCAGATGGTCCCCCCTACAGCCATGTTAATTGGCTAAAAAGCTAGTGTAATGTTCCTTCAACTTAAAACCTGAGCTGCTGCCTGCACTGGCACCTGTGGCTTTTGACATATTGCAGCTATTCATAATTACACAGGGAGGTTAAAAAGGAAAGTGTAGATGAGGTGAGCAAACCTTTCCTTCCTTCTCAGAATGGTCAGAGGAGCTGAGAAGATTACTGTTCTGCAATCAGTCAATTCCATTTATCTCCCCCAGCCTCACCTTGCAAGGGCACGGAAAACCTCTCTCCTAATCACTGCGTCCAAAATACTCTCTCAGAAAAATACAGCAGTGTACAATAGCTCAAAGTAAATCATTGTTTAGGAAAGCAGTGTTAGCTGAGGGTTTCTGAGCATCAGCAGAGGTTAATGGACTTGTCTGGACTGCAGAAATGCCTGAACTCCGCTCCCAGAGCCGACATAAACCTGCCCCACTGTGTCATGCCGTACCCAGCCAGGGCTTCACTTCTGGCATCTGCACAAATACTACTGTGTTCCTAGGCATCTTCTACTTATCAGGGGGCCTGTCAAGGGAAACACATTTAATATTTGATTTTTATGCTTAAAATGAAAGTCCTGCAGATAAGTGCATGTTACATACAGCAATGTTTTATTGTTACATCAGTAATTAATTTGGTTAGATTTTTGTCCAGAAGTAATAAGCCTAACCAGGGGGAGAGCAACAGCTAAAACTCCATATACCTACAATGATAATTATGCTTTAGCCTCATCTGTGCACACAACTTCTGGCACTCAAGTTGTAGCAGTGATATATCCCAGACAGACAGTAGAATAAAATCTACTCAACATCAAAAAAACCACAAGCAGCTTAAGAATCCAACTAACACAGCAAGAAAATAATCTTTGGTGTATTGCTGATCTCCTACAAGTACGTTTGCTGGCACTTTATCAAATAATAAACACAAGGGAAGTAAAACTTAGGCTGGGAACGCAAAATCAAATCTTTTTGGGAAGATAGCCAAGAAGGAATATATCTGGAACTGGAGGTCATTCACTTTCATTACCAAACCCTCTATATTTTAAGATCATTTTCAACTAAAGCTCTGTGAATAACTGTTCACTTCTGTTTGTTTCCTGTCAATTCAAAAAAATAAATAAAATAATTTGAGTTGATGCACAACGATTCGGCAAATCAGAAAGTCCAAAAAAAGTCTTGGATTAAATGTTTCATTTGACCTGGCATAAAATTTAGGCCATTTTAAAACTTTTGGCTTACAAGTAAAATTGAGTCTGTAGGAAAGAAATGGCATTTTTATTTGAAATGACAACGCATTCAATTTTTTTCATCATTTTCATTTTAAACAAAGTGGAGAGATTGCAAAGCTCATGAATTTCTGCAGGACTGGTTTTGTCAAATCTGGTTTGTGTTTTTCTCTGGAAAAGGCTGGGGTAGAAGGCTGTATGCAGTTCTGTGGGACAAGGGCCTCTGAAAATGTACTCTAGGAACACATTCTTCAAGCAGAAATATCTCCCAAAGACATAAAACCACACAGTGTGCAGTAGATGAGGCTAGCTTCTACATGTACTGTGGTCACTTATATGGATCCAAAAGGAGAGTCTAGTAAGTGCTTCTAGCAATTAAGATCTTTCTAACATTCCTTCCTTCTCTAACATTTTCCCCTAAAAGAAACACAGAAAGAGGGTAAACACTGATTAAAAAACATGGGGTATATCTGCCCCATAGCAAGCAAGCACGTATTCAATTTGTCTCTGCTCCAGAAGGGTGAATCCATCCACAGAGATGTAATCCTATAAATCCGCTACAAAATTTTAAAGCTGGGCAGAGTGGATTTAAAAAAAAAAAGGGAGATGGATAGTGGTCAGTTCAAAAAAGTAGCATTTTCAGTTTAGATTTTTTTGTCCCAGAACTTGAATCCTCTTGCAATTCTTGGATAAAAGACCACCAGACCTGAGCAGAGGACTGGATGGATGGCTCTGTAGGGCCAGCTAACAATGCATAAAAGGAGAAACGAATGATCTTAAGAGATTTCAATTATAGATACATGTATAACAAAGACGGAAGGGTATAGACCATGCGTTATTGCAGTTCTGTTGCAGTTTTCTCTCTTCCAAGAGAAACAGATGAACTGATCCCTCAGCTAAAAAATCAGTATTTTTCAAGTTTGCTAGAGCTTATCATAACTCAGAATCAGTGTTTCTCCACAAATACTTATTTCCAATTTTTTTTTTCTACCCAAATCAAAGCAAGGTTTTGAAATTTCAAAATTTCTGCATAGGAATCTCTGAAAAATTACGTGTGTTAGACATACAAAACTAACATTATCAAAGATGTAATAAGAGAGGGGAATGTAATGTTGATAAGGTCTCCCCCTGGTTAGGCTTATTATTTCTGGACAAAAATCTAACCAAATTAGTTACTGATGTAACAATAAAACATTGCTGTATGTTGATAAGCCTTCATGTTTTCAGTCTTGCTTGGATTCAAATACACTAATATTGTAATAAGGTGATAACATGAGCATAAAACAATTCAAGCATGTCATAATAAAATACCTGTTAGGTTTGAAGGAAAACAGTCATAGAATCATAGAATGGTTTGGGTTGGAAGGGACCTTGAAGGTCATCTAGTTCCAACCCCCCTGCCACGGGCAGGGACACCTCCCACTAGACCAGGTTGCTCAAAGCCCCGTCCAACCTGGCCTTGAACACTTCCAGGGAGGGGGCAGCCACAGCTTCTCTGGGCAACCTGTTCCAGTGTCTCACCACCCTCACAGGAAAGAATTGCTTCCTCATATCCAAATCTACCCTCTTTCAGTTTAAAATCATTACCCTTCGTCCTATCACTACACTCCCTGATAAAGAGTCTCCCCCATCTTTCCTGTAGGCCCCCTTTAAGTACTGGAAGGCCGCTATAAGATCTCTCTGGAGCCTTCTCTTCTCCAGGCTGAACAACCCCAACTCTCTCAGCCTGTCTTCATAGGGAAGTGCTTCAGCCCTCTGATCATCTTCATGGTCTCCTCTGGACCCGCTTGAGCAGGTCCATGTCCTTCTTATGTTGGGGGCCCTAGAGCTGGACACAGTACTGCAGGTGGGGTCTCACGAGAGCAGAGTAGAGGGGCAGAATCCACTCCCTCAACCTGTTGGTCACACTTCTCTTGTTGTAGCCCAGGATACAGTTGGCTTTCTGGGCTGCGAGTGCACATTGCTGGCTCATAGTCAGTTTTCCATCCACTAATACCCCCAAGTCCTTCTCCTCAGGGGTGCTCTCAATCCTCTCATCGCCCAGCCTGTATCTGTGCTTGGGATTGCCCTGGCCCATGTGCAGGACCTTGCACTTGGCCTTGTTGAACTTCGTGAAGTTTGCACAGGCCCATCTCTCAAGCCTGTCAAGATCTCTCTGGATGACACCCCTTCCCTCCAGCATGTCAACCACACCTCATCTTACCACATCAAAATAAATAATTTCATCTCTTTGCTGATTAAATTGATACTTTCCTATTATGTATACTGATTTCATCAAATCAGAGCTGACTTATTATAAAAATTTGGACCAGATCTCATTACAATTGCTTGGTAATCTTTGTGTGCAAACAGAGCAGACTTCCCATTGTAAATGTAAGTGCTGGTTGCAGTTTTCTGAAACTAACAGTTATTAGAAGGAAGTCTGATAAGGCAAAAATGTAAATGAAAAGGTGAAGTTATTTAAAAACATATCAGTAGATGTCCCCAAAGCTGTAGTTCTTCTGCCAGAAGGCAGCGTTGGCACTCCCAACAACCAACAAAGCTCTAAAACAAACAAGCACACACTGTAGCTATGAAGAGAGATCAAAGTAATAATAAAAAATATTTCATAACAAAGGAACATGACACTGCACATAAAACTGTAAAGGTATCTATGAAAAAATCTATTGCCAACAGTGCCAAAGATTATAATATACACTTCAAACACTTTAGAGAATAAAGATGTCTTGATACCAGCATGTCTATTATTGATATGTTTCTGGGATGGATTACATTTTCAGTAATGTTTTGTCCTTTCTATTCTTTTATTGTTCTGCATTAAGCAGGAATAACCTTTGTAAAGAGAAGAATGAAAAATCACACATTGAATGGAATCATTTTTCCTTTGTAATTAAAAAATGCAATATATTATAATTCTACTGGGAAAGCTTAAATGGGTTTGATGACTAAAGATGACTAAAACAGCATTATTATACGTGATCTGCAATCAGGGCAAAGAAAAATCTCATAACTGAATCACTTAAAGAAGGTAGGATAACTGTGAATGGTTACCTCGAGTGCTACAGCATTCAACAGCAAATGCAGTAGAAGGCAAGAGAGAGTTTCAGAGTTGCTGCCAGAGCATTTCTCAGGCAGACAGAACTACCAACCAGTTACATTCCAACAAGAAATCTCCATTTACTGTGCAATGTTAAGATCAGTGGAGTTGCCACAAGTCAATGGCTGCTGGATGAAATTCTATCCATGAAATTATTTTCCATTCCCTCTGAATGAGTGGGTGGTACTGTGCAATGAAGATGGATAGAAATAGCAAACCCACAAGCAGTGTTAGATGTAACACAGCTCACGACCTGGTACAATTTTAACATTAAAATGACTAACCTTTAGTAAGAAAGCCAGTGTTGATTTTTTAAGTAGCTACATTATACTCTTTTATATTCTTATCTATTCCTATATGAGCTGTCACTTAGCTTGTCACTTGTACATGACATTATATGGCTATACACAGAAAGTCAGGAGAGAAGATACCAGTACTGTGAACAATCAGTTTCTGATTCCCTTTGTTTCCTAACACAGGGAGGACTAGTATTCAAAGGTGGAGAGCATACTCTTAAGTGGGAAAGGACCATCCATAGGGACCACTTTGTCTAGAGGAACACACAACCTCTAGGAGGATTTTGAGATTGAGTGGAAAATGAGGAGGATTAGATGTTAGTGATGGGGTGTCAGGATTCAGATTAATAGGGATATAATTCTCTGAGGAGGGAAAAGCACAGCTCCTTTTAGGCTAATCACTGCATTGTGCTAAAGAACCAAACCAGCTGTGCTTGACCTCTTTTAAGGACAAACAAGCAACACTCCTTGCACAACTGCTCTTCCATGACATGTCTTCCTTCTTGTTTTATCAGTTTAAGTGATAACAAGGTAGCATGGGAAACCATTCCCAGGTCATAAGTGTAACATTTTCCGCAGATGTAGATTTGTAATAGTTTATGCTAGACTCTGCAGTATTGAATTTTATTGGCTTCACGCCAGAGTTTGATAAGGATCCAAACTTGTTATATGGAGAGTAAGAGCTACCTCCTTAAAACAGGCAACAGTTTAGATTGCAACAGAAAAAATGGGTAGATGTCAAACTCTCTATCAGAAGTTCAGACCTGACCCTTGTTAGGGAAATACTGATTTGCCAAATGGAAATGCAGAATATGTCTCGAGTGGAAAGCCAAAGTACATGGTTATAAATAATATGGAAGGAAAAAGTCTACAAAACACTAAATGTCAAAAGGAAAAGGATGCTGAAATAGACAGAACATCAGTGATATGAAAGCTGTTTGGAAACCTTGAGAACACCCACCATCTGAGTAACACAGAAACCGTAATCCAGTCAGTCACTTTGCACAGATGTGACAAAGCAAAGCATGCAAAGACATAGCTTGCTACAGTCAAAATGTGAACTTTCCTCAAGTGAAGAAAGAAGTCTGTTCACAAGATTCAGTTTAAAAACTGCAAAGTTAAGCAAATAAGTATCAAAATACAGGCAAATATAAAAAATATCTGTAAGTATCCAGAGCAGACATACCTATAAAACAAAAATCCAAAGAGAGTTTAAAATGTAACTGATGGTAAATACACAAACACTGAAACTAAGTCCAGTCCTGAAGACCGTGAACTGTGAGTAAGCTACAAAGATGAATTAGCAAAATCAGTACTGTCCATTTTAAACTTGTAGGCTTCCACTGAGTGCCTAAGGAAAGTGTGTATGTCATAGACAGGATAATAACTTTGGTATAAAATCTGAACCAGACAGGAATTGGCTGATTGTACCATATGAAGATATGATCACAGGAAATGAATGTCTCACAAAGATATAGGTATGTTTTTGAGAGGATGTGGAAGGGGTTTGTTCTTTGCTTTTTCCAAGAGACCAAAATTCCATAAACCTTGAAAAAAGATAATAGGAAAAGCTGCAAAAAAAATCAGAAAATGGCATAATTTGTGAAACACAAGACTTGGTATACTGGCTCTCAGAGTCTAGTTACTGGACTAAAAATAGGGGACCAAGTCAACTTTTTCACTGAACCTAAGGAACTGAAAAAAAAATTGTAAAAAAAGACTTGTTCAAGTAACAGAAATGTTTGGTGAGATGACAGAAGTTAGTATCTTCAAGAAACTAAATGCATAAGTGGGATTTTGGCATTCTGGGTAAAGTGCCTTCCAAGTCCAGTTTACTAAAAGTTACCAGTTGTCAGAAATCATTTTCTTAAAATTGCTTTCTGAAAATGTTTGGTACTGGAAACATTGCAGTGTACATCATCCCAGATGCCCATAGGTCTCAGTGGTCAAAACGTACTCCTAGGGAAGCTCTGCTAATGAGCTTTGTGAACTGGGAAGCCTCAAGAAGAAATAACTTAAAATAGCAACAGCAAATCATTTGCAGAGTCTCTAGGAATTAGCAACTCCAAACATGCTAAGACCAAAGAATAGAAGAATGAATATCTCGTCCCGCTCTGCTATACAGCATGTCAAATGTTATCAGTTAATTCACATACATGTGATCAGCCATAACAATTAGCCTAAACCCCTTGCATCAATAAAAAATCATCACGGATGCCAGAGCATAAAAGGATTCAGAGTCTGTACTGGCTTTGACACCCATTCTGCATTTCTTTTGGACACAGCAAAAGATATCAAATTCTTTACAAACATTTCAAAAGGAAGATTTGGGAGCTGTGTTGCTACAGAGACATGTACTTGAATGTCTGCCTGTAACATGTGACATAAAAACATGACTACAGCAGAAGAAAATGCGTGAAGAAATTACAAAGAATATGCAAAGGCCTGGGTACAGCTGTACAGGGCTTCATTGCTTTCAATATGTGGATAATTTTAAAACCAAAATGAGACCATTTACTGCTGATATCTCACTACAGAGAAGGACAATTTGAACAAGTACAAAGCAGGATACAAAAATGTTTGGGAAGTAGAATATTATTCTATAGTGCAAGTTTTATGCCTATCATTTCCTTTCAGGAATTCTCTCAGAAGTGTAGTTGTACCTGACACATAAACAAATGATATGGTGCAAAGCAGTGAGTGCAGATGTCTGGAAAACACCATATTTAAGGGTGATGCTGTATCATAGACACATTGGGTGGCGAAGCCAGCATTTCCCACTGCCACTTTCCCAATTTGAAAAAGGGTTTTCAGTGATCACCAGGGTCTTCCTAGAAGAACCGTGTCCACCAGAAGCCAAAAGGAGTTTTGGGATGTGTTTGCCCACACATGCTCTGACATGGTAATTGCAGTAAGCATGATGGCCAGGAGCACAGCTGCCCAGTGCAGCTGTGTGGCACTCATTCCTGTGGCACCAGCAGATCCTCAGCAGTTGGTCCATGGTGGTGTGAAGTGGGTCTGCTGATCTGGGGAGGCAGGAGGGTGTCTGTACTTCCTTCATGGATGCTGAGGAAGGTTAGCACAGTGTCAGTACTAGCAATTGTGTATTGGGTCTGATATGATAAATACTTGTATTTACTCTGTAAGAGATGATGAAAAACATAATTAGATGGCAGGTACGTAATTCTGGTGCCTGCTTGTACTATCTGATTCAAAACTGGTTTTACTTGACCTAAAAAATCTGGGCTTTTTTCTGTTGTATAAAGAAGCATGACTTGCACATGCCATTTCAAGTAATAAACACAAAAAGCTAAAAGGGAGTACGAGAGCAGAAGTCCTGTATAACATGGTTAATTAAAACTAAGCATATCACTGGGATTTTAATATTACATCAATAAACTTGTAGCTGTGTATTAGTTTAAAAGGCACAGAACTGATTTCTCAATAATATTCTATTAATGTAGAATCAACATGGGAAATCTTAATCATAATTTGGAAAAGGAGTATAGTAAAAGTATCACATTCATTATAAAACTGATAAACGATAAAAAAGTGCATAAATTTCATTTCATGCTTATTGTGTATTGCACTGGGAGCTGAACTGAAGTCTCTGGTTGTGATTTATATGCCACTAATAGGGTCTATTCTGAGTTATGTTTTCTGATTTATGGCCACCTCTCCCACTCTTAAACTGCAGTTGGAAAGAATTGAAACATTAGTTCTTTAAATGTATGTTTGCACATGTAGATATATTTGTTAGTGTTTAGATCAAAGATCTCCCCTTCTAATGCTGAACCAGGAATAACACAAATGTGTTCAGATGATACTATTATTTTAAATTATAAAGCATGCACATATGCATAACTGGTGGTTTTAATCTGGAAACTGGCCACTATGACAGAAGTCTCTAGTCCTACACCAGCTTCTGCATCATACCTATTTAAAGCTCAAACCTTCTTCAGGTTTCTCTAAGACAGACTAGTGTTGTGCTTCCCCTCACATCCCAATAGTATCTGTTTAAAGTGTAGACCCCAACTCTGGTGCTCAGTACTTTGAAGTAGTAGAGGGTTTTTTTGCTTGAGAGAAGGGTGCAGAAGCTGAGGTGTTATGTTCTTTCTTTAATTGAATGAGAAAACAATCTCATCCTCTTTGATGATGAATAATAAAGCATTGCTATTTGAATAGTGTCACCATAAAGAAATTTTGGCAGCTGGTGACATTCTTAAAGCAGTCAGTCATAAATTAAAGGATAAGGAAATGTTTATTCTCCCTCTTTTCCCACTGATTTGGAAACACTGGACTTCCCTGTTTATGAGTTTTTAGGGAAGAGGGGACACTTCCCGAGCTGTGTCAGATGACATTGCTCCTGCTATTCCTGCTGTTGTGCTAGTGTAGTGAGACTGTGCTGGTTTACACCAGGTGAGCATCTGCAGTGCAGCTACACTGCAGAGATGTTGTCTTCAGTAGGGAAACACCTGTGGCCTTATTAAAGCTTATTTCAGGGGATTAATCTGATTTGTTCTAGTCCATTTCCCAGGCTTCTGACAATGTTACTTGTAGGCCCAGTTCTGTGAGCTCAAGGCAGACAGCTCCTTACATCAGTCTGCAGCTCTATTGTCCTACTTCACTAGCCTTTAGAATACTTAACACAATTTCCATATAAGAAATATAATTAAAATAACAGCAGAACCATTGTCTTGTGGGAGGATTTCTTGTATCCAAACCTCAACTTATTTATGCATTGCAAAATAACCATCCTAGAAGAATAGCACAGAGTGCTCAACTTTGGTCATTTTCTCATCTCGAAAGTGGCTCTAATTCCCAGAAATGACAGTCTACAACCAAGGCACCTGATTTCAGCAGCAGCAAATTATTTTAAGTTTTAATAAGCAGTTATGTTAATTAAAAGAAAGCTATGATAAAAACAGGGTTTTGCTGTTATAATGTTATGCTTAGGGAAATCCTTATCATTAAAAAGTACCTGAGAAGAATATTAATGTAGAAAATTTCAACAAATCATTACTTGTATCCTAATTAGATAGACAAAAAAGAAAAAAAAAGTGCTCATTGTAGCTGGATTGTGCAAAGTATGCTTGATTTAATTAATTATCAACCCTGTTCATTAGAGTCCTCCAGGACCTTTCGTTAATAGAAACCTTGCTCTGGATGACCTCTTATTTTCCTTTCCTGCCATTTGTGTGACCCTCATTGTTCCAGTGGCAGAACAACCAAGGCACACACAGATGTAAAAAACTTCAGGAACACACTGGCACCCATGTTCCTTATGCTAAAAGCAACTGAATCTTTTAAGCCCATGTGTTTCATCCTTGCTTCTCTTGCATATACATAGCTGCCCATGACAACTGGAGCTGTGTATGCAGAAACATTTCAGAATGAAAAGTTCATCAGTCTGGATGAACTGTGCTTTGAGAAGGAAGAAAGCCTTTCCACTGTCCGAATCACCAATGCATCTGCCGTATCAGTTACTGTGGGAGGCTAACTGTGAGCTTAAATAACCAAAAAAGTTACAGACTGTGGTAACTGTGGTGCAAGGCCAGATGCAGCTGTGACCTGAAAAGGATGACAAGATAGGGGAAAAGGAAGAAATGGCGATGGCCAGGGCATCCCTACTCTACCTAGGAAGGGAAGGATTAGGTTTCCAGTAAATCTGAGCTTGTTCATCAGTTCAAATACACCTTTGCTGAATTTTGAAGGAGGCCAGATTTATCAACAGTGCAGGATTTTCCAATTCTGACGTAAATGTTGTTATTCATATCTTATAAGTTATGCAAAATGAATGACGTTCCATCATGATATACATGGGACAGAGATACTTGGAGTGCATAATTTCTGCAGCAAGCCTACAAATCATATGAGGTCTAATCATTTATTCCATCACATGCCTTTCCAATTATGTTCTGATTTTGTTTCCATTGATTGCTAAAGACCTAAAACCAAGCTTTTTAAAAGCTTAGATTTATGCTTAATTTTGTAAGAAGCCATTCCAAATGAAATTTAAAAAAAAAAAAAATCTGATCTTGGTTCGGATTCATCCTTCCAATCTTTGTCCACGGAAAACCAAGAACCTCCTGACTGTGCAGCTGAATAGGAAAAAATAATGTAATTCCCTGGTCTGCATTAACCTTGACAGAGATTTGACTTCACATTGTGACTGAATTTGAGAAAACATCCTTCTGCTCTTTTTCTCTCACAGAATAGATATATCTCCATGAAATTTGTCTTTGTAGTTCATGTATATGCATTTGTATGTGAGAAACAAATAGGATTGCTGCCTCTGACACACGAGTATACCATCTAGTATGATGACTCTCAAACACGTGCTTTCAGCACACAAAGGCTTTTTCATCTTTGTATAACTGAGCAAGCAGAGCAAATAGTAATTGCTAACGGTAGTACAGATGATTAATACAAAACTGCATGACACTAATAAGAACCAGAATAGTAAGCTACCAAAAAAATTTACCTCTTTTCAACTTCTACCAGCAGTTTTGTGATACTAATTTAACTGAATTGAAGCTGTAGACTAGTCCTTTCAGATCATTAAGTACTTTCTCCTCTTGCCAGTGCTCCATCAGAGGCCCTACTGGGGTCTAGAGTATGATAGAGGACCCACTCCTGCATGTGTGAATCAACTCCTGTAGACACCTGTGACAATTTCAGTGCACTTAAAAAGCAGGAGTTGATTCTCATGCATCTGTACACACAGTATGTTTTCCAGGGAAATGACAAACTTTAGTCCAATGAAATGTGTCTATAGATTTTTAACAAGGAAAAGATTTTATTGGAAGCAAAGAATGTTTCATGCTTTGCTGGCCTCCTCTCCTTCTGTAGCTCTTACCCCTGCCCCAAAGAAGAAACTTCATCAGGAGAATCAGATGTCAAATGGCCTGGGTGCCTGCCATCGACCCCCATAAATTCAGAGACATCATCTAACGATGTGTAAACCAGATTTGACAATTCATGATTTAACTAGCACTATAAAAGTGGTAGTTAAATAACTAAAATATATATTTTTCCTTTTTTCCAGTTGGCTTCTTGTCCATTTTATTCTTGGCCTACACAGAATTTCCTACAAGGAAATGTACCACATGGTAGCCAACTATTAAGAATTATTGTTACTATATAGAGAGCTTTTTCAGTTTTGCACATAGTCCTTTCTGAAGTTGTACAATAACTCTGTCCATGGAATTAAGTTGAATTTTCTTGTAGTAGAATGAAAAAAAAGAAAACCTTAAACAATCACACTCATTTTTCCATGTGTTATTTTCTAACAAAAAAATATGCCATTTTCTTTTGCTACATTTTATCTGAGGGATCTCATTCTGCTTTTTTGATTTAGGGATTCAATATGGGATTTACAAAACTGGAAATGAAGACACTGAAGAAGGTTCTAAAAACTCTTTCAATGTGATGTAGTTACACAAGCTGATGTTTTAGGAAGGAATACTATGTTTTCAAATTGTTCTATGACAGCAAAAGCAAATTAAATTCACAATGATTTCAATGTACTGCCACTAATCATAAGCTAGTAAAGCACCATTACATGACATGATATTAAGAATGCCATTTGTTCAGGCCAATCAATGCCCAAGTTGATATATGTGATATTTACAGCCTTATTGGCTTGTAGAGTCGCTGGGTCTCACAGTCTGAAAACATGCAAACTGTTTATTTGGAAAAAGTCAATCAACACTACCCTTGCAAATATTCCTCTATTTAATTCCTTTGCAGTGCTTTCTTAACAGTACCACTCTAGTCTTCATTCTGCAGAAATAACAAATTAATTGGCTGACAAGGAACAGCTTTCTCCGGGACATGGAAATACATTCAGCTGCCAAATAAAATACAACTTTCATCCTGTTCTTCTTGATGAACTGTTTAAGAAGCTCCTTCAAGTACTTTTCTCTTTCTTTTGATGAACACACAAATTCTTATTTTATCATTTCAAAACCCATAACTTTATGATGGTATTCTAGAATAGTATCTAAGCTTATAATTCCATACCAGTGTGTATGTATTGTATTCAGATTTCCTTAAGGTATGGAGCTGAATTGTGCTCCAAGCTGTATTGCTGCAACTCTGTTGACCTCACTGTTGTACTGAAAAATTTCTTCCAATAAAAATTGCACAAACACAGGTTGATGTTATTAAAATGGACAGTCTTAAAGAAGGTTCCAGCATGAAACAAAAGCAAGCCAGACAAGCAAGGAGAGATTTTTTAATGCTTTCATTCACAAGTTGTCCAGGGAAAGTTATGTCTAGTGTGAACATTTATTCACTGTCTTACAAACAATTACATACCCATTGTATGTAATTATACTTGCATGTATCTTAACCTACTTCTGGGAACAAATCAATTTCCTAAATGCTTCTACATCATCTCAATCACTTCACCTGTATATTGCTACAATGAGAATATATCTACCAAAACATTCAGCCTCCAAACTAAGAACTAATTATATGAATGTGAATATATAACATATTCTTCGCTGTTTGAATTACCTGATGTCTGATCCTCAATATTGAAAGTCACTGAGTATTTTGCTTTGATATTTTTTATGTATGATTTGGTTCTTCAGTCTTTCATATTTAGTAGCCAATCTTAGCAGATATTTAATGTTATTCACGTTAGACTTGGACCATTCACTAGGAAGCCCTGGGGACTACGTTCTGTGTGTAGATGTGTAACCATCCTGGGGAGCAGGATCCCAAGTTTGGCTTGGGATCTTCAGATGCTCAGAGTGGATTGCTAGGCTCACACAGTGGTCTTAAGTTTCCTGATTCTTCAGTGTTGGTTATATGTAATATGCATTTTTCTTATTTGCCCTTTCTAGGAATTTGTCATGATTGTTGTCTTTGGTTTGGAATTTATTATTCGTATTTGGTCTGCTGGATGCTGTTGTCGATACCGAGGATGGCAAGGAAGACTGCGCTTTGCAAGGAAACCATTCTGTGTAATAGGTGAGTGTCCCAGCTCTAGTTTATTTAAAGATAAAAATAAACAACCCCCTTCTGTTTTCCTTCTGAATGAAAACTACTGGAATCAGTACAGTAGTTTACAGTAACTGGGTGTAAATTCAGAATAGCTGTCTGCCAACTGTCATCTGCCCAAGCTTCTCTAGACATAAAATCATGAAGTCCCTAAATACCAGTCAGTCTGTGTTTCTTATGTTCTCCAAAAGACATTTTCCTATGCATGTCATACAACTGGCATGTATACTGGAAGAATGGGGCATGGGGTGCTGGTCTCACTGAAAATCACAGGAGCTGTATGCATTTAATGGACATATTACACATCTTGTATGTGCATAGATACCATGCACATATGTGCATACATTGTGTTCTCCTTACTTAACTTCTGTGATCAGATGTGTATACTGCAATAAGTTTGAAAACCAACCTATAAACATCTTCTGACAACATTGCTGCTTCCTACATTGCTGATCTCTGCATGACGGTCCAGGTATCTGCTCTGACAGTGACTCTGTCATAGGATGTAGCATACTTCTTTTACAACTGTTTCAAGAGACAATTCCTCCCCTTCTTTGCTCTAGAAATTTTCTGTGAGAATGGTGAATAGGCCCACAACCAGTCAAAACCCTATTTTGAAAAAAAATCTGCAGGAAAACAGTTTCCCAGTAAAGGTAGAAATCAAGAATGGCTAACCCAATTAATATGATAATTTCTTCTTTTTCTAATGGTTTGGAGCAAATGCTTCAGGATATCAACATCCCAACTTCTCTCTCAACTTTCCTCTTCTTTCCAGCCTTTAATTTCATCTGCCTGTATCTTAAATTAAAGAGTTTTGCAGTGTCCTGTGGCATAGCAGATCGGTGCACTGGTTTGGGCTAATGTGTAAAGCAAGCTTTTGCCTTCTGCTTCATTCCCCGGTAAATCCACACCTTCTGCCACTGAGGAATTTGTGCAATGAAAAAAGGGTATTTAGCAAGAAGTGCATGAGTAGGTGGAAAGGCATCACAGACTGTCTCCCCCTTGGAAAGAATCACCCCATCTACTCTATTTTATGACACTGTGGGAGAGGAGAAAGTATCAGGATTTGCACTTGTTTTGTTCAGGCAGCAGAGGAGGTGGCTAGGTACCTTACCCAACCCCACCTGGTGCCAGGTCACATGCTTGCCCCAGAGTTCCTGTGCCTAGCTGAAAGTGAAAAGAAAACTCAGAAATCTTCCCAGCCTTTACCAGCCACCTGTCAAGGGAAAGCTAGAAATTCAGACATTCACTCTCCCTGGCATCAACAAACACAGCTGCCCTCCTTAACCAGACTTACCATTATTCCAAGATTTTGTGGTGCACCTGAAACTTAGTAGTGAGGTTTTGTCAGCACACAATCATAAGAAAGCACCAGACTATTAATTTAGCAAAATTAACCTACTTCAGCCATTTAGAACTTACTAGAAACATACAGACCTTTAAAGAATTTGAACTTACTAGAAGCATTTGACATCTCCGAGTGGTTTGCTGCTCTTCCGAATGCCATTGTA
The DNA here is from genome assembly GCF_031877795.1 of Strix aluco. Taxonomy (NCBI): domain Eukaryota; kingdom Metazoa; phylum Chordata; class Aves; order Strigiformes; family Strigidae; genus Strix; species Strix aluco. The sequence goes on along the minus strand of NC_133933.1, from coordinate 98,380,580 downwards.
TGGAAACACTAGCAGTTTGTTCAATTCACCTTTCGTTTCTCCTCCCTTTCCTGTCTCCATTCAACTGGCAAGTTTTCTGCCAGTGATCAACTTCATTCTGATGTGTTAATTCCCAGCAAAAGTGAATGGAAGAGTTCTTCCTTGTCCAAAACTCTGCATGTTATTATGGGGTGACTGATGTAGATTTTCCCCCTTTCCTTTAAACAGCTCATAGCTACCCTCCTACTGTTTGTGAAATAGTTCAGGCGGGTCTCCTGACAGGAGCCTTGGTGAGTGTTGGGATTTACTTCACTTGATTGTGTTTTTTCCTCCTTTCTCTGGAGTTCACCTGCTCTTCTTGTTGCACCTGTGTTCATGTAGACAATCTCTAGCCTTAAAAGTATCTTTAATTTTGTCCCCCTTGCAACTCCATCATTTGCTAGCAGAATTAATTTGTAGCCAACTGTCTTTTGCTTATGGATGTCTTCCTATGCTAGTTCTTGCTATGCTGGTTCACTGGATGAAAAGGGAACTTTGTTCTGCAGTTCTGCAGCTACTAGTGTAGCTTCTGGGAACTAAACCAGTAGCTTGAGTTTCTCGCCATTAATTGTTCTGTGTCTCTCTTCTCCTGACTGATTTTTGTCCATTTCTAGACTTCAGCATTCCTGAAGGGAGTTTCTGATGCTCAGTATCTCTTCAGATTTGATCTTTTGAGGAATAACCTTTAGCAAGTCATCTTGCATCTCTTGTTACATAAAGTACTATTTGCCTGACACTTAGGCTTTGCAGTCATGGCAAAGTGTGCCCTAGCAGGAAAGGCCAATAGGCTGTATTAGCTAGAGCACCATCAGTAGATGAACACACATGATTATATCCCTTTCCTTGGCACTCATTAGACCACATCTAAAATACTGTACCTCATTTTCCCCTTCCAACACCATACATGAAAGATGTCAATAAACTGGAGTAAGTTCAGTGAAGGCCACCAAGATGATCAGTGCTGGAGAAGTTGCCCTGTGAGAATAGGCTGAGGGACCTGCGCTTCTTCAGCCTGGAGAAAGGATGGCTTCAGGGGAAACTCAGTGAACTCAGTGCTATAGTCTCCTTAAAAGCACATGGTCAGTTTTGGCCTATTATTTTTCATGCATTTGTTTAATTATTTACTTAGTCGTCCATTCAGTTATTCTTTCTGCTTATTGTTACAGTGGAAAAATAATATTTTTGAAGACTTAGACTGTTTATTATTAATTAAAATTACTATATATCTCTAGCAAATCTGTTCTCTGTTTATTTTTGTGATCAAACACAAATCACATAGGGGAATGGCCTAAGAGCTAGTAATAATAAATCTGAGGATTGCCTGAAGCATCACATTCAGACAGCCTTTATTTTTTCCCTAATAACCTAATAACCAGAAAAAATTTATTCAGGGCGAAAGCTCTGTGCTTACATTAGTGTGTCTACGATGTCACTACCCTGACAAATTAGTTCATCAAGCATCGCTGTATGCTACCAGGTTAGTAATGATATCTATAAAATTAGTTGACAGTTTTGTACCCTTGTTTAGTTCTGTAAAAATGAGAATAGTGTAGTTTTGTATTTTGTTCCATGCCAGGAGTTACCTGCCATCCCTCATTTTCTCTGCTTGTATATGAGCTTGTGTGTGTAATATAAAGGGCATACCAACATACCCTCCCATGTACTTAATGTACTTAAAGATGTACTTCTGCAAATCCTAAACTTCCCAGGCATATCAGTTTGAAGCTTGGCTGTTAACACTGCAAGCAATGTTGCTGTGTTATACTGTGCAGAAGAATAGCGATCCAGGCACCGCATGGATCCTAACTGCTGCTTCTGGGGGCCAGGGACACCAATGCTCAGGAAGAACGCTGTGTTCTGCCTGTGCCTTAGGAGAAGCCGCGCTCTGTGAAGATCCTCAAAATAAAAGAGGACATGTCTGCTAATGAGGAAGAAAGTATGGCATCCCCTCCCTGTCAAGCTATTCAGGGACACTGAAATAAATGGAGAATACATTGTCCTTTCTCTGGCAATGGGCCTCCTAGATGGTTGCAAAATTAAACTTCTGGTCACTGTCCTGTGCATATGAGAGGTTTTACCATCACAATGAAATCTCAGTCTGTGAGGGTGGCTCCCATGCAGTGGCACATGATAAAAATAATGAGGAATAATAAATAACAAGCTGTGGGTCAGAAGAGTAAGATCCTGCCAGTCTCACCTGCGTGTCTGAAGTCTGCTAGGCTTTCAGAGGAACTTCTTTCTCTCCACTGACTCTGTAGGAGACTTCAGGATGCGAGGAAGCCCAGCAAAGGCAAGAGCACATGAGAACACTTCCCTTTGAATGCTGGAAGCAGTGAATTTTAGTGCCTGAACTTTATGCGACTAATAGATTTAAATTGGGGTTTGAAACTCTGATTTCAGAATTTTTTCAACTTGAATTTGAGCCCACTTCTAGTAATATAACATTTCTTCAGTGCAACTAGACTTCCTGGTGGTCCAGCCCAGTGAAAGATTTCATGTATTTCAGTTAGTCCATTAGCAGTTTCCCCACAGCTGCTTCTATTTTACCTCTAGTCAAGCTACAGCATGATGGAAATGTCACAAGTTCAAATTCTGTTGAGGCTGCAGAATGAACAAATTCCCAACAGGAAGCTTAAGTCCATTATCTGTAATCAGGCTCTTGAACTTCATGGCTGGCAAACCTCTTTTCAGAGCATTAAGTGATAGCAGCGGCTGTTGCATATTACTGGATCTATTTTTCATTAATTAGAGTGGTAATGAACGATCATATGGCACTTTTGTCAAACCTTTATAAACAAATCTGTATCTAGTGTGTTACAAGATCTGCTGAACCTTTAATTTTAATTAATTCAATATATTTATGTAATGATATGCTGTGTGTCTGTCACCTTGGTATTTAGACACATTATATAGGCTAAATACAGACAGATAGTAAATCTGCTGCTCATGATAAACAATATAAACAGCCCCTTTCCAGTATAATTTGAACTCTAAATAACCCAGCAATGGTCTGTAATTAAGTATATCCTTGACCAAGGAGACACATCTCACATCACATCTCATTATAAATCTCAACAAGACCAAGTTCCAACAGGAGCAAATTCCATGCTGGGGGACTGATATAACTCAGTACCTGCACTAAAATGTTTAGCGATTCCTAATTCAGTTCACTTTTGTTAGAAAGTGTCCTAAAGTCAAATGCCACAGTCAAATAATTGAGAAATAAGGAGGTTCTCTGTCCATACTCACCCAGGTTCTGTAAATGATTTATGAAGTCTTTCAAATTACTGATGTTCTCATATTCTAATCTCAGACAATATATTGTAGTATAATTACAATAATAATAATAACTTACTATTATTAAATACTATGTATTCTAAAATATTATATATTATAAATGTATATTATAGAACGTCCAGTGCTGCTTATGAGCCACAAGGTTTCAGTGACCTGGAAATGTACAGTAAGAAGGAGGTAAGGAACTGACAGTCCAAGAAGCAGTCAACATTTTCTGGGTTTAGAATTTATATGTTCAGTTTTGCTCACATTTTTTAGGGACTGGCTTTAAACTTATTGCTACTGAAAATGCCCAGTATATGAAGATTCTTATAGAAATACCTTTCTTTTCACTACCTGTCTTTATTCAATTGGAGATGTTCATATCCTACCTTACTACACTGAATCCCCATCGTATCCACAGACAGGCTTGTGCCAAATTCACTTATCTGCCTACCTCAGCATATGGAGTCTCAAAAGCAGTAAAATAGTTGATTTGTTTTTCAAAATTTATCATTCCTACCATCTAAAAACATGATATTTTTAATGAAGTGGATAACATGTCAGACCCTAACTGTTATGCAAGGAAATGCTCAGCTTTCTTGGCTTCTTTCCAGATGTTGTGCTGCAGATCAGCTGCTTCGGTGTGCGACATTCCTTGTACCTCCCATCTCAGATCATTGTCAGCTCTTTCCTGTAGCTCCTCTGTGAGAGGAATTGCTGCTTCAGTGGCTGTGCAAATTTTGCATTTGCAACAGCAAATTATGCTCTCCAGGCAGAAATCTGAATTGTTTAGGAACATTTCCATATTGGTCCAAAATAGCATCCTATTAGACTAGTGGTTTTCTATTGGACATAATCCTTGGCATATGTGCAGCCTCTCATGGGACTGTGATATCCCTATCTTGTAGTACTGTTTTATTTCAAAAGTCACTTTCAATGTGTATTCTATTTTACTAACATGCCTGTACTTACTTAGGGGTGCATGTTAACATAAATTTCAATGTTAATGCCTTGGTGTGGTACATTAGACAACTGGCAGTCTGACTATTTGAGCCATGATTAACTACTCTTGCAGGTGTTAGTCAGTCAAATCATGCTTTCTCTCATGGTGTTCCAGCCTCACCCCTGTCAGCCTAAATGAAGAATTTGAAGAGGTCTAAGTGGAGTTATTGGCTTGGCATATACTGCAGGAATCTTTCTAGAATGGTTTGAAAGTGCTATGCAACTAGGGGAAACGTACTGAGAAATTATATAGAATAGAATAGAATAGAATAGAATAGAATAGAATAGAATAGAATAGAATAGAATAGAATAGAATAGAATAGAATAGAATAGAATAGAATAGAATAGAAGAATAGAATTTCAGTTGGAAAGGACCTACAACGATCATCTAGTCCAACTGCCCAACCACTTCAGAGCTCACCAAAAGTTAAAGCATGTTGTTAAGGGCACTGTCCAAATGCTTCTTAAACACTGACATGCTTCGGGCATCAACCACCTCTCTAGGAAGCCTGTTCCAGTGTTTGACCACCCTCTTGGTAAAGAAATGTTTCCTAATGTCCAGTCTCTAGGGTGATCTACCTGATCTACCTGATCACCCTAGGTATTGTATTGTTGGCAACTACCTCATTCATGTTTTTCTGTAATAATTACACTTTTACTGATCCTTGTCCACAGATCACTTTGTTCCTTTTATGTTCACCCTGCAGCATACAATAGCAGGCAACATGATGCTGTCTTATATCTGCAGTATGTCTTTCCATCTCTTTGGTGTTTTTAGTTTATAATTATTACTCTTATGCCTGTTGAATGTTGTGACTTTATTGCTTTCTTTGCTGAAGACTGGTTTATTTCTGTTCAGGTCATCTGTGTGTGAGTGAGGTCTCCAGAAAAAGGGTCATAGGTGCAGTCAGTTAAAAACAGCGGCTTCATTTTGCTTGGCTGTATCATCATTTAGAAACAGGCATTTTGAGTTCCTTTAGAGATAGTGTTTGTTTCTTCAAATGCAGTTTTTTGCTATCTGCTCAGCTTTAAATTGTTAACTGGCAATGCTGAGTTTAAAACACAAGCTTTGCCCACTGTTACATTCAGTATAGTCAAATATATTGCCAGGTGTCTTCATCCAGCCTTGCAACTATCGTATTAGTGATCACAAAGCTTGAAAAAATTCAGTTTCCACAGACGTTTCCATTCTTTTGCGTCCATTCAGAGAACTGCATGTTGCCACCAGCACTGCTGAAGTGGCTGATGGGCGAGTAGTCCAGTGGGAATTGCGGGAAATCTCTATTTTTATGATCATGCCTCAAGTGGTTACACTCCGACTGTTACATTAGAAAAAGACTTGTGTACAAGAAAGCACAGGTTTTTTTAATTCCTTCTTTTTACAGCTGCTGTGTTAAATACAGCAATTAGGAAGGATTTGACAATGTAACAACATTATTACACTGTGTAACAGAGTTACAGTGTTTATATCTGACGTTCAATATGGCTAAGTAGAAATATTTGCATATTTCCAGGTGGCAAATTGGGCATGTTCTGCAAATTTTAATTTCCTCCCTTCCTTTCCCACACTTAGCACTCTAAGCACCAGGCTTCCATCATCTGTAGTCTCCTCTTGAAGAAAAATTACTTTTTTTTACCTTTAAGCTTGTACTGGTAACTCTCAAAAGTGAGGATCTGACCTTTCCGCTGATAGATGATATCACTGTCAACAACAGATCTGAGGAAGGTGTCCACCAGATCGATTTTGCATCAACCTATGTAAGCTCCAAAATGGTGTAAATGCTTATTTGAGTCTGGTCTAAGCTGTCCCTGCCACAGAAAGAGGCAGCTCCAGCCTGTGCTGCCACCCTTGTGCCACCGGGCCCAGGTGCCCCAACGCATGTATGCAACCACCTTGGGAGCAGCCAAGGCAAAGGCAGGGCCCCTTCAGCCCCGGGGCTCCCCTTTGTCAGCCCAGCCTGCTCGTGAGACCCTCACCCTAGGGACTGCTTCATTTCAGTTGAAAATGTCATGAGGCAAAGTGGAGAGGTTGTCACACAGAATGGCATCATCTACTGTATTTAAGATCTCATTTTGGGATTGCCTCTTGTTGGGTTTGTGAGAGTGCTACCAGATGATGGTTTTTTTCCCTCTGGGACAAGCACTGAAAAGAACTACTATTTCTTTCTTCACATCTCCCACACGAGAAAGTCTCAAGGGTGGCTGCAAGGTGCCCCACACTAGTATTCTCCAAAACATAAAAAGCTTCTTGCTGACACAGTAGTCCCTCTTTGGCTATCCACCCACAAACTGCAGGTGGGATAGCAGCTGAGGGTAAAGAGCGGCTGGAGATCTCTGGTTCTGTATCATCTGAGTAAACTCTGTATTTACAGAAACAGAGGAATCCCAGGAGGCACTCACACTGACTGTGCAGACATTCAAAATAGTTGCGTAGGTTAGGAATGCAAGTTCTGGTTTTAGGCAGCGGGGAGAGGTAGATGCCTCCAGAGGATGGCTCAGAAAACTTAAGGTAGGAATTCATCTCTTTCAGACAACACTGAGGGACCCATGTTCCTGCCTTCAACACCTGCACTAGATAACTCAGCTAGATACTGGATACCTCCTGTTTCCCCCCACCCTGTGAATTTGAGAGCAGATTATTAATACTGTCTCTTCCCTCTCCACCTACAAACAGACATTTTCTCTTCCTCAGAGACATGCTTTTCTCTCCCCTGCTCTTTTCAGCATCTTTACTTTTCAGTTTTTGCCTGTCCACTTTCACCCTCACATCCAGGATTTTTATGCTCCCACATTTTTTTGGCCTTTCCACTCTCATACCGCTGCATCACCTTCACTTTATGCACCTGGGAATGTGTTAGATGGACACTTCCAGACCCCCTGCCTGCCTGCCCCTCCCTGAGATTTTAGAGTATGATTGAAAAGGTCATCAAAGTACAGGCTCCTGCCTATAGACTCCTACCTGGGTGGTTACAAAGACCCAGCACAGAGATAGCACTGCTTCCCCTGCCGGGCTGGATCATGTAGGAGCCTTGTTTGGTGACTTTCTACATGCTGACTAGTGCCAGATACCTCTAAAAAAGGTGTTAATACCTATAGCCCAAATAGCTAATCACACAATATTTTTGTTCAGACATTGGGTAATTAGTGACTGACTCATACAGGAATTTGGATCCCCTGAAAAATCTAATTTCAGCAATTCAGGGAGAAACATCCAATCTTGTCTTTCATTTTCCCTGGTTATCCCTTTATATCCCATGGCAATGAATTTTACAAGTTAAATGCATGTTGTATTTCTTTTTATCAGATTTAAATTGTCTTTTGATCTCACTTTTATAAGAAAGGGTAAATAGGAGGCATCCAATAGATCTTCTTATCTTCTGCTAGTTTGCATACCTCTATCTGCCATCTCATATTTGTCTTCTGACTAACCGCTCCTAAATTATTCAGCCCTTTCTCCATACACAAGTCTTGCCATGCCTGTAGTTATTTTGCTTTTTTCTTGCTGATAACTTTGTGGTTTTCTTGCAGTCCGAACTAATGAGCCTCTTTATTCATCAAGTGTGTGTGTGTGACTATCCCTCCTGCTGCCTTTCCCTCCAGAAATCTGCAGGTTTTTTTCTCTTCATAACAATAGCCTTTTTCACTAAGGTCTACTATCATCCAGGAAAAAGCCTCAGACATAGTAAAGTGACTAACAAACCTTCTTTTCCCAGGGCTTGTAAGGCACAAAACAGTTACTGGTCAGAATAAATAAAGATTTATGGGAAGGATCTGTGTGTGTTACTCGTGGTTTGTTTCTTTGGTTGGACACAAACTGGGTTGGTGAACACAGGGTCAAAGATACAGTTTTAAATGTATTTCTGTCAGCCTTTCTTAAAGCCAAATAAAACTCCTACTGAATAAATAGTGCTTTATTCCTTCTGGCAGGTACATATTCATAATGTTAAAGATCAGTTATTGGAAGAGGCTAATAAAGTATAAATCCATGAAAGGCTTGCAATTGAACTTAATCTTAGCTTGCAGGAGGCCCTTAGATTTTTAAGATTTATTGAGCCAGCTGTTAATAATATAAAGATGTTTGCTGAGGACTTACTCAGTCCACACAGAGTGTGTACTCTACAGGGCCATGAACTTTAATTGCTAACAGTACAAGGACAGGTGAAATGTTCCCATTAATGTTGTTATTGTTATCCAGACTGAATAAAAAATGGTAACCATAACTACAATTTAAAATTCAGTATTTGTTGAGCTATTGTGATTCTCAGCCCACATAGAAATATTTTGCTATCTACAACAAAAGGTAAAATGACCTTATTTTGATATATTTGTCATCATGGCCTGCAAGTGTGCTAATTTTACACAGAAACAGTGTACCTGTACTTTTAGTACATTGGCATAGTAATGAGTAACATCAGTTGTTCCATTCTTGGGGATGGAATTAGGATCTCATTATAAACCTTGATTAAAAAATGACAAAATAAAAATCTGACCCATCTTCCTCCTTCTGGAATTTCCTAAGGGAATATGTAGTTTTCAACGTCTAAAAAATACCCAGTATTGACTTTTTGAAAATATTTCTTGGTTTTCTGTTTCAAAAATTGTTTAACCTACTGAGTCCAAATTTGTTGTATTTGATTAGGTTTACTAACAGGTGTCTTTGACTTGTTCCCAGTTTTGTTTAATTTCATTTGGGGGCAACATACAACTGCATTATATGGTAAAGAGCTTTACTTAAGGTGTAGTGAAAGCATCCTAAGTGCCTGTGAAGAAAGGGAGTTACTGGTGCTTCTTGGAGTCTTCACGGATAGAGGAAACTGGATAGATCTCCTTGACACAGAAAGGCTATACAGCTCCTTTCTGTGGTTGAGGCAAGAAATCTTAAACTAATCATTTTTCATTAGGATAGGCTGAAGAAATTAGGATAGGCTAAATAAGCATGAGACCAGCTTAAAAACAAATGTTTAGCAGAAGGGTGCGTGAATTCAGTTTTAGGTGACAGGTTTGGTTTATGGTCCCCTGGACCACTTTGCTTTGCAGTGTGTGTCTCTGTGTGTGTGTGTCTGTGTGTGTGTCTGTGTCTGTGTGTGTCTCTGTGTGTCTGTGTGTGTGTGTCTCTGTGTGTCTCTGTGTGTCTGTGTGTGTGTGCGTCTGTGTGTGTATGTGTGTGTGTGCTGAGGGTCAGTGGCAGGGATTTGCATACTTATTCATCCTGTTTGATGTGCCACAGAGGAGGAGGCTGATCTGCCACCATATCGCATTTCACCTCTTACTGCCAACCTCAGCCAAGCAGACACTCTCACCCCAGCTCAGGTACATGCTGGACTGAGACCCACACTGGGGTGCAGGGGTACCTCCAGGTGCCAGGGTGAGGTCCCACACAGCTTGAGCCTGAGCTGAGGCTCAATGTAGTCTGCCCTAGCATGGACAGGGTCTCCAGTGACATGCCATGGGGTACATCCCCCTTTGCATACAGCTGCTTTGCAGAAGAGACCTTGTCCCCAGCACTGGACTCGGGGGGCTCCCATCAAATCTGAAGTTTCAGCGACAGGACACAGTGCTGCAGCTAATCCTCGCAGTGTTTGCAGTTATAAAACCCTTGAACTGATCTCCTAAAGCATGCTTGCAGTTTAATGCAGAGTTTATTTTCCATGGCACTGAAAATACATGAAACATAACCTATTTTATATTATATTGTGCTGTGGTTTAACACCAGCTGGCAACTAAGCACCACACAGTAGTGCTTTTATAATATAAATACATATGTATTTTATATTCTATATTATTTCATTATTATATATTATATAGGTTTTATATATCATGTAAATAATGCTATATATTATTTTATATGCATGTTTTAAATTTTAATGTAATTTATCTTAATTTTAATTCCTAACATTTTCTCTATGCCAGAAAAGATAGCTTTACATGTTGGTGAGCTGCTTTTCTAAATAGACCCACTTTGGCTATACAAAATTAACATGTATCCTAGAAAGAAGATGTCTGTATTTCCAAGGAGGTCACACTCATTTCACAGTAAAATATTTTGCTTACTCAGATGATTTCAATACATTGCAAATGAAAACTATAGACAGAGAGAAGGGTTCAAGATGGTTCATCTCTTTTGATCTCTTCACTGGAGTGTTGCTCAGCTGATGAGTAAGAAAAATCCAAGTTTCTATGCACAGATCAGTTTTAGTGGACTCCTTAGACCTGGAGTCAGTGACTAATGTAGCCTTTTTGTATTGTTAGAAGAAAAAAAAGTCAATAGCATAGAAGTAGTAACCTCTGGATTTTCCACTTCAGTGCCTAGATAGTATTGCACATTTTTTATAACTTCATGTGCCACTGCCATACATCCCTATCTTTCTATTTTTCAGCAGCAATAAAAGTCAATTTTCACACTCCTCTGTGTTTATCTCTGTGAATTATCTTGATACACAAAACTATTTCACTTTCCGACTTCTAAAAATACCAAGTTGTTTTGCATCTTGAAAAAAGATTACAAAAGGAAGCGAAATCACCAGCTTGTTTTGCCTGTAATGACAATTAAGATGGTTTCCATCCAGAGGGTGTTATATATTTGAAAACACAAAGACCTTTTGGCTGGAGTGACAACAACATCTGCAAAAATCAAACAGCGTCATCCATCCCAAGAATTTCCTGAAGATATCCTGCCAATTACTTTTACTAGTAGGTGACGATTAATCATAACCTGTCTGGCATCTGAGCAGAGAGATGCAATCCCTGACCAGAAAGAAAAGCTATATTCAGACATAGCTGAAAGAAAATTTTGCCAGGACTCAAGACGCTGAGCACATATTTATAGTATATATTTTTAGTATATGCAAAACTCAGATTATCTCATATTGCTTAGGGTTTTTTGTTGTTGATGGTGGTGTTTAAGCTTTTTTTCTCTGTATAATTGAGGCCTTATTGCTGTAAATCTGCTCAGCTTTTTGTGGAAGGTGCAGAATTTAGCTTCCTGCCTCTCCCAAATTACGCTAGAGATCTTCAGGTGATATAATTCAATGGATGACATTAAACTGTTGGGGTTTTTTTTATAGGCGGAGAATAATGCTTGAGCATATTATATTTCAGAGAGTGAATTCAGGTGACCTCAAAAGACCGTATGTCTCCAGAGTGGTCTCTAAAAATCCAGTTTTCAAGATTTGACAATATTGCACATACTGAATTGTATTTTATCAATAAATAGTTCTGCTTCTTCCAATGGGATAATTTACAAAATATTATAACATCCATCATCTTTCTAAATATGGTAATACTGATCATCTCTCTGTTCAGAGATGTTTAATCCTTTAAAAAAAATTGAGTTAAGATTCTGGATATTTTAAAGATAAAAATATTGAAAATTCTTGGTTTCTGGGGTAAATACTTATGCGAGGTCACTAGAAGTTCAGCCCATATTAGACCAAATTTTTCTGCCATAACTATGTGAAATATCCCACTGATTTCATAGCAAGGGGACTATTCACAGAGCAAAGGAACTGCCACCTGGTAAAAACATTACAATTTGCCTCTTTTCAAATTAACTGTTGCAGTATACTCTAATCATGATTTTTATTCTTTGCCCTCTTGAACTGGTAGAGGGAAGTGTTTAATCCCTTGTTTGAAGCTAAAAGCATTTTTGCAGCCAGTTATGATGAAATGACCTTTTCCGTTCTATGACTTTTCTCAACAAGTGCTCAAGGAATAATGATACAATTATTTCCCTCTCTGAATACCCCTCTATTAGGGTATTCAGAAGCCTTAAACTCCATGAATGTCTTTTTCTTTTCTTTTTTTTCCTTTTTAGCTAGCCCACAGGAGCATAAAATACACCAATGCCAAATATGTTACCAGGCTGTGCAAAAAGGCTGCTGTTCCTATAGATAAGTTTGTATAAACAGATCTTTTCTTTTACGAATCTGAAAAAAAGCAACCTGATTTTTTCGTACTGATGTATGGCCTAAATCAGGTGTTGATCATCAGGCTATACGTTAAACTGCTTTAAATTGCCAATTTATATCGGTTTAAGATAGAGCCCATTGAATATATTTTTGTTGTCATGTTTCTGTAGTGTGACACACTCAGATACAGTGCTCCAGAATGTGTGTTGTGTTAACTTTGGGCTGTAGTGTCCAATTGAAATGCAAAGTACATTTTTGCATTGATTAGATGATACCCTCCGGTCCCGGACAGCTAGCTGTGGAGATTATTGTAGACAAATTAAAGTGAGTTCTGAGAATAGCAATAAACATGATAAAGCTTCTGGAAGGACTGATATACAAAGAGATATTAGAAAAACTAAAATCCTGGTCATTCCCTCTCTTCCACCACTCACACTTCCCAGCAATTCCCAATAGAAAGTTGTTAATTATTTCTATGTAGTTGTTGTTGTAAATCTGGATTAAAATTTATTTAAAATCCTCAGTGAGTGAGAATAATTGCTCACTGTGCTGCAACAGGCATGCATAACCTGTGCCGTGGTAAGCAGATGGAGGCAATGTCAAAGCACCCTTGGTGCTCTTAGTCAATTATGGAGCTCAGCGGCTCCATAACACCACAGAAGCAGAGTGCTGGTTTTTTTCAAGACTAACTTTGAAATTTAGGATAATGAACTGTCCTGAGAACTATTCATAAGAAATGACCACTACAATCCATGTCTTCTCTGGGTCATAGATAACAACTCTAGCCCAAAATTAGACCTCAGAAGGACAGCCTAAGGGTAGCCTAAATTTGGTCATATGGTTGCCAGTTAATTTCCTTTGTGAGTTAATACAGCAGTAGGCTAGATAAACCACATTCAAGATTTTCTGCTTATTCCTGCAGTTTTGGGGGCAGATGTGTCCTACTCTTGTCCTAGCTTGTTGTCTCTGTGTACTCTTCTGTAGCCAGAGCAGACACAGTATTGACAGCCATTGCAGTTTCCTGCGTGTTCTTAACAAGAATGCGTAAACTTGGAGAATTTTCTGTGAATTTATAGCAAACACTATTTTGATGATATAGTGATGACCCTGAAATGAATAAATATTGTTCATTTTCTATTCAGATAAAATCAGAGAAAAAAAATATCACAAGATTCATTTAACCTGTATTGGCCTAAAGTATCATTTTTATTTAGAAGGAAGGGACGTTCCAACACATCAGGATTAAATGCGGGCAACAGGAAATCTTATACACTAAGACTTCGAAGAATATGAAAGAGAGAAAGATAATGTAGGTTTGAGTATTAGTTTGAGCATGTACATAAGCTTTGAGCAGGTGAGAGATTGTTATTGATTACATTTCCTAATATCATTCTGACATTCTTTCTGTAATTTTAGAGATTGTCCTGGTGGTACCTCAAGGATTTGGGGCATTTTGCAATATCCAAGTAATGCTTCTGTGTTCACTCTTTTACCTATATCATTGGGTCCATTAGCATGATACCTTTAAATACTATAAAATCTCACAACATTCAAAAAGTTCATAGTAGGAAAGTTACGTTGAAAAAGTTGTTAGAAGTAAAACAATCCATTATGATGATTTGTGATGCCTCTTTTTTTATCATTACTAATCTCCCAGTCACAGAGTTGCCATTAGAAGTGTTTATAGCTTAGAAATGATAATCACACCTCCATGGGTGACCCAAGTGATCCAGAGTTTCTGACCAAGCTTGAGCAGGGTAAGGCAGCCCAACATTGGCCTTCCGCTGTGAAGTAGGGATCGCAGACTGGTGCATCTCTCATGAGCTATTCAAGTTTCAGGTTGTTGCATTACTGGGATTCAGTTACCTGTCTTATATGTCACTGTTTTAGTGAGATTGGACAATATACAACTGTAATCTATTACACACATGAGTTCTGGGTTCATCTTTTCTTATTTTTCATGGGGCCTCCCCATTGTTAACATGGTGGCTGTCAACTGAAAAAGCCTTTGATAAGTTACTATTAACAAAACTTTCATTTAATCTCAGGGGTTTCTTGAGAGGTACTAGGACAAATGTCTGAAGTAGAGGAATTCATTGTTTGAAATTTAATTTTAAATGAAGTGTTCAGAAGTGAACATTTCAAAAGCTGCTGAGAAGATCTGAAATCTCAGACTGGAGTTAACACGGGAGGACGATATCTGCTAGGATAAAAATATGAGAGATATTTCTAAAGAGTGAATAAAATCAGCATCATAGCTAAAGAGACACTTAAACACTTTGAAAGATTGTATACAAGATATTTGATTGGAAGAAATCAAAGAAGTAGATGTACATCAGAAATTTTTGTCTTCTAATAAGTCATTACAGAGAAGTTTGGAATCATACTGCCCATTACTGACTCTCACATCCCAAACTTTCCTGGTGCTTTACAGCAAGATACAGAGTGAAATTTCAGGCCCCATTAAATTAATTGAAATGTCGCTATTATTTAATTCTTCCTGATTTCCCAGTTTTGCCACTAAAAGATAAAGAGGAAAATACTGATAGAAGTTTGCTAAAACCTTCTTAAAATACAGAAATACCATGGAGATTTTAGCTAAATTCAAGTAGAATATGAAAAGAAGTTCAGAAGAATATTTCGCTCTCTTGCTAAAAAGAGGGCAAATGGCACCTGAGGTATATAGGATAAAAATGTGGCAGGGAGAGAATTATAAAGTACTTAACTTTTCATTTTTCCAAGGTATGCTTAGATAAGAAAACCAAGCAAGTTTAACATATTCAGAAGTGACTTTCAACTGTTGCAAACTTTTCTTTGGAATCTGATTTCATTCCAAACAGGGTTTATTTTGATTTATCTTACACCTGTTCCTGGCAAGTTAAACTACACTGAAATAATGTGCCTGCCTACCTTCCCTGCTTCTGAGGGAAACACAGCCAGGGAGGGCTGCCTTAGGCAATGGACACACTCTTTCCTTCCCTATTCCCAGCCTGAGGAGGGAGGGGGGTGGTTGGGGGGTGCATATTGTGAAGAGGTGAAGAAGATGGGATGGTATGGTGTGAAAAAAACACCAGCAGCCTGGGAAGGCTCTTTTCCCTCCAACTGTTTTTTAAACATGTGCCAAAGTGTTTTCTGCTCCCCTGTTTCCTCAGCTTCTCCTCCCTTTGCCTCTCCCCATCCCTACCCTCCATCTGGAAAGGTATACACAAGTAGATGACTCCCTTGGACCAATACTTAAAAAAAGGGAAAAGAGAGCTATGCTGATGTTGGATTCTTTGTCTCTCACAGTCAGAGGGGACCAGAGACCCTCAGTGGGGCAGAGGGCTCCCAGTAGTGGAGGGCAGATACTGTATGGTGCTGGCAAAACTGAATTAATTTGAATTTTTTGCAGTGTGGGACCTACAAGAAACTTCAGGTTATAAGGAAAGCTGACAGAGCTCCTGAAATGGGCAGGAATAAGGCCAGGGGCAAATCATTGCCTTTTGTAAAAGGCTGACCTATTGAGAACGGTTGAGGGTAACCAAAACCCCCAGTAAGCACTTCAATAATTTCCGGACTGAATGCATAATTCATAACATTTGGGAGACCTTACTCTTTATTAAGTTCTAAGAATGATTTGCAGGAGTGCACACTGCTTTTCTAACAATATCCATTTTGCTGCTAGCCAGTCACCACTAATTAAAAATGGCTGTTACGTTGCTGCTCTGCTCGGAGCAGCATGGGACAAGCCAAGCTTGCTGTCATGTTAGTTACCAGGGGCACTCTTTCTTCAACAGAGTCTGTATTGCTCAAGACTTTCCAGCATGCTCTATGTGAGCCTCAGATCCAGATAAACACACCTAAATATAGAAGTTTGCTCGTAGGTGGGTGCATGTGTGCTACTTGTTTATACTTCCACTATAGTCGGTCGAGATCTAGGGCTTAGTTCAGCAGAGTACATAGAGGTGTCCCCTGTTACATGATATTCACTGCTCTCCAGTGACTTCTCCTGAGGGGCACAGCCCTCCCAGGTCTGAGAGCACAGTGGCCGGACCTAGGGGATGTCTCAGATACCTTAAGGCATCTCAAATGGCACTGGACAAATAAATTCGGGCAGCTGAATTGAGCCTTCTTTGTACTAAACCCAGAGCATGAGTCAGCTGAGCAGCCAGCAGGAGCCTTCCTGAGGATTATCTGCACCTCTCTTGGCTGACGTGATTTCCTTGTGCTGCATGGGGAGTTTAGACACCTGCTTCGCATGTAGACACCTACATTTAAATGTCTTCACATGGAGCTGAATCCCACCCTATCTATTTCTCTGATCTTCATTAGAATTTGTGATGTCCTTAACTTTTCCTAGTCAGTTGTCCTATTTCTGAATTCTTACCCGGTCCTCCTGTATTTGGTTGTCATGCTCTTGAGACTTGTACTGTGCAGAGATGCCCTAGGATACTTTATCCTCTTCTGGCTCTTCTTGGTATCTGAACTTCTTGGATTTACATCTAGAAGCAAATCCAGCTTTTTTGGTAGCCAATTATATAGCAGCCACCCATGATCCACCTATGTAGTAGCCAAAGGCTTTTTAAAATGTCAGAGCATAAGATAGGCAGAAGGTCAGCCTAGCCTAACACTATGTCCAACAATGACACTAGCCAACAGTGGATAGTCAGGGAAGATTACACAAGAAGGGCAAACATACAGTGATACTTCTCAATAAGAGTCTCTCAGCCTCAAACAGCCTTCTACTTCAAGATGAGATGAGCCAGAACTGGGCTCTTGGTATTAATTAGCCCAGGATTAAATCTTCTCCCATGAGATCGTCCTGCTGGCTTTAAGCCTATGTAAACTTTTAACATCTTGTGACAAGGATTTCCACAATTTAACAGGACACTCCTTAAACCACAGGCTGTCTGTACCCTTAGTATTGTAGTAAGAGGACAAAGCCACCCATAGGTGAGTTCAGAGAAACCCAGGATGTTTGCAGGCAAGGGTGTTGGACCTCAACTTACTTCGGTGGCTGGGCAGAATGAACCAAGGCTACTTCCTACTGTACTGGAGCAGGTTAAAGAAACAGTCTTCTGCTTGTAGGTACAGCCAGTCTCTCCCACTGCTTGCCTATGTGGGATCTTTTCACTTACTTGGTCATTCTTGACTTATAGGAGCTACACTTGGGACAAGTTGAGTGTTCATAACCAACACAAAAGAAGCAAAACTCATGTCAACAAGAACTTGCTTTCAGTTCTTCACTGGCAAGCAAGAGTTTAGAGTATCCTTGCACAGAAACTTACAAACACCACAAAATCCTAAGATTTAAACCAGGTATTTCTTACAAGGGCTCTTTAAGCTTTTAAAGAAGGTCAGGAAATTACTTATGAGGTGATGAAGTAACGCAGAGTTTGTTCTGTGCTTTTCCACTCCGTGCACACCAATGTGTCTGCTCCAATCATCATAAAAGAACATTATGCCTTCTCATAGTATCCATGTGCCATCACTGTGCTGCTGCTCCTCATCTCCCTTGAAATGCTGTTCTGGCTCTAAGGGTAGCTGGCTAATTAGTTCATGCAGAACAAACTCACTCTCACAGTTTGAATCTGTGACCTGAAGAAATAAATCCTGACACTTGCTGGACTTCAACAAACTTTCCAGGCTGCCAGCTAAAAGAATGCTTCTGAATACCCAGCACTGTCTTTCTTCCTTTCCAGGAAATGGTGCATCAGGGGAGTTGTGTCCAGAAACTACGTGCCTCAACCACATAGTGTTTGTACTCATAGGAAATTAATACATGTGCTTGTAAGTCCGGTTCCACTGGACTCTCACCACTGGGGCTGCTTTATTTTTTTCTTACCTTTGTTTTCTTTTTTGCCTTTTCATAAGAAAGTTGCTATGGGGAAAGATATAAAGGGAAAAATTTCTGATCCATCTACTGATTTGTAGTTTACTACATCAGGCTTCAAAGCTCATTCATGAGGTTTCTTCAACACTGCTCCTCTTATCCATATGTTTTCAAAATTACTACCCTCAGTTTTCACCCTGGAGGCTCCTGAGGTAGTTTTTGACACCAACCCTGACTTCACATCCCTACCTCAAACAGGAATCTCAGTGCTTCAGATTCCCACCCACCACGGGAGGCTCTCTTTTGTTCCCTTTCAGCTCATGTACATGTATGTGTTATTTATTAGTACTTGGACATTAATGTTTTCTGTAATATATTTCTTTCAGACATCATTGTTCTCATCGCTTCAATAGCAGTTGTTTCTGCAAAAACTCAGGGTAACATTTTTGCAACATCAGCACTGAGAAGTCTTCGTTTCCTACAGATCCTTCGTATGGTGCGCATGGACCGAAGAGGAGGCACTTGGAAATTATTAGGTTCAGTAGTTTATGCACATAGCAAGGTACGTAATCTTAGATGCTGATTTTGTCTGGCTGATATATTCACTTGATGTGATTCAACCAGAGGCCAAGGAAACAAACATTTATCAGTTTTGAGCAGAATACCTAAAATCTTCTGAAGTAACATCAATTGTAATGGGCATTAGCACAGATACATCAGGCCACGTTAAATGCTAACAGTTTCAAGAATATGTTGAAAGTACTGTCCTTGATATGCAGTTGTAATTTGATATGTGTTAGTGAACTTGCTGAAGCATCAAAACATAGAAGTAGATTTGGTCCACTTTCAGAGAAAATTTGCAAAAGGAAAGCATTTGACTTTTAACTGCTCAAATGCCAAAAAAGAATGTAGATCTTTTCATTATGTCTTCTTTGAAATGCCATTCTGTCCAGTCTCAAATGGATATTGATCTCTGATTTCTTTTATCTAGGAATTAATCACAGCCTGGTACATAGGATTTTTAGTACTCATCTTTTCATCTTTCCTGGTTTATCTGGTGGAAAAAGATGCAAATAATCAATTCTCCACATATGCAGATGCTCTCTGGTGGGGCACAGTAAGTACACAAAAATAATACACACTCTTTAACCAGTATGCTAGAGTGCTTTGAATTTCACCTACTGTGAATTTTAACTTAGTGTGCTGTTCAATTAATTGTTTTCACTGCCATAAGACTGGTCTGAGAAGCTCCCTCCTCCAGCTCTTCATTTGCACATCCATAGTTCATTTCACTCCATCCTGCAGAACAGCTGTCTTATGTGCTTCTTCTGCAAACCAGACCACTAAATCTCCAAGAAAAGAAAGCATTTTATTTTTTAACCCAGATCCTTTCAGCAATACAGTTTGTAATATAGTCCCACAAAGATCTAAATCAGAGGGCTGTATGCTGCAGTGCAGGAAGAGGAACAAGTGTCAGGAAAGAAGGAGGGAAAAAATTCTTACACCAGCTTTGAGGTGAAGGGAAGAGTATCATCAGTGCCCTTAGAATCAAAGAATCATCTAGGTTGGAAAAGACCTTGAAGATCATCCAGTCCAACAATCAACCCAACATTAACAGCTCCCAACTACACCATATCCCTCAGCACTATGTCGGCCCTACTCTTAAACACCTCCAGGGATGGGGACTCCACCACCTCCCTGGGCAGCCCATTCCAATGCCTAACAACCCGTTCTGTAAAGAAATGCTTCCTAATATCTAGTCTAAACCTTCCCTGGCACAACTTGAGGCCATTACCTCTTGTCCACTTGTTACTTCGTTAAAGAGACTCATCCCCAGCTCTCTGCAACCTCCTTTCAGGTAGTTGTAGAGGGCGATGAGGTCTCCCCTCAGCCTCCTCTTCTCCAGACTAAACAACCCCAGTTCCCTCAGCCGCTCCTCGTACGACATGTGCTCCAGACCCTTCACCAGGTTCTTGCCCTTCTTTGGAGTAATTCAATGTCCTTTTTGTAGTGAGGGGCCCAAAACTGAACACAGTAATCGAGGTGCGGCCTCACCAGTGCCGAGTACAGGGGTAAGATCACTTCCCTGTCCCTGCTGGCCACGTTTTTTCTGATACAAGCCAGGATGCCATTGGCCTTCTTGGCCACCTGGGCACACTGCTGGCTCATGTTCAGTCGGCTGTCAGTCAACACCGCCAGGTCCCTCTCTGACTGGCAGCTCTCCAGCCACTGCTCCCCAAGCCTGTAGCGCTGCTGGGGGTTGTTGTGGCCGAAGTGCGGAACCCAGCATTTTGCCTTATTGAAACTCATCCAGTTGGCCTTAGCCCATTGCTCCAGCCTGTCCAGATCTCTCTGCAGAGCCTCCCTACCCTCGAGCAGATCAACACTCCCACCCAACTTGGTGTCATCTGCAAACTTACTGAGGGTGCACTCAATCATCTAGGTCATCAATAAAGATGTTAAACAGGAGTGGCCCCAGAACAAGCCCTGGGGCACCAACCGCCAACCAGATTTAACTCCGTTCATCACAACTCTTTGGGCCCATCCATCCAGCCAGTTTTTTACCCAGCAAAGTGTGTGCCCATCCAAGCCACGAGCAGCCAGTTTCACCAGGAGAATGCTGTGGGAAACAGCGTCAAAGGCCTTACTAAAGTCAAGGTAAACAACATCCACAACCTTTCCCTCATCCAATAAGCAGGTTGCCCTGTCGTAGAAGGAGATCAGGTTTGTCAAGCAGCACCTGCCTTTCATAAACCCATGCTGACTGGGCCTGATCATCTGGTTGTCCCACACGTGTTGTATGATGGTACTCAGGATGAGCTGCTCCATCAGCTTCCCGGGCACCGAAGTCAATTTCCCATATCATCCTTCTGACCCTTCTTATATATTGGCCAACTTCCAATCTGTCGGGACCTCCCCGGTCAGCCAGGACTGCTGGTAAATGACGGAAAGTGGCTTGGCAAGCACCCCAGCCAGCTCCTTCAGCACCCTTGGGTGTATCCCGTCTGGTCCCATAGACTTGTGTATGTCTATGTGATGCAGTAGGTCACTGACTATCTCCTCCTGGATTGCGGGGGGGTCGTTCTCCCAGTCTCTGTCTTCTGGCTGAGGAGGCTGGATTCCCTCAGTACAACTAGTCTTGTTATTAAAGACTGAGGCAAAGAAGGCATTAAGCACCTCAGCCTTTTCCTTATCACTAGTTACTATGTTTCTTCCTGTGTCCAGCAGGGGATGAAGGATGTTCCTGGTCTTTCTTTTGCTGTTGATGTACTTATAGAAACATTTCTTGTAATCCTTGATTGCTGAAGCTAGATTAATTTCCAGCTGGTCTTTAGACCTCCTGATTTCCACCCTGCATAGCCTCACAGCCTCTTTGTAATCATTGTGAGTGGCTAGCCCCTTCTTCCAAAGGCTGTAAACTCTCCTTTTCTCCCTGAGTTGCAGCCAAAGCTCCCTCTTCAGCCAGGGTGGTCTTCTCTGGCACCGGCTTCTCTTACAGCACCTGGGGACCGCCTGCTCCTGAGCCATTAAGACTTTCTTCTTAAAGAGTGCCCAGCCTTCCTGGACACCTATACCCTTCAGGACCGTCTCCCAAGGGATCCTGTCAAGCAGGTGCCCAAACAAGCAAAGTCAGCCCTTTGGAAGTCCAGGATGTCAGTTCTGCTGTCCCCTCTCTTGGCCTCTCTAAGAATAGAGAACTCTATTCATGATCACTGTGCCCAAGTCGGCCTCCAACTGCTACATCATCCACCAGTCCTTCTCTGTTCACAAAGAGGAGATCCAGCAGGGCACCTTCTCTGGTCAGTTCTCTCACCAGCTGTGTTAGGAAGTTACCTTCCACACATTCCAGGAATCTCCGGGACTGGTCCCACTCTGCTGTGTTGTATTTCCAGCAGATGTCTGGGAAGTTAAAGTCTCCCACAAGAACAAGAGCAAGCAAGAGATTTCTCCTAAGTGCCTATAGAATATTTCATCCACCTCTCTGTCCTGGGTGGGTGGCCTATAGTAGACTCCCACTACGACATCTGCCCTGTTGGCCTTCCCCCTGATTCTAACACAAAGACACTCCACCCTGTCTTCACTACACTTGTGCTCAAAGCAATCATAACAGTCCCTAACATACAGCACCACCCCACAGCCTCTCCTCCCTTGTCTATCCCTCCTAAAGAGCTTGTAGCCATCAATTGGCACACTCCAGTCATGGGAGACATCCCACCATGCTTCTGTGACAGCCACTACATCATAATTTTCCTGTTGCAAGCTCCTCCTCTTTGTTACCCATGCTGTGTGCATTGGTATAGATGCACTTCAGATGGGCTGATGTCCCCAGCACCTTTTTGCATTTAGAGGTCCTAAGTCTGGCCTGACCTTTCACAGGTGTACCACAGTTACTGATCCATCCATATCCCTTGCATCTTTGTTGTGCTGCATGTCACCATCCCTTGCCTCAACTGAGATGGCAGGGTGAGGGTCATCGCTGGCACAACAGCCCACAAACTCTGGTAACTTACCTTGGGGCTTATGTCTGGGAGTTCCAGTTTTGCCCCCTTCCCCCTTCAAATCTAGTTTAAAGCTCTCAATGAGCCCAGCTAACTCCTGCCCCAAGAATGATATTGTCTCTCCTTCCTCTGTACCTTGAACACAAACAGCAAGAATAAATTTTGCTATTCTGGTTCATCAGTGTTATTTTTACAGGGGTAAAAGCCCTGATTTAGTTGAGCTCACGTTTAATTATCAAATCAGTTGGTTTTACTTTGTTGAAAAGTGTGGGATCTAAGTACACACCTGACTGCTTTTCTGAAAGAAGGATTATATGAATGCTTACATATTTAAATAAACTAGGCTTTAAATGAACAATGAAAAACTAGGTCTGAAATTTTTGAAATTATTTTTATGGCATAATATGTAGGGTTTTTTGCTTAAAAATGCCCTATAGTGAGCTAGGTCCCTGCACAGTGTGGGAGTTACTTAGGCAGGTTAAGAAATCTGCCCCAACAAAGCCTATGGCAGAGCTATTGCCAGGCAATATAAAATGTGCTTTTCTTCTCCTTCTGATGCAGTAGAACAAACACCATGAGCTCTAACAGTGTCTGGGTAGTGAAATGATGCCTGTGAAATCATTAAAGCTACTATAACCTAGAGCACTCATTAATTTTCCTGGAATAAGTGCGACACCTGAACCAGCCTCTGCCACCTTTCCTCATCAGAGGGATGCAGGAGTGAAGCTTTCTCACCTCAGACCTTCTGCTGACAAGACTTCATCTGGACTCAGTAGTATCTGCAGGCTCAGAGCATGCATAGATGGACTATGCAAAAACCCTTTCCAAAATGCTTTAAATCCTTGAGAAATATTTTTAGTAAGTTTTGTTTAGATTTTGAGCAAAGGTCAAGGTCATTTTCTATTAGGACTAGTTTGTGTATTTGAAATTTTTTCATCTAAGGGTTAATAATATGTTACGTGTCTTCCCTAGAGACTATATTTCTGTGTTATTAGTGCACAAAATTGGGAGCTTGGAAAAGCCAGACCTAGTAGGTCTTACTTGTGCATTTACAAATATACAGAAATATTTTTCCTGAAACTTGTTGCTTTAGAGCATCAAGGCAAATCTCTGATAAAATACACATTTTTATCCTGTAATCCAAATGTAAAATTCATGCTGGCTAAAGTCATGAGAGAAGGTTTTGCTCTTGGTCGCATCACTATAGTTTATTTTGTTTCACGATTCTTCAAAAGCCAAGGTCTAGGTTTGGTTTAGAGCTTTCTAACCTGCCTATATTGACATGGTTTTGAAGCATCTGGCTTGGGATGCTGGTGACCTCACTGATGGGTACCCTTGCTCCAGCAGTCTGCAAACACCATTGCCCCTTTGGGGGTGTCAGTGTGGATGTGATCCTGCAAGAGACCTTCCTGTGGTAGTGCATGGGTCTGGGAATGCAAGTTTTCAGCCATTTGATTCTCCAGGAAACAACCTTTGCCTCTCTGCAAAGCCATGTGTGACTTAGCACTGCATAGGGTGGGAGTTTGGACTAAGCAGAGGATTGTATCCACCTGCCAGCAGGCAATAGTGAGGAGAAACATATCCACGATGAACAGGAAAGTCCCAGCAAACTCAGACCTCAACTCTGACATCTGACTGAGGCTCACATGTTAGATCCAGATCCCACTCCCTGAGCAGCTCTGACAGGAGGAACAAGGTCTTTATTTTAGAACTTGCTTCTCCACTACCTGCTGACTGCTATTTTTTAAGGAAAAACCCTGCTAAGAAATAATCATTGTATAAAGTGGTGCTTAAAATATTTTGTACACTATGAAGTGAAAATGTATGACTCATAGGTCACATAAGTAGCGCAACTGAGAAAATAGGAATCTTTTCTTGACACCAGCAGGAAAAACAACAAATTGTAATCAAAAACCTGAAAACAATCTATATTGTATATTTCTATATCTTTTCTTCTTACCCCAGTGTGTGACATGAATACATTTAAATTTTTAATGTGCTTAAGTTACTGAAAATCAGTGTTCCCCCTTACCTGTTATCTTTGCCATTTTAATAATAGTATTTTTTTATAATATGTAAAACAGTATGTGGGAAATGCATAATGTGCTTCTTAGTCATGCTTGTTTTTACTGCCAGAGTAACCCACATGCAGATTTTGAAAAGGTCAGATTGTGTGGCATTCTAGGGGAAATCAATGCTTAGTCTCATTGATTTGTTTATTTGCAAAAGTTGTTCTAACTTAAACCACAGAGTATCTACCAAATCCCAGACTGAATTCTGTGATAGCAGAGGTACAGGAAAAAAAAGACCGCATTGAAGTCAGGCAAATATAGTTGCCTTAAATTTCAAGCTTTTAGAGGCGCTTATGTCCCCCCCTTACAGGACCAGACCCAGCATGCAGCAATTAACCCATTCATTAATTCAGATCATTTAGGGCCATACCCTGCTATGGTCATTTCACCGACTCCATTTCTGAAGCCCCTATTTTTATGCTGAAATGAAAGACAGGATATGGCATCCTAATTTACATATTAATACTCCACTGTATTTGCAATTGCATATTGTACCGTGCAACCTACAGTTTAAACATCATGCTAATGTTACTATTGTGAATATTCTTGTGGTTGGGGTCCCCACAGTGCTGCCTAACACAGCAGCACACAACAGCATGTTGTTATATGAAGACCTCAGGTTCAAAATTTGCTTTGGTAGAAAAGGTAAATTAGTTTAACAGAATAAAATAACTAAACTGTACAGGAACAAAGGGTCAATTCAAAAACTTAAGTATTTCAAAACAAAACCATGCATGGGTTTCTGAGAACCTAGTGTTAGCTAGAACTGTGTGTGCTTATAGTGGCATTTAGTTTGTATGTTATTTAGTTTTACCTGCAAATGTAATGCAAATAAGATTCCTGTCTCTCTTACACATTTGACAAGAGTTTCTCTTAATAAGTCATTATTTTCAAGTAGTATCCAGTAGTTACAGCTGGATACAGAATGGCTCTGGCACTCCACATTGACCTGTAGGTGAACAAATCATAGTGCAATGAATAATATTGTCACAATTCCTAGCTCAGATGAGTTAATATTGATGACGTTTTTCTCATTTAATGTAATGGCAGCATGAGAAAACTACATTTTTTTCAGTTAATTGATTTCAGGTAAAGATTCAAAACATAAGTACTGCTAGCAGAACATAAAATGACATCAGAAAGAAATATTAGAGAAGAGGAGAGCCTCCTGGGTCCTATCTCATCTAATTGAAGGCACCTAGGTTATATAATCACATTCATTATTATATTACCTCACTTATTATTAGCATATTTATTAGCTCCAGCAATGAGATATAACAGAAGTTCTATCATTATTGTAAGTTTTGAGTCTAGCCAGGTGACACTGCCTGCCTTAGCTGGTCTGTCCAGACATCTCATTTGTAGAAGCAACCAGAATGGAGTGTTGCATCTGGTACAAAAGATAGGACTCAGCTTTCTCATTTAGCCACGTAGGAGTGCTTGAACATAGGCATACAGTGCCATGGAAGATCCGTTGGAGAGTCAGCTGTCTCTCCTGCAAGTGGCCCCTATTCAGATGGCCCAGGGCATCTCAGGTGTCCCTAGACATTTGTTGTCAGGCAAGCCTAAATCCTGCATTTTAGGATAGCATGAGTTGCCTGCCGGAGGAATTGTGCATGTTGCAATAACCAGATCATGCTAAACACCTAAGCATTTTATTTTTCAAGTTGGGTGAAATGAATCCTGTACAAATAAAATCTAAAAGGTTTCGTTTATTGTCCTGATTTAGACTGTAGTGATCAGACACAAGGCTGCTCAGCAGGTATCCCCAGAAAGGCATGATTTGCACACCTTGTTATTTCTTTTATTGTATCTTGATCCTCTTTTTCAGCACTTTGCTTCCTCTGACCAAGTCTCCTCTCAGATAAACAACCTGTTCCTAATTACCTTCACAGGTTCGACACAGATTTTGTAGTTCTGTTACCTAGTCACTCTTGGCCTTGTATGATACCACTGATGCATTCACCTAGGTGCTGTTGTCCTTGCAAGACTGTAATCCCCAAAAGGTCCCAAATAATTTCCTCCTGTCACCTTTGAACTTTCATCACTGCTCCCTTAACCACCCATGGGATCCAGCCTTCCCTCACAGTGCTATCTGTAACTTCTGTCTGCTTCTTACATTATTATCAGTGACGTCTGGAAGTTTTTCATGTTGTCATGGTCTCACATCCAGTAGTTTTCCACACCCTGTTCAATTAACTTGACCTCAGGATTATGCCAGTCAGGGCCTGGCCAGTCATTCACTTGCAGCACTAACAAAGATGCAGAGGATTATTCCTGAACTTGATCCTGAAGTTGTCTGAAAAAATATTTTCTTAGCTGTGTGATGAGAGGAATACAAAATGAAGATCAAACCCATTTGTTCAGTGTTGAGTAAGACAATACAGCACAGTGCTGACACCTATACGCCCATGTAAAGACTGTCCTAAGATAAAACAGCTCAAAGAGAGCAAGAAGCCACTGATATTCTTAATCATAGACTAATACCATTAAGTCCTCAGGACCTAAAAGAACAGGGGAAAGGCTTTAATACAGTCTTGTTATTTTCTTTGGAGAAATTCCAGAGATAGAGTCTGTGTGACTGCTGCTGGTTTTGGATTGCTCACATATGTCAGATCCCAAAGGTTCAAGTTTATCTTTGACTTCTTCAGAAAACAGTTCGGTGGCAATATCATTAATATGCAGATGACACTTAGTTCTGTTTCCTTCTTGTCAGCCCAGGCAGGAGAGATATCTGTACTTTCCAGTGTCTGGCAGAGATAGGCAGCTGGACAGAAGCCAAGAAACTGGGCTCATTCCAGAGCTTCAAACTGCTTTGCAATGACTGGCCTGGAAATGATTTTTGAGGAACTTCTATTCAGGGCTTCATTTGGTCAAGTGCTTTGTTGCTCTCAGGGTCTTAATAGCCTCAAACTGTTCTGCACTTGCCCTGTGATGAGAAGAGCTGGGAATACCTTCTTCAGCAAACAAAGGAAATCCAAATCAAGCCCCTCTGCCAGGCCAAGAGCGTGGTTGCATCAGCACACCTCTGCCAGAAAAGAGGGAGCTGCATTCCCATGTCCCTTCCTCCTTATCGCTCAATCTCAGCCATGCACTGCCTTCTGCAGGCTCTGGAGCTTGTTAGGCACCTCCGTGAGCTAACACAGCTCACTGAAACAGCAGAAACAAACCATACAGAACTGTGGATAATTCTCTCCACCTTCCTGGGTTGCATTGGCTCTCCAAAGAGTCCAGCAAAAGTCGGGAAGAGGGGATGAGGCAGGGAAGTGAAAAGAAGCAAGGAAGGAGAGCAAGACCTGATAAGCACACAGGGTGGTGTGTCTGTGACCAGGCTAGCATTACAAAACTTGAGACTTGATAACCACTTGAAATTTCAGCTGCAGCCTTAATTCAGCTCACTCTCTTTCAGTCACTATGGCTTTCTCAGGGTAAATTACACCCACAGCTTGTTCCCAACAATGGGAGCAATTAAAAGCACTGTTTACTATCTACAGAGCCTTAAATAGTTGAAATCTAATTACTTCCAAAAGACTTTCCTTCTTTTGTCCTGTGGTGACCCCAGCATTAAATAGAATTGCTTTGGCCGTCTTGCCTAGGAATGAACTTTGAGGAAGCTGGAAGCAAAATAATGTCTCTAGAAGGCATTTTCCTGAAGAATTCATTCCTGCCAGAATATTTGCTAAGCCTGAACTTGCCCACATTTGGTACACGATGTAAAATAATTCTCTGTGCACATGTTCTCCGCTAATAACAGGCCCCGGAGTCCTTGGCATTCAGCCTACCGTTGTCTATCTTTGTCCTTTAACATTGTGTGCCATTGCCTGAGCACGCACCCTGCAGCCTACCACCCGGCCTTTGGAAATCCTCCTCTCTGCCCACACCTCCTCCAGCTGCCTGCACCAGGCGGTTGGGTGGGTCCAAACTCCCAAGAGGGAATCACAGAATCATAGAATGGTTTGGGTTGGAAGGGACCTTAAAGATCATCTAGTTCCAACCCCCTGCCATGGGCAGGGACACCTTCCACCAGACCAGGTTGCTCAAAGCCCCGTCCAACCTGGCCTTGAACACGTCCAGGGAGGGGGCATCCACAACCTCTCTGGGCAACCTGTTCCAGTGTCTCACCACCCTCACAGTGAAGAATTCCTTCCTTACATCTAATCTAAATCTACTCTCTTTCAGTTTAAAGCCATTACCCCATGTTCTTTCACTACATGCCCTTGTAAAAAGTCCCTCTTCTCACAGAAAGCTATATTAATATTAATTTATTTATGTTTGTTTTTCTTTCAGAAAAACTATATATGTTTCATGTGTCTTGGATTATTTAGTGGAAATGCTGTTTCATGCAATGTAAATAATCTGTAACTAATCTCTCAGTGACTTCTGGTAAACCACAATGTTTATTCATTTCTTTTTAGATCACATTGACAACCATTGGCTACGGAGACAAAACTCCTCTTACTTGGCTTGGAAGGTTGCTTTCTGCAGGATTTGCTCTGCTTGGCATTTCTTTCTTTGCACTACCTGCTGTGAGTATGCCTATAAATTTTGTAAAAAGGTAATAGAATCTTCTGTAGCTCCTACTGCTGTTAAATACAAAAAGTTGAAGGAAGCTCTCTACATTAAGAACAACTGTTTAAGGCTTTTTGGTCTGTGATAACACTAGTGAACTGCTATCCAAAATCCAAACAAAAGGTTTGATGTCACTGCTTGAATTTTGGGGAGTTTCTTTGGCATGGTCAAAACTGGGAAATAATCCTAAATTAAGTAGCATACTATTGTGTAAGGTGAAAATTCCTTTCTTTTGTTACAAATTGTGGCTTATCTATTACTGCTTTCCTTTCAGATTTTTGAAAAAAATAATGTTTTTATGACTTAGATTCTATTGGAAAAAAAAATTAGATATTTCTAATAGGTTGTCCTGTATGACCATGTTCAGGCTACCAACAGAGAGTAGTAGAAAGCATTAAATCAACCTTTAATTTTTAATAGTTAATCAAAGTTAATGTTGTTGAATGTAAAAATGCAACTATCGTTTTCTGTGAGTGATTGTAAATAAACATGACAGTTTCTTTATGTTGCTTTTATCAATGTTCAAGAGACTTTAATGGAAATGGGAATCATCTAATTACTAAAATGTAGTGTAGCTTCAGAAATAACTTTTCATTTTTGCAAGTAAATTGCCTTTATTTTTTAAATTAGTATTGAATAAGCTTGAAAACAGAAGTGACATTTGTATTTTGTCATATTGCATCCAGGGTAACGTATACAGAAATATATTAATACTCAGATTCATTGTCTATAGATCACTATAAAACATGTATATTATAATACTACATTTGTTTTCAACCATATAAAGAAACCCAGATTAAAAGTCAGCATTTGCCAATAGCATTGAATCATCTAGTGTACTGCATTTATTTATTACTCTAAGTACAGAGAGTATTTCAGTATCTCTGGCATATTACCTGTTTGTGAATCTTTGACATTTAGTGGCAGCTACTGTAATTAATTCCCTTTGTCACCTAGTCACCACTAACAAGAAATTTAGTCTTATCAGGATTATAATGAACATGTAAAAGATGAATAACCTTACATATTAGAGATGCCAGAACTTTTGTTCCCTGTGTCATATCTATGTACAGATACTTATTTTCCTCATAAACACTTTTGTGTTGAGTCTGTCTGTAAAACAAGATATGTGTGAATGTTGTGCATTTCTAATATTATTTTATCCTGACTAAGAATCAAGTGGAAATATTCTTCCTTATAATGCAGACATGTTCAGCAAAGATATTACACTCCTTGCAAGCCAAGGAGAGAAACTTTCTCACTCTTTGGGTCTGTTCACCTGGAGTCAAATTTATCTTACTTAATTCAAAAGTTAAAAGGCTAAAAAAGGAGAGGTTTAATCACCAGCTTTTTTCATAGCCTATAGAATGAACAACGGGGATTATTTAGATTGGAAAGAGTAAGAAGAAATTGTCTTAATCTGTTAAGCAAGGCATTTTCTAATTTTTCTAAAATCAAAAGTTATAATAAGCACTGCAGATATGGACTTTGAGGTCCATATATATCTGGCAGCTGGTCATTTCATCATTCCTGGCTTAAGTTCCTCTGAATGTTCCTGCTTGATTTTATATCTATATATATCTCCATGCCCTTTAAAGCTGGAGGAACATAGTGTAGCACAAACCCAAGCAATGGTTTGAATGAGTGGTCACTAGTAGTGCCACAGATGTTCCCTCTTAAATAAGGAGTCTCCTGCTTCACCACGAAAGGGGCACTGTTGTTAAGCCTTATACTGTCATGTACTGTCATACATGTGTTATCTGAAGCAATCATATAGCATAACATCTTCATTAAATCTTTGTAGTTGATTATGCACATTGTTGAAAAAACTACGTGCATAATGATAAATGGCGTATTGTATTGCAGGGCATCCTTGGCTCAGGATTTGCATTAAAAGTGCAGGAACAGCATCGTCAGAAACACTTTGAGAAAAGAAGGAATCCAGCTGCCAGTCTAATTCAGGTAAATATGGAATCAGTGAAAAGATAATAGTAGGCGATTTAAAGTACATATTGGAGCAAGTTTTATTATTTGAATTTGGAAAGCTTTGTGCAAATAATGTTTAACAGATTGGTTAGTTTCATGAAATAAGTTTGTTCAGTGATTGCCGTGTGTTGCCATAATTGTGTATATTGCGTTTCTATGAGTAGTTTTTGAGTTCTTCTATCCGTGCGAAGAAACCAAGTCAATGATGTCTGTTGCATGCCTGCAGTTAGGGAATTACTTGGAAAAATAGAACTGATCACTATAGACACAGCACTCTTGCCTATATTAAGCTGCTTTTCATCTACAGGGTTTGGAGTGCTCCAATGAGTGATACACTTAGTAAAAATTAAAAGTCTCCTGCCCAGAGAATTGCTTTCACTATTAGTCAGTTCAAAAGCTGGAAATGTAGTTGCTAGCAATTCCAAAATGTCTGAAATTGTCTGAAGTGGTTTCAGCTCCAGTATTGACATGATGGTGTGTATTAACAACTGAGAAAGATTTTTTTAAGCAAAATAGGGATATTTGTTAAACAGCTGTTTTGCATGAGTTTTTTCTTTAACTTACAGTGCTAGTTAAAAATGAGAAAATCCTCTAAAGAATGATTTTGCGCCAAGCTTTACTCTACTTGATGCACTGAAGAAAAAAAGGAGGGAAATAATCCTCTGGTGTCCTAGTTTATTTTCTTGGGATCCTCAGTGTTTTATGTGTACCATTTATGATTTTTTTTTAATTCTGAAATCATAAATCCAAATAAAGAAGCTGAGCATGAATATACTAGAGTTCCATGATAAGTTCAGGATAGATGCCAGGCTGTCTTTGAAGCATTCTTAAAGTTAATAAATGTTTTCCATTATTACTGTTCAATTATTATTAAATATTAAATATTTTAGATTT
Organism: Strix aluco; assembly: GCF_031877795.1. Classification (NCBI taxonomy): domain Eukaryota; kingdom Metazoa; phylum Chordata; class Aves; order Strigiformes; family Strigidae; genus Strix; species Strix aluco. Next base: position 98,348,542 of record NC_133933.1, on the reverse strand, counting down.
AATGTTTATTGTAATAATTAATAAATATAAATCCACTCCTTTTGTATCTATTGTACTGTAGAATGACTGTCTGGGATATTTTCTAATACATATATTCTAATCTACTTCTTCCAAGTTTGGTTGCCAGAAGAAACACACAATAGATTTAGGTTTTGGATGTAGCTCTTCTTATTATTGTATGACAGTTCAACCAAAATATTAGTAAGACATCATGCTAAATAGATTAAGAGTAGTTGGCTGACTGATTTCCGAACGTGACTCTCAGTGGCCAAAATCATTGTGAAAGGAATACATTTGTGGTGGGATCCCATGATGAAGGCTTTTCAGCATTTACGTGTTCATTTTCATGTTCAGCATTTTCAGTGATCTGGAAATTAATAAAAAATTGCTGATGGAGCACAAGACCAGCAGAATAGGAAAGATGAGGACAGGCACACAGGAATGAACCCAAGGATGATCTGTGGACTTTACAGGGTGGAATGGTTCCTAACAAATTTCTTAATACACCAAATACAAAACTTGATCTAGAAACAATTAATTGAGACTATTACAAGAGGACCCTATCCCAGTGTTAGTGACTCTGGAAAGGATTTGACGAAGGATGAGAAACACAGAGAAAGAGTGGGAAAGAAGGGTCAAGAGCTTCATACAAGTTCCCAGTATGTTACTCCAGCTGGTTTGTTACAGTCCTTAAATACAGAACCAGTATCTAAGTAACAAGTAGGAGGAGGCTGGTATTACCACTGTGTATAGTGATGCTGGTACTAACATGCTACATATCAGCTCAGCATCTACAGTTTGTAAATTAGACTGCAAAATAGGAGAAAACAAAGAAAACATTGGAAAAAAATGAGTGCAGGACTGGAGAAAATTTCATGTTCATAAATGCAGAACGTGTCTGAACTACGTATCATTGTCTACTGTAACAGTGCCCAGGCTTTTTTAAATTGTCTGTTGTGGCTATTGATAATGAGCTACCATGGAAATCACTGTGCTCTAGTTCATCAGGATAATGTCTCTTTTCTAATAAGTTACTCTGTAGAATTAGTCTGTGCTAACTCCTCTGTTGCCGTAGATATGCTGTCTGCTAGAGCCTTTACCTGACTTAAACATAGCTAGGATATCTCTGTAGGAAACTGAAATGTTTCATGTGGACATACTTTTCTCAGTTTCTTTAGCTTATAAGAAATACCCACTGTGAATATTATTTGACCATAAAAGTCCAGAGAGGAAGTACTGGAACCTACAGGACTATTTAATGTAGCAGACAGAAACGTAACCAATATGTTTGGCTATAAGCCAAACCCAAAGAGTTTCAAATTAAAACAATGCAGAGATTTTTGACAATGAGAATGAGCAACCAGTGGAACAGTTTACAAAGTGACAGGTTCTCCGTCTGTAGATGAAGACTAGTTGTATTTCTGGGAGATATGCAGTAGGAAAACACAGGGTATTAGACTCTATATAAGAATACCTGGATGACATTTAATGATTGACAATATATAGGAAGCGCAGATACTAAGCTAGTACAAATTAATATAGTATGCTGACATCAGGGAAGCTGTTGCAGTTTATAGAACTGAGGATCTGTCTTACTATCTACGTGCAGTTATAAATCCAAATAGTGGATACTCACCTTTGAAATTATTTATTTTGTGTTTTTAAACATTTATCAGTGTTTCAAACCACAGAGAATATTTCTGTTTTCTTCTAAATACTTTTTGTCTGGTTTTTATTATCGTTTACAAAAAGTATTATGACACTTTCTTTACCTCAGACTGCAAGCTTGTGTGGGTGTCCCCTATGGATTTGTCACAAATAAATCACTGTGATACTTTTTTGAGCACCTTTATGTGATTAATATCTTCTGGTGCTTCCACAAAGCCGGTAACTCTTACTTTACTGTGTAAAGTGTACTGTGATTCACAAAAGTTTGGTAGGTTGTTACTGGTATTTCCTTAATCAACCTAATAGAGCACATCCCAATCTGAGCAAAATCCCCTCTCTCCGTAATCAGTGCGGTGGCATTGTCACTTTATGTTCTTGGTTCCTTTGTGCTTTTCTATTGTTTCCCCATACCAGGCTTCTTGGCGGTTTTATTCTACTGACACCAGCCGAACAAACCTGACAGCCACCTGGCGATATTATGAAAGTATTCTTCCTCCCCTCAGGCATGTATCAGTGCTATGAATGATAAAAGAAAGCCATGACTTGTATTGGTTACTAATCTGCTTTTCAATTTTTTGTTTCATCCCCTGCTCCCTCTTGCCTTGTTTTTTTCTTTTTTACCATATATCCTGCACGTAGTGTGTATGGCGTAGTTATGCGGCTGATGAGAAATCGGTTTCCATTGCTACCTGGAAGCCTCATTTGAAGGCCTTGCATACCTGCAGCCCTACAAAGTAGGTACAAATATGGCAGCTGGTGATGTTCTCAATGTCTGTTCAAGCTTATAGAGAATTACTATTATTTGTCTCTTTTGTCTTGTTTTGTCTTCTTAAGTCCTCTCATTAAAAATTTCAACTAACAAATCAGATCAACATTATCTAGGAGCCTAGGACAGTGGGACAAATACAAATCATTGCCCTTTATCTAAGAAATATCACTGAGCACAGGCATTAGAAACATTTTCCCAAAAACCCAGTGATATATCAAGGTTAATGTTACACCCAGTTCCAAATTATCTTTAAGGAGGAAAATGTTAAGTTTAATGCAGACCTTTGTCCTTGATTTAATGCCATTTTTATGCCTGTGGCTCTGTATAAAGCTATAGCTACAGATCTACCTTTCCTAGGGAAGAGAGCCTTGGGGTATCCTGCAGGTGAATGCACTGGGGAATTTGGCCCTTTTCGTAATAACTTCTGATATATTCAGTATTTCCTTAGGACAAAATATATCCTCAGTTATACACACAGTCAGGAAGATAACTAAAAAGACCTGATGTCACAGTTTGGCAGAGAAGAAATATTTGATGTCCTAGTTTGGGTGAGAATTCACAGAGCACTGGCAGCCCAGGACTCTTCAATAATTTAGTACAAAATTTACCAGAAGGTAGTAAGTTGATGGGGCAGAAGTCAGGAAGTAAAAGATACTTGATAAAGATCAAAAAGGAGAGTGCTAAGAACCTTATGGGAAAGCTCTGATAAGCATCCTAACTGTTGTTATTGCAGACAGAGCAAGAGAATTAGTGGTTTCTCCCAAAGCTGGGTGATGAACATCCACATGACAGTAAAAAGGTAATCGTGTGCCAAAAAGCTCAGCCAAAAAGAGGTTTGGCTGGGTACCCAAAACTGATCTTTGAATTTCAAAGAGTTGACAAGAACAGAGCCTATAAGCAATCCATTACCATAACTGTAAATCCAAAATGTTCCAAACTAAAAGGAGCTTTTAGATTAAAAGTTACATGGGATATTGATTTCTGACATATACAAACAAGTTGAAGGCAACATCAGTATAAACAGATGGATATAAAATTACACAAATAATGAAGCTGTATCCCACCTAAAATATTCTAAAATATGACTGTCCCTCAAAAGTGCATCTACTTGTTAATTCAAATAAGCATATTACTGTGCTATCCTAAAATTAAACATTTTTATTTACCAGAGATAACTTTACCTAATAAGAGCCTACAGCTTTCTGTTATATATGTGTCAGCAATGCATTTTGCCTAAGTGCTTTGCCAACTCAGTCTGCAGTGGTATGTACTAAGCATGTTGTGCATGTGTTAAAACAACTGAAAAGTTTCTTTTTCAGAAGCATTGTAGTTACGAGTCTTGCTTGAATGTTTTTGTGGTTGCAATGTAACGTGTGTGTTGTACACTAATTATCATATCCATTTATGTTTATCATATATCTAACATCATCTGTAACTAAGTAATGTGATTACTATCTGCATAACAAGTATATTTTTCCCTCCCACTCCCTGACCTGAAGAAAAGAACAAGGGGAAGCTTCTAGCAGGTTTGTAGTTCCTTTTATTTCTTTTATCTGTGAAATCACTGCTTCTTAATGGCTTTTAGATGTCTCAAGTTCTGTACAGTAGAATCAGTGAACTGAAACTGTTAACTGATAATAATCACATATTTCATTTTTTTAAACTTGGGTCAATAGACTAATGCTGAAATTTGCTTCTTTGTCTCAGCTTTTGTATTGAAAAATTAGGTAATTTTTTACTTTTCTAGCCACATGTTTTAACTTTGAGGGGGAGCTCAGTTTGAACAGTGCTGGAGTAGAGAGTGAAGCAGCCTCGCCAGATCCAGCTCCTGGGCAAGGATGCAGCCCCCAGCTTCTGCCATAAAATTGATGCTTGCAGTTTCCAGGATTCTCAGTGCAAGTTACAGGCAAATGGTTGAATTTGGCTTTGTGAACAAGCCCACCAGCCCTCTGTTGCAGGGGGAGGAACCCCCGATGGGGCTGGTTCTGGTTGGAAGTCACCTCAGCAAGGGTCCGTGCTGCCCTGCAGGAGCATCCTCAAGGCTTCCTCAGTGCCATGTCTCCACGTTTCCTAACCTTTTCCTGAAGTCCCCTCCTAAGAGGTGTTCTGAGGACACAGCAGGTGGGGGGAAAGCACCACTGCAGTGGCTGACCTCCTCCCAGCTGCATGGTTTGCACTCTCACACAGCCCTGTTCGGGCAGAGGACGCAGCCTGGCATCTCTCCTTAAGTAAGCCCTGATACTGCCTGCTGGGAGGGCAGGTGGGGTTTCCTCCCAGCCTGGATGCCGGCTGAGGACCAGCTGCCTACAGCGCACAGAGGCAGGCCTTGGCAGGGTAAGTAAAGCCCTGGAGATGCACAGTCCTAAGGCAGTAAGAGGAAATGCTGCTCTTTGCCATCCTTATAGCTTGAACCCTTAGGGACAGTAAAGAACTCAGTGGCTACAAGAGAAATTGCACTACCTCCAAAACTCATTAGGGATGGAGTCAGCAGGTGTTCGGCAGCTGGCACTGTGGTATCAGCATGATCAGAGAATGGTGGACTTTAACTCTGAGCAGAAAACAATGAAAAGCCAGGAAGAAAAGTGTTGGTGACACATCAACCCCTGAAATACATCCACCCTTGAGTTGTACTGTGGTTCACAAACTCTTATGGATTATTCCATCACCTGTGAGGAGTCTGAGCACTGCAGCACCTCACACACAGGCAAGAGTGTAATATCTTCACATCAATTACCCATGTCCCATTCCACTTTCCAGATTGCTCCTCCGGCACCTGACTCCATCATTTTTCCCCAATGTGCATGTAACTGCTGTTAGTGTCACCGTAACTCGAGGAGGCTGGATTTGCTCTGAGATGTCCCTCAAGAGCACTTCACTTGCTCTGTCAGTTCTGTGACTTTTCATATAGGCTTGCTAGCAACATATTGATCTCATTAAATTATTACAGCCTGATCAAAACTTTTTGCACTTGACAGCCATATTTCCTACTCCTTCAACAGCAACATTTAAAATTGACTTCAGCTTTTTTAAAGGTGAGACTGAAGTAGGCAGTAAATGAGTATGTACCTCCAAAACAGTGATTTGTGCAGAGGGGAGAAGCTATTCCCAGGTGTACCTGCAAGCACTTAAAGAGACAAATTTACTTACAATAAGTAGAAGCTAGATGCAAAAAAAACCCCAGCTGTCAAAATTATATTGCATGCTCCACATTAGTGATAACTGTTGTGGTTTTAAAAGTAGTCAATGATTTAGCCAGATTTTTTCACTTTATTTTCACTGAATGGAAGATGTTTGTCCCTTCCAAAACTCTTAACTAATATGTGCACTGCTGCAAATTAGTGTAGGTATAAAAATGAACTAGTCAACTCCTGAGATCCTGGTCTACAGTGAAAATCCTATAGACCACTCACTGCCTTTTGAAAAAGGTGTGTTTTGTCTGAGGCTGTTATGCTGATATATTGCTGTATGTTTGTGTCACTTAAAATACATGTGGTGTATGTGGTCTTTTGTGGTAAAAATGTAAATGCAAACTGCTGCAACATACTTCGAGATAACTGTCTTGACTATTTAACTTCTTTCTTCCTGCAATGCTGAGTGACTTGCATGGGATGCTATGTGAACTAAGTAAACTGTTTCTTGTTTCACTGTTTAAATGGAGATGTGTTTGCACAAGTAGTGCATTGGGTTGATTTCTGAATATGCTCTTTGCTCTCTACTCCATTCTAATAACAGTGGAGAAAAACTTCTATTACTTTAGGTAAAAGTTCATTATTTTCTTTCCTACCGAAATTAATTTTATATTTAGAGAAATTAATTCTTGCATTTTGTCATGTATAGACCTACAGTCTTTCATTAGGTAACTAAACGTGGCTGTGCATTTGAGTTGAAAGAGCTGTGCTTATGAGGCTGTAGCTTCATACTGATTTTAAGAAAAACATGTATATTGTATTTCTCCAAATATTATACACAACTATTCTAATTAACCATTTATCAAAATTAATGGTAGATGACCTCTCTGGTGTATCCACACTGTAAATGAGATATTTCTGTAAATCCGTTCTAGAGTTCTGCAAGTCAGTTAAAAAGCCAATATATTAAGTTCTCCATATCTACAAATGCACATGCTGAATGCAAATAATATTCATTTCTGTTAAATTATACAACATGGCTGAAATTCTTCCTGTGCAGGAAACTAGATCAAGACTGATGAATCTTACAACATCCTGAGAGCATAAGCAGTCTTAAGCTGTGTGTAGGACATGCATTGGGTGTCTGCAAAGGATGAACATCACCCATCTAGTGTTGCAACTAGTTAGCCTGAATACAAATTCCCTATTCATAGAACTCTCTCTGGTGCAATAAGGAGGAGTTTTGCCAATATAGCAGCATGGGGGAAAACTCATCCCTGCTCTGAGGGTAACAAGTAAATTATACTCTGGAATTCTCTCCACCTCCTATACCAGATCTGTTTCTACAAGTAGATTTAATGTAAACTCTCTGCATGCACCATAATGAAAAAAAAAATGCCAGTGATGCAGAATCTAACTTGAGGTGGAAAGCCTAACCCCTCACCTAGCAGTGGAATGTTTAGTAACACGGTCCTCTATCTCCCCTCACTCCTAGTAAGCTTTGTAGTAATAAACAGAAGCTCTTCAGGATGTACGCCCCTCGGAAACATAGGTATTCAGCATCCTGCCTATTCACATGGTGTTTGAGAATGCCAACTAACATCAGGTGCATGATTCATTTACTTCCCCTCTGTAGTGCTTTAAAGTTCCTTACTTCCCCAAAGAAGGTTTCTTAATTTATTTTGAAGTGCTTGTAATTCCCTTGTTGCTTGTTGCCTGCAATGACATTAATACAATGGCAATAATACCAGCTCTTTGAAGCTCACACGGTCAGACAATTGCAGTGTGCAGCACGCCACAGTTTGCCACAGCCCGGTTCTCCCCTTCTCTGCCTGAGACTTGAACTTTTGGAATGCATTACCCTGCGGAGATCTAAAACTGGGGTTGAATATTTGGGTAAAGACATTTCCCCAAGTCCAAGAGGATTTTTATAACCATAGCAGTTGAGTGATTAGTGGGGAATATTAAGCTATAACACACTAAGCAATACCAACAGTCGAAATGTGCAATTGTTATTGAGAAGAATCCCCTTGGACACAGCCTGTGGAAGCTGTGCCTGCATCCTATACTGGAAGGTAGAGGAATGCATGTGAAATCAACCATCTGCTTCAGCTGAATTCTGTGGAAAGTGTGTCTCTTACCAAAAATGGTAATTCCTGGATGGATGGATCTTATGGGAAGAAACCCTTGATTTATAACTCAAGCTTATTAGAATTTTTTTCTTACTTTTTAAAAATAATTTAAACGACAATACAAGTACAAACCAGTGATAGAAAATGGAGATAAAAATAGTTTCTCTTATCTGGAAACTGTTTTGAAAAAGGAAAAAATACACAAAACCCCTGAACATCATGTATGTTTTTCTGTTTGACAACTGAACTTTAAGACATTATGTGTCTGAAATTCTTGTTATTACGCATTGAAGGTATGAGATATAACACTACATTTCTTGCATTCATGGTCCTAGCATGAGACTGGTGGAGAAGTCTTGAATATTTGAACCTCAGTCTTCACTGCACTATCCATTGCATTTGCATTTGTTCAACTTAGCTTAATTTCAGTAAAGTCATCTGTAGGCTTGGTAAGAATCAACAAATCTGTATTTATCAAAAGTTAACTGCTGAAAACTGGCACATATGTTTGCTTGCTGTTGTTTGCCATGGGTGATAATTTTTTGGCAATTTTAGCTTCCGTCTCTGACTTGAGATCCAAAGCATTTTCCCTCAGCCTCAGACCCTTCAGTTACTTCTGATTCATTTCAATTTCTTCTTATTCCTGATTCCACCAGCCAGCTCAGTATGAAAAACTGGCAAACAAATCATAAACTGTGATTAGTATCAAGCAGTAGTGCTGCAGGTCTGAGACTGTAGCAGGGCGGAAGATAAACTTGACCAGAAATGCAGGAAGTAAGGGAGTGGGACTGGGAAGCAAAGAGATGCTCAGTTAACCAAAAAGTTTAGTAAGGTGGTCCATGGAAGACAGACAGAGCTGTGAGTACGAGAGAGAAAAGCAAAGGTTTGTAGGCATTTATTAATTAAAACAAAATCTTTTCAAGTCTAGTTATTTGGTCCAGCAGAGAAGTGTTTGTTCCCCTTGCAGTGAAGCCACAGTGACCTCTAGTGTCCCTAAACACTTACTCCTTTTTAAATCAAAGGTGGAAAAGAGAATTTTTAAAATAATTAAAAATTAGAAAGTCCTTTGCTATCCCAGAGAAGTGAGCAGCTCATGCATGTACTGATGGGAAGAATAAGCAGTAAGATCCTGCAACTGACCTTCCAGAAAGCAAACGAATAGGGAAAAGTCATGTGCTTTTTTTCCCACAAGTGGCAGTTGTAATTGACCTCCCCGAAAAGATGCTTCAAAGCTTCAGTGTTATCGAAGTGAATATATTCCACAACTTGCAACCTGCAAGAATAGAGGAGCAATAGGTCCCAAGAGATTACCGTTGCCAAGGAAGACTGTAGTAGAAAGCGAATATGCATATATACCAAACTGGGATAAATCATGTAAGGTGCAAGAAATGATGGACAGACACACATCTAAAAGAATGCAGAGATGACTAAAGACAGATGTGGTTCTCTCAGATCCTTGTCATTTAGGTCTGATTCAGGATCTTGTGTAATTTCAGAAAGCATTTAGACACCCATTTTCCTGATTCATGGTTTTTGCCTTTTTGACAAACATTCAACTTAAAGTTTGGGAGTACTTGGAGGGATATGTGAATTTCCAATGGCCATTAACAGGTTTACATTAATTCAAGGGATTTCCTCTGGGTATTATGTAAAAAGAGAAGAAGAGGGGAGAGAGAAAAATATAGTAGGCTAGGTCCTGCAAGAGGCACTGAACAGTGCTAATTCAACAAGCATTAAATCAGACTAAAGGGCCCTAAAGGCTTCAGTGGCTACTGATTCAAGTGCAGAATGCCCAGAGATACTTGAAAGGGCATAAGATTATCTCCACTCTGTACCTCTAACACCATCTCTACCACTGTTGCAACAGAGAGTCTAAAGCCAGGAACTGTATTGTCTATAAGGAAAGGGACTCTCACTGTGGGAAGAAGCCACAGTCAGGATGCCTCCCAAAATGCTCGGATTCAGTTATTCCTTCATGATGTGTTATTTATCATACATAGAAGAGCCCCATGGCAGCGTGCTCCCAAGGACAGCAGCTTTCTTCTCCCAAGCATGAATTCTCCACAGCAGCAAGTCATAGAATTTATGCCTGCGCTGAGTAGGACCCAGTGACTTCAGGAACATTTCCCACCAGTCTCAAAACAGGAACAGGAATCCAAGAAGTGAAGAACTGCTATAACAAGTGTCTTTGGAGAAACTCTCAAGATGCGAAACAGAGTTTCCAAACCATGCTTCCTTCAAGGGCTGCATTTCTCTTCACGATGCAGCATCCTCTGCATGGACCCTTGGCATGCCAATACATTTCCATTGCTACAAAGAAGATTTTTTTTTTAAGTATGAGGTCTGCATTTTAAATTAATATTTTCATTCTCAGTGTTGCACTTTTGAAAAATGTCTCTAGTACAGATGAAGTGTCTACTGTTCCTTTCACCATTGCCTCATTGCTTTGATTTGGAGAACTAAAGATATTCAGGTTAAGTAGCCATTGTGTACCATTCAGCTTTTATAAATGAAATAACCATGTGTAGAAATCATTTAAAGGCAGCCATTGCTTTCATTACTACAAATTAATTGACAGAACAACACGTATGCTTTTTTCATTTTTTTAATTTTCATTTTTATTTTGGAATTAATGGGATTATAAAAAATATGGTCCATACTGATCATTTTTATGGCTATTTTATCAATTTTCCTTTCATTTTAATTAGTGCAACAGGAAAAGAGCTGTCCAGAAACTTTTTTATTCTAAAATTTGTCAAAAAAAGTATAATTTGATTTCATGCTTCAATAGCAAATGCAATTTGAGCCATAAGAGGAGTTCAGGAAAGCACAGGGGACACATGCCTAGGAATAATATCTATAATAAGAAGTCCATTTTGATTCTGTTGCTCATGCTGTATAGTATGACAATGCAATAATGCGGGTAATAAATATTTTACAGCTTGTATTTTCATTAAATTGTACAATGCAAAAGATTCCTGAGCTGAAATGTAATTCAGTCTTGAATTGTAATTTATATTGAAAATTAAATTTTAGAACTTACTTTTCTTTCAAATAGTAGGTTCTGTGGGTCTTTTGTATTGCATATGCAACAGCACACAGTACTGCAGGTCTGGGTAACAATTTGCAATGGAAATAGATAACATTTCCAGCACCATGATGTGTTTATTTCAACAATCGCTTACTTTGGGCAAGGGAAGAAGGGAATTACATTCAGAAATTACAGTAAAGGTATTCTTTCAAATGATTCAACATGCCATATAGAAATACATTTATCTAATAATCTTTCAATTGATGTGCTCATTTTTTAGCATTCTTGAAAATTATCTCATTATAAGCTTCCCAGCATGTGCTTTGCCTGCTACAGACTGCATCCTTTCTGCTCTCAGTGATGTTTGTATTCAGAATGAAATGCTATGCTATGCTATGCTATGCTGTGCATGGACAAAGATATCGGATTATCTCAACATTTCACAGCCAGAGAAGTTTATTAGTACCTTCCATTTCATATAATTACATATTAACACTGTATTTTCAGAGTGCAGTAGGTTAAACATCTAAGAACCACATAGTCCATGTTCACATTAGTTAATAGTCAGTGTCAGCATTAGTTAATTGCCTGCAGAATTCATTTCTGTTTAAAACATCTTATGGGTGTGCTGAAGTTAAATGAAAGCCTTGGAAATTACTAGATAGTGTCTTAACTTCAAGTACAATTATAATTTGCAGGTAGACAGGCTTCGCTATAGGTGTTTTAAAAGCACCCCCAAGGCCTATGCCAGGGCAGTAGGACTGCAAGAGCCAGTAACATCATACCATGAGCAACTACTGCATTGCTCCCATCATTTCTCCCCTTGCAAGAACAGGACCAGTGATCAAGATGACCATTCCCTTGTACAGGCAATCAAACTTAACCTTATAGATAAAACAAGGTTTCCAAACCTTGGTATCAGACTTCCCTTCTGTTTGCCCTTTGTGCCTTCTGCTACAGGAAGAGACAAACAAAGGCAAAAATGTTAAATAATGAAAAAGCATAGGCAGATAGTCATGGTGACCACAGGATGTTCACCAGGTATGTTTGAACATGAACAAAGGTAATTTAAGCACTGGGAAACAGAAAATCTACATATCCTGCATTTAGCTGACTGGAAGGGAGGGTTATAAGCACACGAGGGAAAAAAAAACAGCTTTTACTTGGCCAACTATAAGACCACAGGGCCACCATTGATCCAGCAGTTACAGTCATGAGCTTGGCTGGGCTTTTGTACCCACCCTAAAGCACCTGTCTGGTACCACCTGCAGGTAGTCAGCTCCCAGCTTAATCTCCAGCAATTACTTTAGTGAGCACACGGTGTATCATTACATTTCCATTAATTGGTCATCACGCTGTTTCTTGGATGTTTTGTTAATTTTGGTTTCGTCTTGTCCAAGTAAGTGCTGTAACAAGGAATTCTGGATATGAGTGATCACTAACAATGCATATGAAATGTTGGAAGTGCCACATCTTGAAAAAGCATGAATATACTAACAGTATTTTTGCCTGCTTAAAAAAACCCCAAACAATACTACATGGCATGCAGTAACAATAGAATACATTTTGTTCTTGTTTATCTGAAGAGATGACCAGAAATGCACTGAGCTGGGCTGACTAACATGGAAATAAACCTATTTAAACTACAAGGAATAGAAAAAAAAATCTTAGAGATTAATCTATAATAATTGGGTGAAATTTGTTTCAGTTTATTAATTTTAATCTCCCTTACAAGGTTATTCTGTATTGTAAGACAGACTGCCATTGATAATGCCTTTATGAGAAACAGATTACATCAAATCAGTTTCATTCCCAGATGAAATATATTCAATGAAAATAAAAGTGTGTAAGAAACAGATTCATACTATTGAGAATTTTTAGGAATTATTTTTGATTATCATATGATACAAAAAATAATGGAGTGAAGGAACTATGAAATAAAATATATTTCTCTTCTTCACAGTCAAAAGCTAAGTTTTAAGGAGCGGGTCCGGATGGCCAGCCCACGAGGTCAAAGTATAAAGAACAGACAATCTTCAGTTGGAGATCGCCGGTCACCAAGTGCCGACATTGCCACTGAGGGCAGCCCAACCAAAGTCCAGAAGAGCTGGAGCTTCAATGACCGAACCCGCTTCAGGCCCTCACTGCGTCTGAAGAGCTCGCAGCCCAAACCCATGGTTGATGGTAGGAGTTTTTCATGCCTCATTTGCCATTGCACACTGCTCCCAGCCCGCTGATGCTCTTGCACACCTATGCTGTGAATGCAACCCATTTTTGGAAAGCAGAAAGGGTTGTTACTTGGGGTCAGAGACACAAGAAAGCTACAGCCTGCTTCAAAGAGCATGCCAACGAGGGTTTTTTTAGTAAGAAATCTTGTGTCAGTGATGCATAGAGACCAACTGGTGGAAAAGGGGATCAATACAGAAAATCACAGGTAGACTAAATGCATCCCATGGGTTTGGCTGCAGCAGGTCTGCTGCCGCAGCCCCTCTCTCCCAGCACTGGGTGCAGCTGCTTCCCAAACCTGCCGCCTCTCGCTGGTGGGCCACGCACCACGGCCACCACTGCACCGGCTGTGCCTTTGCCAGCCAAGAGCACAGCTTGTACAGCCCTGGCCTCCTCAGGCAGAGGAGCTTGCTGAGGAGCTGGGAAATGCCCTCTTACCTCCACAGGGGATACAGTCACTGCCACCAAGACATACGACTGGGTGCTTTAAGTTTTACAGGGTTGCATCCAGTTCGGTAAGGCAGGTGGCTTTAGCAAACAAAACCAGCGTTATTGTTTTTATGTATTGCTTTCTAAAGGGCATTTGACATGTAGGAAGAACTCCTGACAAGTGAAGAAGTGGATCTTTGTCATAATGGCTCTCTGACCCCTCAGCAGGCAAGAACATAGCCTTTCCTGCATGCTGCCTCCCATGCCGTCCCTCTCTGCTCTCCGTTCGCTAGCTAAGGTCCTCTCTGGCATTAAACTAGCCAGCATTTAGGCAAAGATCTTCATCTGCAAAAGCTTGCCAAAACAGAGACAGTGACTCCCCTAACCAGGGAGCACGGAAGTGGGTGAAAGCAGCGTTCCAATAGGCAGGAGCTGAGAGCACCAGATGAGCCTGACCCCTGTAAGGGATGGGTCCTGCACTGAAAGGTGCACTCACACAGCTCTGGGGGTACCGCTGCCCCAGTGAATTTGGATTTGGGTTTCTCCATTCACATTTTTCCCAACTTATGAACGTTTTGTTCTTTCTTGTGGGATGCCCAGGTAGAAAATAAGAGAAAATAAATGATCAGCTACAACAGGAGGCAGTGACCCTGACTGTATGGGAAATGTACAATGTAAATAATTTGATCCAAGTAAAGAGATATAATTTTAAACTCTTTCTACAATGGCAATCATGCATGTTATATCCAACAATTGTGGTAAAACTAATTAGACAGAAGTGCGATTTTGGTGTCTGCTTCCTTTTTAAGAGCACATATTATCACAGACATGTAGGTTGCCAAATACCCATTGAACTGAAATGTCCCATCCCTCCACTGAGGATGTCCTACGCAACACATCTCTTCAGGAAAAACCTGGGTAAATAAACATTTCCTGGAGAGCAAACAAGACAAACCAACAGTGTTTGCTAAGGTCATCGTTCCAGGCTAGCCCTCCCCTGCAGAGACCTCTCAGATGCACAAATCCCAAATTTGGCTGCATTACAGTGAGGGTGTACCAGCCACCAGGCTGCTATCCAGGTTGCTCACCACTCCTCGCTACATTCTGGGGCACGGGGCCTGGCTTGTGTCCCACGGCAGCTGCAGCACATGGGCTGTGTGATGCTGGCCTGGGTCTTATGCTGACATGGAGCTGGGACAAGGCCACTTGCTCCACAGTGGAAAGTGAGAAATGCTCTAGGTACCAGAGTGGGGTTGAAGTTACCCTGTCTAAATTTAGTCTTCCTACATAATCACTTACATAGCGTAAGTATCTCCCCAAAATCACACCAGAAGTGATTTCATAGGTTAAACACCCGTAACTTCCACTGTGCCTGGAAGTGAACTAAGAAGAGAGTAATTCGCAGAGCACAGTCCTGGAGTATCAGTGGCTCACTTCTGCTCCAGCCCTACACAGCCTGTACCTCACTCAAGCATCCGTTTAGTTTTCCATCAACTCATTTGTCACAGAAACATTTCCTCGTCATGTCCTCTATTTTGTCCTGTATGTATTGTCATTAATAGCAATGATCTGCACAAGAAGATCATGTTCCCTCTCATTGTCTCCCTTTCACGGAAAAGGTGGCATAAACGGTACCTTGGATATATCTGTACATAAAAGATAATAACAACAGAGCATTCATTGCTGTGTGTAAACCCTTAAAGATCCTCCCGCTCCTCAGGGTGAGTGCAGCCTGTTTCCTGGTTAGCGGTTTCCAGCTACTAGTCCACCCTTATGAACCGAGGCCAACAGATACAACCAATTTCTCATCTGTAGCAGAAGGAACAGCTTCCATTGTCTCCAGCTTTTAGGCAAATGCCAAGTTTCCACTCTGGGAGCTCATCCAGCTACTTCTAGGACTAGTATCATCAGAGATGTCCAGTGTGCTCACTGCTGAGAGGCAGCTCCCTCCTGCCTTACCCAGTCCATTGCAGGAAAAGTCAGACACTACCAACTTTGATTTCTTTTTCTTTTTTGGTGTGTTACCAGTTTCATAGTTTGATATGCTTTCTGTATTTGACAGCTCAATGAAAAGGATCTGGAGATGACTTATTTAGTTTTGAACATCTTGCATTTTTCACTGGGTGAAAATAAAGTATTTGCAGCATTTTATTAATATCTTTCAGTTGTCAGGTCCTCCAGTTTCCTCCTTGAAGTATTCTTCAGCCAAAGGATTAATTATTTTGGCAGGCTGATCTTCAAGCCAAACTAGAAGCCAGCCCTTTCTGGATAAAAGTCTGGACAAAACAATACCCTTGAACAGCTGGTTCTTCTGGTGATTCTTACATCTCTGTAGCATGTTTGGGGGGAGAAGAAATGACACTTGCAATAGACCTTTTGGACAGTGACAACATAGTATTGGGTACCCAGTCCAGTGTAAAAACTTTATATCAGTGATCTAATGAAAAAGTAATAAACTCTCACTATGAACTTCCCCTTCCAAAAGAGAAGACACTCAGATAGTTGCTTCATTTTTCTTTCAGGGTATGGGATATGAGGTTGTAAACTATTTTCTCTTACCACAAGTAGGGCAGGAACTATCTCGCTATGATGGTGAGGTATGCTGAACTCTGTGTAAAAGTAAAGCAAAGAAGCAAATATGTAAGTAAAAGGTTCTGAAAGGAAGAGAAATTGTTAACGTATGAGGATGATCTAAGACAGTCAAGAGAGCGACTTTCAAGGGCTGACGGAGTTCTGATAAAGGACATGGTGAGAATCTGGGCCAGAACCATCAGAAAGAGACTGCTGAAAAAACTAAACATTAGAAATTAGAAACTGGCCTGTAAAGGGAAGTTTCTAATCCAGAGAGGCAGCTAAGAGACTAATATGACTGAAAATGTAGTAGCCTTCCTCTTAGGCTACCCAGTAACAAAAGCTTACTAACACTCCCCTGCTGCCTGTTAAAACCACAGAAGGAGAGCTTCTTGACAACAAGCAAAACACTTAAGCTGGGCACAGGTATCTCCCAAAAGGATTTTGTCATAGCAGCCTTAGAACAGTATGACCAAAACTGTTACATAAATGGCGTTATTTATGGATAGCAACAGTCCTCTGAAACTGCCTATAAACTATTTATTGCCATTGCCAAAGTGAGCTTGGCAACGGCAGCAATTATTTCAGCTACATATGTGCATTTGCAAATGGAATCCAAACCTGAGAGAGCTTTGATGACTGGAGAGGTCTTTGGTGGCGTGGCTGCAGATGCTCTCTAGAGCATTTAACAACAGTGCAGGGGAGTGAAATTGAAAACTGAGACTTATATAAACTGATTTTAAATACATGTCCAGCCTCTGATGACATGTGGCTCACAACTGCCAGAACTCTTGTTGAAGAAGAGACCCTGCACAAATTAACGAAGGTGCCAGGATGCTGTATTTCCAATCTCTGTTTTCAGTCTAAAAGGGAATTATCAGGATCAAGCAAATCAAAGGAAAATCTTCACCAGTCAAGAATGGTAAATAGTGAAGCTTTACAAAGCGTACACTTAAAAGGATACAAGAATCATATAAGGTCGTGCAAGACCCTCCCCTGAAGGGATGCCGCATCGCATGGGTGAAGGTGCTGCCTGACCTCAGAGCCACAGGCAGCCACCCCCATACCTGTACACAACATGAGCCAGGATCCACCTCTGGCCCCAGGGCCTTCTCATGCAGTGTCCCTGCACCAAAACCAGGGAAACCACAGCCAAACTGCCCATGGGGAATAGCCCCCGCCACATGAGAATACCCACTGGCAGGGGCCAAACCCGTGCCAGAGTCTGTGCAAGTGATTAAATAGTACAGGTGATCTCGTGCCATTGCTTGAGGCACTGTGCCCATCCCCCATTGTATGTAGCGTAGATCCAGCCACAGAGACTCACCTCACAAAATCTCGCCTTTGCAGACACTGGTGTTCCTGCTGTGATTTTTTTCTGCTTGCCTCATTTTCTAAGGAACAGAATCTTTTCTGCTTAAATCATGCTCCAGTCTTGCACCACCACAGCTGAAGTAATGAACTGATATTACGTTGTGGATGCAGTTATCAATGAGGGACAAAAATGCCCTATTATACTTGTTTTCTACCATCCTATGCTTCTAAGCCTCTGCATGAGTTATTGTACCTTTACTGTAACCTAGAGACATTGTGTGGCTTTTTGAATAAAACATCAAAAGCATTCAGAACTGGAAATATTACAAACATATTTCATTTGATTAATTAAAAAGAAGTCTCTAAGGAAATATTTGATTTCTTTCACCATCCCTGCTTACGCAACCTCTAGCCTTTCATTCCCTACTTGCACAAAATCCTCGGGGTAGAGTATATTATAAGAGCCATCGAAAGAATGCAGTTGTGCATTTCAGCTCCCATGTCTTCAGTTACTACCATGTAATTTATGTATTGCAAAAATGACAGGTTTTCCTCTCAGTAGCACAAACATCTTGACCTTGTACAGGGTTCGCTTGATGGGGCAAAGGTCCTTAGTTTGGTTGCTTTTACATCTCAGTTAGCTTAAATTTGCTGATTCAAAATGAAGCTGCATGATGTCAAAACAAAGCTGCTCAATTTGTATAAAACCCATATGATGGGACTAAATGACATTTTATTAGCAATGTATCAATTTGTGCTAGACAGGAGATTTATTTTCTTGTGATTGTTTAACTCAATGATAGAGCTCTCCTTTATTACCATTGTCACTGTAACTAATTAGGAAGACCTGGCATTCTGATCTAAGCTCTGAGCCATTTTTTCATTTTGTGTAAATAAGTACAGGCCATTGGTTTTGAGGCATTATTTTAGTTTATTCCAACCAAGGTCCTGGCCATATGAGTCCATAATTTAGTCTCTCTTTTTATGATACATCTTGAGGAACTTGCTGTGCACCATTGCTCACTGGACTGAGTGCTTACTCGCTGGTCACAGGTGAATGATTAGCAAGCTCAGCTCCATGAAGGACAGCAGCAGACCACCACACAGAAGTATGATTTGCATGGATTTCAGATAACCTCATCTGTAGTGAAGAGTAAACACATGAGTTAAGAAGTCATTTTGTGAGGATGCTCATAAAACTTCCCAACCACCATATAAGAGTAGAGTCGACATAGCGCTGAGGGATATGGTGTAGTTGGGAACTGCCAGTGTTAGGTTAATGGTTGGACTGGATGATCTTCAAGGTCTTTTCCAACCTAGACGATTCTGTGATTCTGTAACCCACCTGCACCAAATCTGAAACATTTGAGGAATGTCTTCATTTTTATAAAATGTTGGGGAAATCCTTCATGGCTTTTTAAAATACAGGACTCTCCTGTGGCTACCTGAATCTAAAGCTGCCATCCTTCTCTCTCCCTTTGCCCACAGCTACCACCTCCTTCAAACAACAGGACCTGAAAATCTCTGTAGACCTTATGGAATATCAGACATCGCATCAACTGATGTGTGCTACAGGGTCTTACAGGGAGACAGTCAATTAGGTGTGACATTGAGCTCATTAGTCCACAGTTCTAGATCTTATCATATATATCTGCAACTTCTTTTCAGTTTTAACTTCTTGTGTGTGGTGTATATAAAATAACAGAGATGTGTATCTAAAAATACACTAAAAACATACCTTTAGAGTCACCTAGCATTTTTCTTTCATACTATCTCACATGGCCATCTAAACTTGATGGCTAATGTGCCACGATTTATAATAAGATCAGCCCTTTTAACTGCACAATTATTGTGCAGTTAATGAATTGTTTTTAGAAAGTCTCCTGGTTTTTCATATCATCACTCAAAATGAAAAGGACTACTTTTTAATTAAGTAGTGGGAGCTGTTCCATGAAATTTTGCCAGTGCAGAAAATTTTTGAGAATTTAAATAATAACTAAAGATAACTGAGAGTTGTTAGAAAGGAATGCTAGAATTTTAGATATTTGGAGCTTGCCTGCATTATATGATAACTGATATAAATTAGGTTTCTGACCTTAAAAAATTGCACTTACAAAGAAAGGAGACTAGATAATTACACCCAGAATATGTAAAAAAATTTCCTCTAATGCTACCTTCCATTTTGGGCAAATCTGAGCTTTTTTAGAAATGCTTTCACATATAAAATGTGTTAGAGATATTCTTATGATATTCTGCTTCATACTGCACTGCAGCTACCAAGTTCCAGTTCTGATGTCCTCTTCTCTTCCCGGTCTGAAAAGCTTTGCCTTTTTCAGCAGAAAGGAACTGGCTATGCATACAGCACTACTGCACTCCTCATAGGTACTGCCTGCAGGGTAGAGGCTCAGGTCGAGCAGAAGGGAAAGGGAGCTCCTACAAGCTCGTGCAGAAGTGCTCCTCCTTCCAGGAGGCACCGATTTCCTTCCTTTCCCGTGAAATTGCTTTCCAACATGGAAATGGCAACCATTTCACAAAAGCTCCTTGTAAACAATGTTTTCAATAATTTTTCCTAATTTTGCCACTTGAGTACTGTTGTGTACTACCAGGAATTTTTGTGTCATTTTCTAGACAAATTTTAAGCATCTAACGTGAAGAGCATGGCATAGAAGTTTATTTGTCCTTCCTCCTTCCTTCTTTCATGATTAGAAGAAAGCCTTAGCCTTTTTTTTTCAGGGATCAAGGAAATAAATACATGATTCACTTCCTTGGCCCTCCTTCTTCTGGCCTCTACTCTGGAAAGCATGTAAACATGGGCTGCTGCCTTTCCGTCTTTGGGGGAGTTTTAGGTGTTCTTATCATTAAGTATATGATTAAATTCCATCCCAATTAGTGTTGCTTTTTTCAGTTGATTTTTCCTATGGAGCTTAGCAAGCAATCACAGTAAAATGATTTATGTGAAATCTTTACTGAAAAAGAGTCAGCTTGTTGATAGCAAAGGAAAACATGAAAGAAAATCACTTTTAGGGGCAGTGAAGAGAATTTGTGTTCATGGTTGAACAAACAGGAAAATAATGGGAGCTTGTGAAGAGGTGAGAAGTTTCATGAAACAAATTTAAACAAAGGCACTATGCTGAGACACATTTTATTTTGATAAAGAGAAATGGCATGAATTGTATGAACATAAACCATGAAGATGTTTGTACTTAGAATAATTTTTGAGGGAAAAAAGTAACTGAGATTTTGTGAAACATTCTGTGCGTTATTTTATTTGTGGAAATACTATAAAATACATACAGGATGTCTCCATTTTTTAGAGAATATAGGCTAAATCCCTAACTCCCCATAGCAAATGCTGAGGGTGAAGAAAGGTACTTCAAAAGCAGTGTAAAGTTGAGTGAAATGCACCTACCTTGTAGGCATGCTAGGCATTACCTAGAGCAGCATAACAGGCATGCTACGTTCCTTGCAAAAGGGGCTGAAAGAACAGAATAATGAGAGTATTAAGCTGCCAGCATTGCTTCTTGAACAGGAGGGGTCATCTAAGCTCAGTAGCCATTTAAGAGTAAGGCAGTTTGGAGTCTAATGCTAAAGCAGCTGCCCGGGCACACCTGCTGCAGCAGACCTATGTATTGGCACCTCCCCCAGGGACAATCTGTCCTCCAAAAGCTTTGAATTTATGTCTAACTTTACTTGCCCAGAAGTTAGACGCATTGAAATCTCCACTCATTTTCTTTCTGACCGCTCACGCAGAAAATTAGTTTGGAGATGAGTGTGTCACATTGGGGTGCCCTGCTCTGCTGCCCTGGGCAGCCAGAGCAGCTCTGCACTCAGATGTGGCTGCTGAACGGGGTGGAGAACAGGCTGTGGAGCTGCATATGAATCACTTGGACTTCAATTCCCAAGTTGAACTCTGGATTTTGAATGATAGTTATAAACTATGGCTTGATGTAACTCAGCACCTGTGAAAATTAGGCCACCATCCATCTTTCACCTTGAGTCATGCATTACAATGAAAATCAATCAGACTTTTTCTCCAAAATCAGTGCTTTTTTTACCAAGTTGACACAACATTGTGCTGTAACATGAATAATTGAGAGTCATGTGCAGACTATCAACTTCAGCCACCTATTTAGGTTTTGCCATGTCTTGAAGGTGGGTACTCAGCCTCAGCAGAATGATTTAGATCACCCACATGAAGAGACCAAACTACCTCCTGCGCAGTCAGAGTAAGATCTGAGAGCTTCCAAAGGCTTCCAAAAAACAAGTCAAAGGATCTATGTTGGGATCACCATACCAATCACTTTGTTGGGAGCACTTCCATAGGACTATACATGGTGTCAGCACATGCACTTATTAATGCTGGATTGTTGTTGCTAGCATATGGCAGTTCCCAGAAACAAAATCTTTTTGATTCTATTAGACAGGCACATAATTACTTGAATGTTACTGACATTGAAAGCATGGAGCTATGAGGGTGATCAGAGCAGTGTCACAGTTTTCCCAATGCCAAAGCATATTATTAAGCAACAGAAAACACTTCTAAGAAAGGACACATGATATTTACAGAAATAATAAATCAAGCCTTGCGCATAACCTTTGCACAGAGCCATATGAAATGCAGCTACAAACTCATAAATTTTCTGTTGGTGACATATAATGTTTCAGAACAGTGTAATTTTTCACCCATTCATTTGGGGTAATCATAAATGACTGGAGTTTGCATGAAGAATGCATAAATACTGTGACAAACAGGGAAATATCAAGATGATTTTAATGACTTGTTCATGCCTCTTTTCTATTTCTTGGTAATTGCTGATTTGCTGGGTGATTAAATCAAAGACTGCTCTTCAGGAAGAAAGAGAAAGAAATTAAAAAGTGGCAAAGACAAGACTGTAGCCCAAAGTAAATAATGTCAAAGATTGTAAGACAATGGCAGATGCCTCATCAGTCGTGAAATGAACGCTTTCCAGATTGATGTTTAGGGTCAAAACACATCCTGAATTGTAAAGATGATGATATTAGAAAATGGGAATTGTTTCTGGATTGTCAGACTGGCTGACACCCCTTCTTTGGGAGACTTGCAGGGGTATGTCTAAATCTGTATTAAGAGACACTTTGGCCACCATTGAGACCAGATTTGTGAGCTGCCCAAGCAACAGACATGAAAGGCCTGTTTTGCTGGTGGTAGTGGCTCCTGGAGAGAAAGAAGGACCAGTGCCAACCCCAGGAAGGTTTGGCAGAGTGGCCAGGTTCATGCAGAGAAGCTGCTGCCTAAGGTTCTTTGTGGACCCTGCTTGGACCATGCACAGCCACCCCAACAGAGCACAGGAGACATAGACAAAGGGTATGGGGAAAGATGAAGAAGCAGATGTGTGCAGGGCTAGGCATGAGCTGGCACCAGAGGGTCTACCTGCCCCATTAATGATGGGGAGGGCTCTCTCTGGGAACAGGCAGCAGCTGGGAGTGAGGCTTGTTGGAGGCTGTAGCTTAGCTGTGTCTGGGAACTGGCAGGGATTTTAACAGCTGGAGCTGCCAAAGCGGCCAAACTGACCCCAACACAGCCCCGACCTCGACGATGAACTTGAGAGGGACAGAAGCAATACAAGTACATCTCACCTCATAACTATGTCGTGCACAACATGAGCTTCCACTGGAAAAATTCATCAGAATGTGAACTTTGATTTCAGTGGTGTTTTAAGCGGGAATTTTTTTCCAAATTGTTACTATGCATTTCCCAAACTTTTTCCCAAGTCTGCTCAGTATTCTAAAGAAACATGAATGTTTCCCATATGAATCAAACAAGATTTATAGCTTTTCACAAGTTTTATTAACATGTGGTAGAGTGCCTGCCATAATGAAGGAAATTCATGTCAGTGGGAATATTAGAAAGAAAAAAATAAGGTGATTTATTAGGAGCGGTATCTTCTTAAAGCTGGCTTAAATTTATAAGAATTTTCCAACATCTCTCTAAAGATTTTGCTGATTTTTGTATCAACATGTGAGAAACATGCAGTACTGTAATTGCACCACACTGTTCTCAAAACAGTTCTGCAAAGATATACTGTGCTAAGGAAGCCCTTTTATTAATGACACTGTACTTGGCAAAGGACCCAGGAACCATATCAGTGAGAGAACCATTCAGAAACATGTTTATTTTAAACTTTCAAGTTGGAGTCTCCTGTTTCCCTGGGGTTACATGGTTGTAGATCTGTTGACCCTAGCAAAATTATTCCTAATTTATACTGACATAACTGAGTAGATTCAAGCCTTAGAGAGCCACTGGAAATAGCAGTAGCACAAAAAGCTCTGGTTTTAGCATGGCACTTAGAAATGAGCTGGGAGATTTTGGCACTGGGAGAAGTAACTGGAGAGGCTGATCAGACACGGCACCTGGAAAGTTCGTGTTAACACCTTCAGAGAGGGGGTTTTAGGTAGTGTATATACCTATCAAACTAATTACATAGTTTATTTTAGCTAATCACATTTCTGGGCAGGGATCCAAATGTTAGTTAGGCAGGATAGGTGGAGAGATATATTTTATCAAGAAGATAAGCCAAGTCAGTAGCAAAGCTCATGAAAGAGTGCGAGAAAAAAGCACTCTTGTCATTATTGTAGTATGACTTACAGTAATAGCATGTAAGGGGAAATTTCAAAGTTTTGTATGAAAATTTCACTTTTACAATGTAAAATAATTTTTTTTAAGTTTCATTTGATTGCTTCATGTGTACTTAAACATATTATTAACTTGGCTATACACCATCTTTCTTTCTGTATTAAGTTGATCTGTCAAAGATAAAAGGTCCTGCTGTTCAAAGCTACAGCAGATGCTCCTCATGAATGTACCGGTTCAGCAACAATCAAAAAAGAAAATATATTCTTGAGGATAATGAACTAGCTAGAGTCATCAAAATAAATTATTATGGCCAAATATTAAATCTGTGAAGACAACATGCAGCAATACCAGTTCCTGAAGATGCAGCCTAGTACTGTGCTGTTTATGCTGAGATAGCATTCCTATTAGGTTTAAAAGGTACCATGAAGTTTCCAGGCACTTCTGACTGACAAAGAATATTTTTCATCGTTAATTTACAGTCCTTCTGAAAAATCAACTTGCAAAAAATGTCCTGCAATCATTTGAGTCTGCGCTTCAAATCTGCTTATAATAGAAGCCCCTGAAATGGTTTACTTGCAGCGTTTCTGGATGACTAAGCCTGTGGTTTAAATAACAGCATGAATGTAGGCAGGGACATAGGACTGGGAAAAAATCTCCTCCATTAGTGAGGCTTACTGAATCCAATCCTTTTTTCTCTATTTCATGTCACTCTTTCATTTTACACTCTCTTCCTCATGAAGCAGAGACACTTAGATGTTAAATACACTGACCTTGGGTGAAATTCTTCACCTGGGCACTTGGACTTCATGCAGTTGAAGAAAGATAGTTTGGGAGGAAAAACACCTACCCTCAAGAGTTTTCCTGTACTTCACATGCCTTTGAGACATATACGATGTATGGGCATCCACTGACCCTACCCTCCTTGCTCTGTTCCCATTCCAGTGCATTTTAAGTTTGTAAACCTTCTTGGTCATGCATCAGTCCCTTTTTTCTTTGTGTATTGAGGTACATGGGGCACTTCTGAGATTTCTGGCTAATTCTCAAATGGTGACTCTGCAAAGGCAGTGTTAGGAAGGGGTGGAGGATCCATTTTTTTCAGGCAAATAAATACAGTAACTTGGCTTAAGCTGCTCCTATTGCAAAGGATGGCTGCAATATCAACATGGCTCTCAGGTTTGAGGTGGCAATTGATCCATAATGGATGACATTCTCTGTTCATTTCTAGTAAAAAGGTACTTTGTTCATTTTCATCTGTAATAAAGCATTGGATCATTCCACAGCCTCCTTATTAAATGAAATGTATCTTCTCCTTTGTCTTCAATGTCAGGTTGATCCATAGTAGTAAAAAAATAAAAATTTAATATAACTTCAGCATCTTTTGATAATGCCATTACATCTGTTAGCTCACCACTTTCCATTAAGACAGAGAATGTGATGAAAAACAATGAGAAATCAGGAATAGACATACTGGTACTCAACTATTAATTTGTTTGAAAAATAACAGGGCTTTCTTGCTTTCTAACTTTTACTGTTTACACTGGGAACTACCCAGGCCATTTATAACACAAGCATAGACACACACAAGTGCATCATACAGTTCGCAAACTGATGAAGCTCTATCTTGTTTGATTTGTAGTCCTTTGTTTTCCAGAACCACTGTGTAGGTGGTTAGAAAACACTAAGGAAGAGATTTTTAAATGCTGCTTGTTTATTCTGCTCTTGTATTTTGCAGCTGACACCAGTCTTGGAACAGATGATGTTTATGATGATAAAGGGTGCCAGTGTGATGTGTCAGTAGAAGATCTCACCCCTGCTCTTAAAACTGTCATCCGAGCAATCAGGTGAGTAAAAAATACTGAATGAATAAATATTTGAGACTTCTTACTAATTAACTGCATGTCAATTAATAAAATGGTAGTTAGTTGAACTTATTACATGGCTATATTTGTTACATAACTAATGCTAAGTTTATTTATGCCTCCTTTTCTTCAGTATTTTAATTAAAAGTTAAAATATTTTATCTGTTCTGTTAGCAGCTTTTCAATGTCTAAAACTGTTACATGATTTGACTCAGAAAAGACAGTCAGTCATGAATGCTGGTTTCCACTATATTTCCTGTAATCAAAAATACTGTAATCCAGTTTAATGTAGTTTTACTGTATGTGTATCGCCTTGCCTGGAAAAGTTATTTCCTTTAAAAGTTTAGGGTTTTATTGCATTTCCATATTCCTGAAACTGTCTGTCATATGACTTTTATTGCAACTTCCTTCTGGTAACAGCAGAATAACTACATTCATTCAATTGTGCAAAGCCTTGCCTGCCACTATCCATTGAACTAAATATAACCCCAATAATTTAAAACTAATAGTCATCTCCTTTTCCAAGAAAGTAGCAAACTGCATTGAAACTTATAAAATTACCTGTATTGAAAGCTTAAACTTAGCATTCGCCCTCCTGAGGCTGCCAAGGCTCTTCATCTTACTGAATATTTTGAAGTGCAAATCCTGACAGGCAAAATCCCCATAAAGAGAACATCCACAAGCAAGCAGAGCTCAAGCATTCCCTCTCTGCCAATAGCAAACCCAAGGTTATTGCTGGGGGTCACCCCACTGTCTGCATCACAGTCACATCAGTGCCCGGCACCCTTCTTGCAGGCAGGCAGGCAGGCAGCAGTCACGGGGGATTTCAGCAAAACCCTATGGAAAGATGGTATTTTCCTGCAGGGAGAGACTCGCCCAAGTTTTCTCAGCAGTATGGGAAGAAAGGACTCAACCTCTTTATCAAATAATTTCATACAGTGATAACCTATGGGCTACTTGTAATTCCTTTCCCTTTTTCCACTGATGGCCAGTGAAGACAGATAGCGAGTAAGGCTGTTCCTAATACTTCTCTACTAGCACAGACAGCTTGACAGATCACTTGCAGACATCTGTTCCAACCATTTTTCCAACCTGCCTGGAAATGACCTCACAGGACGTGTCAGATACCAGGTCTGTGTCCACAGCCACTGCAACTGGCAACTCAAATGTCACTGCTGAGAACCATTTCTTGCCAGCAATGTTTCAGCAGGTGACAGAAATCCTTCTACGCGCTGGACACCCACCTACAAGGCAGGCCTGTTCCTTCAAATGGAAAATTCTCAAATTAGGAACAATCAGCATAGCCCGTTAGCTCTGGTGCCAAAGATCCTTGTCTGTGATGTTGCATTTTAAAAAGACTGGTTGACTCTTGGCTCCAAGAGCACCTTGCCACTGTACTGGCAAGCGATAGCAATGGTCATCTCATTCTTAGTACTGTCAAAATTCCTTAAGATCAACTTGATATTTTAATATTGAATTCATGGAGCTTGTTTTCAAAGGCATCACTGGATTTTTCAAACACTTGCATCTTTGCTTGGTTCTCTTGGTAATTATCAGCTCGAATGGAAAGTAAGCAAATGTGAAGGACATAGTTGGCAAACTTTCTCCACAGTGCCATCCACAGTAGCATTCTAATAAGAAGAGCAAAGATGCAACAGTTGGATTGTTTCAGACACACACTATTTAACTGATAAGAGTCAACTTTTTAGATTATCTCCAATTTTTTCTCTGCACACTTGGCTTACCCAAACCCAACTCATTTCACCACTGAGTTTGAGAATAAGAATTCTGCATCTCCGCTTGATATCAGTTAGCCACAAATCTCTCCCATCTCTCCTTGCAAATTTTAAGTTTCACTAGATTCCAAGTGGCACATACATCTTGCTTCAGAAACATACCTTTGAGATCTGCAAAGCGGTTATATGCCATGATCTTCAGACTTGTGTTAAATGCTATACCTTAATCTCTCAAAATCAAGAGACTGATAATTCAGTTCATCAGGTAGCTGATACTCCTCTTTCTGATTATTCAGAGTATCTGTTACCTGACTACATCGGAATCTATGCAAACATCTGAAGAAGGATCTGAGACACTATATAGTAACTGTAGAATTTCAAGATGATAACATCTGCCTATATGGAAACTTTGTGCCTCATTTTGAAGTTTGTTTTTAGCAACAGCTTTGAATTGCAAAGGCAATGGGGGGAGGGTGGAGGCTATTTTTCCTTTCATGCTGGTATACAGGAGCAGATAAAGACAGAAGCTACTTGCAGATCTTCATGAGACACTTCACAAAAGACCCCAAATATGAGCACACACAGTTGAATCCATTCTGGCTACATCACCTTGAAAAATTGCAATAACGGAGAGTAATTATTTTTTTCCTGCTTAAAACTGGGTACAAATTGTTTTACAATGATACAAATGGTCCTTTTGTTTTGGGAAAGAAAATAAATTAGCAGAATTAATTCATGCCTGTAGGTTTACAGTGGTAAGGCCTCTCTCAGTTTTGTAATCAGGAAGAACTGGGGTTTTTTTCTGTGAAATGAGCCTAGAACATGCTTGTTACTCTCAGGTTGGACAGCCTTGGAACAGCAAAAGACAAAACCTGGTTTATTTATGATCTTTCATTTTGGTAATTTCAAAGCATATTGCTTCAGATTTGACCTTGCTTACTTACATTTATCCCAGGACTACTTTATTCTTCAGAAGAACTTTTTGATTTTAAGCAAACAAACCCCCAAACTTTCATTTTGAAATGGTCAAAACAGGAGATGGAGAAAACAGTCCTTTCCTGAAAAAGTGCTTAACATATTGGCCCTTTCCAAGAATAGGACTCCCAACCTGTCCTACTGAAGACCCACTGGGCAGATGTGTCCAGTAGCATGTCAAGCTGTCAGCCTCCTCTCAAAGTCCCCCCCAGCTGAGTCTTCCACAGCCCATCTCTTGTGCTGCCCCCTCCACCCCCCCTTACTATAAACTCTCTGTAAGGAAAGATGAACTGGGGCAGTAGGGAAAGTAAGGAAAAGCTGCATTGTGTAGCATTTGCACAATGTTGAGTGAGTAGGGAACAGATGGGTAGCATGGTGAAACGTAGTGTGCTCCACAGCATGCCTTGGGCCAGGCCAGGATCAGTCCTGCTCCTTCACAGCCTCCGGCTGGAATAAGAGCAGTGCACAAACCAGTTCTTGCTAGTGGGGTACACCGAGCCTTTGTGCCACCAGGTTTTGTAGCACTACTCAACTGGCCCTAGTCTTGTCGTGAACAAAAAGCCATTAATATCCTGCAGAGTTCCTGAAGACTAACAAAAAACATTGCATTTTCCATCTCTGTTTGTTCACAATGATGAATGTATATAAAAGAGACTAAAAAGAAGATGAGGATACCTTGTTTCCATATACTGTGATATCTCTGATCATTTTTCACAGCAAGAGACACTAAATTCTGTCATACTTTCCACAATGGAAATGATGAAATTATTTTACTACTTATGGAATATAAAATTAGATTTGAGAAGCATAAATAAATATGCAATAGGAAATAACTGCAATGGCAGGAAGATGAACTTGCTGACCTAAGAGGTCTTTTCTCTCTTTAACTCTAGTGATTGTATAGATATGTTTTCATTTGTTGTTAATAAGAAATAATAATAATAAATGTAGCTAAACGTAATGAAACTTGAGAATTCTTGAGCTGATAAGCTGTATAGTTGAATAGTCATACATATTTAATAGCTAAAGAAGGAAACTATAATTTACCATTTATGTTCAGGCTTTGAAATGTTTCTGCTACACCTATAAAATGTATTTTTAGCAGCCATTATGAATTTGTTCAATGGTGGTGTTTCAGAATCCTCTATTCCTTTTAAATCCCGACATATTGTATATTTTCTGCCCAGATGGTCTTCAGAGTCTAGGCAAGGCTCTTAGATGTGTCTTTGGCTACGACAGCACTGTGCTTGGGAGAAAACAATGTCTCTGGCTCCTAGGGGATGGGTTAGTCCAGGTCAAGACCCGAGAGAGGAAGCAATTTTGACCCACTCACCCCACATGTAGTGGAACTATCTCTCAACCACCTTTGTCTGTTGGCCTCTCTATATCGGATCCTGATCTCTTCTGCACGTTGCAGTTTACCAGGAAGAAGGGTTATTTGGCAAGGTAAGGGTAGAAAGATGGAGGAACCAGCACTAGATCTGTGTGCACCTGCTTTCCTGATGTAGTAAGTGAGCAAACAACCTCATCTAGCTATGGGTAAAACAACCTGCCTGTCTTTTAATCTTCAAGGCAGTAACCATGTATGAGTTTACCTGAATCCCAGTAGAATGAAGTGCCATTTCTTCCTGAGATAGTGACAAGACTGACAAGATACAGGTTTAAAAATATAACATGAGTACGACAGGGCTGCACAGAGGATTAGAGATGTTCTGACATGGTGCTGGTCTCAGTAAAGTACACTAATGACAAGAGGAATAGCTTTTACTACTGGAAGGGGCAACACGAATGGAAGTAGAAATGCAACAAATGCCAGGAAAGATATGCAACCTACACATTCAGAAAACACTGTAATTCTAGATAAGTGCTGATCCTGCATTTGACAAGAGTTAAATGAAACGGATTCTGCTTTCGGCTGCTGAGGGTCAATAAGATAAAAGTTGGTATTGGACCTGTAACTTTCTACAAAGTACCGGGGAATGTGAAAATTAGTGGGACCTGTGGCTTAGATGTTAGCTACAGACAAAGCACTTTGATATATTGGTCTAATTCAACACAAAAGACTTTTTTTCCGCTCTCCTCTGGATGCATCATTGAAATAGGCTACTTGTTATGGCTAATTCTCACCCAAAAAATTGTCATGCTTGTGACTTGTATAGGTTTACAACCATGTATCGTCTATCACATTAGATTTGAGTTATAAAATACCACCTCACTACGTGGCATACAACGATTTAAAAATACAAATAATGTTTTAAAAAGTCATGGGGACTAGACGGTTTTGTTTTTTTGGGTTACTTCTTACTTCCAATTGCTGCTGTTGGGTCAGTACTAGCAGTTCAGTATTGCCAGTGGCGACTCAGTTTAGTTTATGATGAATCTTGTTTGCCCCCGTGTGGTACAACTAGAAAAGACAGACTGAGCTGTAGTTTACCCTGTTCCTCCTGTTTGTGTTGAGGGCTGGTGCTTCCATACTTGGGGTATGAATAATTTTGTGCTTATTTTCCCTTTTTTGCACAGGTGGGTTACCCACTTGTGCCTGCATAACTGAACCCTTCATTTTTATCATACAAGAACACACCAGAATAAGCAACTTTTTATTCTAGAAGCACAAATGAAGGAAGCACAAAGGCTTTTTTGTTCACTATTTTTGAATATGCTCTATATGGTTGGAATAATCTTTCAGGATGGATGTTCAAGCCTATCAAGTTCAATTACATAGTTATTTCAAGATATAGAAAGTCAACTGAGTTTTTAAAATTGACAGTAAATAACTATGGAGAATCAACTAAAATTGATAACTGAAAAGCAGTTGCTAGGCTCCATCACTGAAAGAATTCAGGTTTTCTGGTTCTTAATTAACTTGCAGGCTTTAAAAATGCCAGTCCTTTATAACCCTTCAGGGTTTTTTGCACAGTTTATTTAAAATTTTATATATTTGAAGCAAAACGAAGTGAGCAATATGGGTCTGATCCAAACCCTGCTGAAATTAATTAATGTGGCATCACATGAATCACAGAATCGTCTAGGTTGGAAAAGACCTTGAAGATCATCCAGTCCAACCATCAACCCAACATTAACAGCTCCCAACTACACCATATCCCTCAGCACTATGTCGGCCCTACTCTTAAACACCTCCAGGGATGGGGACTCCAC
The DNA here is from genome assembly GCF_031877795.1 of Strix aluco. Taxonomy (NCBI): domain Eukaryota; kingdom Metazoa; phylum Chordata; class Aves; order Strigiformes; family Strigidae; genus Strix; species Strix aluco. The sequence goes on along the minus strand of NC_133933.1, from coordinate 98,316,935 downwards.
CACCTCCCTGGGCAGCCCATTCCAACACCTAACAACCCGTTCCGTAAAGAAATGCTTCCTAATATCTAGTCTAAACCTTCCCTGGTGAAACTTGAGGCCATTACCTCTTGTCCTATCACTTATTACTTGGTTAAAGAGACTCATCCCCAGCTCTCTGCAACCTCCTTTCAGGTAGTTGTAGAGGGCAATGAGGTCTCCCCTCAGCCTCCTCTTCTCCAGACTAAACAACCCCAGTTCCCTCAGCTGTTCCTCGTACGACATGTGCTCCAGACCCTTCACCAGCTTCGTTGCCCTTCTTTGGACACGCTCGAGTAATTCAATGTCCTTTTTGTAGTGAGGGGCCCAAAACTGAACACAGTAATCGAGGTGCGGCCTCACCAGTGCCAAGTACAGGGGCAGGATCACTTCCCTGTCCCTGCTGGCTATGCCATTGGCCTTCTTGGCCACCTGGGCACACTGCTGGCTCACGTTCAGCCGGCTGTCAGTCAACACCCCCAGGTCCCTCTCTGACTGGCATCTCTCCAGCCACTGCTCCCCAAGCCTGTAGCGCTGCTGGGGGTTGTTGTGGCCTAAGTGCAGCACCTGGCATTTGTCCTTATTGAAACTCATACAGTTGGCCTTAGCCCATCGCTCCAGCCTGTCCAGGTCTCTCTGCAGAGCCTCCCTACCCTCGAGCAGATCAACACTCCCACCCAACTTGGTGTCATCTGCAAACTTACTGAGGGTGCACTCGATCCCCTCGTCTAGGTCATCAATAAAGATGTTAAACAGGAGTGGCCCCAAAACCGAGCCCTGGGGGACACCACTTGTGACCGGCCGCCAACCAGATTTAACTCCGTTCACCACAACTCTTTGGGCCCGGCCATCCAGCCAGTTTTTTACCCAGCAAAGTGTGTGCCCATCCAAGCCACGAGCAGCCAGTTTGGCCAGGAGAATGCTGTGGGAAACTGTGTCAAAGGCCTTACTAAAGTCAAGGTAAACAACATCCACAGCCTTTCCCTCATCCAATAAGCGGGTTGCCCTGTCATAGGAGATCAGGTTTGTCAAGCAGCACCTGCCTTTCATAAACCCATGCTGACTAGGCCTGATCCCATTTGTGTCTACTATATGATTTTTAATGGCACTCAAGATGATCTGCTCCATGACCTTCCCTGGCACTGAGGTCAGACTGACAGGTCTATAGTTTTCCAGATCCTCCTTTCTGCCTCTCTTGTAGATGGGTGTCACATTTGCCACCCTCCAGTCCAATCGGACCTCCCCAGTTAGCCATGACTTCAGGTAAATCATGGAAAGCGGCTTGGCGAGCACATCTGCCAACTCTTTCAGCACCCTTGGGTGTAACCCATCCGGTCCCACAGACTTGTGTGCATCCAAGTGGTGTAGCAGGTCTCTGACTATCTCCTCTTCAACTGTACTGACCTCAATCTGCTTCCCCTCCCCATCTCCCAGCTCATGAGGCTGGGTGTCCAGGGAGCTAATACTAAACCAAAAATAGTACAGTTATACCTTGCTGATACAGATGTGATGCTTTCGATCCTGTGTTTGACTTTTGAACATTATGAACAAACTGCCTTGATAACCAAAAACCTGTTATAAAGCTGCAAAGCAGGAATGAAAACTTTTGTGCACACTGATTAAGAAGCTTGTATGGCTGTTAATAAAAATTAGTTTTCTGTCTCTTCTCTTGTAAAATTACCCAGTTGTGGCAAATTAAGTTGTCTTCAATTATGCCATTAATCCTGTGGCTCTGCTGTTCTAATAGAGTTTCATATTTTTACTTTATCAAGACTGTGAAGTAAAAAATTGTGACCACCAAAACAGAGAGAATAATAACAAAAGAATGATACTTTCTTGTATGTCAGCTACATCATTTATTCTTTGTAACCTGAATAAGAACTAGATTCCAGGAGATTGTCTGTGCTGTCAGACTATTATGAACGGGACATCTTGGCATCATTTGACAGCTAAAAGAAAAAAAAAATCTTCATCCCAGCTTCAGAGGCCTTCAGATTACAAAAGACACCCAAAGCCATTAGTCTGTAGAACTGGCTGACAATGGAAAAGAGGAAAGTGCATCATCTGACATACTTAAAACTTCATGGAGATCTCATTTTTAACTGGAAGTTACCAGAATGGGAAATATCAACAACTTAAGAACTGTGGGAAAAGGCTGATGTTATCTGGAAGAATGTTTATGTATGATACAGAAATTAGTAAAGGATCACTATATACTTTTAATCTGAGTCTACATACCTATTATCATAATGTCTGTCCTAACTATACCAAGTATGATTTTCCTAAATTCCACTAAAACACTACTCATCTGTTTTTATCACAGAATGAGAGCCCTGTTTTGGTTTTTATTATAATTTGTTATCTTATAGCTGCTAAATACATATTATAGAAAACACGGAGGGAATATATTAGCATGAATTATTGGCATTTGGAGTAGGATACTAATTTACTATTTCTGGGTTTTTAATTGCAATAGATAGCAAATATCAGCAGTTTGGCCCTAATGGAGATTCATAAGCTCTGTAACACAGACCAGAATGGCCAATACACCTGGATCCCTCAGCTTCTCTCCCAGTTCTTGCAGTTCTCTCTTCTGCAGTTCTCATGTAAACCAAGGAGAACTGCAGGTTTTACCAGCTGACCTGGAAAATTGGCTCACTGTCATTTACTTTCCAAATTTGACATTTATTTAAAATTTGCAATTTAATATCAAGCTTTTCTTTCTAAGAAGAGCTACTCAGTAGACATCACATATTCACATAAGCATCACAGAAACTTCTGCAAGTCTCACATAAAAAACATATGCCATTCATAATTTTTTGATATTTACTGTTATCTGATACTTACTATTCTGCAATAAAATTCAAGGAAAAAATCACCAATGCTAATTAAACAATAATTCACATAGCTTTCTATATGGAACAAATATGAAAACTTCTCTTTAGCCTGCAAAGTCTGGTCTTAAGTCAGCAAAATAAATTAAAAGATAATTAAATCAATTAAATTTAAATTTAAAAATTAATGTTAATTAAAAATAAAAAATATGAAAAATTAATTGGGTGCATAAATTTAAATTTTTTACAAAATAGAAAGCAAAGAACTTAAAATGAGCACCAGAAGAATATTGCTATTATTTATGTTTGTGTAATCGAATTGATAGAGAAACTTTCCTCTAACAAGGACAGAAGTAGCTTAAGCACAAATGTAGCTTACAAGATATCCCACTCAAGTCAGTGGGACTAATCCTGGTTTACGTTAAGTATGTACTTCAGTAACTTTCATATCAGGCACCTAGGATAAAAAAGCCAAATAGGTGTATAATGATAAACTAAACATGCTCTGCACTCTTTAAAATAGTGTTACCTGATTTCTCTTAAATAACAATTCAAAGGGATAGCTGCAACACATTTGTACTTATAAAAACAATTATGTAAAAGGAAATGTTCACTTGCACAAGCAGTATTGAAAGTATCTTCCATTTAAAAATTAACTGTCAAATTTTGTCAGTGGAATATATTATATTGTTTCACAACTGTTGAAGATTAATCTGTGAAATGCTTTTTCCCCACAGAATTATGAAATTTCATGTTGCAAAGAGAAAGTTTAAGGAAACACTTCGTCCATATGATGTCAAAGATGTCATTGAACAGTATTCAGCAGGTCATCTAGACATGTTATGCAGGATTAAGAGTCTTCAGTCACGGTAAGGAAAAATCATTTCTGCTCTGCATAAGCATCTTATGTCATTCAGTGCATAATGAATATTGGTAACATTTAACATTGCTGTGTTATATTTGGGTACAAAGTGCCATCCAATCTTCAGTCCAGCTTCTTTCTGTGAATACTGCTGAACCAGAAATTACATTGTGGGTAAAAACAAACAAAAAGACATGTATCTAAACTGTCCTCAGAAAATGGAAGTCTGAACAATAGAAAAGGTAATCCTTTATCTGTAAAGTCCATTCATAAACAAGAAATTTAGTCAGGAGGTTGCCAAAAGGATGAAGTCGACATCGAGAACTGCCTTTCTCCCAACCCAGACTTTTTCTTTTCATATAAAAGAAATTGGGAACTACTGGTAATGTAGTATGTGTGTGGTTTTTATGTTCTAGATTCCTAGCAATAATAATAATAATTTAAAAAAAAACCATTGCCTCCTGTGTATCATTACCAGCATTAGAGCTGAGATTCCTGCCTTAAACTGACAGCTTTCCCAGGACTCAATGCTGATGGGAGAGCTGAGGGTGGCACTGGTATGTCTGTTCCTCCACAACATCAGGCTGCTGGAGAGGCCACCTCCTCGCTACCCCTCTCAACAAGTCTAGCCCTTGCTCTCCCAGATGATGGCTGAGTTCTGGCCCCCAGTTAGTGCCAACAGAAAAGAAAAGCAGCCTCAAATGCTCAAAAATAACTTTTTTTTTCTTAATTAATAAAATTGTTTGTCTTCTTTCTCAAGTGATTTGCTGAAGTACTGGGATTTTAGTTTTTAATGTACGGATACAGCATTCCATATCATCACCATTTTCAGGAATCACAGCATCTTTTGATTTCTCTTACAGTGTTGACCAAATTCTTGGGAAAGGACAAATCACAGCAGATAAAAGAAGTAGAGAAAAGAATCCTGCAGAGAATGAGACAACTGATGACCTCAGTATGTTAGGGCGTGTAGTCAAGGTGGAGAAACAGGTAGAGTCATTATCCATGTTGCTTTGTCTTGCTCCGTTTCATGCCTTTTGTGTATTTTATTGCCAGTTTCAAAGGCTGAACAGGTAAAATATTTTTTTCTAATATATGCTTCATTAACATGTTGAAGTAAAATTGATATGAATAGTATTACCTTAACTGTCTTCCATATACAGAAAAGCAAGTAATGAAAAATCACAGGTTACTAAATTTTTTCCCCTTTGCCAGTTTGCTCATGAAAAATTTGCATGGCTTTTGACATTATTTTTCAAAGGTCAATAGCGTATACCAAGGTACTTCCATTTTTCTCTTCAGCAGTCACATTTTCCCTTTGCTTGGGTTCCAAATATTTTAAATCAGTATTTGGCATTAATGTTAACCTTTTCCTCTCCTCCTGTAGGTACAATCCATTGAGTCAAAACTGGACTGTCTATTAGATATTTATCAACAAGTTTTGCGAAAAGGATCTGCATCCGCGCTCACTTTGGCTTCATTTCAAATGCCAGCTTTTGAGTGTGAGCAGACTTCTGATTATCAGAGTCCATCAGACAGCAAAGATTTGTCTAATTCTGCACAAATTAGTGGATGTGTATCCAGATCAGCTAGTGCCAATCTGCCTCGTGGCCTACAGCTTATACTGACACCAAATGAATTTAGCACCCAGGCTTACTATGCTTTCAGTCCAGCTATGCATAGTCAAGCAACGCAAGTGCCAAACGATGGACCTGCAACAGTTAATAATACATCAAACCAAATAAACCAGGCAACTAAGCCAGCAACTCCAACAACATTACAAATACCACCTTTCTCATCAATGAAGCATATCAATAGGCCTGAGCCCATTCATATTATTCCTGTGACCACACAGGAAAATATTTCCGATGTCACCGCTTGCCTTGTTGCATCAAAGGATAATGGACAAGTTGCACAGCCCAGTGCAACAAAGGATCTCACATGGAGAAAAAGTCTGGATACAGAAGGGGAACCTTTGCTCTCAGTTAAACCTGTGGTGCAAATGGATTTAGGAAAATCTTTATCTGTACAAAACCTTATACAATCAACAGAAGAACTGAATGTACAGATTGCTGGCAGTGACTCCAGTGGTTCCAGAGGTAGCCAAGATGTATACTCCAAATGGAGGGAGTCAAAATTATTTATAACTGATGAAGAGTTGGAGACAGAGGCAGGAACAGAGACTACTGAAGCCATTTCGCGCCCATTAGTGGAAACAACTCTCTCTGCTGACTCTCTAAGGACTGGAATATCAAGATCATCTCAAAGCATCTGCAAGCCAGGAGACGGTACAGAAGCACTCAGTCTGCTCCATGTCAAACTTAAATAACAGCTTGTGGGCTTTCTTCATTGGCTGAGTCATTCCTCTAGTCATACATATCATAGCATGAACTGTTTTGAAAGCCTTTTTAATAAGATTAAATACAAAAATCAGGATGAATCTGCAAAGCAGTTGAATGAGCCCATATCTCCTAGTTGCATGAAAATGCATGTTTAAGTGATGGCTGACATTCAAATTTACACCTACAGTACAGCAGCCTTTCATGTAGTACAGTAGGTTTAAATAATGAGTTGCCTACAAAGCCAATGCTGCAGGATGTATCAAAAAGCAAAAATCTGAGCATTTAGACCTAGTGCCGTTTCTACAGGGCAGAAGTAAAAATCGTGAGGTTTAAAGCACTTTGCTTCTGAACTAATTAAATATATATATATAATGTCCTGATTTAGATGATAGTTTATGTTTACAACAAAAAAAAATTATCTACAGCTGCTAGCAAGGTACCAAGGAAACCAGTAATAAGGGATTAGAAGTGGCTGCCAGTTGCAAGATACACACATTAGCTCATCAGTAAGCAGTTATTTTTAACTCTGAAAAACAGTATGTTAATATCCATCTGATTTTTGGTGATTTAGTGCTGTGGCAAAAGTATGTGGCACACCACTATCACATTGTTCTTTATAACAAGGACTATTTTCCTATGAAAAGTTTGTATTTTAAGGATTGAGGCTGGCCTCAGAAGTGGATAACCTGGGTGAGTGCACTAAAAATTCAGGGGGATCTGTCCTTCTTTCAGTCTCACTGAGGAGCTATCTTGTGAATCTGAAACATTCTGGCAGCAGTAGGTGAGGGAAGGAAGCAGGCACTGCCTTTGTTGTAGAAACAGTATTTCCTTCTGTGGAAATCTTGGCAATTTTCCTTGCACTCCCAACCTGATACCACAACAGCACTTCATAAGGCTGGGAAAGGCAGGAAAATGAGGAACTGAAATACAGAGTAAAACTAAAGAGGACAGAACAGGGAAGAGAGAAAGACAACACAATCAATGAAGAAAAAAAACTAATGTGGATGTAGATGGGCAGGAAGGGAAATGATCCCAGAAAATAAAACAAGGAAGGTAAAGAGTCAAAAAGATGTATTTTTTTTAAATCCAGCCTGTCAGTCACAGATACTGAGTGCTATTTCCAAAAAAAAAGCCACGTAGGCAATCAGAAATGATAATAGAAGTAGGGAGAACCACCTTAACTGAAAAAAAAAAAAAAAAAAAACCAAACCTGAAGGCAAGGGGGTTTTTGTTTGTTTGCTTTTAAATAAAAAGGGAGGAGGAGAGAGGGGAAAGTGGTCACACTCACAGCTCAACATTGTGTCCCAGCTGCAGTCATTTCTTGTGAACTCTTAAATAAAGGACCTTCACACTCCTTCCTCCTAATACCAGAGTTTTCAAATTCAAAGCCTACATCAGTCTGAGCATTCCTGCTTGATACATCCTCTTTTTTTCTTATGCTAACCCACACTTCACTTCTGCGGAGATGCAGGAGCAGCATTAGTGCCTATCTGCACACCCCCAGCAAGGCTTTGCCACTGGGAGATCCCTTGCAGACCCTAAACAGGCTTTCACTTGCTCTTCCCAGCTGAACAAGGTTTCTGTGCGTTGTCTCCCCCAGATTTATACCCCACCTGCACCACAGGCTTGTAGACAACCCGACTTGGGCTCAGCTTCCCTCCAGCAGCAGGAACATGGAATGTATGGGGGTGCCAGTGCCAGCTCACTCAGGGCAGTGTTTTCTCAAGGCCCATACCTGGGAACTTACTATGTACATCAAAAACATCACTCCAGTCTTAACCATGGCTAAATGCTGTAGATTGTATTGTGAAGGACTTTATCTGTTTACTATGAAACCATTGTAATTTCTGCTTCCATATTTCCTTTACAGAAGTATTCCTGGATGTTACATGACAGCCGTATTATGTGAAAGTACATGCAAACTCTAGAGTGTATATTTTGTGTTGTTATACGGGGTCCACGGATGGTACAGTGTTCCATGGCTTATGCCGGAGCAAATTTCAGCTGTTAAATCCTGAAAGACACCTTGAAGCACAATTTCCTCACCACTGATTTGCCATATAATTTACCACATTCGGCCTTTCTTGCTTTTATGTGCAGTCTGATCATCCTAAGCCTGATTACAACAGTAATTTTGTGAGGATAAATAGGGTTTTTTCCACATCTCAGTTCATTTACCTATTAACTTATTTGAATGTCTGCAGTTTATCCAGACCAATTTGTAACTTTAAAGTTCTATCCAAAATTTTAAAACTTACAAGGGATTTTTTGGCTTTTCTTTCTTTTTTCCTAGCTGTTTATGGTGCCTTTCTTGCCTTTCATATGAAACCTCCTGCTGGCCTAAGCATAAACCTGCACTTAGGTTCAGTTAAGGAGCAAGAGATGGGACACATGGCAACTGTGTGTCAGTAATGAAATTCCCTTCCCCTCCTTGACGAAATCGAAAAATCAAGGCATCATGAATTGGACACCACTCTTCCACGTTCATCTGCATTAGCAGATGGTTGCACCCCCACTGAGCCCGGAAGGCGTCAGTGGGAGAACTGAGCATTGGCCCTGCCTGTACCAGTTCTGCATAGAAACAGGGCCTTGGGTTTTGCTAATAATTTATCTCACAGAAACTTGGTATTTTTGCCTTAAATGACATGCTTGAGTCCTTCTAATTTTAAGTTAATTTATTTAATACAATTTTGTGCACAAAAGAATGAGTTCTATAAATTATGTATGAAAATGTTAATATCTTTACAAAGTACTGATAAATCCAGAAGATCATATCTTTTCAAATTATGGTTTAAAATCCTAATTTTTTTTTCTTTTATGCTCACCATTATTATTTTTGTAGCTGCAAGTCTTATCATATAGGAATTTTTTAACATAATATTGGTAGAAAATAGAAAGAGTAGTGAATATATGAATTTCTGGAGAGGAAGAATTGTTTGTTTGGATTTTTATAAGCTTTGCTCATATTTCCTCATTAGGAGTTTCCTGTTTCTATGCTCTCTCTTTAAAAGACAGTGTCATGACTGACAGTCATTCATTGGTTTCACAAAAGAAGGACCTGTCTGGCCTTTCAAGTCTTGTCCTGAGCTGCTTATTAAAGTCCAGCTCATGGCAGCTAATAAGAATTGTTCATGAGTAGGGACAAAGGACAATTCTTTTTCTGATTTACAATCCACTTGAGGATTGTTGAAGAGAGAATTTGAACTTAAGTAAGAGCTTCAGGAATTAAGCCTTATCCAAATAACTGTTTTCTGATCAGCATGTTTCTTGTACCTGATTGAAGAGAGAACTGAAAAGAATAGTTTTGATGATGATTATTTGTTTAAAAATTTGTATTTGCTCCTGGCTTATATGATCTATACTTTTTATTTAAATATGAATACGGTGTTTTAGCCTAAGGTTCAAGATTGCAAAGATCATACACTTTTATTCACAGTGCCCACGGTTGTTCCATATGTTTTTGAAATAATCCTACTTAGAGTGACTGCTCTCATTATAGTATGGTGATGAGTAATTCACCTGCTCTTCTGTGATAAGTCAAATCATACTGAATTGCTGATGTATAGTAGAACATCTGATGTACAGTAATATTTCTGGATTGGGACCTGCAATCCTCACTCAAGCAAAAATTCTATGGAATTCATTCATTCTACGGAATGCAAGAATTTTTCTTGAATCGGGAGCTCAGATTCAAATCCTTATTTTGTTGGGCATCTGTTTAAAGTGAAAATGGTAATATTCCAGTTATTTCCTGAGGAAACTAATACTTAGCTGAATTTACCCATGTCACATTGACTATGTAAAAAATAACGCACAAAGTACTGATGTAAAAAGGGAAGAAGAAAAGGGACATTTTTAAAAAGCACAGAGAAAAGGAGAATAATCAGAAAAGAGGAGTAAGCAGGAAAAGAAAATATAACAGCAAAGGAATGAAAAAAGAGTTTAAACACCTGAGGCTAAATTCATCCTTGGATGGCTTCACTGACTTCAATGAATTCACTGCCCAGCTGGGTGAAGTTCAGCCTCCATTGGGATAATCAGGCTCAGTTCCACTGACCTTTAAAGGAACTGAACCCACCTATACCAGGAATGGACTTGCCTCTCTGGGCACACTTTTATCCTGACTCATATGTCATGCAATCCTTTTGGATTCATTAGGTTTGAATGAAATACAGGTCAGAAAAGAATTTGCCCCAGATATTTCTGCTTCACATTTTTTTTCAAGTGTGTTAATTGACTTAATTCAAATGGATTACAACATCACACAAAGTGCTGTCACTGTCTAAAAAAGGTTAATTGGTTTTTGAAATAAGAATTGTCCCCTGCAGCGTCAGTGGAAGCATGTAATATTTTCCTGTTCATTCATCTGGATGCAAATGTGGCCATTCATTCAGCTGTGGCCACACATAGAACAATTCCAGACATATCCAATATCATCTGCTATTGGAAGCATTTTTGACTTCTTTGAAAGATAAAAAGACAGTCTCGTAACAGACTTAGAAAGCACGAAGGCTGCTTCCACTGACACTGCAACAACATTAGCCAGTACATTACAATGTTAACTGTAACTTCTTGACAAAGTTGAATCCATATTGTTGTTAATAAAAATGATTTGAAAAGTACCATGCTTACTGGGGTTTTTTCCTTTCATAAAAGATTGTATGGTGCAAGAATGTATTAGGCAAGAAAAATATTTAAACTTGCTCATTTGTTTTCCTTTTGAAGTTTTGTAATTTTTTATTACATGGACCAAAACACCACAAAGGAAGTTTACTAACAGAAAATGTACACAAACCAGTCTGATATGTTCAGTTTCTGGTAACTGCTTACAATAGAGTTTGCTTGAACTTCAGCTGTTTCAGCACCTCTATGAAAATTAGTTTGGAAGTTATTATTACCTTTCCTGTTAGTTAAACAGTAATTGATTGAAGATCTGCAATCAGGGGCCTGTGCAAGGAGCAGGATTCCTCAGGGAAGGCCTATCTGCTACCCCAGTTTAGCTTGAGCCCTAGGTGAAGCCCTTTCCTCTGCATTGAATCATGAAAGTTGCTCTAGAATGTTACTGCACCAAACCGACTGCCTGCTTTCCCCACTTTGCTATTCCTAGTCCTGCTGAAGATAAGCTTTAGTATTTGAGTGTAAAGTATTAAACATAGCCTGTTCTTGTGGTGAAGTCACTGCCTCTGTGGAGGCTTCAAAATCAGAGCAAGATATTTCCATCTATAGGTGACCCCCTACCTCTCTGATGAACATAATCTTAGATATTGAAATTTAAAGTTGCAGTCTCCAGAAAGGCAGATGTTCCTTGTCAGCCATTTATACCCACAGGCTATGTGAACACTGCCAAGCTCTGCCTAAGAATAGACAGAGGACAGGTAGAAAGGCAAACATGTATACACACTTTTCGTGTGTTAAACTGGGCAGTCTTGTATCATGTGCACATAGAGATAAGAGGGAAAGGTCGGAAGACAGCAGCATGAAGTTTTTCCTGTTGAGTTACCCTGCAGGTCACAACAGCCAGGCACATGTAGTAATGTGCATCCATAAAGACACATACATAAATGTCCACCTTTCAGCTCTGTGCAATAATACTACAAGACCATGCTTAAAAGGGAAATTTAAACCCTCATTTAGCAGATTTTCAGTGTAATTGGGGCAGAGAGGGGAAGTGTCTGGAGGGGGGGGGAGTGTTACCTTAGGCTTTTTTTCCTACTGTTTCGCTGTGACTGTGACCAAGCACTGGGACAGGTTGTCCTGGGAGGTTGTGGAGTCTCCATTCTTGGACATATTCACAAGCCATCTGGCCACACAGACCTGGACAACTGGCTCCTGGTGTCCCTGCTTGATCTGGGAGGTTGCACAAGACCTCCAGAGGTCCCTTCAACCTCAGCCATTCTGCAATTGTTTCCAAAATTATATCAGCCTTAGTACATTCATTCATTAAAGCTTAATTTGAGATCAATTATGACTTTCCTAAAAAATTCAGACCACAATGCATCAGCATGACACAAGCCTTGACACCTAGCAAAATTACTCAGTGCCACCCTCACCACCCAGCCTCTCCTGAGGCTGCCTGCCTCCTCCCCCCTCCGCCCCCCCGACTTCAGGGGTTTCCCACCCACTCAGGACCCACTTCGTTCCCTTCCCGTCCTAAAACACCACCACCACCTCCTCCTCAGTAGAGCCCACCCAGGGCTGCCCCGAAGCCGGTAGAGAGGAAGGCATAGAGGGGCGGGCAAGACTCAGGACCCAGCAGCCCTCAGCAGGGTTCTCCCACCCCTGCGCGGCCGCGCCGGGCCAGCCAATCACTGCTTAGCGCGCCGCCCGCCCTGGCCAATCAGCGCGCCCCTAGCCTAAGGCGCGCCAAGGCCTGACACGTGGGCCGCGGAGCCTGACGGGGGCGCCGCCATGTCTGACTGGGACGCGAGCAGCGATGAGGACGCCGGCGCGCCGAGGTGGCCGCCATCTGCTGCTGCTGCCGGGCGTCTGTCCCAGCCGCCGGCGACGCCTTCGCTGAGCCGCGCTTCTGAAGCGGGCGGCGCCGGACGAAGGAGTACTGATTGGCAGTGGGAGGCAGCAGATAGCCTCGGAGGGGAAGAGTGGGAGCCTCGAGGCGCTGAAGGGTCCCGCGGCCTGGGGGAGGCGGCGCAGCAGCGGCCGCCAAGAGCCGCCACCAGCCAGACTTGGGATGGTGTGGAGCCCCTCTGCTTCCACCTCGATAGCGCCCTGGTTGGGGCTCTCATAGGTAATAATGGCCACCCCTTCACCCCCCAGGGTGCTTGACCCACTGAGGTAAGCAGGTGGGAGAGGAGGAGGATCCAGCTGTGGAGTGGTTTGTTCTTTCGGGCCCCTGGCCCTCCCTCAGCTCCCCAAGGAGGTGCATCACTGCCTTCCATCTCCCTGGCTGTGAAATGGCCTCAGCCCCTCGTGATTCCCTTATATCTCTCTCAGCTGGGGATGACAGGATGCTTTTGCAGGTTACTGGCTGAAGAGTGGAGCTCTCCCACTCGCCAGGGTAGCTGAGCTTTTCCTCCCTAAACTGGTTGGGTTGATGTCTGTCATGGCCAGTAGTCTGTAAGTGGGCTAAAGCCCCTCTCTGGTCACTTGGAGGAAGGGTGGCTCTCTCTCAAAACTGGTTTTGCTGCTCCATCTCTTCAACTGAGGTGCTTTCCCCCCTGCCCTGCACCTTGCATTTGATTAACTGCAGAAAAAAGTTACCTACATTTTCCTGCAGTTTGGTATCAGAAGTTTTTACTTACGGATGCATGCACTTGTGAAGGTGTTAAGGTTATTGTCACAACCAAAATACTTAAGTTACCATGTGTAGTTTTTGACAGTTTGGCTTAAATTGCTGTAATACCCTCAGTGTGTCTTTATTACAGGTCAGGGAGGAAGTAAAATAAGACAACTTGAGGATTCTTCAGGTTCCAGGATAAAGGTACCATGTGCTGTGTGTCATCAAGGCCTGGACTCTGTTGGGAACATACTTGGTTTTGCTTCCATGTAAACCAAAGTTACTGCAGCAAATTGAAGGGTGTTGCAATAGGTGTAATAATTCTACTCTTTTACAAGAAGTGATAAAAACAAAGTGGAATTGAGGTTGCAACTTGACTGGTATGTGAAAGTAAGAAAAGCTTACCGATATTTTTTTTCCTTGAGTTATACATTTATTTCCCTTTCTTTTGGAAAGGGAAATAGGGTCTTTCCGTGGGGAAAGAAGTTAAAATTCAGGAAAAAAAAATCAAAGAATTATTTCAGTATGTATTCTTACATAATGTTTGTCTTTGCAGTATTAAAAAAAAATCAGTAAGTTTTTATGAACATAGGTTATAAAGGGAACCTGTGAAGTTGAAGTAAAGATTTTTGGCAGTGTTGCTGCGCAAAACAAAGCCAAGATGTTGATTGATGCTGTTACAAGATGTGGACAAAACTACATTAGAGATGGGACTGAGAAAGGTAAGAAATGTGGTTTGGAAAAAAAAATACTATGAATTGTTTTTCCATATATTTGGTAGTTTTCTGGAGTGTTTTTATATTATTAGTATTTTACCAAAGGGAATTAATTTTCACTTTGTTCTTGGACAGTGGCAATAAAACCGAAATATCTAGACATCCTTCCTTCTCAGCTATGAATGGTTTCCCCCTCTCAAACTGCCAGACATCTGTGAAAATTTGTTCCTGTTTAATGCATGCTGAATGTTATACTACTTGGTTTCTTGCATTATCAGTCTGATTCCCTCAAAATACAGGTATTGGTTTTAGTTTAAGTTTTAACATAGTATCTCTGCAGTATTAAAATTCACTTTTATAAATGCAGTCTATAAAGCAAACGTACTGATTATAGCATGGACGATGCTGACTTCTTACTACTTTCATGGGAAGTTAATGCACATCATGCCTCACTTTACTAGGCTTTATTGGTAACTTTGCCTGTTACATGGATATATAAGTAATGATTGTATGTTGAGATGCTGCTTATGTTATTGGTATTTGTCTTGTATGTGCTCCCAATGACTTTTTGCACAGGCAAACAACATCCGTAGTTGTTGATCTGAGGCACTGATGAGGAAGAAGGGATCTGAGAGTTGTGTTCTAGCATCAGAATAAAGAATAGAGTAGTTGTGAGTTTTGATTCTTAGAAGTGCCCCAGAAGGTGGACAAGTACATTTCAAGAGGCTAGAAATAAATACTTTCTTAGTATGTGTGACTGTGTTTTCCCCATGTTTACTGCTTTTCCACTAATACGTAATTGTTTTGCCATTTATATCTTCAGTGTAAAAACCCTTCTTTCTTAAGAAGTATTAACATCGGAAAAGGAGTATAGAGTGTAACTACACTGAGACTTTATTGTGGTGTCATTGGATGCTTTAGCAGTAAACCTTGCTCTTGCAGCTGTTAAAAATAAGCTTTCTGTCTGCATATCAGCTACTGGGTTCACAAGTTTTTCAAAAGCCTGCTGCACAACAAAGCCTTATTTATGGTTGTGGACCCTTATTTATGGTGGAGGAGCAACGTTTTAGAACCTATCAATACTTTAAGTAGTTGAAGATGTTGAAAATGCTTCTTTCTTTATCAGAACTGGATTTGTACAGGTTTTACCGATGTTTCAGGCTAAGACCTAGGAAAGAATTTTCTATTTAAATGCTTCATGTCTATTCAAAAATCACATAAGAGGCCTTGCAACATAAAAAGAAAATAAGGTGTTTGTTTCAAGGGGGGGTTCTGCCCCACCTTGCTGATTCTGTCAAACAGCAGCATTTTTGCACTAACTCCACAGGAAAAACTTTGGATGTTATCAAGCCTGAAGATAACCCAAAGAAATCTGTGATTAACTGGGCTTCTCTTCGAGAAAACAGAGCTAAATATGAAGCTATGAAGTGGACAGGTTAGTTCTAAAATTTTGATGGTATGGTACTTATCTTTATATGATAAATCTGCTGAATGCTTAAAACTTTTTTAATTTTTGCTTTGAGATGACTGAATTCCTTCAGTGTCCAAATTTAAATATTTGCAGTGAAGTGACCAGGTCAGCATTTCTCAGCATGATCATGAAAGGACACTGTAGTTGCTGTGTGAACTTAAATCTGCTACTCAATTGGTATTTTGACTTAACCCTTTGAAAATGTGGTTTTGTATGTGGCCACAGCAAAAATTGAAGAATTATTAAATATTATACTATATATGTTAGTAGAGATTACTTTAGAACTTGAAATGTGGAGAAGTGGTTCTTTTGTAGATACTTGTTTGTCTCAGCCTTCATCTTTTACATGAACAACAGTAGTCTTCCACCACTTTTGACTAGTCTTCTAGTACAAGGCACTGTCTGGGTTTGGGGATTTCCATCTTAAGCTTTAGCAGACTTACCCTGGATTTAGCATTTCTCACTGACCGAAGTTTGCTCTTTCTGATGGTTTAAGACTTGCCTCCAATTGAGAAAAACTTCTATAAAGAATCATCAAGGACTGCATCTATGTCACAAGAAGAAGTGGAACTGTGGCGGTAAGATCATTTCTTTAGGGAATCATCTGCTTGGCAAAAATTATTAAGGTATGAACCCCAGAAAGTGGGAGATGAAGTACTGAGATGGAAGCATTAATGTTAGGGTCTTGCAATAACTTGGATCTTGGGAATGCTTTCTTAAGAATTAAACAATAACTAGCAGATGAGGTATTATTAGTTGCGTGGAAAATTTACTTTAGGGATTAACTGCTTCTCTAAACGTGCTTGATCTAGTTGACTTTCAGAAGGGAAAAAGTTCATTGGCTTTTGGCATTTTCTTTACATTTCATGAGACGGCATGTTCATGTTTTCTAGGTGCTTCCAAATATGATTGTTCACATGTTGAATACCTCTTGGCTGCCATTTTTTTCCCCCATATACTTTAGTCAAATATCATCTTCAAAACAACTTTAAACTTCTTTACTGTTGTCTTCCTATCTGTCTATCTATCTTCCCTTTACAAGTACATCCTGGTGAGTACCTGCCTTAGTTAACTGTATCTGTTCATTTTGATCCATCAATCTACATCATTACTTTGCAAGAAAAACAGATCATCTGTTTCAAGTGATTCTGTTCAGGCCCTGGTGATGGTTTCAGCCCTTTTCAATAGTTCTAATGACATTGGTGAACATTCCTGAAGCGTTACGTTGTATTACTTTTCTTTTTGCATGGTGTCTGTTTTTTCTCTTGCATGCCCACCAGAGAAACCTTGCCACAGTGAGCGAAGCATGGAATTGACACCTCTTTCCTTAAAGTATATGTACATGTTATCATTAGAACTAGTCAGGAGAAACAGAACATTGTTCTGTAGGTTCAGAACATGCATTGAGGAATAGCACTTTTGTGATAAAGGAATTTTTTTCCTTTTTTTTTATCTGTGTGCTTTAAGGGAAAAAAAAGACAGTAATTGGAAAAAAAAAAAAATTGTAAACATGAGGAGAGGTTGAATTACCCATTCTTTTTGTAGCCCATACCCTGCTTGAAATAGAAGTATTTGCTGAATGGAATCTTCAGTACAGGACTAGAATGAAGATAAACTACTTAAGCATATTAGTACCTCTTAATTGGAGGGAGCCTCAGAACCTCAGATTTTAATGTAGCTTTTTGTATGTGATGATGTGTTTTGGGGTTTGGTTGGTTGGTTTTGGGGGGTTTGGTTTTGGAGCTTGTCTTACTGACCATGTTCTCTTTTCTAAACTGGTCTGTTTGTATTTTCTAGAGCATCCAGGGAGCTGCTCTGAAAATATTTCAGGAAGGCTTCTGTCAGAATATAGGCTTCTGACAAAGAATTCCAATCCATTCCTCTGAGTTCTGGGTTGTCTTTAGATTTAAAAACTTGTCACAGTTATTTAATTTGTAATAGAATATAATTGAAGTCTGATATGACAGAACTGCAGTTCATGTTTATAACCATATATAACTTCAAATTAGTCATTCTTAAGAAAGAATGATAATTGATGCCTCCAGGAGAAGTGTTTCTATAGTAAGGCTTTCTTAAAGGTTAGAATAGTCATAAGTCTCATTCAGGACCCTGAACTTGTTTTGTATTGTTCCAGGAGTTAAAAAGAAAAGTCAGAAATGCAGTCTTTTGTGTTAGCTCTACTTTCTCAGATAATGAAACTTTAAAGCAATTACACTTCTCTAATTCTATACAGGAAAGAAAATAATAATATCATTTGTGATGACTTAAAAGAAGGTGAAAAGCGCTGCATTCCCAATCCTGTTTGTAAATTTGAAGATGTGTTTGAGCATTATCCTGATATTATGGCTAATATAAGAAAAGTTGGTTTTCAAAAGCCTACACCGATTCAGGTATTTCTTCAATTTTGATGACTCTTTAACTGAAGCTTAAGAGAAAAGTACATTTAACTATTTGTTGTTTTATGTTAGTCCCAGGCATGGCCGATCATACTCCAAGGAATTGATCTTATTGGTATAGCACAAACTGGTACGGGGAAGACATTAGCATACTTAATGCCTGGATTCATTCATCTGACTTCACAACCAATGTAAGAACTGCTCACATGTCTGACTTGTCCATCTGTGGATACCTCCCCCCACCCCCAGCCCCCATGTGATGGTTTTCTAGTAAAGAAGATAATAAATCATAAATTGGACAAAAAATGATAAACCTGGTGGAGTAAGTACCAGATTTGTCACCATAGATTCTGTTGATAGCAGTGTACTGAGAAAGTAAAACAGTATAAAAATATTGCATGTCAGATGTGATGGACTTTGCCTAGCCTTATATACCCACATTCTAAAGATGCTTTTATTGCAGATCCAAAGGTCAGCGTGGGGGGCCGGGAATGTTAGTCCTTGCTCCCACTCGAGAACTGGCGCTTCAAGTAGAGGCAGAGTGTTCAAAGTACACATACAAAGGAATTAAAAGGTAATCTTCTCACTTGCATGTTAAGTAATTTTTTTCCCTACCACTTGCAGCTTAATTCACCTAAAATAATTGCATTTGCTAAGAGAGGAGGGGAAGGTAGTAAATGCAGTTTCTATTTTCTCAGTTTTTAGGATGCCTGTCTTGAGTACTTTCATAGTGAAAATCTATTTCTTATGTAGTTGGACTTCTCTGTATTGTAGCTTTGTTGCTTCTTGATCTGTGTGGAGAGCTGAGAGAGTCTGTCTGTGTCTTCTTGGTACCTTGCTGTTAGGTAATTGTAGACAGCAATAAGATCTCCCTGAGCCTTCTCCTCTTCAGGCTGAACAAGCCTGGTTACCAGCTTCTCGTGTCATGCACTCAATTCTCTTGACCATCATGGTAGCTGCCTGCGGGACTTGCTCCATATGGATATGTCTTGTCTTGTATTAGAGGCAGGGGGTACAGAAACTGGATGTTGTGCTTGAGTTGTAGTCTCAAGTACTGAATGAAGGGGAATCATGAGTTCTCTCAACCTGCTGGCTTACACAGCTGACTTTCTTTTCTGTGAGGTTACACTGCTGAATAATGTTCAGTTTCTTGGCCCCCCCCAAGTCTTTTCTGCAAAGGCATCTTCTAGCATGTTGGGCCTCAGCCATAGGGTGATTCCATCTCCATTTTGCTTTTGTTAAACTTCATAGGATTCTTGTCAGCCCATTTCTCTAGCCTTTTGTGGTTCTTCTGAGTAACAGTCTAGCCCTCTAGTGTATCAACTGCTCCCCCAATTTGGTTTCATCCACAAACCTGCAGAGAGTGTAGATCTTTAAGTTATTAAACAGACATTACTGTACTCTGAAACTTACTTTTAGGGCTCTCTGGTAACTTTGTATAGCATTCAGAGTTAGTCTTCTAGTCATCAAATATTGAAATGCACCTTCTGCTTCCTTCGCAAAAATACTGAGGAGTTATATAGAGCACATTAAGTTTGTGTGTAAGGCTAATACCCTACTGAGCGCATTGATTGTTTTAACAGCAAAACATCTGACTTTTTATGATACTGTTCAGAAAAATCGTGCATCCATTCATACATTCATCTATTTTTGGTGTGAATATTTTCAAAACAACCCAAAACATACTCATAGCTTAACAGCTATCTTCATTCCTTTCATGATTACTCCACTGCAATTTCAGGAGAAAGCTGTTGCTGAACTGTTGTGGGGCTATCATTCAGTGTTAAGTCCATTATCTACTGTGATACTGTCAGTCACACTTACTGTATTCCCTCCTCTTGGTAATAACAGATGATACTTTTAAAAATGAACCAACATGGTGGTATTTATTTGGAAGAGATTGACTTGAGTTGAACGTTAATACACTGCTTTTGTAAAACTTTTTTTTTTTTTTTCAGTATTTGCATATATGGTGGTGGGGACCGAAAAGGACAGATAGATGTGGTTACCAAAGGTGTGGATATTGTTATTGCTACTCCTGGCAGACTGAATGATCTTCAGATGAACAACTTCATAAATTTGAAGAGCATAACATACTTGGCAAGTAGCTGATATGGAATGAGTAATGCACCAGTTGGGAAATGGTTGACTTAGTGTGAACTTAAGCTTTGATTAAGTTTTCTTTAAACTTTTTAAATCTTAAATTACTGTACACCTTAACATTGAGGTTGGTGTTGGAACGATGGTTCATACTTACCATGATTGCATTGCAGATGTGGAAAATTCCCTAGGGAATGAATATAGTAGGATTCTAGCACAGTAAGTGTTTTAAAGATGCTAAATTGTTATCTCATATTAGTATTGTTTGCTGGTTTAAAATTCACTTTGTCAGGATCAGTTTCTAATGGATAAAATGCCTTTCCCAAGTTGTCTTTCCCTTTTCTTTTAGAGATTATGAGTGACTTAAGTTCTCATAAGAAGTTGTGCAGTAAATACCAGAGTCACAAGCAGTTAGATATTTAAATGTTTGGGTGACTGACTGTCTTTTGATCTCAGTGGGAAAATAGCCATGTAAATGTTGCTATGAATCCTTATGTCTCATTTCATTTTTGCCTTTGGCTGTGCTGGACACTTAAAACCGTTGCTGTTTTGTAAAATGCTTTCATATATTCAAATTATTTCTGAGTTACTTGTTTAACTTGTGACTTGTTGCCTAGTTTGACAATTTGGTCTGCTTTCCCTCCCTTACCTCCACCTCCGCTTCCCTCTAAGGGTTTAATACCCATTATGCAGTAACAAGTTAGCTCTAACTTTAGCTAATAGTTGTGAGCTTACTGGCAAGGCCAGTGGTGGTATAGTATCATTAGAAATTCAGCCATCTGGAAAAAAATAATATTATTGGAAGACAGGAGAGTAGCCTCATGTGGAAAAGTAACATGTAATTGCTAAGCTGGAGGAAAAAAAGGCCTGAAACCCTGCTTTCTGAGAAGTATAGGAACATTAGTCGTCTCTCTCTACTAAGGTGAAGTATGGTCATACTGCAAGCACACAGTGCTTTGTAAAGCAAAGAATATGTATGTAACCAAAATCAGATGTTTCGGTATGTGCAGGGTATACTATAATATGACATTACTAAAAAAATTACCTATCAAATTGAAAAATATGGTCATGTAAAACAGGAGAAAAGCATTTGTTGTACCACTAGCAGTTAGATATTTTCAGAAGATTGAAACCAGTGCAAGGACCACATTTTGCAGTGGTTAATGTCTCATGCCTCAGGCTTTTTGGAAATGCTGTGCTTCCTTAGTTTCCATATGAAAAGTTGGACATCCAAAATTCTGTTACCATATATTTTTCCTTGTAGTTTCTTGTACTTTTTAATATATAAGATGCTTTCTGTTTCCACAGCTTCATTGTCAATTTTCAGCCAACAAATAATTTAATCTTGCAGCCTTATTTCAGAGGCGAGAGAGGGCTGTTAGATTTCAACTTTAACACCTTGCATGAACACTCTTCATTGAAGCGCTTCATTTACAGTTTCATTTAAAGATATTGATGAGTCTTGTGAATGTTCCCAAAGTGCACTGAGTAGTATTTGCTGGTATAATTGTTTCCCAAATGACTTCCAGAGTTAGAGACTGGGATACTATTGTTTGATTAAAAACAAATAAACAAATGAAAACCCAAACTCTTAGAGATAATTGTATTTGAATATACACTATATGTGAGGTGAACTGGAGACAGGGAATTTTTCTTCTTCCCTGGCAGAGTTGCAGTCTTGATTCAGATTTTTAGGAACCCATTTATTCAAGATAAGCTGCTGTTTTTCATGATTTCAGAAGAAAGACTGGTAATTCTGTCATATGTGGCCTTTTGATTGTTTACAATACATGTCATTTGAAGATTGCTTTCTGTTTTGTTGGGTTCAGTGTAAATTGGTATTAAATAGTCAGTAATGAGTGCTTTTTTCTTTTGACTTTATGCTCAAAAAGCAGAAGTAAGGAAATGGGAGTTGTGCATGAATAATTGAGAAGCATTTAGGGGAAAGTATACTAAAAAAATACAAATCATGATGTAGGGTATAGAAGGTAGATTGGACTAGTCCTTTTATTCTTCAAATACAAAAAAAGTATAAAACTTGCCAATAACAGGAGAGAAAATTTTCACATGAAGAACTGGCTTATAAGAATTTCTTGCCGAGAAATAGAACTGAAATAAATAATATTAACAAACAAGTAAATATGTATAGACAACAAGAAACCAAATAATATGTCAGTTGTGGGGAGATTTAGCTTATAAACCAGGACTTGGCTATGAGGCCTTTGGAAAAAATAGTGCTGATATCTATCTTATGTCTATTACAGCCTTTATTCTTTATTAAGCAGCTATCAGAAATAAGGAAAGTAAACTTTCAAATACTCTGATCCATCTAATACACATATTTACATGCTTTCTTCTTCCTTTCCAGCAAAGTACCAGTGTGCTTAATAGCTTAGAAAGCTTCTGCTGCTGAAAGGGGTGTACAGTAGCCACCTCTGTATATAAAATTAGTGATATTTCAGCCTTGCTGTTTTATTAGAATCTGTTAATGAAATCTCCATGAGTCCTTGGAAAATAAGGATAATTAAATCAAGAAACAGAGTTCTTGTCTTCTGTCTCTCAGCTGATTTGTTATTTCAGAGATCTACATAGGTAATGTACTAAAAACCTTCAATAGAATAAAACATCTAAAAAGAATGGAACAGCAGAATCAAGACAGTAGAAGGGGATTATCATTGAAGTCTTATGTTTCCACATAAGTAACTAAAAAATGTCAATACTTAATCAAAGTTACATGGATCATGCTTTAAAGGAGAAAAATGAGTCTTGGATGGCAGCCTTCTTCCTTTGTATGAGACTGAAAGCATTCACAAGTGTGCTTGTATATTAGAAAAAAGATCAGTTTCAACTAGTTGTACTCAGACCTTCAGCTCATTTGTTCCCTTTTGGGTTTGGTGGGGTTTTTTTTACCAGATGAACCAAGTTTGAGCTATGGGAGTTTTTCAGTGTCCTAGTGCAAGCCAGAATGTACGGTCTGGCTTTTTTCCTACCTCTAATGAGGTACTAAATTGATAACTGATATTTTGGTCTTGTATGAGATCGCTTAACAAGGTAGAAACGAGATTCCCCCTTTAAAGTACAAAAAAAAATTTGTATTGAAAGCGTGTTGTGGGGAGTCATCGTCCCACCCCCCGCCCTGGGTTTGGTTGGGTTTGGTTTTGTTGGGTTTTTTTAATTCTGTGCTTAGTTTTAGGCATCAACCAAATCATTGTTCGAACAGCTGTTTCTTCTTCCTTGAATTTAAGTGCTCTTAAAGGTGCTGTGGTTTTTCTTGTTCTGCCCACAAATGAAAAAACTTCAAGGAAATTGAAGAGGTGAAATAAAAGTTGAACAGGTTTTGCAATACATTATGGAGTGGATTCTGCAGTTAAAATTGTTACTATTAAAATGGTCTGCTATGTAGTGTCTCGCTGAAACCCTTACTTAAGGAACTAGACATAATAAATAACCTTGTTCTGAGCAGGTTTTAGATGAGGCTGACAGAATGTTGGATATGGGATTTGAACCTCAGATAATGAAGATCCTAATAGATGTGCGGCCTGACAGACAAACTGTTATGACAAGGTATGTAAACTTTGTAGTGCTCAGTACTTGAACACTGTAAACATAAGGTTATTGTACAAGTTAACTTCAAAATAAATTTGTCGGTTTTATTAACTTTTACTAACCTAAATGGGAATGGCATTGGTCTTCTTTCTAATTCTGTCTAGTCAGTCCTAATGAGTCATTTGAAAATTTTATTTTCATTTCATATCTCTTTTCTGATGTTTTACATCAACTGGAAAAACAACTGAGTTCTTCCCGAAAAGGAACATGTCCTGGGAGTGCTAGAATTTGCCATATCAGTTTGAAATGCCACCTTCCGTTTCTCCATTTGGGACCAAATGTGTGTCCTAATTTTCTGTTCAGTGTTTCTGTGTGCTAGTCTGTACCTGAATTAATTTTGAAATTATGCAGTTTTGGGGAGCTTAACAATAGAATATCCCAACAATAATTTTTGTTACCATATTTTGTATTGGAGCTGTTGTTACAGTGATAAAAACAGACTAGAAACTTGCTTATTAAGTATCATTGAACTACTAAACTCACTTTTAGCTTCATTAGAAAGGCTGCATAACTGTTGCCTGTACTTTTAACCTGGAAAGTTATATTTAAAGATTGAGTGCTGTTTACTAGTAGCTTCTTAAGATTATTCGAAGTGTTATATGAGCTCACTACTGTTATTGCATACTTGAGTGTTTCACTGATGTATGAGAAAGAAAAGAAAGAAGAATGTGATTAATGAATTGGAGATGATTTTGCACGCGATTCTCATGTGTGTGTTTTCCCTTTGCTTGCTGTTCAGTGCTACTTGGCCTGATGGTGTTCGTCGCCTAGCGAAATCCTATTTGAAAAATCCTATGATTGTATATGTTGGCACTCTTGACTTAGCAGTAAGTTGTTCTGTTTGGTGTTTTGTTTTGTTTTTTTCTTTTGGAGAAGAACCTACACTTAAAGCAGGAAATATTTTGCTTGTAACTATGAAAGTAAATGCATGTAACTTTAAAATCAATCTGAACTTCCAAAAAACAGCTCCATATTATTCTTTTAAAGCTTCATTAAAAGTTTAGAAAGAACTAACAAAAAAAAAGTAGAAAAAAACTTTGTTCTTATGTTTCTGTAACAAGATCTTGAAGTCCTAGATCTTGAGTTAGAAGACATCACAAGCGACAAGAATCAATCACATTGAATAATGTACTTTACGGTGCCACGTGTTCTTTCCTGAACCCTTGTTTTTGCAGCCTTCTCTTCTGTTCAAGTTCTTGTTCCTTAGTTACTTTTCCTTCTGAATGTCTTCCTTCTCATGCATACAGATCCTTATCTGGATCTGCCTTTCTTAACTGCTGCTTTCTCAAAGAGAGTGGAACCTCTGTACTAAACTCCTGGAGGGCACTTGTCTAGAGCAGGAACATATGTGTTGGAGTAAGAACTGCCTTTTAAAGTCCAAAACTTTTAGTCTGTAGATGTAGTTACGTACTTGCCATGCTTGTGCAGCTATGTGTAGTTGGCTTCAGTACCAGCAGAATTTACAGAAACAGTAGTTCTTCCAAGATCTCCGCATCCTGGTGCAGAGATTGCTTTGAGTTTTGTTCTTAAATTATGAAATTTTCCTCTTCAGTTCCACTTTTTTAGTGATAGGGAATGAGGAAACAGTATCAAGTACACTTTTAGGTAGAAATAGGAGGAAATTGTGCTTTTCGTCTGTTCTGCTCAGAACTATGCTTTTGTCAAGGGGCATTGCTTGTCAAAGGCAGAGGATCAGAATTTGAAGGATATCAGATGCTCTTGTAGCTCTAATTTAATGCATTCTTCTCTTTTATAGGAGCTTCTCTTAATTGAAGAGGTGACCTCTGGGGGGGGAGGGGAAAGGATTCCCATGTGGAGAGAGAATCTATGTACTTGATTTTCAGCCCTTGTCACAAGATTATGATGCTGAGAATATCTAAACCTTTATACTACTTAGATACTATACCTTAGACATTCTATGGCAACCTTCAGATATAACAGAGTAAAGTTTTTAACAAACGGTTGTTGGAAGAATTGGACAGAACTGATCATTTCAAATAGATTACAGAATCTTCTTTAAAAGCTTGTCCTTTCAAGTAAATTTGAGTATATTTTATGTTAATCCAGAGCAAGTTGGAACAATGTCAGTCTTAAATGCTTCAATCTAATTTTCAGTAATATCAGGAATATTTATTTCACCTCACTAGTCTGCTAATCTGTACCCTCTAAATCTCTGCAAATATATGATTTGACAAACTGCTTAAAGATAAATGTTTACTATTCTCCTAAGAAATTACAAATATATCTGCATTGTTTGAACTCCAAACTGATACATATTTTGGTTTTAGAATAGTTTTTTATGGTATCATATTACTAGTTTTATAGTGTTGTAATATGGGAATTAACAGAAAAAATACTATTCTAATCTGTTCCTACTTAGCATCTCTTTTTGCTGTTTAACAGGCAGTAAATACGGTAGAACAGAGGGTGGTTGTTATTGCTGAGGAGGAAAAAAGAGCTTTCATGCAATACTTCATTGATTCTATGAAGCCAGAAGATAAGGTCATCATTTTTGTGGGAAAAAAACTTACGTATGTAATCATTTCCCGGTATCACATCTGTTCATTTTTTTCTAACAGAAATACTGGATAGTTTCTTATGTCACATAGTAACTACCAAGTGTAACAGCTGTTGTCAACAATGTGCTGGTAGTAGTAGTATTCTTTTATTTATTTATTCATTCCTCCAGACTGACTGGTAGTGTGTATCCTTTTTAATATCACCAGTGGTGGTGGTAAACCTCAATTTCACATAGTTAGAGTAGATGTTAAGATTCTTGGGGATACATTAGTGTGATGTACTGTTTACTTGCATACACAGCTGGTGTATACAAGACCTGATTGGTGACGGGGGTGGTCATTGTACCATACCTGAGCTTTTTGAGTGAACATGTATTTCTCTTTGTATGTTTACTCCTCACATATATATAAATAAAAGCAGTCTTGTTTTCATACTATTTTGTAATAAATATCAGCTGACTTAGGGTTTTGCCCTTTAGGCACATGTTTAGCTTCTGTTGTCACATTATCTTTTAGATCTTAATCTAGCTGCTGCACTACTTTTTTTATTATTTTTTTTTCTTTTTAAGAACCATTGTTTTATTTCATCCTAGAGCTGATGACTTAGCAAGTGACCTTGGTCTCCAAGGAATTCCAGTACAGTCTCTTCATGGGAACAGGGAACAGTATGATCGAGAACAGGCTTTAGATGACTTCAAGAAAGGTATGTTTGTACTTAAGTATTGGTTTGTTTAGCCGAGGTTTTTAAAGCTTGTCATATGCAGAATTTTGTCTATTTGTAAGTGCCATGTGTCTTCAGTACCATAGAAATGAAAATATTAAAGAACTCTGAATGATATGTTTACTTTGTTAATTTGACAAAAAAAATCGAAGAGATTGCCTTTCAATAAAATTTGAGATGTCCACAAGTTAAATAATTCAAGGCTTATTTTATTTTTGAAATCCCTCTGGGAAGGTCAATATTGTGTTAGTGTAAAGAACAGTTAATTTAAGTTTCAAATGATGGTGCTTTCAGTGAAACAGTTCTGCTCTTGATTATGCCAGTAGGGTTATACCTTGGGGATATATGATCGTGTGCAAATAAAACAGAGTAGTTCTGTGATAAGGATGCCAGCTGAGAATATAGCTGTTGAAGTTTCTGTTCATAAAAACTCTTTATATCAGCTAGGCGTGTTTCTAGGTTTTCCTACACCCTGCTGTTCTGCTTGTGAAATACAAATAGTAGTAAAATGACATTTTGAGTGCTTACCTTGTATTTGAAGCTAATTCAGTGTGATGTGCAACAAGCATATTTTTCCTTTATATGTTAAGAATAAGTGCATTATACACTGGAAAACCAATAGACTGGAGTATGTTTTCTGCTTATTCCATAAACTCCCATTCTCTTTCTCTTGTACTTATTTTAGGCAAAGTCAGAATACTGGTAGCTACTGACTTAGCATCCCGTGGCCTTGATGTGCATGATATTACTCATGTTTTTAACTTTGACTTCCCTCGCAACATTGAAGAATATGTTCATAGAGTAGGTCGTACTGGAAGAGCAGGGTAAGTGTTTACAAGAAAATAGTAATATATTGTCAATATTTTATGCACTGCATAGGTATTTCTTTTGTCAAATGCTAGAGCTACAAGTGATGTGGAGTGGGAAAGTGCAGAAAATGGTCTATCAAAGTATGTTTAGGTAATAACACGCTGCTTTATGTTTTGAAATTAGTTCAGAGTTAAATTTAAGGCAAAGTTTTCCACTTCTCTGTTATTTCATTGAAGTGGATGGGAATAAGGGATGTTTGAAAGCTGGTTAAAATTTGGGGAAGAATTACAGTTCAAAACAACTTCTGTATAAAAATTCTGAAATGTCACTTCCTTGTTTGTTTGTGTCTTTGTGAGCCACTGCGTTGTTTAGTTTCCTAGACAGCCCACTGGGGAAAAAAAATACATAAATTCAAAGTTTTCAGCTTATCATGGTGATACAGTTTAGTGTTAGGACTTTTGAATGCTGCTTTCCCAGGTTGGCACAAGTATGATTTTTCTTGTGTATGCGTTTATTTTAATTATGAGATGAATGTATGTCTCTTCATACTTAAATATGTTGTCTTTATGCTAGGTTTATTGTCTAAATTAGTTGTGCCTTTGCTCCGTTTTAGGTCAATTGCCATATTCTGATCTTTATGAAAAGTTGCTTTCTGTCATGAGTGTAGTAAATACTCAAGCCAATTTTATCTATGAGTCCAATAATATTGGCTGTAGTACAATTTATTACTGTATAGGTCAGTAAGAAAAGCCTAGCAGCAGTTGTTTTGAAGATCAACGGTTATTTCATTCCTTGTTTAGACGTACTGGGGAGGCAGTAACGCTTGTCACTAAGAGTAATTGGAGAGTTGCATCTGAGCTGATTGAAATTCTTGAAAGAACAAACCAAGTAAGAATACATCTTACTGGGTAAGATTTACAATGGTTCTGGGTTACCACCTGTAACAACAGTTCATGAAGGTCTGAGCCTACTTAGACCTTTGTTTGTGAGTGTTTGTAGTGTCTCGGGGAAAAAAAATTGGTACTTAAGTCTCACTTGTCCTGGATATCCTTATCTGTATTTTACCTTACAGATGAGTCCCAGAAAAGAACTGTGAACTTTAATCAAAGCCTTCCACGTCCCAAGAAAAAGTAAATAACACACATGCACAGAGAGGTCTGCAGAGAATAATAGGATCTATTTTATTTCATAGTTATTTTATTCCAGTATTTCACTTCTGGACACATATTCCAATGTTCTTGTTTAACAGTGTAAATATTAACAATATTTATATCAGAAGAAGCTCAACTATGTCAGTTTATTATATCTGACAGTTGTGATATCTGCATATACTTTTCCCATCCATCTTTCTTACAGATGTTTGTAAATAGTATGGGAAGTAGGACTGAAACACTTTTTCTCGCAACCAATCTGAGAAGTCAGAGACAGTTATATTGCTGTTTCTTGCTGTAACAAACAGTATTTTGCCTAATTTATAGTAAACCCCCAGTTCATGCCCTGACTGGAGTTGAAATTTTTAATTTGGCGAGGGGGTGGAGGGGGATGGAAGTTTTGAGTACAAACTAAATTGCATTTACCTAGGACCTGTGGTTGTTAGTGTGGACACTTACTCAAACTTTAAACCCTGAGTTAGAACTTCACCTAAATCTTCTTGTTTACAACTCTTCTTTGAAAAATGTTATGCCACATATTGCAAACCTGGGTGCTTTTGAGGCAGAAAAAGAAAAAGAAACAACAAAACAAACAAACACCAAAAAAAAAAAAAAAACACAAACCAAAAAACCCCAAAACAGAAACAAGAGTTGTCCCCTGATAATTTCTTAAAGTTGCAGGTTGGGGGGGTGTGGTGTGGTGTGTGTTTTTGGAGGTTTTGTTGTTGGTTGGGGGAGGTTGGTGTTGATTTGGGGGAGGGGTTTTAGCAAATGTAAGAGATTAAAACAGTAATGATACTTTGAAGCCACTTAAATAGAATTTAGAAGTGCCTTGTTCTGTATTCTGAGTCAGCTGTTACTATCCATACCTTGTCTCCTGCTGCAGACTGAAGTTCCCAAACTTTTTTAATGTGTGATAGTTCAACTGGGAACGGGTCTCTGAGGTCAGAGGAGAAAAGAGCACCTCCAAATCCTTACTTTCAGGGGTAACTGCTAGTCATAACATTATTCTCAAACTTTTAGTTACAGCTAATAGAAGGGAAGTATCCATACAGGCAGGGGTGTTTTTTTGCTTCGTAACAATGAAAATATCATTGCTTCAGTCTTGAAGTGTCTCATAAAAGGGGGGAAGGAGAGCAATGGAAAACATGGGCTGAGGGTTCCGAATACTTCAATTTCAGAACAAGTAAGGTGCATTTGTTCGCCAGATGTTCTCCATAATTTTAAATATACAGATAATCTCACAAAAGAAAAACAGGTACAACAGAAACATTTCTTTATCATGCTGCAGGGATCTTTATATAAAGTTTATTAAGAAGCATGAACAGATTTATTAGGGCATCATGGAAGAACACTGATCTCTGTAATACCAAGAGTGTTACATACAAATTACGGTATCTACCCTTTTCTGTTTTCTCATTTGGACTACCATACCTAGCCTTAATGTTTAGCAGATACACAGATTGTCCATGTAAAAATCTTATCAAACCACTACATGCTGGATATGGCCTCACTGAGATTTTTATGTTCCATATCCTGGCTTCTTCCCACTCTTTCCTTGTGCCTGCTCAAAAACCACTCGTGCAAGAAATTGTTGCAATTTTAGTTGGAATAAATTATTTTTCATGCTGTAGGAGAGAATCTGATCTGATACTGAGGAAGAAGATTATCCAGTGTTTTGACTGGATAGTAATGTTGTCTCATCACTTCTATTGATACAAGTCTGTACTGACTTCCAGCTAGAGAGATCCATCATTTTTCACTTTATTTTTAAACAATGTGTAAAACTTAGGCAGAATAGACTGTTCCATAGGCATCCTGTTCTGTGGACCTGTGACAGCCAGGGCAGTTGTTCACCAGTTAGAGCAATTCAGCATATAAAATATACTAGTGAGCTGACACTCATGCTAGTTTAAGAAAAGTTGCTGATAGCAAGTGGCAAGCATTGCTGAATTATAAAGCCTGACAAAGGAAGTTGGAACTGGAAAAATACACACACCTTCCTGTTCCACCAGGCCCTTTGTCCTGGCTGCATTCTTCACCTGTTCAAGCACTGCCAGGTCTAGATGTTTCTAAGGAGACTTAACAGTATTTAAATATTTACTGTACTGGTGCCACTTGCAGAGAGACAAACCACAGAGGCTGAGCAATCACATTAATACCATGCTCACATGCACTGCAGAAGCTTGCTCTTCGCGCTCTGATCAGGAAACTGCTTCAGTACCGGATGTCTTCTACCTGCTGCATGGGTACATGCTATAGCAGATTGTTGAAGCAGGCTGGCTTTGATAGATTAGTGATCTAAAACCTCTTTTGACAGTACAGTCACCCGTACTGCTTTTTGCAGTAAACATTGCATTAATGTCTGCATTATGCCTGACCTGATTTAAGACGACTTGTTGGACACTGCCTTTGTTCCATGATCTGTAAGAATGGTATGTGGGCTTTTTTTTTTTCCTTCAGTGATCAGTGCCACTCAACCTAGTAAAGTCTGTCTGTATTTCTTTGCATCTGGCCTCAGTCCTTACAAACATAGCTCTGAGGTGACAAAGTGTGCTGATGATACTATTCACCTCCTTTTCCACATAATTACAAACATGCCAGAAAGCACCGAGGATGTTAGTAAGATGCTTGTGTAACCTCCCAGTGGTGGGAGAACTGACCGTGTTCTCCTGCCCTTCTTTTCTGGTCTTTTAGCTTTGTTTTATCCATATGAGAACACTTCCTATGGCAATGCTTTCTTTAAGTACCAGAGTCTTTCTTCAGAGGCTCTTAAAACTTCCATAAGGAATTTACTATCAATCATAATAGTGTAACATTCAAATATATATAGTATGGTATCACCTTTTTGGGCCACTGGATGTTTCTTCCAGCTGTTCATTATCACTGAAACATACATTTCTATCTGAAACACAAATGTTTTATTTAGCTGGTTATATGTTGTCATCAGATATGGTGATACGAACATACTTATGTAATTGAAAATCCAGGGACACTGCTGGTTATTTTTTAGTGTATTGTAGTATAATTTTATGTAAAAAGATGTCTTTGCATCTCTACAGAAAAGACAATCTGCAAAGTGACAGGAGCAAGATAAATAACAAAATCAAGTGTCGGAACACACAATAGTGGTTTTGTAAATCAGAGTCTAAAAGTTTAGATTCATTTAAAACTAACCTTGGTCTTGTGCTGATTTCTTATCAGGTAGTTCCTAATGAGCTTATTGCAATGGCAGAAAGATACAAACAATTTCAAAACAGAAAAGAAATTGAAAAGTGTGTACGAAGATCTCAGAGAAAGACCTCAGAATAACTGTAATCCCTTGAAGTTACTGAAACAAAGTAAGTGATTATAGTTAGTGTTGGCATATACGGGCTTGAATTTAGAAGTTTCTTTTCTCGGTTGATTGTTTTCTGTACCTGTCCCATTTAAAATGCATTTTTAAAAGTGGCTTAGAAAAGAAAAATGGATTAACTTTATATAGAAATAAATCTAGTTTTGTATTTGGGCACTATTTTTCTTGTGTGATGTGCATAAATTCTAAAGCCATTATCTATTGGTTAAAAACAAATATTGTGGGTTTATTGGGGTTTTTTTAATTAAATGTAGTGTTAATATATAAGAATGTAAAACATAATTTTTCCTTCTATTTTCAGAGAACTGGATTAGTGAATGTAAGCAGTGTTTATCAGTGTGGCTATACATACTGTACTCTTGCATTGATATGCTACATCTGCCAGTGGCATGCAGAAGTATTTCCAAGGATAACTTAGTTGTTTGAAAGTGGCTCTATTTGCAGTAATTGATGTCTGTTGTTTGTTTGGTTGTTTTTTTTTAATTTTAGAACTTAACATTGAAAGCCATTTTTGTTAGGACTTGTGTCTTGTTTTTTTGAGAGAAGTCTGCATTTCCTCCTAATGGAGGAAGTGTGTGTTTGTGGCTATCTGGGTAAAAAACCAGCTTCTTCTCTTGTTCTTGTGGATGTAAGTTTCTACTTTACAGAAGAAGAAGAGTTTACTAGAGTAATGTTAACAAAGTCATGAAGAAAAAATACATTTGAAGGTCAGCTTTTATTTCAGCAAGCGTTAATTCCAGTTTTACATTTGGATGTCAGGTTCTGTCACAGACTCGTAATGATAATGGGGTATCTTTTCACTCCTAGGAAGTTATATGGGAAGGAGCTGTTCCTTCATTTGACGCTTGGTCTGAACTTGTGTTTACTCATGTTATATATGTAAATGAAAAACTAATAAAATTAATCTAGTGAGATGAGAATATTTTAGTAAAATTATTCTCTAAATGTTCTTCTGACCTTCCATCTTTTTTTATTTGCTCATAATTGAGGTGAAATCTGGGCATTATTTAAGCCAATAGGTTATTTTGCTTTCAAAAAGTAGGTTAAAACTATGGAATTCCCACAGCTTCTTTAAGAAAAAGACATATTTACTTACAGCACAAGAGTTCCTAAATGTCGTGTGTTTATCACCTGCACAATTTTAATAACAGGGAATAATATATTCTTTTTTCCTAACACACATATTCTTCAACATAAGAAAAACTTGAGCTGAATTCTGATTCTGAGAATGCTGCACTTTGGTTTTGATAACCTTTCACATAGAGACTCTTCCTTCTTGATATGGGTTGAAGATACATTTCTTTCTACAAGATTCATCACTGTTGTCGTTTAGGCCCAGCCGCCACAAAACACCATGCAGCCACTGGCTCACTCCTCCCTGCTGGGGAACAGGGAGGAGAATTGGGAGAAAACGTAAAAGTAAAACCTTGTGGCTTGACGTAAGGACAGTTTAATAGAACAACACAAGAAAAGAAGGAAAGAAGAACTATAACAACAACAATGCAAATAAAAACGAATCTATAAAGCGAGTGATGCACAATGCTCACAACTTGGTACCACGTGCTCAACTATCATCCCCCCCCACTGCCAGCCAGCTTCTCTAGTTATACACTGAGCATGATGTCAGCATGGTGTGGAATATCCCCTGGGCTAGTTCAGGTCACCTGTCTTGGCTGTGCCCCCTCCCAGCTCTCTTGTGAAAATTAACCCTATCCCAGCTGAACCCAGGACATTCTTCACCCCTTATTCTACACCATCTACATCATGCCCAGATCCTACACTTTCCAGTTATTTACCATCACTTTTCTCCTTTGTCCTTTGTGTGTGTGTGTGTGTGTGTGTATAGATATATATATATCTATACACACAGAGAGATATCATTGCCTTAGTTTATGGTCCCTCCCTCTAATGTGTCTGTTGAGTTCATTTAGTCCATGACTTCTGGGCTCCACCCATTGTCGCAGTCTTTCGGGGCAGGATAGATGGTGTGTGATGTCAGACTGGTATGTGCTGCATTCGGAGCTTTGGCTGCTGTATTTGGTGCAGCCTATACCCACGGTCTGTGGGTTGGAGATGTTGATCTTGATGAAGTTACTAGGCACCGGTTGCTGAAGCCGGTTCAAGTTCCATCACTGCTGCACGTCGCTTGGTTTCATCAAAGTCCATCCTTCACTGATTTGGGTGATTCTTTGTAATACCATTTATATGGCACACAGCAACTCTGGTAGTGATGACGTACAGTGGCAGGGCTTTTTTTTTTTTTTTTCTTCAACTAACATTGTACAATTTAATTCACTGACTATTCTCGCCCAAAATCAAATCCCCTTATGGTACATATTGAAATTCTCCAGCCTCCCGCATCACTCACCAAGTGCACCCAGGCCCTTGAGCCAGAACAATCCCACAAATGGGTTTAGCTTTGCCCAGGGCAGGACTAACACAGACTGTCTTCCCTAACATATTCTTCATGTGCCCTTCTACAGTATGTGGATGTTCTGACTGGGCAGGGCCAGCTCGATTGGCAGATGCCCTAGTGTTGACTAACCAGGTGACTTTTGCTAAACATGTATCCCAGTGTTTGAAGGTCCCACCCCCCATTGCTCTCAGTGTAGTTTTTAGCAGTCCATTGTATCGTTCAATTTTTCCAGAGGCTGGTGAATGACAGGGGATGAGATGTACCCACTCAATACCATGCTCTTTGGCCCAGGTCTGTAGGAGGTTGTTTCAGAAATTAGTCCCATTGTCTGACTCAATTCTTTATGGGGTGCCATGTCACCATAAAACTTGTTTTTCAAGGCCCAGGATATTGTTCCAGGTGGTGGCATGGGGCACGGGATATGTTTCCAGCCATACGGTGGTTGCTTCCAGCATTGTAAGCATGTGGTGCTTGCCTTGGCGACTTTGTGGGAGTGTAATATAGTCAATCTGCCAGGGCTCCCCAGATTTATATTTCAGCCATCATCTTTCATTCCACAGAGGCTTTAAATGCTTTGCTTGATTGATTGCAGCACGTTTCACATTCATGGATGACATGTGCAATAGTATCTATGGTCAAGTCCACCCCTCGATCCCGAGCCCGTCTATATATAGCGCATCTCTTCCTTGATGGCCTGAGGTGTCATGGGCCCAGCAAGCTATAAATAATTCACTCTTATGTTGCCAGTCCAAATTCACCTGAGCTACTTCAACCTCAGCAGCCTGATCCACCTGCTGGTTGTTTTTAATGTTCTCCAGTGGCCCAACTCTTAGGGACGTGGGCATCTACATAACATACTTTTACAGCCAGCTTCTCTACCCAGGCAGCAATATCTTGCCACAATGCAGCAGCCCGGATGGGTTTGCCTCTGCACTGCCAGTTGCTCTGCTTCCACTGCTGCAACCACCCCCACAGGGCATTTGCCACCATCCATAAATAGGTAGAGAGATAGCACACTGGCCGTTTTTCTCACTCAGCGATATCTAAAGCCAGCTGGATGGCTTTCACTTCCACAAACTGACTTGATTCACCTTCTCCAGCGGTTTCTGCAACTTGTATAGAACTCCATACAGCTGCCTTTCACCTCCAATGCCTTCCTACAACGCGACAGGACCCATCAGTGAACAAGGCATATTGCTTCTCATTTTCTGGCACTTTATTATACAATGAGGCCTCTTCAGCACGCATCACCTCCTCCTCTGGTGATATTCCAAAATCTTTGCCTTCTGGCCAGTCCATGATCGCTTCCAGAATTCCTGGGCAACTGGAGTTTCCTATGTGAGCCCACTGTCTGATCAGTGTGACCCGCTTATTCCACATGGCATCAGTTGTGTGATGAGGGGGCCTTCCCTTTGACCGTTCAGCCCAGCACCGACAGTCGGGGTGCCAGGAGGAGCTGTGATTCAGTATCAACCACTTCTGAACCCCTTCATATGCTGCCAATATCTGCTTTTTAGTCGGAGTATAGCGGGCCTCTGATCCTCTATGTCCCCAACTCCAAAACCCCAGGGGTCGACCTTGGGTCTCCCCTGGCGTTTTCTGCCAGAGAATCCAGGTAGGGCCATTCTGCCCAGCTGGGGTGTAGAGCACATTTTTAACATCTTGTCCTGCCCCGACCAGCCCAAGGGCTTCTGCATGAACAATCTCACCTTTAATTTGTGGAAAGGCTTGTTGTTGCTCAGGGCCCCATTTGAAATAATTTTTCTTCTGAGTAGCTTGATAGAGAGGGCTTACAGTCAACTGTGGATATGCATTTTCCAAAACCCCACAACACCCAGGAAAGCTTGTGTTTCCTTTTTTCTAGTTGGTGGAGACACAGCTGCTATCTTGTTGATCACATCCACTGGGATCTGACACCACCTGTCTTGCCATTTTATTCCTAAAAACTGGATCTCCTGTACAGGTCTTTTGACTTTACTTCATTTTATGTCAAAACCAGCCTTCAGAAGGATTTGAACTATTTTCAGGAAGAGAGAGAGACAGAGATACCACCACCCATGGATCCAGCAGCGTCCCATTGGTCCTCTTGATTCTTGGTGTCTTGGTGGTGGGGGTCCCCCCGCTAGCTCCTGATGGTACCATTTTTATACAGTCCAAGTCCCAAAGTCTCTGCCCGGTTCCAGGAAACATCATGCATATGCATGGTGGCCGTGGTGTCACATGATGGTAGGTGTGGTCCGGTTCAGCGCAGTGTGTCCCAGGTGGTTGCAGAGAGACTATTCCGGGGGTCGCATCATGCAAGACCCTCCTTAAAGTCAATGACCTAGCACCCTACACCTGCACAGTTAGTTGTTGACATGCCTAGTTCAAAACCACAGAACATATTGTTCAGTCCTGCCTCTACAGGGCCGGAAACCAGTGTCTTGTTTGTTTGGTCCTACCTCCACAGGGCCGGAAACCAGTGTCTCGTTCTTGCTTGTGGTTTTCTCTGTACCAAGAAAAGTTTAAGACAAATGTCTGCACATCCATCTGCCACAGTCTCCATTAGATTTTCACAGTGGCCATATGGGACTGTTAAAGGGTGAGCAAGTTTTGCTGATCACCCCTTGGCTCTCCAGTTGACAAATCAGCTTATGGATGGCAGTCAGAGAGTCCCGACGGGTGCGGTATTGCCACTGGTGCATCGTTGTGGTAGCAGTTGGCACCTGCTGTTCTTCAACCTTCAGCAACCCCACAACAGAAGGGTCCTCCGAGAGACCAGGCAAGGTGGACAACTGTTCAATTTCCTCCTTCTCCAAGACCCACTGATAGCCTTTTGGGTCCTTGAAATACCCTCTCCTGAGACAGTCTGTGCCAAGGATGCACAGGACCTCTGGCCCAGTCACGATGGGGTGTTTATGCCACTCATTCCCAATCAGGCTCACTTCAGCTTCCAGTACAGTTAGCTGTTGGGATCCCCCTGTCACTACAGAACTACAGATGGGTTCTGCCCCTTTATAGCTTGATGTCATTAGGGTGCACTGTGCACCAGTGTCCACCAGAGCCTTATACTCTTGGGATCTGACATGCAAGACCATCGAATCCATACCGTCCAATAAACCTGGTTGTCCCCCTCCTCCACCTGGCTGGAGGCAGGGCCCCTCTAATCCTGGTTATAGTATTTGTTCACCTTTTGTAAAGAAGAATCAGAAGTCCCTTCAAAGGATCAGAAGTGAGATCAGCCCTTCTACTCTGTTTGGGGAACTGCCTGCTGGAAACTGGAGCGACATCTTTCCAGGATGTTCAAAATTCTCAAAACCTGTTGTAATTAGCCTGAAGGAGAGTATCCCCCCCATCTTCTCCATAGATTGGGTGCAATTACTGATAAATTCTGAGAAAGGGCGCCCAAGGTATGGGAATGACAACACTACTGCATACAAATACCATTTAACCTCGTGACCAGTGATGTAATCATATTGTAAGTTGACATTACCCAGTACAGCAAAATAGTAGTCTGGATCCCTCTCCCAGAGGTGATAAACATCACCACAAGTAATACGTAGGCTATGTAAGGATTTACATAACCCCACCATGTGAATAAATGAGCCAACATTGTGATCAGCAATGATGTGAATAACAAATCTGTCTTAACACACTCTGGTGAGATTTTTGCCGTTATCTGAACCCTCTGGCCCCACCCTGGGTGCCAAAAAGGACTGTTGTGGTTTAGGCCCAGCCGGCCACAAAGCACCATGCAGCCACCGGCGCACTCCTCCCTGCGGTGGGATGGGGAGGAGAATTGGGAGAAAAAGTAAAAGTAAAACCTCATGGCTTGACGTAAGGACAGTTTAATAGAACACAAGAAGAGAAGAACTATAACAACAACAATGCAAATAAAAAAATGAATCTATAAAGCGAGTGAAGCACAATGCACTTGCTCACCACTAAGTACTATGCGCTCAGCCCCTCCCCCAACCGCAATCCCCCTCCAGTCCCGACCAGCTCCTCTAGTTATATCTTGAGTGTGACAGGCTAGTTCTGGTCACCTGTCTTGGCTATGCCCCCTCCCAGCTCTGTTGGGAAAATTAACCCTATCCTAGCTGAACCCAGGACAGTCACACAAATGCATATTGGCACAATAACATTACTGCGTTGCAGCACATTAGAAAATGCTTGCTTCCTGCCCAAAGTCCAGTGAAAAGACTTAATTTCCACAGCAATTCTGAAGACTCAGCAAAGACAGGTTACTTCAGGAACTTCATATTGGTTTGATACCATATTCTCTCTCTGCTTGCTGTTGCTGGTGATTGTCCTCTGCAAAAAGTCTTCATCCACCCAGTTGATCTGGAGAGGTTCTGGTTTATGTCAAAGCCACTCCAGTGACTTTTTTTTTCTTCTGAAAGCAAGAGTGTATTTTGGATATTCTGCAATGGATCCTCAATTTAAATAAAATTATAATTTTTCACTTTACCCATGCATTGATGCCTTTATATTTGGAATCATAAAAACTACCTGTGGGAAATTAACTACTGCAAATTCTTCTATACATTCCTAGTACACCTTGAAGATATTTTGCAGGTAACATCTACATTTGGATAGGGAAGATAAATATTACTTAAAACATCCTAGTTCTTTTAAAAGTTAGGGCTAAGCAGCATGAAGTATGCAGTTTTCTCTTAGTGTTCTTGATTTTGTTCTGGTTTTTTGTAGTATCAGACTACTGAGGAGATGTTTAAGGTGCTGTTTTTAAATATACAAATCTAAAACCACTATTAGTTATTGTAAACAATGTTCTTAATAGCTCTTCTGAAATATTGGGAACCCATTGTTCAATTCATCGTTTATTTGTCTTAAAAGGAAATCACTGCTCGCTTTGTCTTCCAGGCTGAGCAAGTTGTATTTGGGAATAAAAAAGTGTGGCAGCTGAGATTTTTGCAGGCAATGCAGAAAATATCCCAGATATTTCTGAAAGCAGTGATCCAGGTCTCCCACATGCCAGTCTGTGTCATTTGGCCACATGACACATGAGTGGAAAAAAGCAGTTTTGACATGGTATGAACAGAACTTCTCCAGTTCTTTTGGATATTCCATTTTAAGTTGCTCTACAAGATACTTCAGAAGCTTAAGACAACTTTTCCTGTTAAATAAATAAGAATTTATTAGGTACCTTCTACATAGTTCTAAAATATGTATTTTAGATATGT
Source organism: Strix aluco (assembly GCF_031877795.1). Lineage (NCBI taxonomy): Eukaryota > Metazoa > Chordata > Aves > Strigiformes > Strigidae > Strix > Strix aluco. The sequence goes on along the minus strand of NC_133933.1, from coordinate 98,277,204 downwards.
TAATCCACATTATTCATGAAAGCCATAAAAATGTTCTTAAAGATAACATTTGCAATAATGTTTTGAATAAAATCTGAAAATAACTGCAGTAAATTCCAGCAATGAAAGATGTCTACTTTAAACAATAGTTTTTGTGCATGCACCACTTCCACTGGTAGTCACAGCAAGAGGAATACGAAGTGTTGGTCAGCAGCTGCTCACACAGTACACTCTCCAAGCTGCAGCTGATACCAGTATAGCATTGACCCTGGAGCACTGCTAAGATTAAAGCTGTCTTTTTGGCTTGGATTTACACTGAAGGAAACGCCACTACCTTCCTGTGGCATGCCGCAAGGGGAAGAGGTATATGTAGTGTAATACACCGCTAGGTAGGGGCATGGTATGTCTGATGTCATAAAGCAAAGAAAAAGAATTATGCATTAGTTCTCTTGTGTCAGTAGTCATTAGTTCTTTTGAGTCAGTACAAGATGTAATTAAGTAAACTAAGAAGTTGGTTTGCCATTAAGGAGGTTCCGTAACTCATGTGGATTTTGTTCTTTCTTCTTGAAGAAATGTGAAAAACAGTTTTTGCTGGAGTAAAAAAATCCCATTTATTGATCCTGATCCCATTCAGCAGTTCTTTTCTCACCATTGTTTTAGAAATTGCCTTGGTGTGTAATTTTGCTCCCAAAAAGCTGAGTCATCAGACTTTTAAGCTGGTTCTAAACAGGACTGAGTTTGGGAAAGATTATTTAAGAAGTCGCATCTTTTTGCTTTCTAAGGCAAGTCTGGAGTGTAAACCTGCAAGGTAATTTGTTTCTACCTCTCGCTGTGTAAATGCAAGACAAGCGTTCAGTGAGTACATGCAGTGTTGTACTGCTATAGAACAATGATGCCTAAAAGCCTTATTCTTGTTCCCTATTACAAGTAATTAGTCTTAGATCAACTTCTTAAATGTTAAACTGAAACAGTGCTAAACAGTGCTAGCCTGGCTCACACAGGCTTAAAGTAAAATTTACATACGAAATACCAACCTACAGCACTTTGGTCCATCAGATTCACAACACGTCTTTGACCTGCCGTGGTTGTTCATCATGGCCTTCTCAATATGCGAGAAGGAGAGTCGCCACGTGTTTCCTAAAGTTGAGTACAAGATTGTTAAATCATTACACAGCAGTAAGTACCGGTGTCTGTAACTAGAAAAAAGAGACACTTTATAATTGACTTAAGTATCAGCAATTTCTTTGCACTTAAAAAAATCTTAATTCACTGACTGCATTAATTCCTCTCTGATTCCCCAGCTGCTCCACAATTAGAATCTTACTAATTTAATTGTTTGGATGCTTTAACTATATTCTTAAGGATGCTTGGATTTACTTTAAGCTTAATTCTGGACTTTCCTTCATTTGTTGATCATGATTTAGGGAATTGCACTACTCATAGAAATCTACTACCTTTTCAATTTCTATGCTATATTATTAGCCTTACTGCGTAACCATTCTGGTTTTGAATAACAAAATCTTCACCATTGGTTTCAATTTCTCTGTGCAAGTAGTTTGTCTCAAGTAAGGTGACTGTTCTAAAGCATTTCTTTTTGTTCTTCTGGTAACATTTCTGAAAACAAATATTAACATAGCTCAACCCCATTTTTAAAACACCAGCAATCAACAACTTATGTAAGTTCCTTACATAAATTAGACTGTTTCCCTCACCTGTTTGGTTCAGTTACTCTTTACATTTCATTTTCAGAGTGAGAGATAGCCCAGTAGAGCAGTAACGATTGATTTGGCATTATTAAGATGGGCGTACTAATTAAAAAAAAAAGATTGCCTGAACTCTTTTTGCTGAAATCGTCAGTTCTCATAATGCAGTAACGAGTTGGGATGTTTCTGCAAACCAATGTAGGCTAGGTGTGACAGTGGTCTGGATTAAAAAAAGTAGGTTGCAGCCATACCAGAGTTCAATGAGAAATAATGTATCTTGCTAGAAAAGTACAGAGTTTATATCCTGCAAAAGCATATAACCGGTATATGTAGTCCCACTTACAGGGACGTTGCCTGCCTTTTTAGATATCTCCCTTTAATTAAAGGAGTGCATGTTGCTGTTAAATACAGCTCTAGCACAAGAAAGGTCCCATATCCATGTGTCTGACAGTAGATTTAATATAATGCGCTTAGGAATGGTCAGTGTACTGCCTGGCAGAGCAGTTTTGTCTTTAGATTTCAGTGCAGGACAAGCAGTGTCACAAATCTGATGTTTTAAAGAAGAATTTCGGTTGTCTTTGACCTGGATATATCCAGGATAAGATAAAGATCTGTACCTCGAAGGCAGGTTACTGAACAGAATCTGGATACCCTTTTTATCGCACTTGTAAGTGATCAAGTTGTAGAGAAGATATTTTGTAACTTAGATTTATTGTCTGTATTTGAGGTACCTTTTAGAACCTTTTCGTTTTTGTTTTGTTTGGCTACTAAATAAAGTGATTTATTTCTGAACTCTCCCCTGACTTTTCTTCCCAGCCACTGTTCAATTTTGAGGCCATCCTGTGTGCTGGGAGGCCAGCTCTGCTGAACTTCCAAAGTCAAGATGATGTCCACTGATATTTCTGCTGGAGGATTTTTGATCAGAAGAGTTATTGCAGGGCTTCCAGCCTTTTTCCTTTTCACAGACACTTCCACATCTAGTAAGAAAGAA